>NC_138552.1:223956562-225166514 GCF_964273705.1 Natrix helvetica | reverse complement strand
AAATTCTAGTGTTTCATCAGTTCTGCAATCCAAGAAGGATCTGCTACCAGGACTGTGACCAGTGACTGGAGAGAGGAAGGGAGGTTTCCTGCCACGATGCACGTTAATGAATTGGAGAGGGTGGCCTACAGTGGAATTAAGCAGAAAAATCTAACTGGACAGGCACAAGCTGATAAACACTGATTTTGAGTCATCTTATGAAAAGACATAAGTCTAAGACTGAAAATCAGGCTTGTCAGATGTTACATCTTTTCTATCCTGCGCTACGGAGTGGAGAGTTGGTCTCTGACAGAAAACCACTTGAAGAAACTAGAAGCATTTGAAATGTGGATTTAGCGATGGCTGTTACGTATAAGATGGGTTAACAAAATCACACAATCAGGAGGTGATAAACCACCTGGGAAAGCCAAGGGAAATCATCAAAGCCATTAAAAAGCAAAAGTTAGAATATTTGGGACATGTGATGCGACACCCAGAAAAATACGGCATCTTTAACTTAATCCTCCAGGGAAAGACTGAAAGCAAACGAGGTCCAGGCAGAAGAACATCATCATGGCTTCAAAACCTAAGGGACTGGTTTGGACAAAACTCAGCAGCACTTTTTCATGCGGCTGTTGACAAAAATAGGATTGCTAATATAATGACTAACATCCGATGACGGCTATGGCATAAGAAGAAGAAGAATAAAAAGACAGGCAGAAGATGCCTTTTCAATGGACTGTGGATCAGGAAAGCTCTGAATTCGTGTCCTTGAGAAACTGTTAGTGACTTTTAAACTTTAAATCTCAGGAATGTATCTCCCGAGTTCCTTGGCTACAGTTCAAATACAGCTAGTCCTCTACTTACAACAATTCATTTAGTCTTCATTCAAAGTTACAACGGCACTGAAAAAAGTGACTCTTGATCGTTTTTCATACTTTATGACCATTGCAGATCCCTGGGGTCATGTGATCAAAATTCAGGCACTTGGCAACTGACTCATATTTATGACAGTCGACCTGTCCTTGTCGTGAGATCCCCTTTGGTGACCTTCTGACAAGCAAAGTCAGTGGGGAAGCCACATTCACTTACCAACCGTGCTACTAACTTAACAGCTGCAATGATTCACTTAACAACTGTGGCAAGAAAGGTCGTAAAATGGGGCAACGTTCACTTCATAAATCTTTCACTTAGCAACAGAAATTTTATGCTCAATTGTGGTCTTAAGTCGAGGACTACCTGTATATGTAATATTGGTTCTGTCTGTGGAGATTCAAACTAATTTTCAGGTGAGCATTCTTCCAGGGGAAATGAAAAAGAAAGATAAAACAAATCTTTGTACTAAAAACCAGCCTAGCAAGATGCAATCATGTGCATTTATGTCCCTATTCAAGGTGACGTCATCTTCTATTTTCAGTAGCGGAAGTGGATTCTACTATTTTCAGATTTGTCCATCTAATTAGCCCTCATCAACTTCTGTGTATTAGTTTTCCTCAAACTTCTGCCCTTCACACTGAGAAAGAGTGTGACTGAAAAATGCTGAGCTTCTGAATGAGATCCAGCACAAATATAAGTGAATGAATGAATAAAGGTTTTTTTCCCCAAGAAATGTACAACCCTTTGTCACTGATTTGTCTCTGGTTCAATATTACTTTTCTGCAGTTCAAAGGTCCCCGTTTCTTTTAGTCACAAGAATTTAGCTACATTAATATTGATGGCATTATTTTCATTAATAATGACAATGAATGAACAACCCCCACCCCAATATTTGTGAGCAGATAGCAGCAAACTATGTTTTACATCTGCCTCACCATAATTTTCATAGTAACCAAATACTCATGAATGCATTAAATTTCTGTTAAAAAAAAAGACAACTGGTTTCCATTCCTTAAAAAAGGATGAGTATTTTAACTTCTGATCCAAGCCTTGCTCACAAAAATGTTCATGCTCTGGAGGACCAATGGTAGATTTTTCCAAGGAGAAATATGCCCCCATTTAAATATAATTGAAAAACAAGCATTCCAAAGCACATACTTATCCACGTCTATGAAATCTAAAGTGAAATTCAGCTGTTCTAATTTCCAGATTCTAGAGTTATATCCAGACAACAAGTGAAAGAGTGACAAATTATAGATTTATAAGATTTTTGAACCAAAATGGATAAAAACTTTCTCAGGAGACCCTCTATGTATGTATATTTAATTAGCTTTCCAATAATAATTTCCTAATATCTCTCCGATTGTCCTTTGTGACAAATACAGAGTTCCAAAACACCAAATCTTTTCTCACAATTTCTCACAATAGGGGTCTGAAGACTTAAAACGTGTGAAGAATGGTTGCAGGAATTGGTATGTCTAGTTTAATGAAAAGCAAGGGTGACATGATAGCAACTTGCCTTCAGAACCTGTGGGTGCTCCAACACTGGAAGTTTTTAAGAAGAGATGGGACAACATTTAATACAATACAATACAATAGCAGAGTTGGAAGGGACTTTGGAGGTCTTCTAGTCCAACTCCCTGCCTAGGCAGGAAACCCTATACCGTTTCAGACAGATGGCTATCCAACATCTTCTTAAAGACTTCCAGTGTTGGGGCATTCACAACTTCTGAAGGCAAGCTGTTCACTGATTAATTGTTCTAACTGTCAGGAAATTTATCCTCAGTTCCAAGTTGCTTCTTTCCTTCATTAGTTTCCACCCATTGCTTCTTGTTCTACGCTCAGGTGCCTTAGAGAATAGTTTGACTCCCTCTTCTTTGTGGCAGCCCCTGAGATATTGGAACACTGCTATCATGTCTCTCCTAGTCCTTCTTTTAATGAAACTAGACATACCCAGTTCCTGCAACCATTCTTCATATGTTTTAGCTTCCAGTCCCCTAATCATCTTTGTTGCTCTTCTCTGCACTCTTTCTAGAGTCTCCACATCTTTTCTACATCGTGGCGACCAAAACTGAATGCAGTATTTCAGGTGTGGCCTTACCAAGGCATTATAAAGTGGTATTAACACTTCACGTGATCTTGATTCTATCCCTCTGTTTATGTAGCTTAGAAATGTGTTGGCTTTTTTGGCAGTTACTGCACACTGCTGGCTCATATTTAAATGGTTGTCCACTAGGACTCCAAGATCCCTCTCACAGTTACTACTATTGAGCAAGGTACCACCTATACTGTACCTGTACATTTATTTTTTGTTGCCTAAATGTAGAACCTTACTCTTTTCACCATTGAATTTCATTTTATTAGATAGTGCCCAATGTTCAAGTTTGTCAAGATCCTTCTGTATCTTAAGCCTATCTTCTGGAGTGTTGGCTATTCCTGCCACTTTGGTGTCATCTGCAAATTTGATGAGTTCCCCATTTATTCCCTCACTGTTTTATCTCTTTGTATAAAGACAGATGCAAAAAATGAGTTAAATAGTTCTGCTTTCTCCCTGTTGCTTGTCACTTTCTTGCCACTTTCTCCCAGCAATGGACCAATTGTTTCCTTAACCCTTTTCTTGTTTTTAACATGTTTGGAGAAGCTTTTTTTTGTTATTTTTTACTTTTGTGGCAAGCCTTTCTTCATTGTGAGCCTTAGCTTTCCTTACTTCATTTTTACAGGCTTGGGCTATTTGCTGATATTCTGCCTTAGTTATGTCCCCCTCTTTCCACTTTTTATACTTATCTTTTTTGTTTTTCAATTTGTCAGAGAGCTCTTTATGCAGCCATGCTGGTTTCTTTTGGGAACTGTTATTTTTCTTCTTCATTGGTATTGTGCTAGAGTGGGCTTTTGTAATCTCATTTTTAAAAATTTCCCAAGCTTCTTGTTTTCCCCTTGAGGATTTTCATCCATGGGATTCTTCCCAAGCTCTCTCTAAGTTTATTGAAATTAGCTCTCTTAAAATCCAAGACTCTGTTTGACTTTGTTCTACTACTTGTGTTTCAGTGGTGGGTTCCTGCTGGATCGCACCGGATCGCGCGCGCTCCCTTTCAGCGCTCCACCTGGCTTGCGCGCTCCCTTTCAGCGCTCCACCTGGCTTGCGCGCTCCCTTTCAGCGCTCCACCTGGCTCTCGCGCTCCCTTCCGGCGCTGAAACCGGAAGTACAGTCTTGCCCCGCCCCTGGCGAAGCAACGACGCCTGCCTGCGCTCCACCAGCTCGGCTGGGAACGGAGATGTTTCCTCAGCGGAGCGGAGCGCCTGAAAAGTCTTTTCAGGCGCTCCGCTCCGCTGAGGAAACATCTCCGTTCCCAGCCGAGCTGGTGGAGCGCAGACAGGCGTCGTTGCTTCGCCAGGGCCGGGCAAAACTGTACTTCCGGTTTCAGCGCCGGAAGGGAGCGCGAGAGCCAGGTGGAGCGCTGAAAGGGAGCGCGCAAGCCAGGTGGAGCGCTGAACGGGAGTGCGCAAGCCAGGTGGAGCGCTGAAAGGGAGCGCGCGCGATCCGGTGCGATCCGGGAGGAACCCACCACTGTTGTGTTTGCATAATGTTGAATTCCAATATTGCATGGTCACTTGCCCCCAGGGTTCCTATGGCTTCAACACCTTCTATCATTTCCTCTCTGTTAGTGAGAATTAAGTCCAATATGGCTGATCCACTTGTTCCCTTCTCTACTTTTTGGGAAACAAAGTTGTCTGCTAGGTTCATTAGGAACCTGTTGGATATTCCACTTGGTGCAGAGTTTGTTTCAAAGTTGATGTCAGGGTAGTTAAAATCTCCCATTACTATTGTAGTGTGCTTCCTACATACCTAAGTTAGCTGACTAGCAAAAAGTGCATCTACTTCCTCTGCTTCGTTGGGTGGCCTGTAGTATAGACCTATGGCAATGTCGTTCCCCCCCTCAACCTTTAATATTGACCCAAATGCATTAAAGATAGTTCTCATCATTGTTGTGCTCTATTTCTGTAGAGATGTAGTTATTTCTTATATATAGTGCAACTCCACCTCCTCTTTTATGTGGTCTATTTCTTTTAAATAATTTAAATCCTTCTAGCTGTATGTTCCATTTGTGGGTTTCATCCCACCAAGTTTCTGTAATGGCAACAATATCATATCTGCCCTCATTTACTTGAATTTCTAATTCACCCTGTTTCTTCCTCATACTCTGTGCATTGGTGTATAGACATTTGAGTCCATTTTGATTGACCCTGTGTTTACTGTCTACATAACCTGTCCCTATTTTCTTGCAACTTGTATGATTCATGCACATGGTATGGCACTCACTAACAGATGCTTAGTTTTGCTTGACAGCAGGAGTGATAATCTTACCCGCACAAACATCTATGTTACATGCATTGATAACCCTATGAGTTTTAGATTGCTGAGGACAGAAATGTTCTGTATCTATTAATTCTCTGTCCCCACTCTTCAGTTTAAATGTTTATCCAGAAAATTTGTGAATTTAATGCCAAGTGACTCAGTTGCTTTCTTGGATGGGTGCAAACCATCTCTTTTGTACAGTTTTTCATTGGACCAGCTGCAGGCATCATGACTAATAAAACTAAAGCCTTCCCTTTTACACCACTCCTTTAGCCACACATTAAACTCTGCTACATGCTGGCCCTTCCCTTTTTGTTCCTTATACACTGGTAAAACCTCTGAAAAGATAAACCTACTACCTACACTTCTAAGTTCTGGAAATCAGAAAGTACATCTTTTGGGGACAGATCATTTGTGCCAAGATGTATAATAGCACCAAGGTCACAGTACTTACTTGCATTCTTGACTATCTTAAGAATACGCCTCTTGTCTCTGCTGGCAGTAGCACCTGGCAGACACCTGACCTCTTTTAAAACCTCCATTTGTCTGAAATGGTACAGGCCAGGGTTTCCTACTTGAGCTGAGATTGGACTATAAATCCTCCAAGGTCTAATTATGATTGATATGATATTTCAGAGAGAAAGCACAACTATAGAAAAGGCATGCCTCGTTAGATGGCAGTCCTTAATAAATGGGATTAGAGCATGTTTTTCCTGCCTAACCTAAACTAACAGATAGAACAATGAAGTTTTTCAAATACCCTGGACTCATGCCATGTAGGGCTTTAAAGTAGCATTTTGAATTATATCAGGAAGCAAACTGAAAGCCAGAGGAACTCATGGAGCAAAGATGTTACATGGATATAGCAAGAAATGCCCATAATTCCCTGGGCCATTGGATTCTGCACCAATTGAAGCTTCTGGATGTTCTTCAAAAGCAGCCCTAATACATCATAGTTCAGTAATTCATTCAGGAATGACCAAAGCCCAAGTGACTGAATGCAGTACTCAAGACTCAGGAAGGGGCCCAAAGGCCCCTTGGCCAGTGTTGGCACCTGCTCTTTTAACAGGAGCTGTGAGTTCAAGAGCATTCCCAAACTAAACACCACTTCTAGCTGGGTGGTGCAATTCCATCCAGAATTAAAGATGAGATATCACTGGATTTAGGAAGTTCTAACATCTAAAGTCACTCCATCTGTTAGGGTTGAGTTGAATCCCATTCATCTCTATCCAGATCTCACAGCTTCCAAGCACTGACATTGAGCATCAATGGCACCAGTTGACCAGCCAGGGCCAGAGATGCACTATTGGGTATCATCCAGTGGTGGGATTCAGCCAGTTTGCACCTATTTAGGAGAACCGGTTGTTAACTTTCTAATCAGTTCGGAGAACCGGTTGTTGGAAGAAATCTTATTTTATTTATTTTTATTCCCCCCCCCCCACTTTACAGGGCTAATCCTGTAAGGAAGGCAAGAAGAAAACATTCTGGTGTTGTTTCTAACTTAATCTTTATTGCCCTGCTTACAGAAACTGCCTCTCCGGTTAACCCTTATTACATTGTAACAGCTAAGGCAAAACGCACATCGACGTGAGTAACGTTGAGTTGGCCATGCCCACACGGTCACATGACCACCGAGCCACACCTACCCAGCTGGTCATTAGGGCAGAAAACCGATTGTTAAATTATTTGAATTCCACTACTGGTATCATCACCCTATGCCATCAAATGACTTTATCCAGAACTTCCATATAGATGTCAAAAATGAGTGGAGTGAGAATTGAATCTGGAGGCACCCCACCTAAGAGTCATAGATCATGGTATCAAAAGTAACAGAGAGATCAAGGAGAGATTGGATAGACACATTTCCCCATCCTGCTGCCTCTGAAAGTTATCCACAAGTGCAACTAATCTGTTTCAGTCCCACATCTTGGCCTGGACCCATTTGGAAGAGGAACAGACAATCCTTTCTGGGCCCTTTAAAGCTGCAAGGCAATCATATTCTCACTAGCCTTTCCTAAAAAGAGAAGTGGGATACAGGATGATATTTATCTAAAGCTAAATCTAGGGATGGTTTCCAGGGGTAAGGGTTCTTAAGGAATAACACAAGCAACCTCTTTCTCAAGAATGCATTCATCATCACCCAGATCCAACTACATATCATCTCATGGGCAGCCCTGCACAGCCCTGGGCAGCCAGAACAGTTCAGGACAACTCTGCAGGACCATCTTGATCTGGCCAGCTCAGCATGGCCAGCTTGCCAACTCCAAGTCACCTCTGCCAACTCACCACTGCCAAGATGTCACAAGACAACTCAACATAGCCAATTTGCCTTGGGGACAACTCACCACAGCAGCTGGAGGGAAGGGCAGGTGGCTGAGCTAGCAGATGAGTAGAGCATAGAGCGGCAATGGCAGTAGCTGGGAGCTTCCCATTTTCACACTCCCTGCTGCCATTGCGCTGAGCTCCAGGCCGTTCAGAGTTCAGTCTGCTTGATGGTGGTGGCCCATCACTGCTATGGGCTGCTCCATGGCAACAGCAGTGTTTGGGTCATTCAGGGGTGGTGGTGGTGGTGGTGGGCAGGTCAGGAAGCAGAGAGATGGCAGAGGCCGGGCACATCCCATTTTCACACACACCCTATTGCTGCTGCTGCCATGCCAAACTCTCTAGGAGCTTGGCATGGGAGCAGTGGCAGCAATGGCAGAGGATGTGAAAATGGGATGTGCCTGGCTGCTGTCAGATCCTGACCACCCGCTGTGCCCACTGCTGCCACGCCCTAGTGGCCCAAACACTACTGCCACTGCCAAACAGCCTGAATTCTGAATGATCAAAGCTTGGCATAGTGGTGGCAGCGGTGGTGCGTGTGTGTGAAAATGGAAGCCCCCGGCCACCAGCACTGCAGCCGTGCACACTGCCCACCCACTCTCTTACCCACCCAGCTCTCCTGCCGGCTGCCCATAGCAATTTGTTATTCTGGCAGAATTGGCCAAGTTGAGTTGTTCTGTGATGACTTGGTGGTGGTGAATTGGCAGAGACAGCTAAGTGGTGGCAAGCTGGCCGCACGGAGCTGGTCAAGCGGAGTTGTCCCATTCCGAGCCAGAAGAGACATACATCCAACACTGAGGCGGAGGAACTTAGATTTAACCAAAACATCTTGTCCACCTTTGGAAGCATGGTGGACAGAACCTTTTAAAATAGGACATTACAAAAACTACACTCCCAGGTGCTCTAATGGCAACACTTCTCTATCAACTCTTTAGTTTTTCCATAACGCCTTTAATGTTCACATGGTTAAAAGTTGTACCTTTAAGAGGAAGTGTGGCCCTGATTTCTCAGAAAACCTTTTCAATGAATATAGATTTCTAGACAGTATTATCTCAGTCCAGTGTTCAGGTCATATAATCTGGTTGATTGAAGAGATACATTCATTTTACTGTTCCTTCCTTCAAACAATGCCCTAGGTCCATGATGGCGAACCTAGGGCACGCGTGCCACAGGTGGCATGCAGAGCCATTTGTCAGGGCACACGATGCGTTGCCCTGTCAGTTCCAGTGTGACTTCGGCCTTTTTTGAGGCCATTTTTCACCCTCTGGAGGCTTCCCTGAAGGCTCAGGGGCATGAAAAACCAGCCCTATGGGCAAACTGGAACTTCAGGAACACAGTTCCGGTTTGCCCGTAGGGGCAGTTTTTCACACTCCGGAGGCTTCAGGGAAGCTCCTGATGGATATTTATAGCTCTGGGGGCCTCCGGGGGGGGGAGGCGGGGAGGCTGTTTTCATCCTTTTCAGGCTCCTAGAAAGCCTCTGGAGTCTGGGGAAGGCGAAAAAGGAGTGCCAAAAGCAGGGGGAGCACTGGTCGCGTGCGCATGCACACAGAGGGGGGAAGCATGCACATGTGTGGCACACCCATGCATGACTCCCCTGTGCTCCCCCCACTTTTGTCACGCGAGCCAAAAAAGGTTCGCCATCACTGCCCTAGATTCATTCAATACATTGCACAAAACTATCATTTACTTAATAATCTCGTTTTTGTATAACCACAGTACGCTTGTTAGGTTCTGACATCTAAAACCATGATTTCCAAGGCACAGTGATTAGATTCACACAATGCATTAAATCAAAACCCTCCTGCTTAGTATGATGTTTGAATGAGGCCTCTATAGGCAAAAGCTAACTCACCCTTTGCATCAGTGGTGGGTTTCAAATTTTTTTAGAATATACTCTGTAGGTGTGGCCTGTTTGGGAGTGGTTTGGTGGTCATGTGACTGGGTGGGAGTGGCTTGGTGGTCATGTGAGCGGGTGGGAGTGGCCAAGTCAATGTCACTGAATTCTTAGCCCCAAAGAATGACCTACAAAAAGAAGATATAAAAAAGGAAATTTATTATTTTGTGCACTTACTACTTAAATAAGAATAAAATAAGCACACAAAACAATAAAACAGCTACTTACAGAGGAAATATGGCTGTCCTTGTCGGTCTTCAACATTACTGACCACCTTACACATACACTTCCAGCCCCTTTGCCCCTTCCCTCTTCCTGGATTCACTCACACATTTTTAAAACCCACAGCCTGTGCATAGCACACACACTTCCAGTTCCTCTGCCTCTTCCCTCTTCCTGGATTCACTCAGATGTTTTTAAAAGAGTGGAAGAGTGTGTCCGTGTGCACAGACTGTGAGTTTTAAAAACACCTGAGTAAATCCGGGGAGAGGGAAGAGGCAGAGGGGCTGGAAGAGTGTGCTCTTATAGTATCTTCCAGCCCCTCTGCCTCTTCCTTTTTCCTGGATTCACTCAGACATTTTTAAAAACCCACAGCCTGTGCACACGCACACACTCTTCTAGCAGCCCCTCTGCCTCTTGCCTCTTCCCCAACATCCTCCCACCACCACCCCAGCCACTCAACAGTTCTTTCTTCTTCTGGTTCTTCTTCCGAGAACTTTTCAGCAGCATGGTGAGGATGGGTGGGGTGAGTGAAAGAGCGAACAAGGAGAGGGAGCATTTCGGTACAGGGCATCCTGACCAACATGTATGGGAAGGCACGCTAAATTTCACCATCCGGTACAGTCGTACCGGCTCGTATCAGTTGAAACCCACTCCTGCTTTGCATGTTGAGCTCCTCTACTTTGGGCAATTAAGAGATAACAAAGTAATTATATTGTACCTTCTTTTCTGTAAGGATATTTCAAAATGAATTCATTGAAAACTATTGCAGGAATATGCATTGAAACTTTTTATAGAAAGGCATGAGCCAACAGACTAGGTATCAGATAAACTTCAGCAAGTGTATTCTCACAAAATGTTCCATCCTTAGATTTAACTCACATTCTAATGGCATAACTGCCTAATATCTGCGAGTAGAGCTGTCTTGATAAAATCTGGCCAATCACTTTCTGGCATATACTTCTGTGCTCAGGCTAGATAATTCAACCCCAATTTCTTCATTTCAGTCCAATAGGTTTGTTTATACCATATTAGGTCATACCAGGGGTTGTAACACAAACATATACATACATACATACATACATACACACATATTCGTGCTCATTACATTAAACTTCACATAGAAATGTGAGTATTTAGAGCTCTCACAGTCAGCTCTTGCAAACACCATCCCTTAGTTTTTAAACCAGCTGAAAAAAATGTTGACATATTATGCACTGACTCCATTGTTTAGCACTAGACTGTAACAGAAACTGACCTGGTATTGCTTGTACAAACCTTTTCAGGGCCAAGATCAAGAGGCAGAGATTGGTTGGATGTACCTAGCTTTGTTTTCCCATCTTCTGGCCGGAAAAGCAAAGTTGAGCACATGTTGGGCAACTGTAGACAAATGCTTAGAACAATGGGTACTGGTATACCACCAGTTTTTTTTTAACTTTAACCTATATATTTTGATTTCAAACTGCTAACATTAATGATTTTCAAATGATCAAGCAACAGCGAAGTACATAAAAGTGTCCATCCTTCCATAATATGGTTTCCTCACTGAGGATTAAACTATAACCAATCTTGTTTCCTCTGTGATTGCTGAGGAACATTATATTGTGATCCGGGGTGGGTTCTGGCAGGCACTACTGCCGGTTTGCTCGTGGGCGGGCGGTGCCCATGCAAACTTGATGCGCGCTGCGTGTGCATGCACAGTGCAATAAAAATTGTTCTGCCCATGCCCAGAAGCAAAAACCAAGACGGCGGCACCTATGGCGCCACCCGGAGAACCGGTTCAGAGGTGAGGCAGCCATGGGTCACTTCTGGTTCCAGTGACCCAGGCTGCCAAACCACTACCGAACCGTATGAATCCACCACTAATTGTGATGGCTATTTCTAACTACAAGGACAACCTACTCTGCATTCTTTTTTCAAGCTTGCTAGTGGAAAAAGAGTCCATTTTGGTGGGAGGAACTGGACACTGAATTGTCATCGGTGGAATGAAAGCACAACAAAGCAGCTGAGGCATAACCGGCAGACAGGCATTACCACAGAGGGGAATGGGACAACTTGGCACAGCCAACTTGCTGCGGCCAACTCACCATGGACAACTGGCCAAGGCCAACTTGTTGTGGCCTACTCACTGCGGTATAATGCACCATGGCCATCTCACTAGAGGACAACTCGCCATGGGGCAACTAGCTGCGGGACAATGTAACAATTCTATTTAATTATTTAAAATAAATAAAAAAATATTTAAATTTTTGCCATTCACATTTTGTTCTGTTCCTCCTTTTGCATCCTTTCTTTAATGACTCTATTCCACCATTTCTTTGATATGAGTGTAACTCTTGTCCCGCAGCGAGTTGCCCTGTGGCAAGTGAGCTGTGGCAAGTTGTTCTGCAGCACGTTGGCCATGGCAAGTGGTCTGAGGTGATTAGCTGTGGTGAGTTGGCTGTAATGAGTTGGTCATGGTGAGTTCCCTGTGGCGAATTGTCATAGACCCTACCAGAGAGTTGCTAAATCAAGCATGAAGCAGGGGTGGGTTCTGGCCGGCGTTACTGATGGTTTGCTCATGGGTGCACGGCACGCGCATGCACAGTTTAATGAAAATTGTTCTGCACATGCACAGAACTAAAAAAAAAAGATGGCGACAGCAGTGACCGGGGAACCTGTTCAGGGGCGTGGCCAGCCTGGATCGCTGTTAGTTCTGTGACCCAGGCTGACATACCACTACCGGTTGGGCTAAACCGGGCCGAACCGGTAGGAACCCACCTCTGTTATGAGTCTATTGTAAAATGAGTGGTCTGAAATCTCCAACCCACAATTAAGATGACTCTTTCTGTTTGCAGAAACTTTCTGTTTTGGTATAGCAACCCCATTTTTGTAAGAGAATAGCATTCCACATAATTCCTTCTTCAGTCCTTGCCATCATATCCCTTATGGTTTTCGGTGGAGATGGGCAGGTGGATCCAGAAAGATAATCTTCTCTCTATATTTAGGAAAAACCCCGCTGGCAGAGAAAACAATTTCAAAAGGGATCGCTCATATTCATAATAATAGTGTTTTCTGATACATGTATTGGTCAATTTGACAACGTCTCCCCTTGAAGATCACGTGCTCTAAGTCAGGTGGAATAATCTGATTCTTTCCTCGTGGGTTGAAACCTTATTTACAAATTCAAATATGTGGGCAAAATATATTTATTTAACATATTTATATGGCTATCTACCAAAACACTCTGGGTGGCAAACAAATAACAGCAATAATAGAATCCATGATATTAAACAAATGGCATAACAAAAATAATAGTCAAACCCCCTTTTTAAAAAATCTTAAACTGTAACAGGCTGACCTGCACCCATATCAGGACTCCAATAGCTCCCTGACAGCAGTGCAAGGGCGAAGAGCCAGATCATTCCAGCCTTTCAGAAGTCTAAGAAAACAGAAATAATTCAGCTTTCCTTTTCAACAAGTGAAGAAATATTTAATAGCTTGTTTGCCAATTGAAGCACTTTGTTATGGATTTTGTGCCAACCTAATTTGGAGAGAAGAGTCTTTATGTTTTAAAATGATGGCTACATATAAATCTTTCACATACAATGCACAACTTTATGGGCAGGGAAAAAAAGCCCCCAGTGCAAGAACAAGATGTTTGCCTAGGAAATCCAGAGGCATCACAAAACTCTTTCTGAGAATGTATTTATTTATTAGAGCCTTAACTCAAGTAACTCAAGGTAAAGAACACTCCCAATAGTCTTTCTTCCTTCTATATTCCCTTCACTAACATCCCTGTAAGGATGGGTTCTAGAAAGTGACTGGGCCAGTCACCCAGATGGCTTTCATGGCCCAGGAGAGACTAGAACTCTCAGTCTCCTAGTTTCTAGATCAGCATCTTAGCCACTAAACACAAACAATTTGAAATAAATGGTAACCTGGCTTTTGGTAAAATCACACAAGAGATTTTATTCCATTTTGTATTAGTTGCAGGCAACAAGAAACTTCAAGAGTATTTCTGGAAGTCTGATTAGTATCTTTAAATGCTGTGCAGTAGCAGGATGATTGTTCAATAAAATAATCACTAAACGGGTTCAATAAAACGTGTGGGATCTCGGAATTATGGACCAGTTAGAGGTAACAATGATTCCATCTGGTTTCTTACTTAGATCCCAGCTGTTCTTCCTTTACAGTCCTACACCTCCTATTAATTTATTTTAGAATTAGCTGGAACAATGAGGTTAGGCAATATAAAACTGAATTATTTACATTCTCACATTATCAGAATGAATCAAGTGGGAGCAAATGATATAGTAGAATGGCTTAACTGTAGTCTTGTTGGAGGGGGAAACCTCAACCTTCAGGATTGCGTGTCGACTTCCATATTTCCCAGAACCTTTCTGGTGATAATGATCATTATTTTATTTATTACATTTCTCCATCATTTAGAGATGGGACACAGTGAAAAACTTTAAAGCTCTAAAAAACATGAAACATTTAAATAGCATTCCAACAAAAGTGCTTATAGTCAAGGCTATGGTTTTCCCAGTTTGCAATATATGGCTGTGAAAGTTGGACCATAAAGAAGGCTGAGCGCCAAAGAATTGAGGCCTTTGAATTATGGTGCTGGAGAAGACTCCTGTGAGTTCTTTGGACTGCAAGGTGATCAAACCAGTCAGTCCTAGAGGAGATCACGCCTGCTGCTCTTTAGAAGGCCAGATCCTGAAGATGAAACTCAAATACTTTGGCCACCTAATGAGAAGGAAGGACTCACTGGAGAAGAGTCTAATGCTGGGAAAGATTGAGGGCAAAAGATGAAGGGGACGACAGAGAATGAGGTGGCTGGATGGAGTCACCGAAGCAGTAAGCATGAGCTTAAATGGACTCCAGGGGATGGTAGAGGACAGGAAGGTGGACACGACTTCATGACTAACAACAACAATAATTTCCACCCATCTCTGTGTGTGTGTGTGTGTGTGTGTGTGTGTGTGTGTGTCTTTTGCAAGATGATATAGAGAAGAAAAAATGCCACACCTCCTACCATTATATGACTATTTTATTTTTGACTTATTATACTCTGGACTCCAGGAGATTGTAAAGCATGATTTATTGCACATCACCTTGGAAGAGATTGATTGCAGAATAAACATTTACAGGCCACCCTTTTATCTTTATTAAATTGGGTTCAGAGATGTGGTGATAGCAACTATGAATGCTGAGAGTTCATCTGCAACTCTACCGGTAGGTGACTTCTGTCCGCATGAACCATTTTCAGAAGTAACAAAAAGTGGTCTCTGGACCACCTGGGCTGGAAAACCACTTACACCAAGGAGACACAAAACTCAACCCTAAAGTCCCAGCATCCCTTTGGAAGATGCTGTCATATCTCCACATTTTAGTTTATGCTGGGAAAGGTGGAAGGAAAGAGAAGAAATAGAAGACCAGTAAGGAAGATGTACGGTAGTGATGAGTTGAGAAGACCTGAAAAACCAGGTTGGGGACAAATCATCACGGAGAAAATCTAGATACGTGATCACTACATGTTAGGAAGTCTTGATGGTACATAATCAATCTGTCAAAAGAAAAGACGAATAAGAAAGAGTCTGTAGAGTAGACAGCTACTTATCTGAAATGGTATCGGGTCTCCTGCTTGAGCAGGGGGTGGACGGGGTAGATGTGGACTAGAAGACCTCTAAGGACCCTTCCAGCTTTATTCTGATTGATTGATTGAAATGCCTAAGCCTGCCAAGATCAATGGGATTGAATGGAAAGGGATTCTCTCTAGTGAGATAAGGACGGAGCAGAAAACACAAACCGCCCCGGGACTCGGGAGTAACTTGCGTTTATCATTAAAACTTTAACACGCCGTCCAAATTCAGTAAGCGTTCCCTTCTCGCAGCCTCCTCCGACCTGTTGCCGACTCCGGATGGGATAATTCAGCTCCCACGCTGTCCGAGCGCAGCTGGCTCAAGTCTCCGGGCTGGGAAACCTGAAGACCGGGCAGCACTTCAGCCTGAATCAGGAAAGCACCACATTGTTGAGATACCGTGGCGCAGGACAGAGTCACCAACGAGGGGCGCGAAGTCCAGCCGCTAACTTTAAATCTGAGGCGCTTTAGCGAGAAGTGGGGGAAGGGCGTGGGGTGTGCGCGTGGGGGGGGGGAGAGGTCCCAACCCCGCGATCCCCGGCAGATTTAAAGCCGCGCGCTCGGGCAAGGAAGAGAGGCGGGTTCCGACGACACAGGGCCGGGCGAGCCCCTCCTTTTCTTCGCACCTCGCTATGCCTTCGTTGGGAGGAGAGGCGGTTCTAATCAATGGCAGGTTTCGCCTTGACCTCTTTCGTCGCGGCTGAGCGTCCCTTCGGCAGGACACGAGGCCATGCACTGCTGCCCGAGCGTGGTGATGACCCTGAGCGCCCTGTTGGTGCTTTTGGGGGTGCTGCACTTGTGGCTTTACCTGCACCAGCCCAGTTGCTACGGGAAGCACGAGCTCCACCAGTCAACCCCGGGGAAAAACCACGCCGCCAGGACCCCGCGCGGCGCCCACCTGCCGTCCCGCTGCGCCTGGTTCCTCCTGGAGCTGCCCGCCTTCCTGGTGCCCGCGCTCCTGCTGGGGCTGAGCAGCCCTCCACGCTTCGCGCCGCTGGGCTGCAGGCTGCTGGGAGTCATGTTCTGCGGCCACTATTTCCACAGGTATCCCGCGTGGGAAGGAGGTCGGGCTGGAAAGAGGAGAGAGGAGAGCGCTTCTTTAAGCAAATGCGCCGGATCTTCTATGCTGGCTCTTCTAAGCCTGCGGCGAATTCGCCTAGTTATGTATTGGGGAGCGCAGTAGGGATGTCGAGTCTGCTAGGCGCTTCTTAGACATCCTGATCCTTTTGGGGGGTGGGACCGGGGGGGTTGAGTTTCCAAGGTTAAAAGGCCCATTGGGCGAGTAGGGAACGTGGAGAGCTTCGAGAAGCTTCCTCTTCTGCTCTGGAGTGGCGATCCGTTTCTTTCGGATTGACTCCCCGCGCAGATTTATTTTGGGGGGAGGATTGAGCGGGATGCTCGTTCTTCGTAGCTCCGCAAAAGTCGCCGAGATTTGCGAGGGATTCTTCGGTATGCCAGGTGTACAGGATGACCGCCTGAAACTCAGTGGGAATTACGAGGCTGTTATTGAGAAATCGCCTTTGTTCCGTTGCTCAGGTCAGATGTTGAGCTTTAGGATCGTGCCGCTTTGAACCTGCGTGCCGAGATTGAAGTCTCAGCCAAAGTTAATTCGCAGTAAAAGTTTGTTTTCTAGTCGAGTAACGTTTTCTAGTCGAGCTTCATTTCCGGTGGTTTCAGTGCCAGGTTTAGTGGATAGGGTCCGCAGTTCCAGCAAATAGTATTCTCGAGTAGCTGAAATGCTGAAGCTTTGCAACCCTTAATTCTAATGGTTTGGTTTGGTCTGGTCTTTTTAAAGAGAACAGTCTAAAAATATCCATACATGTAGAGATGTTATCTTGAGAAGTCTTAGTCTTTTCTGTCTGCTGCAATTTATTGCAATAAATGTTCAGCTCCTATTTTAAAAACGAGGAATGAGGAAGAAAGCAGATATTAAAGGTATTGATGGAGCAGCTTGCTTTCCCTGGCATACTAAGATCTTGATACCACAAGAAACTCTTTTTGTACTTCTAACACTTTATTGAACAATTTACACCATTCACCTTTTATGTCTAGTGCCCTTCCAGAGCTTCAGCTGCTGCCTTCCTAATCCTTTAAAATCTTTTTTTTAAAGATCTTATGTTTTTATATTTTTATTCTTACGTTAAAAGTGAAAGAATAAAAATATAAGTTTCTTGAAAAGAAATCCCCAATCAAATTCCTAGATGAACTAGATGATCTTGAAGAGCCATTCCAATCCTTACACTGTCTGATTCAGCGGCACCTGCTTCCCAAATACCATCTATGTACAACAACAGTGGTAATAGCCTTGCAGATGAATTCTAACTGCCATTTTAAGGCTATATTGTTATATCTCACGCTTGGAAGTTGCCTCTCTTGGAAGGCAAATGATTGGCTTGGCGTTACACCCCCGACATAGTTACTTTGAAAGGGCAAGTAAAGTAACGTGTGTGTGCCAAAGACACTGTGCAAATGTCATGTTACATAATTTCATTAAAAGAAGATTAGAGGCTCTTTAAATATTTGTTATTAACACTTTAATTTTGATAAAAATATTAAAATGAATGTTTCTAATTATCCTTTAAAATTGGTTTTGGGAGATACAGCTTATATTCCAGCTATATAAAGATACGACATTTGTGCCGGCTTTTAAAGGTTAAAATAAAAGTATGGTATTGACAGATACAGGATTCAAATGTATGAAGTTATGTAAAATGTACATTTAACAAAAAGGGCCTATTATCAGAAGGGATAAAATCAAAGAATGCTAAAGGATTAATTTAACGAGAATGACTTTCTACAATGCAGGTTAATTTGTGGTGTGCCAGTTCTTTTTCACCCAATTCTCTGGGAGCTGAATGTGATTGAGAATGGAGTGAAGTCTCTTTAGAGCAACACTTTTCAATCTTGGTAACTTTAAGATGTGTGGACTTCCCTTTGCTAGCTGGGAAATTTGGGGAATTGAAATCCATACATCTTAAGCAGAGATGGTATTCAGCAGGTTCTGACTAGTTCTGGAGAACCAGTAGCAGAAATTTTGAGTAGTTTGGAGAACCAGTAAATACCACCTCTGACTGGCCCCGCCCCCATCTATTCCCTGCCTCCTGAGTCCCAGCTGATCAGGAGGGAATGGAGATTTTGCGGTAACCTTCCCTTTCCATGCCCAACAAGCCACGCCCACCGAGCCACACCCACAGAACAGGTAGGTAAAAAAATTTGAATCCCACCACTGATCTTAGGGTTGTCAAGGATAAGAAACATTTTTTTAGAGGTTCTTCTGAGGCTCATCCACACAGTAGCAGTGATATCGCCAGACCTCGCTGTTTCAGCAGAGTAAGGAAGATACTCAGGGAGGATTCACACCCTGGCCAGTATCTCTTTTCACTTTTACCATTGGGCAGAAGACATCAAAGCATAGCCAGCTGGGCAAACAGGTTTAAAAACAGCTTCTACCCATGGGCTGTCAGACTCCTAAACACAATCACAATCACTTCATGTACATATGGAAGCGTGTGACTAGTTCTCTCCCCCCCCAATTACTTGTATAAGGATTATTCTCTATACCAGTGACAGCTAACTTTTTTGTAATTGCGTGCCAAAAGCGCACGTGTGCACATGCACCCTTAATGCAATGCGCATGCTATCCCTCCATGCTCCCCCATGCATGTGTATGCAACTCCCCTGCACTCCCCCTGCCCCCCGCGCATGCATGTGCAGCCCTTTGCATGCACACATGAACCCCCATATGCGCCCCACCCCACACATACACACACATACTCTGCGCTCCTACCACCCCATGCATACAACCCCCCACATGTGCCATCCCACGCACACGTGCACAACCCCCCCACATGTTCTCCCCCCCACGCATGTACAGCAGCGACCCAAAAAACAGCTGGCCTGCAGGAGGCGCGCGCACATGTGCAATGGAACTGAGCTGAGGTGACAGCTCATGTGCCCGCAGAGAGGGCTCTGTGTGCCACCTGTGACACGCGAACCATAGGTTTGCCATCACAGCTCTATACTATTCATGTTGTCTTGTTATTTTCTGTTATGGATTGCACCAGTGGAGGCTAAACCAATTTCATTCTATACATGATATACAATGACAATAAAGGCTGCTACTATTATACACTTTATTCATTAAACATGACACTCAGTCAACTGAACATTTAAAGATGTGTCACATATACCATTGACAGGTGCTAATGGCGGATACAGGCTTATTGCATCCTTCTTTCTCTCTGCCCCAGGAACAGGGAACAGAATATGCCAACACATGAAATTGCCTCACAGTATGTACTGCCTCTGGGATCCAGCAATGCTGGATTACTCTTGATACAGCAAAACCACATGAAATTGAATAGTTTGTGATAGGCAGTTACCCTCCCTGTAATCTCAAACTGCAATGCCATCCACAGAAACAATCTGCCAAAGGGGGTGGGGATGCCTTTTCTGCTTGGACAAAATTCCTTTTGAGGAAAGGAATATGGACTTAGCAAATATCAGTCATTTTTCTGTGTTAAGGCTTTGAGGGTTAGCCAGATATTGCTCAATAGCAAACGTCATTCTTTTTTTTTTTCAAAGCCTGCCTTTAGGCTTCCTGATTTTCAAGCCCCATTCTCCTTCCTGAAAGTAATTCTTGCATGTTACCTAAACCGAGAGAAATACAGGTAGTCCTCGACTTATAACCACAATTGAGCCCAAAATTGATGTTGCTGAGTCAGACGTTTTGCCCCGTTTTATGACCTTTCTTGCCACGTTTGTTAAGTTAATCACTGCAGTTGTTACATTAGTAACATGGTTGTTAAGTAAATCTGGCCTTGACCTTGTTTATCAGAAGGTTGCAAAAGGGGATCACACGACTCCGGGACACTGCCACCGTCATAAATGTGAGTCAGTAGCCAAGCATCTGAATTTTGATCACATGTCCATGGGGATACTGCAACGGTCATAAGTGTGAAAAAGGTCCTAAGTCACTTTTTCAGTGCCATTGTAATTTTGAACAGCCACTAAGCAAACTGTTGTAAGTCAAGGACTACCTGTATTAAAAGACAAATACAGATCTTGGCCAGCTAGTACTTTAGAGTTTTTGTGCCTTTGTCAGTCTACAGTGTTTCTCAACAATGGGAGCTTGAAGATACATGTGGATATCAACTCTCATTATTTTTCCTGTGCACTGCTTGGAGAATCCAAGCAATGGGTTAAATTAGTCTGGTTGCCCTGGGACTGAGGAATCTTTTTTCCTTGACCATGCCTCCTGGTGCCTTGTGACCCCAGATTTTTTCCTCAGTCTGGCCCGATAAGAGACTAAAATTTGAGTTCCAGCTTTTTTAAACCAGGCTTGAACTTTCCTTTTCTATATTTCACCATTTTTTCCCCTTTTGTTCAGTTTTTTTCCTTGCCTCTTATTTTCTGCTATTCCCTTTCGTTTCCCTTTTCGTTTGATTCCTCTTCTACTTCGTGGACGGCTTGTGAGGTAGGAGCGGACGTGGTGGTGGGGTTGCTCCACTGACCGCGCCGCTTTGGATGGCAGCGGAGGCTCTTTTAAGAGCCTTATCTCTCCTTCCGAAAGTTGGCTGAGCTCTCGGTAGCTGCTGAGAGCGCGTGGCAGTCGCCTTTTAATTATTTGCTTGCTGCCGAGCCTGGGAGAGCTGGCGGAAGCCACTTAGAGTTGCAGCCGCCATTTTCTCAACCCCCACCCTCGCGCTGAGTGGCAGCCATTTTCCAGGGTTCCAATTTTGCGCCCTTTCTTCTTGACCTTTTGCAGCCTCGTCCGGCTCCCGCAGATCGCCGCTGAGTGGTCAGCTGGCCCTCTTCGGGTCTCCAGAAGGGCCACTGCCACTCTATTTGGAAGCATCGGGCAGCGCTGGTGTCGTTGGCCTCCACGACATCATTCACTGGCACAGAGAGTGTGAGTTGGGTTTTTTCTGTTCCTCTGCTGCCCCTCTCTGCCTGATCTGCATAGGCCACACAACCTCTCTGGTTCGCAGTCCTAATCCTGACTCTCCTCACTTGCTCCAGGTCTAAGCTGCAACAGAGGGCCTCTTCATCAAGGACTTCCTATCTGACTCACTTAGTGACAGATTCACCATGTTGCCTCACTTAGCGATGATTTACCAAGTTTTTCAGCTTACAACTTCCTCTTCGTCCTGAGACTGTCAAGATGGCTGAGACCCCACAAATAACTGACATGGAGCAGCCGGGACCCTCTTCAACCTGCCAGGGTAGATCAGGTCCTCCCCATGCCCGATTCAAACCCAGGCCCTGGGCAAGGGCAGACAACTTAGAAGGGGCAAAGTGACAGGGCAGGCCATCCCTCCCTATTGTTTGTCATCAGCTGCAGTGGATAGGGATGCTGCACGCTGGCAACAGGCACTTGAGAAACAGTTTGAGAAGGCCCAGCGCCAGGCCAAACCATAGGCCCCAGCTCAAATGGTGTCAATCCCTCCTTCCTCTTCCATTTGGTGACTCCCTGTGGGTCACTGAGGAGGAGGTGGCTTCCCAGGACTTGTCCCCTGACTTCTCCATGGTAGACCCCGGTTCACCAGCGCCTTCCTTTGTTTCTGATTTGGCACCTGGGGACGTGGCGCAGCCTGATGGGAGGATTCCAGCCCCGTCCTTCGAGGAACAGGCACCCCCTTCTCCCAGAGCCTGATCCGGGGACAGACCCAGGGACGACCAGGAGCCTGAGCTATCCGCCTGCATGCAAGCAGTTGTGGCTCGAGCCATTTCCCAGGGTATAGAAGAGGGGCTTCAGAAAAAAGACCAAGCAACAGCCAACCCGGCTCCACCCCAGGCCAGGAAGGAGGCGCCCAGTACTGCCCGCAGGATTCGCCATCCTTCCTTGGAATCCTCAGTGGTCAGTGAGGCTTCTGCCTGGGAAGACCCAGAGCAGGAGGAACAGGAGCTTTCGGAAGAAGAAGACCTCCCCCCAGATGCTTTCTCTGGGCTTTTTAAGCTTACACTCTTCAAATATATATTGCATAAAGCCAGGGCCACTACCCAAGTGGGCACTAAGGCCCAGACTACCCAAGGCTCGGCTGAACCTTCGGTGGCTAATCCTAACGAAAAGCATGTTTAAGACTCAGGCACCACCACAGGAGCTGGTTCCTGTCCCCAATCTCTTCATGGATGTAATTCAGCAACAATGGGTCCAGCCAGGTTCCCTTGCTGCGCCCAGTGTTGGGGATAAAAAATTATATTCAGTGGAACCTGCACTGGAGGACATCTTAACTTTGCCTTCAGTGGATGCTCCAATAGCGGCCCTCACCTCCAATTCCATTCTCCCAGTGGACCTGATGGAAGGTCTTAAAGCGGAGGACAAAAAGGTGGAGAAGGCCTGCCACAAGACTCACCAGGCAGCAGCATGGGCCATTAAGGTGTCTTCCTCCATTTCATTCTTTAACAAGGTTTCCATCATTTGGCTACGTGAGGTGCAGGCTAAGCTCCCGGTGGGGGACGTTCGCCTCCACCAGGACGTTACAAAGATCATCACAGCAGCCCAATACTCTGCCGACACCTCCCTTAATGCGGCGAAACTTGCCTCTAAGGCATTGGCCTCCAATGTCACCTCTAGACATCTCATGTGGCTTTGCCACTGGCAGACTGACCAGTAGAACAAGTGGAAGCTCACTTCTTCCCACTTCAAGGGAGCCAAGCTCTTTGGGGAGGTCCTAGATCCCTTCCTGATCAAATCTAAAGACAAGTGAAAGGTGCTTCCCACCCTGTCCAAGAAGCAGGAGCGTAAGTCCGCTCCCTATTACAGGAGACAATCCTTTCGTTCCAATGATTCCTTCCCTTCCACTTCCTCTGCTGCCCCAGATCATACAATCAATCCTCTGATCGTTCCCAGGACAGGTAGTGCTTTCAGGACAGAGGCAGGCAGCAGTTTAACTTCTGCTAATCCAACTGCGGGGGGGCTCTCACAGACCTTCCGCAAATCCAAGTGACCATCAACGGTCACCTCCCATCGGGGGATGGCTTCAGCTGTTCATCTCCCAATGGGAACAGACCACGGAGGACAACTGGGTCCTTCAGACAGTCAGGGATGGACTGTCACTGGAGTTCTTCTCCCCCCCCCAAGGAATTTCATACATTGCCCTACCGCTTCTTGTCCTCTCAAAAGAGAGCTCATGACCCAGGAGCTCCATCACCTCCTGGAGATAAATGCCATAGAACAAGTACCATCCGACCAGGAGGGACCTCCTAACGTCCATTGACTTAAAGGAGGCTTATCTACACATCCCAATTGGACCACAACACCAAAGGATCCTGCGATTCTTTTATGACGGCCGACACTATCAGTACAGGGCCCTGCCATCCAGCCTGTCGTCGGCTCCCAGGACCTTCACAAAGATTCTGTCAGTAGTCGCTGGGCACCTCAGGTGCAGACCCGTAAGGCTCCAATGTTACCTGGACAACATCCTCATTTAGACATCGTCCAGGGGACAGGCCTTGAGGGACCTCCGCAACCACGGATTTTCCTTGAATCTGGAAAAGAGCCACCTTTCCCCGACTACCAAACTCCTCCACCTGGGGGCAGTGATAGACACTTCCACCTGCAGGGTGTCCCTCTCCCAGGACAGGATAGACAGCCTAGTATCCCTAGCTCGCAAGGTCCAGGGGTCGAGGCAGGTCCCGGTTCTGCTTCTCTCACAATTGCTGGGGAAGATGATTTTGTGCATCTTGGTGGTCCCATTGGCACGTCTACATTCCCGGGAGTTGCAGTGGTTATTCTTGCCCCATCAGAGAGCCAATAGAAGCAACTCCCCCATGAAGGTTCGTCTTCCCCCAGCTGTGAGAAGGTCCCTCGGATGGTGGCAGTCAACAGCTCTTCGGAAAGGTCATCTCTTCAAGGAGCCAGAGAGAATAGTCATCACAACGGATGCCAGCCTTGCCACCTGGGGCGCACACATGGGACCTCACGTGACTCAGGGCAAGTGGTCACCAGCCAAAGTGGCTTGCAACATCAACTTCCTAGAGTTGCAGGCAGTGGGACTCGCCCTACGTCATTTTCAACAGGACATTCTACACCAACGCGTACTCTTGATGACGGACAATGTGGCCACCAAAGCCCACATAAACTGCCAAGGGGGCACGAGATCCAGAAAGCTCATGGCGGAGGCAGAGACCCTGGGCAGGTGAGCAGAGTGTCACCTCGAGTCCCTCCGCTCCGATCTCATCTCGGGGATGGACACCCAGGCAGACTAGTTGAGCAGGACCACCATAGGCAATATAGAGTGGCGATTACACCTGGTCCTGTTTTGCCAGCTGTCTCGTAGATTCAGCACTCCGATGGTTGACCTATTTGCCACCTGCGAGAACATGCAACTCTAGCAGTTCTTCTCCCACTTCCACTTGCCGGAGGCGGAGGCAGAGAGGACGGATGCTCTCCACTGCCAGTGGCCCCAAGTAGCTACTATATGCCTTCCTGCCACTACTCCTGCTACCACAAGTGATGTGCAAAATCATCGTGGAGAGGGCAGAGGTACTGTTGTCACACCTACCTGGCCTTGTAGGTCCTGATACGCCGATCTTGTCAGCTTGTTGGTGTCCAGCCCATGGCGAATTCCCCAGGGCCAGGTCTCCCTCATCCAGGGGGTCATTGTATATCCGGACCCCCAGTGGCTCCAGTTGGCCATCTGGCACTTGAGTGGGACCTCCTGAGGAGGGACGGCCTGTCGGAGGAGGTGATTCATACCATCCAGGCATCCTTCAATGACCAGGATTTACGATTCCACATGGTCCAGCTTCGCCAAGTGGTGCGACAACCTCCAAATTGATCCAGTCACAGCACCGGTTTTCCATGTATTGGACTTTCTTCAGGGGGGCCTCGACAAGGGACTCTCTCCTAACACCCTCCGTTGCCAGGTAGCTGCCTTATCCACCGTTTGGTCAGGGGGCTCAGCCTCAGCAGGATCCCGAGAGTTAGGTGTTTCCTCAAGGGTGCTTCCAATTTACGACCTCTGGTGTCCACTGATACCTGACTTGGCAACTATCCGTGGTCCTCCAGGCTCTCACTTCAGCTCCCTTCAAGCACTGTTTCCTTCCGACACCTAACTCTCAAAACAATTTTCCTTGTCACAATAACATCTGCGAGGTGCATTTCCAAGTTGGCGGCCCTATCAGTCCGCGAGGACCTTTGTATCATTCATCCAGATAGGGTTGTTCTACGCCTGGACCCTGCATTCATCCCAAAGATCAACACCTGGTTCCATAGGCGCAAGAGATCATATTACCGAACTTTTGCCCGCATCCCAGGCATCCAAGGGAACGCGTCTGGCACATGCTAGATGTGAGACGGGCTCTGAGAAAATACATAAAACGAACAGCAGAATTCCACAGATTGGAGGCCCTATTCCTGTTATTCCAACCAGGGTCCATGGGCAAGAAGGTGTCCTCTGCTACCATCGGCAAGTGGGTGAGAACGTGCATTGCAGCTGCTTATGAGCATCAGTCCAGGACTGTTTCTCGGAACGTCACCGCTCATTCTATGAGGAGCGCCACCACCACTGCAGCCTGGGCAACCCAGGCTACCGTATATGACATCTGCAGAGTGGCTACATGGTCCTTTCCATCGCCCTTTGTCAGACACTATAAACTGGACATGTTTGCATCGGCCGAAGCATTGTTCGGCAGGCAGGTTCTCCAAGGGGTTGTTTCCACAATCGAATCCCTGGACAAACCTAGTGACATGTAACTTGGGTATATCCCATTGCTTGGACTCTTCAAGCAGTGCACAGGAAAATGACCATTGGCTTACCTGAAGGATCCTTTTCTGTGAACTGCAGGAGAGTCCAACCCACCCTGGGTTATTGTGCCCAGGGATTCGGTACCATCAGTTACCATCGAACTCTTCTCTATTTATCAACAAATTTACTATCCTCATTGGATCCAAAGATCATCAAAAATCTGGCGTCACGAGGCACCAGGAGGCATGGTCAAGGAAAAAAGATTCCTCAGTCCCAGGGCAACCAGACTAACTTAATCCATTGCTTGGACTCTCCCGCAGGGCACAAAAAAGGACCCTTCAGGTAAGCCAATGGTCATTCTCAGCCACCCTACTGGCCAGCCTAATAGTTGAAGAATTCTGGAAAGTGAAGTCCACACACTCTCCATTTGCCATGATGGAAAAATACTGGTCTAATAATGCCAGTGAGAGATGCCGATATATCTTTTGTTTTGGCCTCATGCTTGCGCTGGAGAACGTTGCTAATTGCTTGATTGCCATCACCAACGCGGCACCTCCTTCCAAAGCATTCTGAAATGCAAGTCTGCATTGACAGAAGGTGGCATGATTAATCAAGCTGGCACTGAATATTGTGTTGTGGCAATTTGCTCTACTTTGTAGATACTCCTAGCAATATATTCATGATCCCATTTATAATCCTACATTATAAATCAATGAATCAGAATAGAGCTGGAAGGGACCTTTGAGGTCTCCTAGTCTGGCTTCCTGCTCAACCAGGAGATCCTATACCATTTCAGACAAGTGACTGTCCAATCTCTTCTGATGAAGCACCCACAACTGTCCAACTTCCAATGATGAAGCACCCACAACTTCTGAAGGCAAGCTGTTCCACTGGTTAATTGCCCTCACTGTTAGGAAGTTTCTTCTTAATTCCCCATTAATTTCCTAATGAGTTTCCATCCATTGTTTCTTGTCCTACTTTCTGGTCCTTTGGAAAATAAATTGACCCCCTCTTCTTTGTGGCAGCCTCTCAAATACTGGAATACTGCTATCATGTCATCCCTAGTCCTTCTTTTCTCTAGACTAGCCAAACAAAAATCCCGCAATTATTCTTCATATGTTTTAGTCTCCAGGCCTTTAATCATCTTAGTTACTCTTCCTTACACTTTTTCCAAAGTCTCAACATCTTGTGACCAAACCTGGATGCAGTATGCCAGGTGTGGTTTTACTAAGGCTTTATAAAGTGGTACTAATTCTTCACGTGATTTTGATTCTATGCCTCTATTTATACAACCCAGGATTATATTAGCTTTTTTGGCTGCTGCCTCACAATGCCCACTCATGTTTAAATGATCATCCACTAGGACTCCAAGGTCCCTATCACAGTTACAGAATGTATTCCCGGCATTGTCAAACCCCTCCTCCCGTCCCAAGTAGAAGAGTGATCCTTGGCAATGATCCTTGGCAATGCATTTGCATTTCTACTCATTCTCTCTGCATTTCTGGCTTCCCTTCCTAGAGGGCTCTATTTTGACATTCACATTATAGAGAAGAGTCACGTAATACAGTATATGGGGCTCGTGCCTCTGTGAGTAGGACACCCTGCATGGTGCTTTAGAGCAGAGAGAAGAGTATTAGTGCCTGATAATTAAAATGAGATTCATGTATCAGTGGTATGGAGAGAGTCCCATGTTACAGTATTTGTTTTCCCTCTCTTGTTAATTTGCATGATGTGCATTGTCCTGGCAGCCTCACTTGTACTGTTAAGCTGAATTTAGTGTCCAGAATCCCAAGCAAAGAAGAGCTTTATTTAGGACTCATAAAAAGCTAAACTAAACTAAGCTATGTTATGGTTTAATGTTATTAAGAATCAGTGACGTGCGGTGAGGTTTATGACTGGTGAAGCTGGTGACGTCATCAAACCGTGTGGTTGCTCTGATCGCACGGGCGCAGCCCAAACGGAGAAGTTTCTCTTCTCAGAAATGTCAGAAAGGGGCAGGCAGGCTGCCGCAGCTGCACTGAGAAGACATTTCTGAGAAGAGAAACTTCTCCTTTCTCCTCCTCCCCCCCCCCTGCTTCTAGTACTGATGATGTTACCTAGGCATTTTTTGCATCGGGCGAGCCCAGGATCCTTGCAAGAGGAATGGGACCACATGTGCAGGTGGCTCCTCAGCGCACAGCCTCAGATTAGCACAGCCGCGATCCCCTTCCCCTGCACACGTGATCCCATTCCCCTCCTTCCTAAGCCAACATGAAGGGGACCGCGGCTGTGCTGATATGAGGCTGGCATTGAGGAGCCGCCTGCACACGTGGTCCCATTCCCCTTGCAAGGATCCCGGGCTCGCCCGATGCAAAAAATGGCGAGATCGGCATACTTGGGGCTGCTGCTGAGATGTCCAGGGAGGCTAAACCAAGCCGCGCGCCTCTCCCAGCCACTTTCACAGCTTCCCGGAGTAATTTTTTTTATTTTCATGATGAGAGCGGTGCGGCCCTGCCTCCCCTGCCTCCCCTGACTGCACGTCACTGTTAAGAATGTACAAACCCCAGTGAGAATAATATTCTAACAACGATAGCTTTCCTATGTTTACTATTATGACTACTCTAACTAGGTTACTATGACTTTCTCAACGTTCTTTAGAAATCCATTCTAATATGGGGGTGAAGGTGGGGTTAGGGTTCTGTTAAAATAATGTTATTTGCAAATTGCCAATTTCCATACTCCATAATAGAATATTTAAAATTCTCATGTATTTTCTGCAGCTCCTTCTGAGATAAATCACCAAGTAATAAGGATAAATATAAGTAAGATAAATATAGGAATAGACTATGAAATATATGATTACAAAACAGTCATGTATTCACCATATCCTGCAGCATCATGGAATAGGATAGGATAGGATACTTTATTTGGGCGGGCATCAGAATTGTGCAAGTATCAGAATAGATACTGATGCACTCCCTATTTGTCCGTTTGTTAGGTTGGTATAAATCTCCAAAAATTGTTTCCAAAATGAAAGAAAATAAGTGCATACTCAAGGCTAAGTGTGACCTCAAGGGACACTTAAGATAACAAACCAATTCTTTTCATGTTTACATGAAAATAAGAAAGTAAAAATTTAAAAGTAAATTCATTTTTGTTGCACTCTTCTTCAACAGAAAGAAATTTGAAGCTGACTTAACTAACCTTGTTTCCTCAGATTGATTGGACTTTGAAACACATCAACATATCTAAAGTGCATTAAGTTCTAAGTTGGAAAATATTGTTTCATGACGTTCACTCTAAATGGGAGCCACGAGAATACAACTTGGCTAGTATACTTTTAATATCTGAATGGGTACAGAGTTTCCTATAGTACCCGGTTTAAAATACAAGTGATAGTATGTCACTTATCTCTTTGTAAAAGAGAGTCCTATTATCTTTTGGTGGTTTGGGTGTCTTCTTATCATCAGTGATGAAACTGTACATTTCACTTGTACACGGTTTGCCAGTAAAGAATGCTAACAACAGAAGATCATAAGTTCTACATGAGTCAATTTTATTCCAAATCTCACAATAGAAGGATTTTAAAATCCTTGAAAAGTTTCCTCATATATCCTGCTTCATGTTTGCAGACGAAATCTTCAAAATGTAAAATAATTAGTAATGAATTAAACGAATTAAAGACCCAGAATGCAAAAATTCTGTTTCTTAAAAGTTGGTCTTCATTTCTCCATTCTTTTCATTTGCCCATTTGTAAACATTTTAATATATATGTTAATAAATTACATGTAGTCTTTCTTATTATATATTGTGTGAGAATGTCACAGCTTTAATTGTGAGTCCTGTTGCATGAGAATTAAAACTCAACTAATATGTAGCCATGGCATTTATGTTCCATTTTAATATGAAAGAAGTCCTTTCTGTTCTCCTCATAATTAAAACCACATAATAAATCTTAGAATTTTCTGCACTATTCCAGCAACTAGCTTTTTGAAGTATCTAGTGTGGCTAAGTCATTCTGGCACATCTTTCATCCTTTGAGCTGATATATGAGACACATTAAAGCAACAGGAACAAACTGATCCATCTTCATAAAATTTCACGCGTTTATTTTCTAGAAAAATAGTAAGGGATATTTTGTGGCAAGAAAAGAAGGGCAATTTTCAATTATCTGCCAGGTTGTAAACTAATATCTCTCTCAAACTAATAGATAGAAAAAGACTAGTAGAATAAGTCTAGCTGGAAAGTAGATGAGGGGGAGAAAGTTTGGTAGAACTTTCCAAGAATGAAGATTCCCATGTATAGGTTATAAGCAGATAGCCCAACAGCACGTACTCATCATTTCTTCTACAGAAACAAACAGTTGCAGTAAAATGTCTTATTTAAGTTGCAATTATAGAAAGAGCTCCGACTATATTACATAATAGACATATCACAATGACATGTGTTCCTGACAACAAAATCTTATATTTAAGAAAGTTAAATAGTTAACAAAAGTATGATGTTACCCTCATGCAGTGTTCTTTCGGGGTGGGGAAATCCCTTCTCACCCCATCAGTGGTATGTGTCTTCTTTAATCTTGGATCCTCTGTCAGGGGCATGGGAGTTTGAGGGTTCTGTGCAGTACCTTACCTGTCCTAATATTGCACTCTTCTGGACAGAGAGATCTGGTGTTGTCCCTGGGCTCTATTGGAGCCAATTTAGGAGTCGCAGCCCTAAGTGCTTCTATCACCAATAGGAGCATTTTATTTTCCATATTCTTTCTCGTTTCCCCTTTGTGACCCAATATGTCTTCAGCTTCTCCTTCCCCTTCTTCCTGATGTTGCTGTAACTTGTCATTGCTACATCTACCACAACTGCTGAATTGTGGATCTCATCTACTACCATAATGTCTGCTTGATTGATCATTACTGCATGTCTGTCCAGACCCGGAAGTCCTACAAGATTCGACCCTGTTATTCTCATGTGGAATCTCCTATGTAGACTTGGGAGGTCTAGCCCGTACAGTGGGCAAATGTTCCTATACACAATCCCACCTACATGGTTGTGCTATTCAGTGTATGCTCTTCTTGCCTGCATCTTTCACCTTATCACTATGTGTGGATTGTCTGTGGGGCCTCTCTGCATGGTCTGCATCTAGGGTCCTGTCTAGTGTAGTTGACCCCTGCTTCTGTGGATCTGGTGCTTATTATCCATTCTTGTGATGTTCTGATCAGTGCTCTCTTTTAATCCAGCCCTTTCTAACCACTGGTAAGATTTCCCAATGTCAGCCTCCTCAGGTATCTGCATTTTCCCTCCTTGATTTTTCCATGTCTGTTGCTGCCCCGGGCATTATCCTGGAAATTAATCTTTGAGTACTACCTTACTGATATTACTTTTGGATATTCTGTGTTTTATCCAGGACAGTGGCTTTCACACTCACCAGACTACACATGCACTCTTTCCAGCTGGTGTACAATCTCTTGGTGTTGGACCTGGGATGGAAACCTCCTTAAAAATTGTGAGGAGTTTTCAGGTCTTTAAATAGGCTGTGTCCATGCCCTCCTTTGGTTAGCTCACTATCCTGGCAGGATATCTGATGACTGGCAGGGCGCATGTGCTGATGGCATGGATCTTATCTTTCTATTGAGCTGTCTTTTTAGGACATGTATTATCCTTTGACGATATTTGGGCATTGTTGTCTTCCCGGCCTCCTCCTTGTGGTTCCCACGAAACTGTGGGATACCAAGATATTTGTAGCTGGCCTGCATGTCTGCTATGTGGCCCACTGGTCCTTTCCATCAATCTTAACTACTTTCCGATATGTAAAATTACAGCAAATGTGAAGTTTGAAATAACGCCATAAATACATATGTTCTGACAATCAGTCGATGGATCTTCAGTGTGGGAACTTTAGTAGGAAGCAATTCTAAGCTTTCAGTTACTTTTTCTGAAGAAACTTCTATTCTAAAGGAGTTGAGATTTCAAGATTTATAAGCCAATTCACTCCACAAAATTCTACTTTTAGAGTTGTGAAAACAAAATAAAAGCATTGAATGTGACCTATATTTGCAACCTTCCTAAAGCTGCTATGTTTTATTACAGCTTCTGTCTTTCCTAGTCATCATGGCAAGTTTGTAGTTAAAGCCAGGAGAAAGCCGCCAAGTTGGAAATGGCTATAATATATTAGCCAAACATATGTTGAGTTCTAAGAGACATCTACTTGATGAGTCCATTGCAAACTATTAAAATATTGAACCAGAATTAATAAAACATTTGCTCTAATAATAATTATGCATGGCTAAAAGGAAAATTATCAGTTTATTGTAATAAAATACATATTCCTAAGCATCAAAAATGTTCTCTCGCATTTATAGAAAAATCATTAGGTATAGAGAAAGCTAGGTGGCAGTACTTATTTTTAAATAATTGAATGATGAAAACTTTTCTCTAAAGGGCACATTTTAATCTGACACTGAAAGTTATCTCTTTTGACTTGCAGTGTTATTGAGGATATTGTTAGACAAAAAAAGGAAGAGAGATATTTGTCATGTTACAAGGTGATCTAAATCTTAAATCTTAAATACTAGAGGAATATTTTTGATAAAAGAGAGAGAGAGAGAGAAATGAAGAAAGAAAGAAAGAAAGAAAGAAAAAGAAAGAAAGAAAGAAAGAAAGAAGAAGAAAGAAAGGAAGGTATATTCTCCAAGTTTAGATATTTTATATCTTTCATATACGTTCAATGATCAGAATAAAATCATACCGTAAAAGAAATTGGTCATATTCCTGCTACTGGCAGCTAACTAAATTATTGGTCAGTACATAGCACTGAAACTTCTATGCAGATTTGGCACAAAGAAATGTAAACAATTGCTATGCTTAAAATATTCATGAAAAAAATTGAAAGATTACATGAAAAACAGTGCCACCAGCACAGGGGTGGTTACTGCTGGTTTTACTATCAGTTTGCAATCCACCCACCAGATGTGTGCTGTTCAATGTAAATTGTTCTTTGCGCATGCGCAGAAAAAATTTACAGTGAACTGCCCATGCACAATCACTAAAAACTAAAATAGCAGCAGCCCAGCAGCGGCAAGGGAACTGGTTTGAGGCGTGGCAGGCCTGGGTCGCTGTCAGTTCTGCGACCCAGGCCTGAATTCCACTACCGGTTTGGCCGAACCGGGAACAAGCCACCTCTGCACCAGGATTATCAGTCACCAACAGATAACAGCACAAATGTGCTAGAAACTCTAACATGATTATTAGCACAGGAAAATGGTGAATTGGGAAGAGCTGATTGTGGTGAACAAGAAAAAAGTGGATGGTCAATGACAGCATCTAATGAATTTCACTTGAGAAAGGTTAATGAGCTGAGGAAAGACAATCAGCAGAGGACTCGTTGGGAATTTGTTTGTCAGAAGGCTGCAAAAGGTGATCACACCACCCCAGGACATTGCAGCCATCATAAATATGAGTCAGTTGCCCAGTGGCCGAATTTTCATCATTTGACCATAGGGATGCTGCAATGATCATAAATGTGAAAAACGGGCATAAATCCATTTTCAGTGCTGTTATATGTTTGAACAGTGAACAATGGTTGCAAATTGAGGACTACCTGCAAGTTTGCTCCTGAATAACTAAGCAAAGACCAGCACTTCTGGATCAATGTGCTCTGACAGAATAGGCAAAGATAGAATTATTTGGCATAGTACCAGAAAACATGTTAGATGAAAAGCAAAAACAGCATTTCACCAGACAAACTCGATATCAGCTGTAAAGCATGGTGGTAAAATGTTATAATTTGGGTCTGCTTTGCTGCATCAGGGTCTGGGCACCTCAGCATCCCAGAATTAACTATGAATTCTTCCTTATACCAGAGGGTCATTGAGCATCTGTCAGAAGATTGAAGCTCAACTGCAATTGGACCCTGCAACACAGTGGTAGGTTTCAAAAAATTTTGGAACCTTTTCTGTAGGTGTGGCCTGCTTTGTGGGAGTGGCTTGCTGCCCATGTGACCGAGTGGGAGTGGCTTGCCATCCATATGACCAGGTGGGAGTGGTTTGCCACCCATGTGACCGGGTGGGAGTGGCCACAACAATGTCACTGAATTCTTTGCCCCAATGGATAAACTACAATAAGATTAAAATAAGTACACAAAACAATAAAAGAGCTACTTACAGAAGGAAGATGACTGTCCTTGCCAGTCTTCAGTATCACTGACTCTAATGAATGGCCTGCAGAAAGAAGAGACACAGAAATGAACTCTTCCATTGCATGCACTGCATTAAGATGAAACAAGCACCCAAAGCAATAAAACAGCTACTTACATAGGAAAGATGACTGTCCTAGCGGTCATACTCTGTTGCCTCTTCATCCTGTTAAATAATACTAACTGCAGAAGAAATAAAACAATATTGGACTCAATTGTGGTTGTAAGCTGAGGACTACACTACAGGTAACATAAGGGACCTCTGTTTTCACCCAGCAATGTCTTTTCAGGAAGGATGTCCCCCAACAAACAGGAAAGATATAGTCTTTCATCCAAGAAGTTAGAGCAAGAATGAATGTCATAGGTAGATTCACAGAGCAATACAGATGTCTTTTTCTGAAATTTAGTTCTCAGTTCAAAAAAAACAGGAATATATGAATTAGGTTTAGTACTTAGGTCAGTCCAAGTAGCTATTCAAGAGTTAGTGGTTAGAATAAAGGATAAAGCAAGATATGGATTTAAAATCAGAAATATTTTGTTGGCTATTTGAAAGGGAATACAATACATATTTAATTTTACACATGTTAGCAGCTGCTGGAATTGTGTTTGCACAACAATGGAAAAGCAGAGATATGAAAATGAATAAATATTAGAATGTGCAGGAATAAATAAATTGACAATTAAAATCAAGAAGTCTTTGAATACTTTTTCATGTGGGATTTGTTTTAGCAATTGCTAACTGAAACAGAAATTAGAAATCTAAAAGTATGAAAGAAAACACCAATTATGTAAGGAAAGGTCACTAAAATGTATAAGGAAATATTATTAGTACTTGATCATTGTTAGGGATGTAACCCTAGGCTTGGCTTGGCAATGTATATAAGCTATGATTACTTTACTGTTACTTTAAATGATAAAGAGATGTAATTGGCTTGTTACCTGAAGCAGCCATAAGAGGGAGCCAGAATGGCTGTTAGCTCTCTGTTTTGTTAGACGCTGGTCGGTGTATTGTGAGGTATTGTGGTTTGCTACTGTTAGCTATATTTTGTGTGCTAGACTGACTATTTTGATAACTGAATTACTGAACCGTGTATGACTTGGACTGTTAACCAGACTCTGAATACTTCTATATTTCTACATAGTAAACTACTATATTTTTATACTATTCAGTGTCTCTGTATGCTGGTTTGTGCGTGTTCTTCCATATCACTCTCATTATGCTTCTCTGCATACTCGCTCTCCTAACGGGGAGCTTATTATAACAATCATTATTAATGTGTAGATAACTGTGGGACATTACACACCCACAAACTATGACAGTGCCAGGAAAACACCAAAAAATAACAATTTCCCCCCAAAAGACTGCAGATGAAACCAGTTTTTCCCCCTAACCCAAGGACAGGAAAGACAAAGCCACTGGAATAAAAACCATTAAGGCATTGTGGGAAATTATAAAGGACAGTGCCAGGAAGCTCACAGAACCAGTAACCACCTCACAATTACCTAAACAACCAGGTATCACATAGAAACACACAAAATCTGGCAAAGCTGCCTTGCACCAAAGTGGCCTGCCCATAGAAAAGCAGCCACTTTGAGACACATAAACCATGTACCAACCTGCACACTTAAAAGCAACATATTGCATCACAAATAAACCATTTGCAAAAATAAATAACATTTCTTGTAATAAACATATTCTATAAACAATAAATAAATAAAAAATTCCCGAAAATAATTTTAAAAAATATATTCTATAAATAATAAAAAAGTCCTTAAAAACCATTAAAAATATTCTATTCACAATAAATTACAATAAAACCATTTTAAATATTCTATCCACAATACTTTTAAATGTGTTGAGTATAGAATATTTTTATGAATATTTATATTTTAATGAAACCATTTCAAAGTATTCCACACACAATAATTTAAAATGAAACCATTAAAAATATTCCATACACAATAAATTACAATAAAACCATTTTAAAATATTCTATCCACAATACTGATGGGCAGGGCTTCATGTCGCGGTGCCACAACGACTTCCCGGGAGCTCCAGACAGCCGTTGAATTCGGGTCATCTGGACGGTCCAACTAGACCCAAACCGCCCCGAAGAGACAGTGAAAGGTAGGGGGAGATCCTGCGGTCCCAGAGAGATCTGCAAAGTCTCTGGCGACCCAGAAAAAGCCCCCTTTGCCAGCGATCCTGAGTCAGCCTCAAGGCTGCTGAAACTGCTGACAGTTCCCAAACGCAAGCGCAGGAGAGAAGCATGTCATTTTGGTGAGAGTTTTTAAATCTTTTTTCTATTGGAGAGAGAACACCCTAAAGTTGGAAACTTAAGTTAAAATAAAGGTGGACTAGAGAGAAAGTGCCGGATCTAAGATCGCTAATTGAAGTTTTTTCTTTTTTCCCTTTTTCTTTTTGGAAACCAGGCTGGACTTTCAATTGCAACTTAATGTGGCTTGGCTTATTGTGTTTTTTCTTTTTAATTTTCTCAACTCTGGACTTTGTGGGGATAGTGAATTAAAATTTTAACTGCATTGAAGATCCTTTTCTTTCTTTTTTTGGCTTTTCTTTTTGTATTTCTGAATTTTTGCTCTCTGAAAGTAAAAAAGTTAAAAATGGAGCTGGGAAAAAATAAGTATTGAGGGTGGATACAATTTAACACTGCCACCTAGTGGAGTTGAAACATTGTTATTAAGTGCTACTATTTGAACTGTTTAGAGCAGTGGTTCCCAAAGTGGGCGGTACTGCCCTCTGGGGCGGATGGCTTAGGGGGGCGCTAAGAGGCAAGGGGGGCAGCAGTGGGGTGCTAAGAGGCAAGGGGGGCAGCAGAAGAGTGCTGGAGGTGGTTCCCTCTAGCGAGCCATTTAGAACCAGTTCGCTCACTCGCTCCCACCTATCCAGAAGCAGCTCGATCGCTCGCTCCCCCCGCCTGTCTGCACTATGCTAGCCCTGACCACCACTCACCGATTGGCTGGCTCATCAATTGCCCTGCCCGCCTCTAAGAGCCCTATCTAAACCCAGTTACCTTTTTTTCTGCTTGGCTTTCTATAGATAGGGCTCTTAGAGGCAGGCGGGGTGATTGGTGAGCCAGCCAATCAGTGAGCGGTGGGCAGGGCTAGCGTAGTGCGGACAGGCGGGGGTAGCGAGTGATCAAAGGGAGGCCCCTTTGCCTCCCTTCGCTCCCACTTTGTCTTGAGGTCGCCGCAGCTGCCGGACGCGGACGGACTGGGGTAGACAGAGCGGCGGAGCAGCCCAGGCGGGCGAGCGAGTGAGCCTGGGCCGCTCTGGCTACCTCCATCCGTCCACGCTTGGCAGCTGCAGCGACCTCATCAAGACAAAGTGGGAGCGAAGGGAGGCAAAGGGGCCTTGGTGCTCTGCCTGATCCTCCTTCGCTCGCTTGCTATTTTGCCTGGATGGGACGCCTCAGCAGAAGCCCTTTGCTGGCGGCCAGACCTCCCCTCCCTGGGGCGACGGGTGGTAGTTTGCATGGTGCGGCCAGCTCCTAGGAGGTAAGTTCCCGCCACCGTCCCCACCCCCCGCGCCCGTACTTGCAGGCAGCCATGCAGCCCTGCGCTATAAGCAAGCCAGGAATCCTTGCAAGGCTGCTGAATCCTAAGGGAGATGCGAATGGAACCAAAATTTGAAAAACATGTGAAATTCTTTCTGGAGACCAGAAGCAAACACACACACACACACACACACACACACACACAGAGCAAAAGTGTCTGGTTTTGAATATAATCCTCCCTAGTGCTTGGGGAAAAATAGACAAACATTTCGATATACATTTTGAATTAACTTGGGAAGAAAATTGCTAAAATCACTTTTAGTTGTGTTCTACATTAAGGATTCATGCAGTAGCATTTCTTGTTGAATTAGCAGAGTAATATTTACAACAGCCAGCTAAGATAGTTTTATCTGTCTTATAATGTGCGTGGGTAGAGGACTTAGGCATAAGTGCAACATTTGCCTGTGATTATATGATAAATTCACAGCTTATACATTTGAATTAGATGTTTTTCAATTCATGTTTAACCTATACTTGATATACTTATATTCAATACATAAGGTGTTAATTACGTCAATGGAAGAGATAGGAAACTGCATTAGTGATATATATGTCAATGCGTTGATTTGTACTAAAAATGTTTAGCTTAAAGAAGTTATAAGGAATCACAAATATGAGGTGGAAAATGTAATGTAGTTGAGGATGACCCTTTGCATGAGCTGTATTGGGAATAATAATAATAATAATAATAATAATAATAATAATAATAATAATAATAATAATAATAATAATAATATGATGATGATTCACCAAAGAGGCGTTCTGGCCACCTGATTTCCAGAGTGCGCATGTGCGCCAGTTACCTGGTCTTTGGGTTTCCGGCGCTCTGCTGCGCACGAAGATCACCTGGCGCACTGGAAACCAAGAGAGCAGTGATAGCGCGCATGCCCATAAACAGGGCTCTGCGTGCCGTCTCTGGCATGCGTGCCATAGGTTCACCATCACGGGTATAGATTAACTCCAAGGTCAACTTCAGACCAACAATCAAGTAAGCAATAACCTAATCAAGAAACTGCCAAAGAGCCCAAACAAAGAATCCCTAAGACTGCCTCCATCCACACATATAAGTAAGTCACCAGAATATAAACCGGCAGCAAACAGCACTCCTTACTAGCAATGATGATGTTACCTAGTTAGGGTAATAAAAGGTCTGCAAGAAAACAAGCAAGCTCAGAGGGCCACAGCTGAAAACATTCTTCATGGAAGAGTAGGAAAAAATTCCTCCCAATCCCCAGACAGTTATAAGAATGCCTGCTTCAAGTTGTTTTTGCCAAAAAAGACGACCAAATATTACAGCCAACGGCATGCTACTTTTGCAATAGAAAGAAACAGCTTGTTCACTTTTTATTGAATAAATGATAGGAAATGTTCACAGGATTTTCTTTGTTCAGTCATCTTTATTTTTATTTACTGTGTGGATGAAACTAATTTGTTGATATGTCCACAGTGTATGTTAAAAAAGAAAAAAACTTTCATGAGGTGTACTTCCTTTTTTTTTTTTACATGTCAGTAGTTAGGCAGAAACAACACTAGAGGAGCTATTTATCTCAGGTTTCAGAGAAAAAAGGTTCCAAAAATGTACAGGCAACAATGAGAGGATCAGTGCAAATGTGATTAATAATTAAATAACTGAAGTGTTACGACAATTTTCAAAGTATGTTGTTTTTTAATTAGTTGGTGAAAAGGGTCAGGTTAATGCTGGTGTTCATAAATATTCTATATCTGATTAGAGAATTGAATCGGCAATCACATCTGAAACTATGCTCGTTGGCTGTTAACTTTAAAAACACAGTGTGCTTTCCTTGTCCCTGAAAGGCCTGCATAATTGTCTAAAATGGGGCTTTTTGTCCCGATTGATAAGTTAATGAAAACAGCAAGCACTTGTTTTATTCGCTGCTTAATATGTATGATAAGATACAAATGGCCTTTGCTGTATTTACACTGGAGTTATCTAATCAGTTTCCTTTAGAACAGGTTGATATTATAATTTGTGAATAACCTGGAATGAGTCATGCATGGATCAATATAAATCTGTTCTGTTTTACTGTTCAATTCTGGTCCATCATGTTCTTAACCACAATGTTTTAAGTGGACTTTTTTTTAAAAAGACAAATTTTAACCTTATTCTACCGTGTTTCCCCGAAAATAAGACAGGGTCTTATTTTCTTTTGACCCCCAAAATAAGCACTTGGCCTTATTTTCAGGGAGGTATTATTATTCTTGAGGTGCAGAAGGCAGTGAGCGTGGTCACCATGGCTGCTACTGTGTTGCAATATTTTCAGGGAGGGCTTATTTTCAGGGGAGGGTTTATTTCAGTGCATGCGTTCAAAAGCCCGATTGGGCTTATTATCCGGGGAGGTCTTATTTTCAGGGAAACAGGATAACTTAATTCTAATTCTAAAACATGGAGCTTTCATATAAATCTTTTTATTGTGCATATACAGGTGAAACTCAAAAAATTAGAATATCGTGCAAAAGTTCATTTATTTCAGTAATGCAACTTAAAAGGTGAAACTAATATATGAGATAGACTCATTACATGCAAAGCAAGATAGTTCAAGCCGTGATTTGTCATAATTGTGATGATTATGGCTTACAGCTCATGAAAACCCCAAATCCACAATCTCAGAAAATTAGAATATTACATGCAATCAATAAAACAAGGATTGTACATAGAACAATATCGGACCTCTGAAAAATATAACCATGCATATGTACTCAGTACTCGGTTTGGGCCCCTTTTGCAGCAATTGCTGCCTCAATGCAGCGTAGCATTGAAGCTATCAGCCTGTGACACTGCTGAGGTGCTATGGAAGACCAGGATGCTTCAATAGCGGCCTTCAGCTCTTCTGCATTGTTCGGTCTCATGTCTCTCATCTTTCTCTTGGCAATGACCCATAGATTCTCTATGGGGCTCAGGTCAGACGAGTTTGCTGGCCAATCAAGCACAGTAATCCCATAAACTATCTTGCTTTGCATGTAATGAGTCTATCTCATATATTAGTTTCACCTTTTAAGTTGCATTACTGAAATAAATGAACTTTTGCACGATATTCTAATTTTTCAATTTCACCTGTAGTTTTTTAATTTCTCAAAGATTTTTTAATCACACATTTTCTAATGTCACTTTTCTAATTACTCCAGAAATACATTTATTTTTGTCAAATTAGCCTTGTGCAACATTTTAACTGAAGCACGATGGAGACTATCAGAATTCAATTCAATCTTCCTGTGCTGAAATAGAATGCATTTTGTTGAGCTTTCAGTGTCTGCTTTCACAGAAGCCTCTAGTAGTTTTTTGTTCTGCTTCTCTTTGTTTATACAGCTTTACCTAATCATCTGAATACAGTCTGTGATCAGATAAAACAAATTTAATATTTCTTCATGGCCTTGGGGTCCAGATTGGCACATGTTTAATTATTATAAACTCCCTAAATTATGTCTACTAGATAAAATTGCAATCACAAACCTTCTGGATTACTAAATTGACAAATTACATAAAGAACTGTGGCCTCCCTGCCTCTTGTATAACAGCAGAACAAATTTTAAAAAGAGTTGCCCAAAGAATCACGGACATAGAAGCTCAAAATGACATAGCCACACTTAGTAAGACTAATAGCCTGAAATGGCTGAGCAAATATAAATGCACTTTCCAAATGGACAACTATTTAAAGTCACAATTGCCAAAATATCTCAAGGAGACATTTACCCGAGCAAGATTCAAACAGCTTGATGCAATGGTTAGATATGGGAGATTCAATTCTATCCCATATAATGACTGTACGTGTATTTGCAGAGCTGAAGAGGTAGAAGACCTGAATCATATATTATTTGATTGCTGTCTGTATAAGGGGGCGAGAGATAAGTACCTTGATTCATACATTAAGTGTATGATCCAGTGAGGCCCATAGTAAAACAACATACTTCATGTGTGACCAGAATTTGAAAACAACATTTAATACAGCACAGTTTCTGACTAAAATGGTACGATTGAGATCAGCATATGTGTGCCTGATTGGGGTAGATTGTAGGGGTGATACAGAAATATAATTTTATGTTAATTTATTCTATTTTATACATTTACGTATTAAATTATTGTATTTTATCCCATAATTATTATATTTTATCCTACTCTTATTTTAAATTGTTTTTATTGGATTTTATTGGTAATACGTATTTGAATCTTCTGTTTTGATATGACCTATAGGCTAATCAATAAAGCTAAGCTAATTATTATATTTATTTATAATATGCCACCTTTCAGGATAACAATCCCCCCAAAGTATTTTAGAAGCAGTTGTAAAGAAAAATGCTATATATATTGTTTAATAACAACCTTCAAATTTATTTGCCACTTGTCTCACCATGCAGCTACTCTGATAGGCTTCCAATAATAAGGCTTCCAATTTTCATGGAAGAAAATTAAAAATGCATTAAACCAGAAGTAAAATAGAACAATAAAATAAACAATGACAAATGAACACAATGAGAATACATATATCAGTATGGTTATTAAAAAGAAGGATGAATTCTTGTCCTGCCTTCAGGTGCTTTGGAGAATAGCTTGACTCCCTCTTCTTTGGGGGAATGCCCGAGATATTGGAACATTGCTTTCATGTCACCTCTAGTACTTCTGTTCATTAAATTAGACATACCCAATTCCAGCAAGCTTTCCTTATATGTTTTAGCCTCAGGTCTCCTAATCATCTTTGTGGCTTTTCTCTGTTTCTAGAGTCACAGCATCTTTTTTACATTGTGGAGACCAAAACTGAGCACAGGGAATCATCATCTAGGGAAGGTCACAACTGGTGCACAAACCAGAGCTAAGCAAAAGCTCTCCTGGTCATGCCTGCCTCTTCAAGCAGGACACTTGAGTCCAGAAGAACCCCTAGGTTGCAAACCGGGTCTGAACAGGATAGTGCAAACCCATCCAGAACTAAGGATGACAAACATTCAGATCCTGAGGCTCCATGCACTCAGTTTTGCTTGGGTTCAATCTAAGTCTGTTGTCCTTAATCTAGATCCCTACAGCATCCATACATCATGAGAAGACAGAGACAGTATCACTCAGATTGACATGTGTGGAGATGGTTTTATATAAATGTTAAACCAAGCCCTGACTTAATCCATTCACAACAATCCTTTTGGATCACAGTGCTCAAAATAAAACATCTAACTCAGGCATGTCTCTGAAAAGGAGAAAACTATTTTGCATACATGATGCCCTGTGCTTAAAAGGTGTGTCAAACATCTTATTTGCGTGATTACTTTTATTAGGTATTTTTGTGATGGGTTTGGGTTGCTATATACTTCATCTGACAGCAGACTCACTCTCCAAGTGACAGTGACAGTGTAAGTATTTTTAAGGTGCTACTGAAAATAGAATACTTGCCAACATGTAAGATTAGTTGAGATCTTGAATCTGTTATAAATCTGAGGTTTAACATTAATTTTATGTGATTTTCTGTTTCTTTTCCTTTCTTTCCTGCTGTCCCCCAGGACATTCATTTATCCATTCGTCCAAAGAGGCAGACCTTTCCCAATGAAGATAGTGTTTTATGGTACACTGTTCTGCATCTATAATGGCTTCCTTCAAGGTTACTACATGATTTATTGTGCTGAATATCCTGATGATTGGTGTAAAGACATACGATTTTTGTCAGGTATTGTCTATGTTGTGTGATGTGTCATATGTCTGCTATTCAGTTCATCCAAACTTTGCCAACATTGGGAGGGATGGAGGGCATAGTACCTGTGAAAATCTTAAGGCAGAAAAACAAAACAAGAGAATTAAAAAAAACTGGTTTTCCTACTGCAATCTTATACTAATTGAACAAAGGTACAAAATAGATTCTCTACTTATCATAATAATTGTCAGAGAGTATTCTGATCACATTTCAGGCTAATATAGAAAGGGCTTTATCCCTCGAATGGAAGAAAGAAATGATGTTTAATAGGAATTAGTACTTTTAAAATCTATGCTTGTGGATCCAATTGCAGTTGGATATAGAACTAACATTTTTCTGCATTTGATACTACAGTTCACTACTCAGAATAATTTGCCGACATATGTACCATATTAGGGAGATGTGTTTACAGGTATTAGGGGGTAAAAAAGCTTTTTAGTGCACATTTTTATGTGGAAAATTTAGCAAAGTTATGCAGCAAGCAGACAAAATGAACTTAAGGTTTGAAAAATGAGAAATGAAGAAATGTGAAACTGAGAAAAATAAAACAGTTTGCCCATTCATACTCTTGTTTTTGGAAGTATGTTTCTCTCAGACATCTACCAAACTCACTCTTGTATATTCAATTTTTTATTGCATTTATTTAACTTTTATAAATATTTGGTACATTTGCAATGAAACATTTACAGAGTATTATACATACTATCTATTTATATATAATTTTGCTTTAACTTGTAAGGTGCTTTAGAAAAACTCAAAAACACCCTATCAAATGTTGATAATAATCGCCCTGATGATCCTGCATAGCAGAGCTGAGGAACCATGGCCCCTTTATGACTTGTGAACTTCAACTCCCAGAATTCTCCCAGAAAAGTCCTACACGTAAATAAGAAAAACCAAAAGTACACCTATAAACAGGATGAAACCAGGTTTAATAGCAGTGACTGAGATGGATCTTGGAGTCTTAGTGGACAACCAATTAAATATGAGCTAGCAGTGTGCGTCAGCAGCCAAAAAGCCAATTCTATCCTAAGTTGCATTAACAGAGGGATACAATCAAGATCAAGTGAGGTACTAATACCACTCTATAAAGTAAGACCACACCTAGAGTACTGCATCCAGTTTTGGTCACCACACTATAAAAAAGATGTTGAGACTCTAGAAAAAGTGCAGAGAACAGCAACCAGGATGATTAGGGAACTGGAGACTAAAACATATGAAGAACGGTTACAGGAACTGAGCCTGGCTAGTCTAATGAAGAGAAGGACCAGGGGAGACATGATAGCAGTGTTCCAATATTTGAAGAGATATCACAAACAGGAGTGGGGATGTCAAGCTATTTTCCAAAGCACCTGAAGGCCAGACAAGGAATAATGGATGGAAACTGATGAAGGAGAGATTCAACCTAGAAATAAGGAGGAACTTTCTGACAGTGAAAACTATCAACCAATGGAACAGCTTGTCTTCGGAAGTTGTGGGAACTTCATCACTTGAGAATTTCAAGAAGAGATTGGATTGCAATTTGTCAGAAATGATGTAGGGTCACCTGCATGAACGGGGTGGTGGTGGACTAAATGACCTATAAGGCTCTTTCCAACTCTGTTAATCTGTTATCTGTTAATTCCTGAGCCAGCCAAGCTGAGAGCTGAAGTACACAAGTCATAAAAGGGCCATCGTTCCCCACCCCTGCTGTATAGTATTCTCCTTGGTTCCTCCCAACTAGGAGAGATCAAGTCAGCCAGCCAACAGAGGACTGAGAAATAAGCATATTTTACCACTTTTATTGCCACAAGGCAAGCCTGAAGAAAGACACTTACATGATCCTGGTTAGAATTGCTCTTGAGGTATCTCTTCTGAATATTTTTCACAAAAATAGGGAGTATATTTTCTCAATGGTGAAGAATAAAGCCAGTGCAATATTTGTTTGAATAAAGTCTGAAAAACAAATTTGTATTATCCAACTCATAAATATTTTTTCCTTTTAGGTCTTTTGCTGTTTTTGTCTGGCATGGGAATCAATATCTACAGTGATTTTCTTCTACGTCAGCTAAGAAAGCCTGGAGAGTTCACTTACAAAATTCCACAAGGTATATAATTTTCCTTCCAAACTTCATGAAAAATAGGATAACTCTGAAAACCTTGCTTGTATCACAAGAGCCTGTCCTTAGGGCACGATAAAGAAGACACTAGCTGGAAATGTGAAATCATTTAATTGCCCTTTTGTTCATTAACACAGTTAATGAGATTCTCTGAGAAAGTCTTGATCAGATGCCAGAATGAAGAACTGGAAGAGATTGCACTTATTTGGTACCTCAGCCCCGTTTCCCCGCTGATCACCATTTATTTAGCCTCTTCGGTGTGCCTAAAATGAAATGGAAATACACTATATTGCCAAAAGTATTCGCTCACCCATCCAAATAATCAGAATCAGGTGTTCCAATCACTTCCATGGCCACAGGTGTATAAAATCAAGTACCTAGGCATGGTACATCATGGGTGTCAAACTTGCGGCGTCACATTGCCGTCACATGACATTTCACGATGTTTTTCCCATTTGCAGAGCTGGGGTGGGCATGGCCTGTGAATAATACATCCGGCCCACTGCCCACCAGTTTGACACCCTTGTATTAAACTATGTGTGTTGTCCGACCTTTCACATGAGCACTCAGTTTTGGTATACTCAGGGGTGAGATTCAGTCGGTTCGAATCAGTTCAGGTGAACCAGATGCTAATTTTACATCTGGTTTGCCGAACCGGCAAGGACTGCATGAGTCTCCACGCGGCCCTTGTGGATGCCAGATAAGTGCAGGACCCACGCAGAGGTTCTGGGAGGGTGAAAAATGGGCTCCCAGAAGTCTGGAAATGGGCCCGTTCTGGCCTTTGGAGGGCCTCTAGAGCCCAGGGGAGGCCGTTTTTGCCCTCCCAGAGGCTCAAGGAAAGCCTCCGGAGCCTGGGGAGTGCAAAAATGCCCTCCCCACCCTGGTGCAGGAGGCTGAGTAGGCCATGGCCACGCCCACCCAGCAACCAGGCAGAGAACTGCTTGCTAAAATGTTTGAATCCCACCCCTGGATATAAGTCTTCAAGGGAGCCATAAACAAATAAATAATAATAATGCTAATAATTAGCTGTTGTTTCTCAAGAGTATTTAAACGGATCTCTTCTCTGCAGGAGGATTGTTTGCATATGTCTCAGGAGCAAATTTTCTTGGAGAAATCCTGGAATGGTTCGGGTATGCTATAGCGTCCTGGTCTCTACCTGCTTTAGCCTTTGCATTTTTTACTCTCTCCTGCATTGGACCACGTGCTTATCATCACCATAGGTATTTTTACGGTATAAATTATACAATATGGTATCTGACAACATTCTAGTTAATAATATTGCTCAGAAGCAGGGAATAATATATATGAGCCTTTCTATATCAAGCTGGAGTCGCTCTATGAGTGCGACGGGTGGTGTCTAAATTTGATATATAAATAAATAAGTAAACTAAAGGGCCAATTGATCAGAACTGTGAAAGCTTCAGAATAAGTGCTTCGGACTATTCATGACTGTGATGCCTCTCTGCTCTTTATTAAAGCAACCCATTTTTGTCTTTCAGGCTTCTGCTCGTCTGAAAAAGGGTACCATACCCTAATAACTAAATCAATTCTTAAAGCAGTTGCATCCCTTCTTTTCATTTTGCTCCCATTGATTTTATACGCTGTGCTTGTGCTCTTTCTCCTTTTCCAGACATACCTTGTGACCGTGTGTATGTTTGTTCTGGGAAACAGATTGTGCACATTCTCAGCCACATCTCCATTCTATTCTATTGTAAACTGCTTTGATGCCACTTGTCACTAAAATTCCCTTTTCCTCACAAAACTAATGCTGCGTTATTAGCAAGCAATATGCAGTTATGCTTCAATCTATTTTGCTCAAATATTTGTCTCCCAGAACTGTCAAAATAGATAAGACAGTAAAAGAGGAGTCAGAAGATGCCCATTTATTTGAAATATTAATACTCTGCCTTTGATCCAAATTGACTCCACTGTGTTAAAATAATCTCCTGTGGGCCCTTAAACTGACGTGTGCAGCTGCGGATTGCAGTTCTGCTTGGATGAGGATTGTGAGCCTGGGGAAATTTGTTTGTGCTCCTCTCTTTTAGGAAATCTAAGTGTGAGCTGCCTGTAGCACAAGGCACATGAGAACATACGTGTCTCTGTATTTTATTCTAGAAGTCAGATAGGTGTATGGAAATATGTGTGTTTCTGGATAGGAATTTTGTAGCTACCTTTCTTATTGTCAAACCACATAAAATAGTCAATGGATTTATTTAGTTGTGGCCTTCTACAAGTGGATTAGAAACTGCTGAAGCATCGATTTTTCCCATCTACCCTTGTTTTCTTTGTTTCCACACAGATCTGCTTCACTTGTGTAATTTATAGGACCTAACACACAGCATGTCTATTGTCTTTTTTACTTTTGCCCTGAAACTTCAAATGCTGAATCGGGTATGCCACCAGTCATATAAATATATACACAAAGCTTTCTGTAGGAGCCACACTGAATAGACAACTTAGAAAATTAGAATAAGAACTTTCTTGTCACGTTATCCTTAAAGCTGAGGGTTTTATAAACTTTCAACAAGGAACATAACTTTTTGTTGTATTTTGTACAACTTTTTATTTTGTTACTTAAGTTTCATTTAGCCAAGCATAAAAACCATGTAGAAAATACCTTGAAATACAGGTAGTCCTTAATTTACAACCAGGGCCGGATTTTCCTATAGGCTAACTAGGCTTCAGCCTAGGGCAGTGATGGCGAACCTTTTTTGGCTCGCGTGCCATAAGTGGGGGGAGTGCAGGGGGGTCATGTGCGGGCGTGCCGCACCCATAATGCAATGTGCGACCCCGTGTGCATGCGCGCACTACAAGCACTCCCCCCCATTTTTACATGCTTTTTTCGCCCTCCCCAGGCTCCAGAGGGAGAGCGAAAACAGCCTCCCCCGCCCCCCCGGACGCCCTCCAGAGGCATCAGGGAAGCCTCCAGAGACTTCCCTGATGCCTTCAGAGCACTCAAAATGATCCTCCCAGCAAACCGGAAGTCACCTGCAGTTTGCTCAGAGGGTCGTTTTAAGCGTTCCGAAGGCTTCAGGGAAGCCTCCAGACGGTCCCTGAAGCCTTCGGAGTGGTCAAAATGACCCTCCCTAGCAAACCGGAAGTCACTTCCAGTTTGCTCGGAGGATCGTTTTGAGCGCTCCGAAGGCTTCAGGGACTGTCCAGAGTCTTGCCTGATACCTCCAGAGGGCATCCGGGGGGGGGGAGCTGTTTTCACCCTCCCCAGGCTCCTATAAAGCCTCTGGGGAGGGCAGAAAATGGCTTTTAAAAAGGGTGAACTCAGCTGGCCAGCGCGCACATGCACGCTGGCCAGCTGACAGGGCAATGCCTCATGTGCCCTGACAAATGGCTCCATGTGCCACCAGTGGCACGCGTGCCATAGGTTCGCCATCACTGGCCTAGGGCCTCAAGATCAAGAGGGGCCTTTTATTTTCATTTATTATCCGTGCCACATTTTTTATAAAGGTTAGTACCAATTACAACATGTTTCATTTAATATATTGATATATATCACAGTAATGATGTATTTTATTATCTCTCATGTAATTTACAAACTTAAAAATGGGAGGTGAAAGGGCCCCATAAGTGGAATAGCCTAGGGCAGCGATGGCGAACCTTTTTTGGCTCGTGTACCACAAGGGGGGAGCGCAGGGGGGTCTTGTGCGGGCGTGCCACACCCATAATGCAATGCATGACCCCCCCAAGTGCGCATGTGCGCACAACGCGCGATCCCCCCATTTTTACATGCTTTTTTCGCCCTCCCCAGGCTCCAAAGGCTTTATAGGAGCCTGGGGAGGGCGAAAAGAGCCTCCCCCACCCCCCCGGAGGCCCTCGGGAGGCTTCAGGGACCGTCCGGAGGCTTCCCTGAAGTCACTTCCGGTTTGCTCGGAGGTTGGTTTTAAGAGCTCTGAAGGCTTCAGGGAAGCCTCCGGATGGTCCCTGAAGCCTCCGGAGGGCCTCCGAGGGGGCGGGGGAGGCTCTTTTCGCCCTTCCCAGGCTCCTATAAAGCCTCTGGAGCCTGGGGAGGGCGAAAGATGGCTTTTAAAAAGGTGAACTCAGCTGGCCAGCGCCTCGCGTGCCCTGACAAATGGCTCCGGGTGCCATCTGTGGCACGTGTGCCATAGGTTCGCCATCACTGGCCTAGGGCCTCTTTTCATCTAAATCCGGCCCTGTTTACATTTAATGACCATTCAAAGTTATAACAGAGCCGAAACAGGTTTCTTATGACCAGTTTCCACAATTATAACCCCGCAAAGTGAATGCGGAAGCCAGATTTGCTTGTGAATCGCCTAACAACCATGGAAACAATGGTGGCAAAATGGGCCAGGACTCAGTTAACCACTGCCTTGCTTAGCAATAGAAATTTTGAGCTTGTGTTCGTACGTTGAGGATTACCTCTTCCACTGTTTTATTCTTGGACTTGTCATGATGGATAAATAATGCTGAATATAGATCTCTGACAAATAACGATCAACATTTACCAGCTAGTCGCTATTCAAAGATAACAGGAGTTCTCTACAAATGATATCAGTTGAAGTCTGTCTCTGCTGGAAGACACCAAATGATTAAATCTTGCCTTCCAGAAATATTGAGTCTTTCTCAAGTGGCTTACAAGTGAAAGGAAACTAAATATATAAACGTCACATGTAGTTTTTGTAGTATTTGATAAATTTTTCATTACAAATTATCAAATATTTATAACAATTAAAATAAGTGCAGTAAAATATTGAATATAAAAGAGTGAGTTTTAATGTTATCGGAATTGTTACCATCATGGCAGATGGTCCTTTGATAGAGAGAAGGACATAAAATTAACTTTTTATTTATCATTTAAATGTTAACATTCTTTGCAACTTTGGATCCATTTGTGAGCCATTTTTGAAGAGCCATATACCAGAAGAGATTTGAGAAATGAGATTCTACCTTCTCAAAGCAGGATTATAATTTAGGGTACATATCTTCATGTTTGTGTTTGTTTTCTTACAGGTATTATCTGAAGACATTCACAGCCTATCCAAAATCAAGAAAAGCCTTGATTCCTTTTATATTTTGAAGAACAGTTATCCGAATGGATGGGTGTTATCTGTTCTTTATTGTTTACATATTTTTTATTGTTGTTAAGTATAATGTATTAAAGACCCTTGAATAATTTCATTTTGTGTAATAGAATCCTTCTAGCTCTTAAAATCATGAAGAATAGTCAGCAACTAATGTTCTCCTACCAACATTTCACACATTGGCAACTAGTGCTGCTTGTCTGGGATATTAGACAGTTGTCACTATCTACTTTTCACAGAAAGTGAAAATTAAGAAAAATTCAGTTAAGGGGTTTGTTAGCTAGTTTATTGCTAAAGTTTATTGCTCTATTTCTGTGTTCTTTCTCATAAAGACAAAGAAAACATTCTAGAAAAAGTGATACTCAGTTTCAAGCTATATAAATGCATCTTTTGGTATTTCTTCTTCAAATGAGTTATGGTTGTATATAATTATTATCAAAAATGAAATGTAACTCGCTCAGTTATTTTAAAAGGTAATTTAACTGGTAATAGTGTTTTTATAAGTGTGATCCATGAGCTGAATATGACATCAAATAAAAATCAGATCTTTTGCATGAAACAGAAAAAAATGTGCTTGTGATTTGTGGTTTTGATGATTAGAAAAAAAAGGATAATAGAAAAAAGGGGTGGTTGTAATAATAGAATAAGAATATTGTATATGTATTTATATTTCCTGCAAAGAAAATTGGAAGCTTCTTCTGTTTTTTATTATTTTTTTCTTTCTGCACTTTTGCTTTTCTTTCTTTTTTCTTTCTTTTTTTCTTTCTTTCTTTTTTCTTCTGCTCTTTATTAGTTATGTGCTTTGTAAAACTTTGAAAAATATTTTTAAAAAACACTACACAAAGCATCCTATCACTTTAAAAAAAATTCTATTTACTTTTACTTGGCAATCAAGAAATAGGAATCCATCTCCCATCTTCCTATCCAGATGGTAGGTATTTTGTGTTAAAAGCCTAATATCTGGTGACTGAATGGATCCATAGCACAGAAATGGTTCTTCATTGCACTTTCTTGTTTTCTTTTACTTTTTAATTTAGAGTTTCTGAGTAGTTCCCACAGATCCAATTTTGACTTAGCTCAGTTTCAGAGTCCAGACCAAAAAGATCAACTGTTGGCACCTGGCCAAGTCAGAAATAGTCTCAAATTGCCAATAATGGGGGTGGGGGGATGAGCTGTACAGTGCCCCTAACAGTAAACTTTCTATGCTTCTCAAGAGATACCTAAATTTCTGTGTATATACAGTACTGCATACAACAGCTCTGGCTCCATATATCAGTTGACTAAAAGATAAGGGAGAACAGAGATGACAAAATCCAGCATCTTCTCTGCGTCTAAAACAGTTGATCCATGTTCTTAGATCCTGTAGTGTGTTTGCATGATTCTCCTGTGAGCTTGCTTCCAAATGAACTGAATACTATTATGCAGATGCTAACCAATAAGGTTGGACAGTACAGCTTATTCTTTAAATAATAAATTCCAGCTGTTTTTTGTAACCTTTAGTTTTATGTAATCTTTTGCAAGCAATTACTCTTGTATGATTCTATGTAGGCATATTTAAAAGAGGCAAAGGCACTTTTCCTGCAACATTGCATCATCTTTGCAACAACTTGGCTTCTCATGATTACCTTTAGACTACTGTCTTTCTGTCCTGCTCGGCATCAAGTAGGGAGATTGTGAATCAAAGAGTGAGCCCAAGATCCCACATAATTCTGGCTCTACAGCAGTGTTTTTCAAACTGGACAACTTTATGGTGTAAAGATTTCAACTCCCAGAATTTCTAAATTCTTCTGCAACAAACTGGTGAACAAACATACTTGTGGATACTTGATTTCTTATCGATAGGCCCCAGTTTGTGCAAATTGAAAGAAAAGTTTCCATCTCCTTGTGTATGGGTTCCCCAAAGGGTTGTGTCTTTTTTTTTTTAAGCAAAATTTTATTGGTTTTTTTAAAAATAAAAAGGAAAGGGGTATTGGAATGGATTACAAATTTTGGCAGTTACAATGTGTGAAAGGTGTCCCCACCCCCCGTACTCATAGTATTCATTTACACAAATAATTCAATATTACGTAATAGTAATTTGTCAGCATATAAATTCAGATAGCAATTTCAATCAATTTATATCAAACCGATTTCCTTATTCATTTTTGTGATCTGAGTTTTCTTGGTATTGCCCCTTCTCCCCCCGGCAGCAGGGCTCCGGCTCCTCCCGTGTCTTATATGTCAGGTATAAGATCATCAGGTTTATCTAGGAGTACTTTATTTTTTTCCATAAAGGCCTGAGTCTCTATGATTGTATTAATTCTGACTCTTGTGTCCTCCAAGAATATTAACATGCCTTCAGGCATCAGCCATCTGAACCACACCCCCTTCTGCTATAGCTTCTTCGCTAATTGCGAATAATTTTTTCTTTTCTCTCTCACTTTCTTGGGGATCTGTTTCAGAATGGTTATATCTCTATCTTGATATTTCAATGCTTGCCCTCTTTGTGCACTCAGAATCCCATCTCTTGTGGTCTTTCTGAGAAATTTAACATGTACCTCCCTGGGAACATTATGTGTTCTAGCATATGCTGAGGTTACTCTGTAAACCAGATCCAGTTCCCACCCCATCTGTTGTTTTTCTTTCTGAATGTATTCAGCCAAGATGTTTGTCATGATGTCCCTTAAATCTTCATCATCTGCCTCCACTACATTTTGGAACCTAAGGAAAAAGGACATTCTTTCAAATTCTGTTTTCATTTGGTGGATTTCAATCTCCTGGTTCCCCTTCTGCACCCCTTGCACCTCCCCCCTCATCTCAGCCGTCCCTCCCTCCAAAAGATCCAGTCTCTGTGTATTTTTACTCGTCTGGTCTTGGTTCGCTTTAAGCTGCTCTCTCATCTCCTTTAGTTCACTTTTTATGTCTTCCTGTCCCTTTAAAATTTGTTGGAACATCTGTTGAAAATCCGTCTCAGCAGGTTTGGGCTGCATCAGTGATGTTAAAGTTTGTTGTCCGGATGGACTGGATACTGTTGATGTTAGGGCAGAGACAGCAAAGCCCGGCTTCCCCGGAGGTGGTCTCTTAGGTGGCATTATGTTGAGCAGTAAAAGTTCAAAGTCAATACAGAGAGGACGTTAAGGGGGGAAACCGCCGAGAGAGTTCAGGAGGCTAGGAGTCCAAGCAGAGGGGAAATTATTCTAATTACTTCTGGCAGTAGAGTAAAAAAGTCCTTTGTTCCAGGGAAATCCAATTCAGCAGGAGATTTGTCTGAGTGTCACGGAGAACAAAGACAGGAAGCCTGAACTTCTATAGGTGGAGTCAGTTTTCAATGTTTATAAAGACAACGGAAGTGTGCCATCTTGCCCTGCCAGCCTCGGGGTTTAGAGGCATAACAGAAAGTTTACAAAGCTTCCAAAGTTTTCAGATCATCACCTCATTTATAAAGTTAAAATCCAAAATCCGCCTTCGTTATGAGCGTGAAATCATTAATTGGCTCTCTCCCTTCCTCCTCCTCTAGGGCCAAGAGCAAAAGGATTTAAAGCCGCCTGTCCGAGGGGGGGGGGGAAGTTTGAGTTTTCTTCTCCAAAAACTCAAAGGGTTGTGTCTTGAGTCTGTTATTGTTCACCTTGATGACCCATGACTGTTGTGCCAAATCCGTTACGAATCATATTGTGAAGTAGGCGGATGACACAACTGACGGGGCTTATCCAGGATGACAGTGAAGATTCTTATAGGGAGGAGGTGAAGAATTTGGTGGACTGGTGCAATAAAAATAACCTGGTTTTGAGTGTTAGTAAAACAAAGGAGATCATTGTTGATTTTAGAAAGAGATGGCATAGTTATACTCCACTTTGTATCAAAGCTGCAGTTGTGGAGGTGGTCAACAGTATTACGTATCTGGGGGGGCAAATAACTATCTGACTTGGTTTTTTTCATATGTTATCTTTAGGGAAGCATTTTCTGTGTTGGATGAGGAGAGCACATCTTTCTCCTTCTGTCCTGGCCACTTTTTACAGAGGCACAATTGAGAGCATTTTAACAAACGGCAACACTATTTGGTTTGGTGATAGTAGTGCTTCAGATAGAAAATCCATACAGAGAGTGGTAAGGACAGCCGAGAAAATTATAGGATGCTTGCTTCCGTTATTCAGGATACTGCTTATAAGCGCTATGTGTATGTATACATCCAAACTGGACTGTGATGTTTCTCTGTGTCATATATGTGTGTGTATGTGGATATATGTATATTGGTTATGTTTTGAGAGCTGAATGCAACGAAATTTCATTTTAATGTATGCTGATTAGTGTACATTTAAAGTGACAATAAATGTTCTTTTCTTTTCTATTCTATTCTCATTCTAATTCTAAATATATTATTGTTTGCTGATAGACCTGAGAGGGTTTGAAAAAACAAGAGATTTATTTAAATAAAGTGATTTATCTATTTAATAAACTGGCTGAGTTCGTTCATTCATTCATTCAACTGGGTAATCCATTCCACCTGGGAACGGTGTACATAAGGCACTTAAAATAATACAAAGATCATGCAAAACAAAGTCCCAGAAAAAGAATACCCACACCACTGAAACCAGGGATGTATTCAGCCAGTTCGGACCGGTTCAGGTGAACCGGTAGCAGAAATTTTGAGTTCAGAGAACCGGCAGATACTACCTCTGGTTGGCCCCACTGTCCGACCCCTGTCGTTCCCTGTCCTATATTCCCTTGTTTTTTAGCTCAGCTGATTCGCATGGCAGTATGGATTGCCCCACCTCAGCTGAGCTAAAAAACAGCTCAGTTCACCAGTTGACATTGAGGACGGTCTTTGAGTGCTGTCCTAGAACCAGTAGGAAAAAATTTGGAATCCCACCACCAAATCTTAGTAGGGCAATGTTAACTTTTGTTGTTTCTTCTCCAAGAACTCAATTTCTAACACTTTTTTTCCCAACCATAGATTTCTGCAAAATCTGCAAAGATTTTAAAAGATTGGAGCGGGGGTGGGTGGGTGTGTTCTGCTTTTGGATTTCAGCAGATTGATTCTCTTCATTGTTGATCTCTATGCTTGATCAAAATCTGTTTTGACAGATCTCAAAAATGTGCTCTTAGAAATATGTGATAAAAATTCTATACATGTATTTATAGATAGATAGCTGACATATTATTTCTTTCCACTCTATCAGCCATGTAGAAGTACACCAAACTATGAAACAGATCATATGTAGGCTTAAAGTTACTTTTATTAGAAAAGCTATATTATTTTCATATGAATAGAGGATGGTGTCCAAGGCATTTTGGTAAGTCTCATTCTTGGCATGGTCTTGATCCTAATTTACTATATCTGATTACTATCTTGGTAGTGGAGCTTTCCTGTCTCCTTCAAGTCCTCTCCACAATGAGAAAGGTAGTATGCACATTCAGAAAGGAATCAGAAATAAGCAAATCAATTATGGACGTGAGATAAGAAAAAAGCCCATTAGATCTGTTACTAAACATACATTCAATGGTCTTCAAAAGTCCAGTAAAACTGTGGTTTTTTTTTTTAAAAAAAGCATGAGGGAGAGCAGCCAGTTCTGTTGAATAGGAGAAAAGATGTATTGATGATTCTGCTTCACATCAGCGTACTAAAGATTTTCTGCTGATAGGGGATTTTTTTACACAGCAGTGCTTTCTACTATTTTTATTACTTTGGAAGGAAGCAATTTTGGCAGTGAATAGCTATTTTCATGCAATTGGGATATTAGGGAGCTGAGTAAAATTGACCAGTTTCCTCTTATATCTCAAGTAACAAAAAGACTGGTATACAGGTAGTCCTCACTTATCAACTGTTTGTTTAGTGACCGGTTGAAGTTAGAACAATACTTGGGGGGAAATGAAAAAATAACTTCACAGCCCATTTACAATCTTTGCAGCATCCCTCAATGCCATGATCACTATTACAGTCAGTAAGTGAAATGTACTCCTTCCCCTCTGCCCTGAGCAAAGAGATTAGAGAGGGATTTCAAGAGAGTAAGCTGTTTGCTTTTCTACAGATCGAAAGCAATCAGATTGCGCTGGCAAAAGGAAAGGGTCAGGCAAAGGAGAGATAACATACAGATGGAAGAATGGGAAAATATGCACTAAAAGTAATGAAATTTACACTGTCATCTTGAAGAATGTTTTTTTTTTAATTTTAAAAAAAGATGTACCATTAGCAAACTTCAAATGCATGTTGTAAATGTGAACAAGAAGGGACATTTTATCATGTTTGGTAGGTGTGTTAAAAAGGCTAGAAAATTCTGGATTCAAATACGTACACTAACTCAGAGGATTTTAAAGATTAACATACAATGGACACCAAAAGTTTTTCTTTGGGGAATTGATGGTTTTTGATGATGATGAGATATCATCATCATCAAAATGATGATGCAAACAGAAGCCAAAGGTGTGGAACTAGTCTTGCCTCTTTCAAGCCAGAAAGTATAGTCATGGTCATATGATTTCGTACTTGGTGGGAAATGTGGGAGTGTATGAACCACGATGAAATGTAAAACTTTGTAGGAAGAAAAATCCGGTCTGGTTCCAAGACAGGAGAAAAAAACTGGAAATAAAATGGAGGCTGACTGGTTGGAAAGATGTTTATGGATGCCAGAAACTTTATTGACAGCAGCATGTTTCTGGGGTGGCTGACAAAATGGCAGAGTGAGTAGATGGATCTTTATAGGGTTCTGGGGTCTTGTGATTGAAATGCTCCAGGGAGTTGTGCAATGTAGTGAGCCTTGCATCTTTTACTATTTCAATGGTGGTGGGATAATCCTACTATGTCCTAAAGGTCATGTCCTGTCCATAGAATTTGTATGAGGGAATATAAATTCTTAATCCCATCAGTTCCAGTCTTAGGTGTGAACTGTGGCTGAAAGTGTTTTGTTTATGAATAGATTGGTCTAGACCAGTGGTGGGCAACCTTTTTTTTCAACTGAGCCAAATCTCGCCAAAACCACGATTGAAATTTATTTTGAGAGCCACATTTTTAAAACCGAAAATACATAGGATGGTACACTGTTTTTAGTTTCAATAAACTCTGGCATTTGAAGCACACAAGTTTTAAAGCTGTCAAGTTACAAGATCCTTGCATCCCTAACCCTTTAGGAAAAAAACCCCAAGGGGGTCTTCAAACCTGACAGCTTTAACACTTGTGGACTTCAACTCCCAGAATTCCTCCTCCAGTCATGTTGGCTCAGGAACTCTGGCATTGAAGCATGCAAGTCTTAAAGCTGTCAAGTTGCAAGACCCTCGCACCCCCAACCCTTTAGAAAAAAAAACCCAGGATCTTCAAACCTGACAGCTTGAAGACTTGTGGACTTCAACTCCCAGAATTCTGAGAATTGAAGTCCACCAAGGGCATCAATCATATTAGCCCAGGGATCTGCAAAATTGGCTCTTAGGACTGGTGGACTTCAACTCCCAGAATTCTGAGAACTGAAGTCCACCAGTCTTAAAACAGCCAATTGTTACCTCTTAAAACTCCCCCATTGGTGGAGCCCCAAGAAGCGAGGAGGGAGAAAAAGAGACGGAGGCCAAGGAGCTTCCCCCCCGCCCCCTCCCAGCAAAAATCTAACCGGGGAGCCGGGCGGGCAGTAGCAAATTAGCTGATCACGCACGCGGCGTGATCGGCTAATTTGCTACTGCCCGCTCGGCTCCCCGGTTAGATTTTTGCTGGGAGGGGGCGGGGGGAAGCTCCTTAGCCTCCGTTTCTTTTTCTGCCTCCTCGCTTCTCGTCCCCGCCCGACTTCAGGATCCTCCCTAATCATTGTGGGTCGAAAAGAAAAAAGGGAAAGGGGCGCTTGTTTTGAAGTGCCCGAGAGGAGGGAGGGGAGCGGGCGCCCGGTACACAGAAGAGCCGCATTAAAATGTGTAAAGAGCCGCGTGTGGCTCGCGAGCCGCGGCTTGCCGACCACTGGTCTAGACTTTCTGAATGGATAGAAAATCTGCATTCCTAAATATCAGCTTCTTCAAACTTCTTAGACTGAAGCTGTTTTCCTATGGCAGGAAGACTGGGGCTGCTTTCTGCTTTTATTAAGATTTTTTTCTCCATTTCTCCTTTGGAGGAATATAATATTCTGCCTCTTTTAATATTCTTCAAAATATTTCATTCTCGGGGGCAGGGGGCTTCTCACAGCCTCAATGTGCTGCATGACCTACTAAGTCTGTAGAGCTCCCTCCTGCATCCTCCTTGACACTCCTCCTTCACCCTATTGAGCTGAGCTATTTTTGGACACAGGTCTGCCAGACTTTCAGAAGACCAACAGACCCATGTTCAGAAATAGCTCAAATGAAGTGTGTCCATGCTGTCCCATCACTTGCCTCCGGGGGCTATTTCCTGCTATTTCCTCAGTGCTGCTTAAATGTTATTTCCTCAGTTGATTCTTACTCTCTCCTGTGTTGCTTTCATTGTATACTCTTAATGAGTATACAATCTTTTTCTCTGTGTCATATGTGATTGCCAGTTTTGATGCGATCCATAGTTATGGGATGCATAGGTTTTAAATACCCTTTCATTTAAAGATTTTGCTTGCATAATGATCCCTGCTGGATAGTAATTGTATAGCAACTGTACTTAAAATCTGGAAGAATAAATAATGAAAGCCTTCAAGAGAACTTAAAAAGCAACCATGGGAAGTATCCAGAGATGCCTTCATATTAAGATGGACTTTTTTATTTAGGTCACAATAGCATTATACAAGAGATGAGATTTACAAGCATTACAACAATATCAGAGCGATATATTATTAGATGATATCATGTTTAAGAATATAAGATTTTGAATTCACCAGAACTATTTGTCTACTAAGCAGAAGAGGACTAGCACAGAAAGCAGATGTTAAAAATTTGCATTGCATTCAGAAAAATAAAACATCAAGTATTGTATGAACTGGTTTGGGCAGAAAGGTGCAGTCTCTGTAGAGATTCCATTATACAATTTTATTTATTATATTTATACATCAAATCTTGCATCACACTTTGGTTTACACAAAATAAAAATATAAAAGCCACAGCACAATTAACCAGAGAATAAAACTTTCATGGTTCAAGGCTTCAGTATCTATAGAATTGCATTCTCCCAATAACATCAGGCAGGAGTGGGCTGTTTGCATGTTACCTGGATTACAGAAACATGCCCATGCAGGAGCCACTGCCTCTCCAATGGTATCAGGTGTTCAAAGGATATCATCTCTCCTGATTTTAAGTAATCTGATGAAGACTCGATTGTACTCCATCATGTCTTGTGGACAGCATTGTTGGAATATAGTTCCTCCAGAAAATGAATGTTGGTTCCTGTTTTTCACATGGCTATTTATAATATATGGTTTCAATTTTAAAATGTGCTTAAGTATCTCCCATATTTGTTTTAGTCCAAATGGGAGAGTTGCAAACTATTTAGGATTGGTCTGTTGAAATGCAAATCAATCAATCAATCAATCCAATCAATAGTTAAAATAAATATATAATCAGTTCAATATAGCTATCATAGGTATCCACCTCAAACATGGGCGATATTAACTTTTGAAAATTCTGGGAGAGGAGGAGCCAACACCGCGACGATACGGACTTGCGGTCTCGATGCTCTGAGATCACAGCCAATATTTTTGCCACTGGGTGGTCCAATCGGACCTAGACCATCCCGCAGAGATGGTGAACAGGAAGAATACGTCTTGCTGATCTCAGGGACATTGCAAAGTCCCTGATCGATCCAAGAGAAGTTCTTCAAGCCGGCGACAAAAAATCCAGGCATTAGGCTGATGAAGTTGGGGCGGCTCCAAAACGGAAGGATATGGAAAGAGAAAGTGTTTCCAGCTGGTGAGGAATTTTTACCGTCTTAAAAGAGACTGCCTATAAAAAACTTAAAATTAATTTAAATTAGAGAACAGAAGAAATGAGTGGCAGAATTAAGTTTGGAATGGTTTTGGACAGTGGGTTATCTTACTTTTTAAATGCTATCTTCATGGATAGAATTTATGCAAGCCTTTTAAAACGAATGGTTTAAGGTTTTTTCTTCTTTTTTTCTTTTATTATTCTTTGTAACCTATGGACTAAAATTCTCCTCTTTCATTACTGTGTGTGTTCTTCTAACTCATTAAAGAATTGGACTTTTTATTAACTTGAAATACAAAAAAGAAACAAAAAGAAACAAAGAAAATTGCAACAATAACACTGCTACTCAGAGGCTGGAGGTTTGTGTATTGGAAACGAAACACTCTTACTTTTCTTACTGATTATCCTAGCTTGGCACTCCAAGGTCTCACTGCTTGTTTAGAGAGAGTGATAAGAAGAAAAGCATACAGATATCCCTTTGAAGTATATCCTTAACCAGAGAAAAGTGAAAATAAAACGTTATTGTGAATCTATGCTTAATCTTGTTAAAACCTTCCAAGCTGGAGCAGCAATGTTTGTTAGCTGGAGATAATGGCACAATTTCAACAGCAGAAAGAAACTTTTAAGTCTGCAAAATATATTCTTAGAAATACAGAAATTATCAAACACATATGAGAAGAATGAGAAGAAGTTGGAAGACTTAGAGCATCTAACAGTAAAATATGATGAAGAAGTGGAGATGTTCCACTTGATAAAGTGAAAAAAGTGGTGGTTAAAATCCTAAAAATCGAAGAGGAAAATGAATATAAAGAAATTAAAGGGGATTGGTTTGTCTCTGAAAATGGAAAGAGTGGAATACTGAAAGAGGACTTAAATGGAGGAGAAATCTACCCCAGATGGCAAGATACAGAAGAAGAAAAAACAAAATAATTTATGGATTTAAAGAGAGAAATTTTATTAGCAATATCATTGATAACACTACCGACAATCAAAAATAAGCTGATTAAGGAAACAGAAGAAGGGCATCGAAATTACATGAGAGATTTTATAAGCAAGGAGTTGCTAAGAGGAGTCCATACAAAGTTGATTAAGGAGATGATTAGAGGACTGACACCACAAATGGCAGAAGATATGAGACTGTTTTGCTACTGGAAAGATACAGGTTGATAGATGGAAGAGTATAATTTAAAACTAGTTAAACCTAGTGAAATTTAGTGACAATAGATATAGTTAAATAACTAATCGATAATGATAATAATGAATATTGAATGGTACCCATGAAAGGAAGAGTAGAAATCCTTTTGGATTATATATAAAGTTTAATAAAAAAAGAACTAAGTTAGATACAGTTAAGTCTTGATTATTAGGGGGAAAATGTTATGATACAGGATATAGTTAAATAAAGGAGGGATGGTGATAACAACGTATATACAGGTATGGGTACAACATAAGGAAACTGGATGTAAATTGTAAACAGTGATTTTGAAAGGAGGATTAGAAAATTTTGCTATTAAATATTATGGATGTTTAGCTAGAATAGGACATAAGGATTTAGTGTTATTAGAGGATTTTAGAAATAGTAAATGAAATGCCAGTATATGGTTATGTATTAAATCTTGGTATATTTTATGATGAAGGGCGTTTAAACAATTATAGTCAAATGAAAATGGAGGTATGATGATGGTAACATGTATAAATATCTGAGTTAAAATACTTGAGTTAATATGAATTATGTTTGTTGACTGTGGAAGAGATGTACGAAAGCCTTTTTGTAACCAACTGATACACTTTCTACAGTATGTAAAGAAGGATGTGTTGAGTTTGTTTTGAAAATAAAAAAAATTGTATTAAAAAAAAGAAAATTCTGGGAGGAAATATCCATTTTAACAGCTGTGTGGAAAAATGCCAAAATTAATACCAATATCTGCAATGAATTTATTCTATGGAGCAGAGGTCACTACCAGGAATAATGGTGGTCAAGAAGGAGTGTCTCTTACCTCATGAATGTAGGGGATCTCAATATCTTTAATCAGAACAAACTTATTCAGCGGTTCAATTCTACTTAGAGGTCATTCTGCAACTTTGAAAGAGAGGTAATCAAAATGTCAAAGTACACAATATAGAAAATGGAAACTTATTAAAATTAAGATGGGTATAACATCTTTTTGCATTCAGAAGGCTATAAATTGAATTTGACATAATTTCTAAGGCAAGAAATATGTGTATACATAATTTAAAATAGCAATAACAATAGCAATAGCACTTAAGACTTATATACCACTTTACAGTGCTTTACAGCCCTCTCTAAGCAGTTTACCCACCTCAGAAGGATAGAAGGCTGAGTCAACCTTGAGCCTGGTGAGATTTGAACTGCCAAATTGTAGTAAACCAGCAATCAGCAGAAGTAGCCTGCAGTACTGCACTCTAACCACTGTGCCACCATAGCTCATTGGCTCATAATATTCATTGGCTCTCCTGATTCAATATAATTAAATTTACTTACACTACCTAGATAATGCATTTGTTATTGTCAAGTTGTAATTTATAATCCCCCCCCCAATTTTGCCTATGCATCTGATTTTAGAGACTGAAACTGCAAAACAGTGCAAAGACTCCCTAAGAGTGTAACACTGATGTTTCTGACATGTATGATGTGTCTCTGGCAAGACCAGTGGCTCATTATAAGAACAGTGCTCACTCCAACTATCACGTACTGACAACACTGAAAGCATGTATTGCTTTACTATCCTGGATGAGAGACAGAAAAAGTATATTTTCCCATGGAGAGGATCCAGTCCCAATCTGACTACAGGGAGATTTGCTTTTCCCCCTTTCACCATGTGCTGGTGACTGACTGGGAACCAGCCGCTAGAGTTTATAAGGAGAATTCAGGCGCAAGCACTTTTTTAAAAAGCCTTTTTGTTTTGTGCTTCTTTTATTGGCTCTTGGATTTATTGTCTATATTATTGTTGTTGTTATTGACCATCGCACAATCAGCCAGATGTTCAGACTGGGTTTGGCATTTTATTGTTGTTGTTGTCATCATTTATGGATAAGACGCACCAGCAGCAGATCGAACACCGTTGCCTTTCACTACCCTCACTCCGAAAACAAAGTGTGACCTGTTGTTGTTGTTGTTGTTAAACCGCCCTGTCGGGGCCAAAGCGCGTTCAACTTCGAAGCAACGCATGCCGGGAGTTGTAGTTTTGCGGAACTGCGTCCCAGGACTTCCTACGGTGCCCTCTCTAGAACATCCACTTCTTAAACCAACCGCAAGAGAACAGGGTCACGGATTTGAAAATTCCCGCGACGGCTGTGATTTGCTCTCGCGAGACCTCGTTCCTCCGCCGTCTGATCCTCCTCCTCCTCCTGCCGCCGGTGAGTGATCGCGGGGTGGTGGAGGGGCTGGAAGGAAGAGGAGGTTGGTGCGCAGGCAGAGAGCGGGGGAGTAGGCCCGGCTCAGGGAGCCCGCCAGCTTTCTTTAAAGCTGCTGCTGCGGAAGCGGGAGAGATGCTGCCCTTCTGAGGGTAATAACACGAGCGGCGCGGCCCAGGCGGCAACACCCGCCTCCGAAGCAGGTACGGTGGGGGAGGGCGGGGGAGCCGGGGGACAAGAAACGCTTGGCCGAAGGAGCGGAGGGCTGGGCGGCCCGCAGGGCTCCGTTTGGCGGCCAAGAGGAGGGCCGCCTTCGGGCTTGTTATGTAACCGCCTGTTGGAGCCACCCGGGAAGATCCGGGGCTGCCCTCGTTCCGTTGCCGCCAGACTGAGGGGGAGGGGCAGGGGGCGGCCTTACAGCCCCGCCGCCCCGGCCTCTCTTCGTTGCCGCCAGAAGCCGGGAGAACCGCTCTGGTCGGGTCGAAACATGCCTGGCGGCAGTTTCAGACCGGGGTAAGGGGGGGGGAGGGAAACGTGCGTCGCTCTACCGGACGGAGGGAAGCCGAGGAGAGCGTTGGCCTTGTCTTGCGGCGTGCTCTCTGATGAGGCCCTGCCCCGGCCGGTGCCTCTGATCTACTCTAGCGAAGGCAGCCTTTTTGTTCGCAGGCCCTCGTTCCTGGCCATGCGTCTCCCTTCTTGGAGGCGTAGTCGCTAAATCGAGATGAAACAGCCATGTTTTTATATATGTTGTTAGTTTTCGAAGTCGTGTCCGACCTATCGCGACCCCGTGGACAACGTTCCTGCAGGCCTTCTTGTCCTCTGCCATCCCCCGGAGTCCTTTTAAGCTCCCGATTTATATATTTAAAAGAGTCCGTCAGATTATAGGCCTTGCCTGGACTTCTTGCTGCTTGGACAGTCTGGTTGGTTTTGTGACTGCGGAGGAGGCTGGGATTGGTTAATCGGTGCTTCCTTTCAACAAGCGTGCAAGTTATTTCACCCAACCCAACAAGACTTCTTCAGTTTACAGGGCTGAGTTGTAATACTCTGTGCTTAATTGTTACTTCACCTGATAGAATAAGGCTGTTGTCATGAAATGCTGCCCAACGACTTTGTAGAATTTGAACGGACAGACTGGATTGATCATTTCAAGGCTTTGGGTGGCAAGTGACAGTTTAAAATCCACACACACACACACACACACTGTTGTAAATTTTGTAAGCGGGAACTTCTTCTAAAAGTAATTAAGACTGATCTGTTTTGTGCGTTTGAAAATGTCCCTATCCCTGAAGTGTGAAACCTGCTTAGACCAGCAGATCGGACAGCTAGGTAGGAAGCTCCTGGACAGATATAAACAAGTTGAGCTCTTAATGCATCTGTGTTTTAAACATGTAGACAATTATCAGGATTGCATTTGAATTTGCTCTGCCTTTCCAGAGTCTAAGTAATTAATGAACATGAAGACTATTGTCAGTGTATACTTTAGGAATGACAAGAAAGGAGAAGTATGCTTCAGTAAGAGGAAATACAGTCATAGAATGTATTGGAGTATCCTGATTTCTAACTAAATCATAAATGTTGGTAAAATGTACAAATAATCAAATTGTTGCCATATCAGCAGTCTTTGTCTTGAAGTTAATCTGCATCCAGAGACAGCTGCATAAATTGGTTGTTCTAGATTAGGAAAGTTGAACACATGAACAAAACTATCTACTGGGGTCCCCTGTGAAGAGAGAGATTTTCAAGTGATCTGGGAAGCTAAGCATTCTTTTCTGCTAGTTTGGTTAAATGAGCACATTATCTCAACATGTGTAGTTGCATACACTTTGTGGTAATAAAAACTGCAAAATGTATTTTTCTCCGTGTTATTGTCACTCTGGATTGGTATTTGATGACCCTGTTTAAAGTGAGTTGGAGGGAAGGGCAAAATAATCATCTGCAGGATAGTGTTAAAGATTATCTGAAGTATCTGGCAGATAAAATCACTCAGATCTGGAGTTCGGTCTGGGAGAAGACTACCCTATCCAGAAGCACCAATGGAAAATCCCCAGATCTAAGCAATCCCTAATTAGGGTTGAGCCTACCCTAAATTTGATCCTTCCCAAATTTGATAGTATTAACTGATTGGCTTTCAGTAAATATATAAAATTGTATTTCAGCAGCATATTGATGATACCTAAACATATGCCAGCAAGACTATAACTAGCAACTTCATCTAGGATGGGAAAAATCAGAGTCTTGCAAAACCCTTAAAAATAGGTCATTAGGACTAGACCTGTCCCTCTTACCAATGCCAACTAAAACCAGAGGAAGGAGGAGGCCTATTACAACAATGTGCCCTTGCTCCTAACCATTTGAGCCAGTCCAGAAGAATACTATGATCAGTTATATTGAACACCATAGAGAAAAAAGGAGGATCAATGTGGATGTACTACCTCCAATGCAATACCATCAGAGATCATTCAAAAGTGATCTTAAAGCCATATCAATGCTATACATAGGTCTGAAATTTCTGGAAGTTGACTAAGATAATTGTTCCCTCTTAAGCTGCAGCTTGATCATATTCTCTACAACTTTCCTCTCAAAATAAAGGTTGGAAGCAGGTGGAATAATCCAACACCGTTGGGTCCAGAATAGCTTCTTGAGTACAGTCCACCCTATCACTGAAGAATGAATTTTGGATGAAACCACAAAGTATTTCCTGACAGGAGTTAGCCAACTAGAAAGGACCTGGAACTAATTCAGGCAACCATACTCACAGCTTCAAAGGCCCAATCCATATTCTTGGGACCAACACACTGTTATTCTTTCCTTATAACAAGGATTCTTTGGTCTCCAATTCTTTTGGCTGTCCCACAAGAATGGATAAGGTTGGCTTGCTACAGATCACTTATATTTTACTTTCTGATACGACCCAGGGGGGCATACTTTATATTCTGCTGTTTCTGTTCTAAGATCCAAGTGGTCCTATCCTGGCTTGTCTTTATAGGTTCTGAATACCTGGTTCTCCTAGCATTGAGCCAGGTGATTAGTTGAATCCATTTTAAGTGTTTTATGTGGCTAGTTAAATTCAGGGTTTATTGTGGATACATAAACTGTCTCTGGTGCAATGTATTTTAATTGCTATATTTGTTGATGTTTTAGTCGATTGTTAGCCACACAGTGGCATTGGGCATGAATGAATAATAAATAAGTTGTAAGATGAAGTATATTCATTGTCATGAATAAAAACTCCTCTGGCAAATATTCTAAAATAACTGGATTTTTAATTGTTAAATGTAGAATCCAACAACCAAGGGGTGAAATCAACTTACCTTTGCTACCGGTTTGCAAATGTGAGCGCTCGTGCGCTCACTTCACTTGCATGTGTCACCTCTGCATGCGCAGGATCTTCCGCACACGTGCAAAGCAACAAAAATGGGACATGATGGGTGGACGGAGCCTCTTACTGCCACCGCCATCGGTTTGTCCAAACTAGATAGAACTGGCTGAATTGCACCATTGCAACAACCCAGTATTTTTACATTCTGATAGTTAACTAAATCAAGACAAAACAATGATTACAAAGTATTATTACAAAAATGTTTTATGGCCTTTGAAGAAAATGTATTTAAGGCTTAAAGAAAGTATTGTAGTCATAAAAGTTCACTGAAGGAATCAATGTACAATTTTATTATCGTTTATTGTGTATAAGATATGTAATTTACAATTTCTTTTCTACTGTTACATACACTAACTTCCTGTAAGCACAATATATTGTAGCTTAGAATATTTTAAAGATTTTATAATGTTGAACAAAAGAGGTTAAAACTCTGTTGAACATCATATTAGTATTGTCTTCATTACTGACCTTGTTATTAACAGCATTTTCCCAAAATAAAGCCTTATTTCCTGATTTCTGAAGACAGTACATTTTTTAAAATTAAGCACATGAGTTTTTTTCTATTACAAATAATTTAGATGTCGATTATAAAAACCTTTAAAGGAAATCAATCAAGAAATGACAATTGAGCTATCCCAAATGGTCTGGGCAGTTCTTGGCATTCAGTGAAGCTGATAACAAAGAGCTCCTTAACTTCAGTGGTGGTAAATTAAGGACATAGATCTCATAGCTTAATCCAGTAAAAGCATAGCCAGTTGAGGGCATTCTACCAAGTAAATACTGTGTTTCCCCGAAAATACAACCTGTCCCGAAACTAAAGCCTTGCCACATTTTTCGCGTGGGCAAAAATATAAGCCCACCCCCCTGGACAACCCCCCCTTCCGGCCAGGCAGAGCGCTGCTCACTGACCTAGCATTATCCCAAAAGCGCCAAGTCGCAGGAGCCGGGGGGAGCGCTCACGTTGCTTGCCGCCTTCGGGATACCGCTAGGTTGGGGAGTGGCGTTCTGTCTGGCCAGAGGGGAGAGTTGCCAGGCGGCTGCTCCCTTGTGAACTGGCTCCCGAAGAGCCGGGCACAGCCTCATGGGCGAAGCAGCCATGAGGTAACCATGCTCACGAGCAGCCGCCCAGCAAATCCCCTCTCCAGCCGGGAAGAGCGCCATTCACTGACCTAGGGGGTATCCCTAAAGTGCCAAGCCATGTGGTGCTCTGCCCACCCCCCAGCTCCCACGGCTTGGCACATTCGGGATACCCCCTAGGTCAGTGCATGGAGCTCTGCCCGGCTGGAGAAGGGGGTTGCGCAAGCGCCTGTTCCGCCCGCAGCTTCACCAAGCCCTTGCGCAGCTCTCTTAGGCCACCGCCGCTGGCCGCTGCTGCCCGCCGCCCCGCTCTGAGCATAACTTCCAAACTCCAAAACTCGGGGCCGTGTTTTCCAGCATCGGCCGCTCTAGGAGTGCTCTCTATGGTGGGCCGGCTGCCGGACAGAGAGTCTTCCGGACAGAGTCTTCCAGCAGCCGGCCCACCATAGAGAGCACTCCTAGAGTGGCCGATGCTGGAAGACTCGGCCCCGAGTTTTGGAGTTTGGAAGTTATGCTCGGAGCGGGGCAGCAGCAGCCAGCACCTGGGAGAGCTGCGCAAGGGCTTGGTGAAGCTGCGGGTGGAACAGGCGCTTGCGCAATCCCCTTCTCCAGCCGGACAGAGCTCCATGCACTGACCTAGGGGGTATCCCGAATGTGCCAAGCCGTGGGAGCTGGGGGATGGGCAGAGCACCACATGGCTTGGCACTTTAGGGATACCCCCTAGGTCAGTGAATGGCGCTCTTCCCGGCTGGAGAGGGGATTTGCCGGGCGGCTGCTCGTGAGCATGGTTACCTCATGGCTGCTTCGCCCCTGAGGCTGTGCCCGGCTCTTCGGGAGCCAGTTCACAAGGGAGCAGCCGCCTGGCAGCCCCAAAACAATAAGCCCTCCCTGATAATTAGTCCAAGGGCATATTTCGTGGGGCAAAAGAAAATAAGCCCCTGTCGTATTTTCGGGGAAACATGGTAGTTAAAGCAAGCTCAGAGGGACTATTCACAGTCATGCTGTGTTCTTGAGGATAAACCTTTACATGTTTGCAAACTTTTCTGGAAGAAACCTGGGTTAAAGATGTACTTTATTTAAGTACAATTTACAGAGGCATAATACAGTATCCTTTAAAACTAGATTTAAGCAGTATTTTTATTACTTTGTAAACGTATATTTTTCTACAAGCCTTTAGTTCCACAATGGAACTATTAACATTTATAGTTTGACTTATTTAAAATTATTGTTCATGGAATTATTTTGAAATTTTTGCAGGCCTGAGCCATAATGAGTCTTCATTTATTTGCTCTTTGCATAGTGTAATCTCTTAAAACTGATTTAAAGTAAATAAACAAAGCTGCTTTCATATTGTTAAGGTGGCATTTTAAATTTTAAAATTAAAAAAATATAACAAAGGGTTATATATTTATATAAAAACATTTTCTATGGAATTTTCTAGTATAAAAGCAGGTATTTGTAGTACAATAATATAGTCACTTGTACTATTATTTCATTTCACTAGTCAAGATAGTATCAAAGTCTGAAGTTTAAATATATAACTTTAAAAATATAGCTTTTTCATGTTTGAAAAGAACATGGATATGATGTTAATTAATCTGAAACAGATTCAGCTGTTCATAATCATCCCCTCATAGCCAACTAAATCATAACCCTTCATTGCCATCAATGTGATAATTCATAGAAAGAATGGACAACAACTGGCATGCATGTGTCTCTTGTTAGGGTCAGGCATTTGTGTTGACTTGACTTGTAGCACTCATGCTACTTCCCTTATAAGAGTGCTGCTGATAAATTGTGAAGCCAGGCGAGATGATTTTGGTGCTGACCTTGTCTATCCTGAGCACATTAGGCAATGTCAAATATTAATAAAAATATTTGAAGCTTAGGGTTGACATGAGTGGTCCTTTGTGCTCTTGGCTTGCTTGTTTTTTTTGCAGACATTTCATTACCCTAACTTGGTAACATCATCTGTGCTACACTTGTTACCTAGTTTAGGTAATGAAACCTCTTCAAGAAAACAAGCAAGCTCAGAGAGCACCTTGTGTCAGATATAATTTGTAAGCATGTGACTGATTCTGGTAAATTTTGCCTAATAGCTCCATTGCCTTATGCATGTTGATGTACCCCCTGCCCTATCAGTAACATCTGAGCCCTACACACCTTGTCTGCTAAGTGAATCAGATCTACCTCCTCGCCATAGAGCAGCACCCAACAGTGCTTAGGTGCAGACTGAAGGTACTGGCTCCTGCAGCAGGAAGCCTCCCCTCAGTCTAATCTAATAGTATGAAAGAAGGAAAAGCTTAAGGTGTTAGATAAAGTGGACATTTGTGTAAGAGGCGCTCTCTGCTTCAATTATACACAATACTGCCTGCTGAAGGTAGGAAAGAATTATTGTGTATCTTTCCCCCTGCTAAATCAGGTCTTGGAGAGAGACAGTATAACATGGCTATTCAAAATCATCTGAAATAGTCCAATTCTACATCCTAGAAGTGTAGTATTCCTGGTTCCTCCAACTCTTCAACCTCAGCAGCTTTGAAATTGAAATTCAGAAAAGGAGCAGCTGTTCTACTTCCTAATTACCATCCTCTGAATTGTTTAGAGAGGGGGTGAGGTGAGAGTGCAATCAATATTCCCTTCTTCTGCACTTTGGCAACAAATTTAGAAAAAAAATGCCCCTGCAGTTACCCAGACCCTAATCCTTGCACCATTTATTTAGATGTCATTTGGTCAGAATTGCTGGAAGTGTTTTTTTTTTAATGCAGGAGATAGAGTAATTGGAGGAGGAAACAAACAAAAAATTAGCTCTCTTTTCCCGTTTAGCCTTACCTATCATGTACTTGTTAAAGAAACTTAAAAGAAAATAATTAAAATCTGAATTTCTTTTAGGGTGCTATATACCACAGCCTTGGTCATATATTTATAGTATATATTTTGTAATTACTTGCTGGCACTAACTGCTTACTTGAATAAACTTACTGCATTTTTACAGTGAAACATGCGAGACCTAATTGCTCATGTAACCAGCTGTCTACTGCAGTTTCCAGATGTGACTATACAAGCACTTGGAGAAGATGAGATAGCACTAGATTGTGTACTTTATGGGAAATTCACAGGAGGTAAACACTTGAGCCTACACTTCTTAATTATTAAGACTACAAAAGATGTATTGTGATATGCATGATTAAATTTCTGTGACGGCAAAGGAAGATGATATGGAGAAGGTAAATTGCATGATCTACGATTTAGTATAGGAAGGACATTTCTTGAATCAGTACTTCTGTTGTTGATCATACTTCCTTTTATATTTCTTTAATACAAAATCTGATTGTAGAACTACAACAGGTTTACCTGTATAGAAGATAAAATTTATTGTAAGTCCAGTGTTAGACAATCTACATTGGCTTAACTGTAGCCCAGTTCTAAAATTTAGTCAAATATTAATAGCTTTAAAAATAGCTTTGAATTCTTATTCTTTTTTACTGTGTAGCAGTTTCAGTTTTCAAAGTGTTTGTTGATAATTGGCTGTCATTTTATAAATTCAGAACATCAACAAACCGTTGAAAGTGTGCTTATATAATATTGCTGCATTTTTTACCCTGTAGATATCTTTGTGACTTAAATATCCAGTAGCATGTATATGCCATATTAACATCAATAGAAGTTTTAAAAGTTAATCTTATACATTATATTTGCTCCATCATATTTCTTGAATAATGTTTTGCTTTCAGTGGGAGCAGCATTATCCATATACATTTCTGGTGGTTTGATTCTCAGAAATTAATATATTTGTAAATGATCTTGCATTATATAGCATAAGCCATATTTACGTTAGAGCAGACAAATTAAGAGTGCTTTCCATTGGTTATATATATATATATATATATATATATATATGTGTGTGTGTGTGTGTGTGTGTGTGTGTGTGTGTGTGTATATGTACACACACACACACTGATGTTTGTCTATATTATATGATCTGATCTCTATTTTTTTTAGATGCATTGGAGATTTTAAGTTAAAATGCATCCTGTTACTCAGCACTAGACTCAATATAATCCTGAAGCAATGTCTCCATTCTACAAGCAATAAGTGCTTTGTTTGCTAAGCCTTTGCTACATTTCTCTTTATTTGAATTCATTCTTTTCTTGGACTTAATCCTGTTATTAATTGAGGGCTGAATCATTGTTCCACTGGAAAATATTTTGCCACTCTGTGGTTCATCCTTGCATTTGCTTAAACAGGGATAATAAGAGTATTTAGGAATTAGCATTTTTCTGTGGAACATAATTTTTAGGAAGTGTTCTCATTGGTAAATAATTTTAAAATATGTGGCACAAGCATGCTGCTGAGAATTGCAGTATATAAATTATTTTGAGCTCATCAATTCAATTTACTGGACTACTTAGTCTAGGGTATGTTTCAAATGATATGTAACTAAGATATGGAATTAATAAATCCTAGTGCCTTATGCAAGAATTTCCCCTCAGTGTTTCTCCAATTGTTCTATTCTCTCTATGAGTATTATTTCTTCACAGATAAGATTTCATCTTATATATATATCTATATCTTTTCTAGGTCGAAGTGGGTTGGCTTGCCTTGCATGTGGACCACAACTTGAGATTGTAAGCCCGATCACAGGAGAACGACTGTCAGCATATCGTTTTAATGGGGTGAATGAACAGCTACCCACTATTCTTGCAGTGAAAGAGTTTTCCTGGCAAAAAAGAAATGGACTATTAATTGGTTTGGAAGAAACAGAAGGAAGTGTTCTGTGTTTATATGATCTTGGAATATCCAGACTGGTTAAAGCAGTTGTTCTTCCTGGAAGGGTATAGGCATTATTTCTTAATTTAAAAAATAAAGTTATTTGTCCTGATGTATGCTCCAACTGTTGTTTCTGCTTTAATGCTTTCTCTTACAGCGGTTTGAATTCTCGTATTATTTGTGACCTTTTAAAATGACAACCACATTTTTTAAATTCCAGATTTAAAATCATGTAAATTAATCAATGTAGGATATTCTCAATTATTAGAGTTGGTGAATTTTGCCATAAATCCTAGAAAAGATTACTAAGCAGACTGAGCTATTAGTGAATTCAGAAATAAACTCTTGATGAGAACAGTAAAGGATTTTATATAATATAAAAGAAGAGATAAAGAGAAACAAAAAATTCACATATTTGTCTTCTCTGTGAAGAACTTTTATCATTTTGCCACAACTAAATTTATACTTCAGTCATGGTAAAATAATAGTTATGTGGTTAAAGTTACCCTTTATTTGTCTTTCTACCTTATTTGTTTCAAATGTATTGCCAAATGCATCTGGATTTCCATAGATTATAATAAGCAATCATAATTGTATTTTTGTTGTTCTTTCTGCCTTGGGCAGCTTCTGACTGTAGTAGCACGGCTGATCTGCTGATGTATAGACTTGGCCAAAATTGGAAGTAGAATAGTCCTTTTTTTAGGAATATCTGTGCTGTTTTTGAGAGCAACCTGACTCTTAGGAAGAACATTTTAAGAATTCAGTGAGAACTGTGTGGATAGTTCTCTGTCTGGCTTTTGGGGTAGATGCAGCCAATATGCTGCTACTTTATTTTATTTGTTTATTTAAATAAGCTTATGTGTATGCCGATAATCAGAAAATACTCTTCTGATTTTTTTCCAGTCTTCTCTGCCCTCTTTGCTTAGATATACATTTAAAACAAATATTGGACTAGAAATATTGATTTTAACTACATATAACTCAATGTTATATGTAGTTAAAATCAGAATTAAAGTGTGATGATTTAGTAGGTTCTCTACACTTCAGTTTTTACTCTTAAAATGCTAAAGGTGTGGGTGAGATCAGCAAAAGAATGAAAAATCATTCCATTCTGATTTAGATAAGAAAATAAATTCTTCTTGTACATAGAGGTATCCCAACTAAAAATATTTTGTGAGAAAGCAAACACAATCCTTAAAGGGAGTTCAGTATTCCTGTACTTGAAAAAATAATTGCCAAATGAGATTAATCCGGTGGTTCAAATTCAAACAGGGTTTGGATATGAAGAGTGTTTTTTTCAATGAACATTTGTGTTTTGTTTAGGAAGCTTAGTTATTTCTTTTGGCAATGCATTGAATCTCATTAATTTCAAAATTAAGTTAAGAGTATTCTAACCAAATTTATTTGCTGCTTGTCATCCTGGAAAAAAATATATTGCATGATTCATAACATTCTGAGGATAAATTAATGGATTTCTTATGAGCACTTAAAGAAATAAATGATAGATGAAAGGCTCCTATGCAATTATTTTGGAACAATAATTGGATGTCATAAATATATGAAAAATTAATGAAAGTTTTCTAATAACTTTTAGTGGCCATATGACAAAATTGCACTCTTTGCATTTAAAGAGGAATTGATTGTATCAGTATTAGTACTTAACCAGCAAAAATAGCTTTTCTGAATTACTATATTAAATAGACGTTTTTTGAATATTTTGACTGGATTTCAATAATTAAAAAATTACAGATATAAATCTCAAAGTGACATTGATTGTTTATGTGTTTATCCTATAGGTTGTCCAACTGCTTAACTAATGTTACACTTTTTTAGGTCACTGCCATTGAACCAATTATAAACCATGGAGGAGCCAGCTTGACAACTCAGCACTTGCATCAGTGCCTCAGATGGCTGTTTGGTGTGGCTGTGGTGGTTACTGATGTTGGTCATGTCCTCTTGATAGATCTTTGCTTGGATGACTTATCATGTAACCAGAATGAAATAGAAGCTTCTGGTAAATGACATTCCTTTTCATCTGTAATATTGATTTCTAGAGAAGTTAGGTTTTCTAGATTATATTGGAGTATATTTTTCAAAATTAAACTCAATACTAATTGAAATTCTCATCCCTGATCTTTGGAAAGATGACTGCCATTGATTTATTAACTTATGATATGTATATTTGATTAAGATAGAGAAATACAAGTTGACAGCAGGAGAAGGATAAAATAGAGCAATATTTTTTTCTACAGTAATTTACTGAGCTAGAAAAATTGGGCTTTCAAATTTATCTGCAATAGAGTAGTGATGTAGATTATAGATATGATGTACCTCTAACCTGCGTATGGTATTAAATCATATGAAAATGAGCTAGGAACAAATACTTATGAATCTAGAAACGTTCATCTGTCTAACTATCTGTTATTTCTTGCTGCATCTGAATATCTTACCTTGCCAGCCTACACTTTAGTGAAGTGACTGAATCCATATATAGATTTATTAAATAGAAAACTGCTAATATTATGGACCAAAATCTGGAGTGCTCTTGTTCTTTCTCATGTGTCCAAAAGGCCTTTTGTCCAAAAGGCAAAACACTCTTATTTGCTTTATTATTAACCTCCAGATTGTGATGAGTATTTGTATAAAAATTAGAATATGAAATTGTTGATTTCTGTCATCATTTTTTCAGGACCGTCCATGTTCAGGAAATTTTAAAATGAACTAAACATGAAAGCAACTGTTAATTTGGCTTTGTAATAAAATCAAGATATGTTTTGAATGAAACATTTATTCATCTGTTCATTTTTAGCTGTTTGACACTGGAGGCATTAAATTGTACTCAATTGTACATGGCACTGATAGGGAAAAAGAACCGTGAAACAACCTATTGGAAAGCCCTAGTTAGCCTCAACAGATTACTGAAAAATTAAATGTGAAAAGAAATATAACAGTGAAGTTATCATTTCAAAGCTTTAGTTAGGTTAAATATTGGACTGTGCAGGTATTTAATTGGATTACCTGTAATGTTAACAAAATCACATGTCTTCATTTTTAGAGAAAGGAATGAACTAATGAATGCACAGTTCAAGAATAGTTGTGGAGCCCTTGGTACTCTCTGAGCTTGTTTGTTTGATTGCAGACATTTTATTACTGCACTAGATAACATCATGCTGATGTTACCTGGACAGATAATGAAACATTTGCAAGCAGTCAAGCTCAGAGAGCACCAAGGACTTCACAGTTCAACCATGAGCTATAGTTCTTTTCTATTGATACAAAATAGTTAAAATGAAAAGAGCTGAACAAAACCAATCTGTATCATTAGTCAGTCTTACTTAATTGTGTGCATAAGCTACTTTATTCTGTAAGCAATTTATTTAAGCAGCGTTTAATTAAGGCAATAAGAATTTGTTATATACTGCCATATATACAGATCTAGAAGTTATCACTGGAATCCCTTCTGAAATCCCACAAGTAAGGGAAGCTGCAAGAAGGAAAGGCCGACATCTCTGTTTCCAGTTGTTGAACCCATCGGGAACTGCTGTGACAACTCTCTCATATATACAGAGAAGCAACCAGTTAGTTGTAGGATTTTCTGATGGCTACCTTTCACTGTGGAATATGAAAAGCTTGAAGAAAGAGTAAGTGTATAAAAAGTAGTATGTCATTTAATGAAATAAATTGAAAAGGAAACACGCTAATCTGCTGATCATTGAAATCCGTATATATTTTTGAGATGCATATTCTGGACATTTTGTCCCCTTACTAAAAAGACCAACATACAGCTCTTCAGATGTTGGATTGCATTTCCACAGGTTCTCACTATTGGTCCTGTCAGCTAGAACTAGTGTGAATTAATGTATTACTCAAACTTACCTTAATGTATTACATAGCACATGTGCAGCAATTTGGAAGAAATAAGTGAAAAGTGATATTAACTTAGCATTAAAGTTCAGTGTAGATCCATTAGCTTTCTAGAGAAAGAGTGGGATGAAGCAATTTCTATTGATTCTTCCATCTGGAGTGTTGACATTTTGTTCTGGAGAATTAAAATTCTACATGCAGAACATTATGCCTGATACTACAGATAAAAAGACATTTGCAAAAACCATATTTCATTGTGAAATTCCAGCCTTTTCACAATACAATGGTTCCTTGGATTAATTCCAGTATGTTCAGTGAATCAAATAACTCCGATTACTGGCTTATACTTTAGGAGAAAATAAATAAAGTTCCTCATACGAAAAATGCATGAAACATATGCCATTTTATTATGCCTATATTATAATTAGGATTAATGATATGGTTACTTACTTAATACTTTTGTTCCTATAAGTTTTGAAACAGTTCCATGTGATCCGTCTTTTAATTCAGGCAGCTTAATTTTAGTAGTCTATATTGTAGAATCGTGCAATGTAGATTATACATTACCCAAAATACCATATTTCCTCTCATTTATGTGTTGATTGTATAATTGAATATTGAATTAAAACATGACTACTGAATTTCCATCCATTATAAAACAATAAATGTTTAGTAAATACGCCAAAATAATAGTGCCCTGTAAACTAGAGAACTATTTTTAAATGTGTATCCATTTGCCATGTCTTCCGCCCTACCTCTAATATTCAGATACCATTTCCAGTTGGAGGGAGGGAGAGTTCCTGTATATGCTGTTACTTTTCAAGAACCTGAAAATGATCCTCGCAATTGTTGCTACTTGTGGGCTGTCCAATCAACACAAGAAAGGTGGGTGAAGCAGTTTGGCCATTCTGATGATACTAGATTCTAAAAATGTGTTCAAATCATGATTTAACTTGTATTTACTTGTGTTGCTACGCTCTAATAAGAAATTGGTTCATTGGAGAGAGTTGTTTTACCAGATTCTAGGTATGCAGCTGTATCTGTTTCAAAACCAATAATCTGAATTGGAAATCCAAAATTAGGATCTTTAGGGGCAATTATCTACCCCTATAAAGACTTTATTTTTTCTACTTATGTATTGAAATAGTATATGTCTACTAATAGAAAATTAGTAATAGAATACAAAAGGGGATAATTTCAGGAATTCTCTTTCCTTTTGCATCTCCCTTCTTGTGTTGGGAAACAGTATGAAGAGTTGAAGGAATGAAGAAGACCAGTTCTACGCTCTGATCCTATTGATAGATACTTTTAGACTGGAGAAACTACATTCTTATTGAGAATTTCATTTCATCTAGGAAACATGGATTATGTTTTGTATTAAACATGTGTCCCTTAAAATTTTCTTAGGTTTGAGGTTCCCGGTTGTTTTAATATGTATTATTCTTGCACACTTAAGACTAAACTTCTATTCTGTAGAAACATGAAGATGCCTGCAATTCTTGTTCATATATGAATATAATTTCATGATTATTTAAATGGCATGGATCCTGGTAATTGCATGAAATTAATAGGAGCAATTTGTTTTTTGTGCAATTGAGGGAGCTTCTACATTTGAAATAGGAGTAACAACCTTTTCTGTAGTGATAGCAATAGCAGTAGCACTTAGATTTATATATCACTTCACAGTGCTTTACAGCTCCTTGTAAGTGGTTTACAGAGTCAGCATATTGCCCCCAAAATGAGTTCTCATTTTACTGACCTTGGAAGGATGGAAGGCTGAATCAACCTTGAGTTGGTGAGGATCAAACTGCAGTCAGTAGAATTAGCCTGCAGTACTGCATTCTAACCACTACACCACCATCAGTGATATCTGTTAGATGAGGGATGGGGGAGGTATTTTGAACTGTTGGCAGAGGAGTCTTGCACAGTAGTATAGTTGTGTCATGCACAGGGCTGAAATTTTGTATTTATTTTGCCAGGGTGTTTCCAGTTGAGTTAGAGCTTTCTTTATCTTTCAACTGTATAAGTCTGCTTTAGAGATTATAGTAATATTTTCATTGGCTTCACATCTCAAATAGTTGTAAAATAAGGCCTCCCATGTGAACTTAGAGCCATAATAAAAATTCCCTAGAGTCACAAGGTATCTTTTCTGTGATTTACTATATAGCTGTGCTTAATTTTCTATCTACTTTATATTACATAGCAAATAATTGAGATGCTTATATTTATTAAAGTCTTGATATTTCATTTTAGTGAAGGAGATATTCTTAGTTTACATCTGCTGCAGTTAGCTTTCAGTGACAGAAGGCGGTTGGCGTCAGGACAAATCATGTATGAGGTAAAGTATTATGTTTAAATTTTAAGTACTAAAGTGAAGTGTATTTGAACCTATTACAGCATTGTTTGACAAGGCATTAATTTCACCACTGTAAGTGGGCTGCTAGTATACTTGCAATTACGTTAATTTAGATTTTAAGGTAATTTGGTTTCTTGCTGTGGGAGAAATATACGCTCAAATTGTTTTTAATACTATGGCTATTGAGATAATTGTACACATTTTAGACAGTATTAAGAATATTTTTAATTTCACGTGCACGTCTGTTTGCATTCAGCAGTTTCTTCTCAATTGTTAACATGTTATACATGTTGAGTTTTGTACTTATTCAGCCATTTACATTATTAATTGTTAAAAATGAGAAAAAGATTAATAATAGGATATAATTTAATTATGGGCTGTTTCCTGCCACAGATTTAAAATTGTTGATTTTATAAGAAAGTAAATAACAATGTAGTATTTGAATGTAAATAGGATTCAGAGAGGGAGGCATCAATTGGGAGAGTGTTCAAAAAAAGAGTAATTGCCATGGTTGTGTGATAGAAGCCATGGCCCTATACATGCAACAAATAAAAAGGAGTGTAATTTCAGTTGTACAATTCAGCCATCATCTTCATATTTTTTATACATCCAGCAGACATCCAGATTTCATCAAGATGTTCCATAAACTTAATGAGATTCAGGAAAAGCAACTTGGAGCAGCAGTTGTAATTGCCCAATCTCTGATAGATTCTGTTAACCTTGCACAGTATTTTTCTGGGAATCTTTTGCATGGAAACCTGAAAATGGAACTGTAAATGAGGAGCTCTCTGTAAATGAGAAGGAAATAGACAGTGGTTGTTCATAAGAACTATAATAATGAAATTGTCCTTATGTTTATATATATGTTTCAAAGTATTTATTTTACTCTCCGATGCTTAATGCAACACCACAAAACCACTTGAACTTCATTTTGAGTTATATTTTAAGCAGATATTTTTAATGGCTTATGAGTAATAATTTATATATCTTTCAGCTGTTTTAGAAAGAACAAGCCTTAAACATTCTGAGAAGCTTAGAAAAAAATTGACATATAAATTTCCTTCCAGGGTTAATTTTCCATAGGTTTAACTGCATACTTAACCATTACATTTTTTCATAAATTCAGTTTCCTGCCTTTTCGCTTCAAAAGTTGTTTAATTTAAACAAAAGCACACCTGATTTTGAATTATATTGATATACTGAATCAACATTGAACTAGATTCATCATAGGTGCTGAAATGTCATAGCCACCTTTTTGCTTACTAACTTTGATATGTGATCTGCCTATTGGTTTGCACGTTTTTCAGCTTAGTTATTTGTTTTTAAAATAAACACTGAGAGGTATGAAAGTTTCTTTAAGTATACTTTAAGTGTAATTGTATTTGTGCAGTAATTATGTTTTAGAACATTTTAAATTATTAGAAAACAAAAACAATTGCTCTTATTTTAAAATACTTTCTATGCTACTAAGCAATACAATGGTTTCTGATTTTAAAAAATCCAACAGTTATTTCCTCATTTGAAATAACTTTGGTTCATTAATATCAAGAGATATATTGATCTGTGAACTACTGAAAATATATAACTCGCAATTTGATTGTTCTAATTTTATGGGAAATAATTTAGAATCAAAGTTTTGCGTCCTGGGAAAAAACACACACATATCCTCAAAGTAGTTCTAACAGGTTTTTACATTTTTATTTAAAGAAACATTGCCACTTCTCTACTACTGAATGTTCATGACAATTAGGCAGGGATCAGTATGATTCCAGCTCTTAGTGGAAACAGTTGTTCTTTATCTTTCACTTCATTCTTAAACATTGTCAACACCATTGATTAATGGCGTCTTAAAACTGTCAGCACCATTGAGGGAAAGTTGTCTGTCAGGTAATACTTTTAAGACCAAAAGAATTTTATTATAATTGAAAAGTGTTTTTCAAGTACCTAAGTTGTTAAGCATTTGATATTAAGCATTGAAGTTCTCGTGTTCTTGATCAGATTCACTGATTTGATATAATATTTTTCCAGGGTTTGGAATACTGTGAAGAAAGGTACAGTCTGGACCTTACAGGGGGAGTTTCCTCTTTGAGAGGACAGCCTAGCAATACCAAATTAATCGGTTGTCAAACTATAGAAAAATTTCGAAGCCACGTTGACAGAGAAGATAGTATTAATGAAGGTTAGTATTGTAAATATCACAGCTAATAATGAGAACTTGTTATGTCAGACTCAAGCCAGACTTATACTATTTGTTACTGCATAAATGTGGATTAATTTTTATGTCCTCCTTAATTCTTAGTAATAATTTGCGGTATATATTTCATTATGAACAATCTAGATACATTTTGTGAAGTTCTATAAATCTATATTAGAATCAGTACTTTGACCAAAAAAAATCACTGAAAAGTATGTATGCATCCACAAAGACATACAACATTATATCTAATATAAAAGAGTGCCCTTCTGCTTGCACAGTTGAGCTTTCTGTTGTTCTTCCTGTATGGGCATTGTGTTCCAATGTCAAACTCCCAGATCTGGTGTGGAGAACGGGGAGAGAAACAGAATTAGGATTTTTATTGCATTATCAAGCAGAATGACATATTTAGATCAGACTGAGAACAACTAAAGGAGCTATTTATGGCTTTAGCAGTTAGAGAATAGAATGACAGACATAGCTGCACTTTTTGAACAGATCAATAAGTCACATAACTATATTTTCCAAGAATACTTAGTAGAGTTCTGTTACATTTTTTAGACACAGGAACATCAATGCAATGGGCTTGAGAATTGCATTAATGCCTTGGGAGAGTGCTTTCCAGCAGTGCAAGATAAGATGGATGGTACAACATTTTCCCTTTCACTCTCTGCTTGTGTCATCACATTCACCCATGACCTTTTGTGTACTAGTCTGGAAATAATCTATATTAAATTATTATTAGATTAGACTATATTATTATTATATAGATCAGATCTTTTCAACCATAAAAATATTGGTGAACATAATCTGTGAAATAAAATGGTTATTCAAGGATAGAGGATGCTTTCCAATAATAGAGGCCTTGCATGATGTACAGTATATGGATCTATAAGCCAAAATCTACATGCCCATGGTAATCATTGAACAATCTAGCTGACCAACCACATTCAATGTATAGTCCTCAATGGAACTGCATCTACATGGAGCGAAGTATGCAGTACTTGGTACCCCAAGACTCTGTTTTAGGCTCAGTACACTTCAACATCATCTTCAATGATTTGGATGAAGGAATAGATGGGGAACTCATCAAATTTGCAGACAATACCAAGCTGGCAAGAATAGCCAACACTCCAGAAGATAGGCTTAAGATACAGAAGGATCTTGACAGAGTTTAACATTGGGCACTGTCCAATAAAATGAAATTCAATAGTGAAAAATGTATGGTTCTACATTTAGACAAGAAAAACCAACTGCACAACTATAATATAGGTGCTACCTGCCTCAATAATAGTAACTCTGAAAGGGATCTTGGAGTCCTAGTGGGCAATAACTTGAGCCAGCAGTGCTGCAGCTGCCAAAAAAGCCAACACAGTTCTTGGCTGCATTAAGAGAGGGATAGAATCAAGATCACATGAAGTGTTAATACCACTTTATAATGCCTTGGTAAGACCACTCTTGGAATACTGAGTCCAGGCTTGGATTGCCACAATGTAAAAAAGATGTTGAGACTGTAGAAAGACTGCAGAGAAGAGCAACAAACATGATTAGGGGACTGGAGGCTAAAACATAAAGAACAGTTACTGGAATTAGGTATGTCTAGTTTAATAAAAAGGGGTGACATGATAGCAGTATTGCAATATCTAAGGAGTTGCCACAAAGAAGAGGGAGACAAGCTATTCTCCAAAGCACCTGAAGGCAGGACAAGAAGCAATAGATGGAAACTAATTAAGGAGAGAAGACATTTCCTGACAGAGCAGTTAATTAGTGGAACAACTTGTGTTCACAACGAGAAGTTGTGGAAGCTCCAACACTGGAAGTTTTAAAGAAGAGATTAGACAACCATTTCTCTGAAATGGTATAGGGCAGCGATGGCGAACCTTTTTTGGCTCGCGTGCTATAAGGGGGGGAGCGCAGGGGGGGTCGTGCGCAGGTGTGCCACACCCATAATGCAACCTGCGACACACACACACACAGTGTGCATACACGCATGAGAGGCGCTCCCCCCATTTTTTGCATGCTTTTTTTGTCCTCCCCAGGCTCCAGAGGCTTTATAGGAGCCTGGGGAGGGCGCAAACAGCCTCCCCCGCCCCTCTGGAGGCCCTCAGAAGGCTTCCCCGAAGCCTCTGGAGAGCAAAAAAGGACCCTACGAGCAAACCTGAAGTGACTTCCGGTTTGCTCGTAGGGTCCTTTTTAGTCCTCCGGAGGCTTCAGGGAAGCCTCCTGAAGGTTCCTGAAGCCTCTGGAGGGCTTAAACCGACCCTACGAGCAAACCGAAAGTCTGTTTCTGAACTTCCAGTTTGCCCATAGGGCTGTTTTTTTGCGCTCCGGAGGCTTCAGGGAAGCTCCTGAAGCCTCCGGAGGGCCTGGGGGGGGGGGGGTTCTTTTCATGCTCCCCAGGCTCCTATAAAGCCTCTGGAGCCTGGGGGAGGCGAAAAATGGCTTTAAAAAAGGCTGAACTCAGCTGGCCAGAGCGCGTATGCACGCTGGCTAGCTAATAGAGCAACGCCTTGCGTGCCTTGACAAATGGCTCTGTGTGCCACCTGTGGCACGCGTGCCATAGATTCGCCATCCCAGGTATAGGGTTTCCTGTCTGAATAGGGGTTTGGACTTGAAGACCTCCAAGGTCCCCTCCAACTATGTTATTCTATTATCAAAAAGCTTCAGATGGTCATAGCTGTATACATTTCGGAAGTGATATTTAGAGCAATTTTTCATCTTTTACATAGTGATTCAATAGCACTTTATCATTCAGTTTTGATAGTTGTTTGCTTTCAAGCATTAATCCTTTAAGTTTATTTTATAAAAACAGACTAATATTTGGCAAAAATTAAATAAATTATAGTCTGTATACATTGCTTCTCACATGAAAATGTAACTGGACATTGATGTGAGGTTTTTTTGCTGCAAATATCACAGTCATCTTTTTTTAAAGAAAAAAATGAAACTTTCTACCACTTTCTGCCACCTTAAATGCAATAACCATCTTTGAAAAAAATAAATATTTTTGGATATGTAGATTTTTGGTGAAGGGTTATAAAACTCTAGTTGGGTTGGGTTAGGTTTTTTACCTTTAGCGAAGAAAGGTAGCTGAGAGCAAATGTCACATGCACTTATATTCATGGACTCTTAGCTTGGATTGGACTAAGTAACGTAATAAATTAGGACTGCATGACATTCAGAGATTGTACATAGCCACGTATTTTATTATGTTGCGTGGCTACCTCCTGAGATGTAAAAGAATATAAATCTATTCCATAGAATTGTATTGGTATCATTTGTAGCTGCCTTTTATAGTAATTCCATTGCCTTTTCTTTTTGATCCAGTCACATCGCCTGATACAAGTGTATCCATCTTTAGCTGGCAAGTGAATACCTATGGTCAAGGCAAGCCATCTACCTACTTAGGTATTTTTGATATAAATCGCTGGTATCATGCTCAGATGCCAGATTCATTAAGGTAAGTGATAGTTGTTTCTTATCACAAAATTTCAGAAATAATAAATTTTAATGCTGTCAGATTTACTACTTCTTTGTCTGTTTTCTTAAGGCCAGGGGAATTGTTACACAATTGTCCATATTTCGCATTATGGTCTTTGGATGCGATGGTGAGCATCGCCTCTCCTAATCATATTTTGGATGTCTTGGTACATGAACGAAGCTTTACTCGGGGAATGCCTCCATCTTATCCTCCACCTGAACAGTTTTTTAACCCAAGCACTTACAATTTTGGTAAGCGTATTATCAACTGCTTTTATGGGAGCATTCTGAAGTTATTGCAGCCACAATATATTTTTGAAATATTGCTGTGATGGTCTTTCCAGGCACGAAAAGCAGGATAAAAATCTAATAAGAATAATGCACATTCTGCTGCAGTAGATCAAATACTGCCATTAATTTGTATGTCAGCTGCAGGAAAAGTGCCGTGTAAAGCTCAGATTTATTCTTAATACAAATAGTCCTCAACTTACAACCATTTGTTTAGTGACAGTTTGAAGTTACAAAGGCCCCGAAAAAAGTGACATATGATCATTTGTCACACGACTGTTGCAGCAACTCCATGGTCACATGATCAAAATTTGGAGTCTTTACAGTGACTGTTCTGGAGTCATGTGGCCATCTTTTTCGACCTTCTGACAAACAAAGTCAGTGGGGAAGCTAGATTTACTTAACAACAGTGTTCCGAACTTAACGACAGTTCATTTGACAACTGTGGCAAGAAAGATCATAAAATGTGGCAAAACTTACTTAACTATCTTGCTTAACAACTGAAATTTTGGGCTCAACTGTGGTTGTAAGTCAAAGACTACTTCTGTATGAAATGCACATTGCTGCATTTTGATAAAGATTAACATCCTAGGGTTTCCTTTGGGTAGTGCTAGTGAGAAAAAGTATGATGCTTTCACACTAAACTTAATGTTTAATGTCAACTGTATTATTTGTTATGCTCTGCTCCAGGGAGTAGCATTTAATTTTAAATTTAAATGTTGGGATTTGGGTATGGGCAGACATTAGTACTGGAAAAGCTACTCTCTCCCTTTCTCTTTAAGCTTCTATTGTACAGGGGCAAGAAGTTGATATACTAGATCAATACTGTAAAAGTAGTAGCATACTGGGGAGCCGTCATTATCTCTAGCTTGGTTTTAAAATGATTGAATATATATTTCAAGAGCCAGACTGATTCATAGAATTAAATTATAGTCCATTGATTAGGATAGAGACCTGGATGTAGGCTGAGGGAATTTAACTCTTCATCTTATACAGTTATTCCCTCTACATCAGTGCCTCTACGTAGGCCAGCAATGTTGAAATAAAATTGCTAGAAAGCTCCCCCCCTCTCCCCCCCCCCGGTTATAATACCAATCATTTGCCCCTCATTATTCTAATGAAGAACTCTGTTCCATAGATGTCACTTGTTTGCTGAATTGTGGAATAGTTCATATGTCTTGTACAGGATTTCAAAAAGATGTAAGTATTATTTGTTTACTGCTATATTACGGTATTCTGTTTATGTATTTTCTTATCTTTTTCAATTCATAAACGTGTGAATTAGCTTTACTTTGGAAATGTCACTTCTAATATCTGCCTTTAAAAAATCTAGTGGTTTAATAGTTATTCGTTGATTTTCATTCTAACCCTGCAGAGCCAGTTTGGTCTAGTGGTTAAGGCATCAGGCCACAAATCAGGCGACTGAGTTCTAGTTCGACATTAAGGCTTAGGTGTCCTGGGCCAGTCATTCTTTTAGCCCTCAGGTGAAAATGGGTATGTCAATTCCTGTCGCAACCCATGGACCAACATTTTGTTGATATGGGAAAACAACCCTGGAGCTGGCAATGCAGAAGTTACAATTTTTTAATATGCCTGCTTACACTTCTCATTATATTTGCTGAGACCAGAACCTACCACTTTCTTTAAAAATGTTTACTTTCCCATTTTTAAACATTTTACATATTTTCTTAACTGTAGTCCAGGTAGTCTTTGATTTATGACCACAGTGGAGCCTGCCCATCATGATTGTAAATCATGACAGTTGTAAAATGGGTCAGTCACTTGACTGATCTGGTCTTACAGCCTTTCTTGAAATAGTCATTAAGTGAATCATCATAGCTATTAACCAGTGGTTCGTTATGGACACAGATTACCAAAACCTGGAAGTAAATTTAAAAAAAAAAACGTTGTAAAACATCATGGGATTGCTGGATGCTGCAAGTGACCATCAATGCAGCTTGGCCACCCAAAGTGTGGCAATTTGACGGGGGGGGGGGGGGAACACTTTCAGAATTTCAAATCAGATCATAAATACTTTATCCAAGTAGGTTTGTCAGAACTTTGAACAGTCACTAAGTGACTAGTCATAAATCATGGACTTACCTGTATTTAGAACAGTGCTTCTCAATTATTTTCTGTCATGCCCCCCCTAGGAAGAAGAAAACATTTCGCGCCCCCCCCCCCCCCGCGTGACTGTAAATAGTATCATTTGTCTATAAAATTGTTATAAGTACACCTCTGCATAACACTGTATCCTTATTAACGTATAAGAGAATAAAAAAAGAAAAATGTGGATCAATTTACAACAAAGAATAGCTTTATTAACTGTAGCAGAAAAGATTTAAAGGAGCACAGCTAGAACATATATATACATATATTTATATATAGAGTATCACAGAAGTGAGTACACCCCTTAACATTTTGTAAATATTTAAGTATACTTAAATATTTACAAAATGTTAAGGGGTGTACTCACTTCTGTGATAACACTGAAGAAATGACACTTGTATGTGCATGTATACATGTTACGGTGAAAGTCCGAAATCTGGTGAATGTCGACATTCACCGGTGAATGTCGACATTCACCAATCTCGCTTGGTGAATGTCCGAAATATTTGCTAAATGCCCTTATTTCTGACTTACACCGGTGAATGTCGACATTCACCAAGTACGTTTTCCCCTCTCTTTGGGGAGGAGGAGAGCCAGAGGATCGCCTCTCTTTGGGGAGGAGGAGAGCCAGAGGATCGCCTCTCTTTGGGGAGGAAAGTACGTATTCCCCTCTCTTTGGGGAGGAGGAGAGCCAGAGGATCGCCTCTCTTTGGGGAGGAAAGTACGTTTCCCCCTCTCTTTGGGGAGGAGGAGAGCCAGAGGATCGCCTCTCTTTGGGGAGGAAAGTACGTATTCCCCTCTCTTTGGGGAGGAGGAGAGCCAGAGGATCGCCTCTCTTTGGGGAGGAAAGTACGTTTCCCCCCCTCTTTGGGGAGGAGGAGAGCCAGAGGATCGCCTCTCTTTGGGAGGAGGAGAGCCAGAGGATCGCCTCTCTTTGGGGAGGAAAGTACGTTTCCCCCTCTCTTTGGGGAGGAGGAGAGCTAGAGGATCACCTCTCTTTGGGGAGGAGGAGAGCCAGAGGATCGCCTCTCTTTGGGGAGGAAAGTACGTTTTGCCTCTCTTAGGGGCATCCTTTGAGGCGATCCTCTGGCTCTCCTCCTCCCCAAAGAGAGGGGGAAACGTACTTTCCTCCCCAAAGAGAGGCGATCCTCTGGCTCTCCTCCTCCCCAAAGAGAGGCGATCCTCTGGCTCTCCTCCTCCCCAAAGAGACGGGGAAACGTACTTTCCTCCCCAAAGAGAGGCGATCCTCTGGCTCTCCTCCTCCCCAAAGAGAGGCGATCCTCTGGCTCTCCTCCTCCCCAAAGAGAGGGGGAAACGTACTTTCCTCCCCAAAGAGAGGCGATCCTCTGGCTCTCCTCCTCCCCAAAGAGAGGGGGAAACGTACTTTCCTCCCCAAAGAGAGGCGATCCTCTGGCTCTCCTCCCCAAAGAGAGGGGGAAACGTACTTTCCTCCCCAAAGAGAGGCGATCCTCTGGCTCTCCTCCTCCCCAAAGAGAGGCGATCCTCTGGCTCTCCTCCTCCCCAAAGAGAGGGGGAAACGTACTTTCCTCCCCAAAGAGAGGCGATCCTCTGGCTCTCCTCCTCCCCAAAGAGAGGGGGAAACGTACTTTCCTCCCCAAAGAGAGGCGATCCTCTGGCTCTCCTCCTCCCCAAAGAGAGGGGGAAACGTACTTTCCTCCCCAAAGAGAGGCGATCCTCTGGCTCTCCTCCCCAAAGAGAGGGGGAAACGTACTTTCCTCCCCAAAGAGAGGCGATCCTCTGGCTCTCCTCCTCCCCAAAGAGAGGGGGAAACGTACTTTCCTCCCCAAAGAGAGGCGATCCTCTGGCTCTCCTCCCCAAAGAGAGGGGGAAACGTACTTTCCTCCCCAAAGAGAGGCGATCCTCTGGCTCTCCTCCTCCCCAAAGAGAGGGGGAAACGTACTTTCCTCCCCAAAGAGAGGCGATCCTCTGGCTCTCCTCCCCAAAGAGAGGGGGAAACGTACTTTCCTCCCCAAAGAGAGGCGATCCTCTGGCTCTCCTCCTCCCCAAAGAGAGGCGATCCTCTGGCTCTCCTCCTCCCCAAAGAGAGGCGATCCTCTGGCTCTCCTCCTCCCCAAAGAGAGGGGGAAACGTACTTTCCTCCCCAAAGAGAGGCGACCCTCTGGCTCTCCTCCTCCCCAAAGAGAGGGGGAAACGTACTTGGTGAATGTCGACATTCACCGGTGTAAGTCAGAAATAAGGGCATTTAGCAAATATTTCGGACATTCACCAAGCGAGATTGGTGAATGTCGACATTCACCGGTGAATGTCGACATTCACCAATTTCGGTCTTTCACCGTAACATACACACACAAACACACACATATATTTCCTGCATGCAGTGATTTCTAGAAACAACAGCTGCTCGTCTCAATGGGAAAGACCCATGCATCCCAGATGTGAAGACAGTCCAAGTGGTCTCTCCCTCTGTCTCTCTCTCTCCCTCGTCTCTCTCCCCCTCTCTCTCTCTCTCTGCCTTTCTCTTTCTGTCTCTCCTTCTATTTCTGTCTGTCTTTCTGTCTCACTCTCTCTGTCTCTTTCTGTCTCTCTCTCTTTGTCTCCTCTCTCTCTGTCTCTTTCTGTCTCTCTGTGTCTCACTCTCTCTTTCTGTCTCTCTCTTCTCTCTCTCTGTCTCTCTCTCCTCTCTCTCTCTTTCTGTCCCTCTTTCTCCTTCTGTCTCTCTCTGTCTGTGTGTGTGTGTGTGTCTCTGTGTCTATCTCTTTCTGTCTCACTTCTCCCTCCCTCCCTCTCACTAGCTCTCTCTTTCTCTATCATCTTCTGAAGGTGGGGGGGGTTGAAAAGGGGCCCATTTTTTGTGCCTCCTGGGGCATCTGTGCACCCCATTTTTCACCTCCCCCACCCCCAGAAGCATTCTACTGGCAACAAATGGGCAAAAATGGCCCGGTTTTTGGCCAAAACCTTCCCCTCACGGCCAGTTGCAGGGCGTGGATCCCGCTCGGAGAAGGCGGAGCGGCAGCTCCTCCCTCAGCCAGGAGCCAGCGGGGGCTGGTCGGACAGGCAACCTTGGCGGGAAACTCCAGTCCGCCGCCGCCGCTGCGCTGTTGCCGCCGCCGTTGCACCCAGATGGAAAGGAAACCTTCGCGCCCCCCTTTACGGAGCCTCGCGCCCCCCCTGGGGGGCGCGCCCCACTATTTGAGAACCACTGATTTAGAATCACTTAAAAAGTATTTCTTAAACTTTTATGACTTTTTTGTACCAGAGTACACAGTTTTTCAGAGACACTTGAACAGCACATAGCCTTGCAAGTTACAAGGTCTTGATTTCTACTATCCTGCCAGTACCCAACACAGTCACATTTATTTCTTATAGCTTCTTTGCTCGGTATAGAGAAGATGGAATAAAATTAATAAATATAATAATTTATGTGTCTTTAATTGAACAAGAATTGTTAATTTTAGTAATGTTCCAGTATTTAGTAATTTCCCAGTGTTCTACAGACAGTTTGTCCTAATGCAAAATTGTTTGATTAATTGCAGACATTGCATTTCTTAAAAAATTCTTCCTGTTCATTAAATGAAACTATTCCTGAGGGTTATAATAGATGTCTTATAGCTGGTTTACTATCTCCAAGATTTATTGATATACAGTCAACAAGTCTGAGCCAGGTAAGTTTATGTTGAAGATATGATAGAAAATATACAGTCATTCTGTTGTTTGATTCTTAAATTTTATATGCTGCCTAATTGAATTGGGAAATAGCATTTGATATAACAAAAATTCCACAAGGAAAATGAGGTTTGTGAGCAGCCTCAGTGTGTCCATATTGCTAACTGGATCCCTCATGTCAGTTGCTATGCAGCTACAGATGGATTGCATTTTTAATGCTGAAATTGTGAATTACTGATGCCATGAAATGCTGAGATAACTGCCTTTTGTTTTCTTTTTGATTTTTTTTTTTTAGGAAGAGCAGTTTGAAGCTGTGTTATCAACTGCTATCCAGACAAGTTCTTTGGGACTCCTTACTAGCTGCATCAAACAGTGGACTGCTGAAGGTAAACATAACCTTCAATAAAATTATTGAATTATTATTGTTCAATAAAATTATTTTGTTAAAGTAACTTCTATAATTTCTGCTTTTTGTTTTTTTAAAGAGCAACCAGATTCTGCACCCAACTTGCGTTTTGTTCTCGAATGGGCATGGAGTAAAGTTGTTAAAACAAAAGAAGACTTCATTTGTCTCTGTAAGTAATAGAATGTGCTTTGAAACAGTGGAAATCAACATATTGCATACAGAAATTACTCAGTAGTTGGAGTTAATTGTTTAAAAACATGTTTAATTCTGACCCTTAACTAAAGTTGTCAAAACTCTTATTTTTTTTAAGGTGCTCCCTTATTTGATGGGTCATCTAACTTCATTGGTCCACAGACTCTACAGTCTCTCCAGCGCTGTGAGTTGCTTCTCAGCAACCTTAACACAGTGTTAAACTATTTTATCATGGAAGCTCAAGAACTGACTGAAAAAGGTATGTAAATGTCATAAAATTTAAGATGCACATTTTATATTACCTTTTAACAAATAGGAATCTTACATTCGTCTTCATATATTTGTACGTTCAAGTATTGTATGGTCATTTTTCCCTTTGAATTAGAAAATTTAAAAAGTTATTTGGTATCCAGATACAATACAGAAAAGTTAAAAGAAAGCTTGATTTATTATCTCATTCTTAGTATAGTGGAAATTTTATATCATTTCCTTTTAACGACTCCATAACCATTTGCAAGGTGGAGTCTGGCAACTGAATGGAGCTGAATGTTTACTAGCCGGATGCCCTTCCTGTCACCAATGCAGAGTTATATTCAGCAGATATATTCTCAACATGCCCAGACAGAGAAATATCTCCCTCTACCTAGAATTGAACTCAGCCTCCTGATTGTGAGGAGAGACCTCCACCACTAGGCTACCACACAACTCTGGTGGAAATTTAATATCCTGTGCAGATAATTTGTGGCTGTATTTGGATTAAAGCTAGAATGCTTTTACAATCACAAATGAGCTAAATGATCCCTCTAAGATGGCAATTTATTACCCTTACCTTGTCAAGGTTACATGAAGCTTTTTTTTAAAAAGCAAGTTTATGTTCTTTTTTTTAAGGCATTACAGATCTAACAAACAAACAGGTTGTAACCAGTCTCCTTTCGCAGTATTTACAAGTGGTCATCTGGTTCTGTCGATCCAATCTCCTTCCAGAAAATTTAGGTAGGTCTCCTTCAGCTGTCATATTTCAGTAACAGGCTATTTCCTATTTTATTACTAGTGTATGTCTATTTCTTATGGAAAAGTTAACATCCTTTTGAAAAAGTTGATTTCTGAAAATCTAGATTTCAAATATGCACATTAAGAAGTCAGAAGAATCTGCTTTTTCATTGCAGTTTGTTTAGAATCTTTTCATCTTTGCTGTCACTATTTATTACATATGTTTCATGTTGAATCAAATTTGATTCAAAACCTCTGAAACTATACTTTTTTCTAAAGGCAACTGTTTATGCTTGTAACCAATTTTCCAGAAGCAAGAATGAGAAACAAAACTTTTTATTTCCTTCCTTCCTTCCTTCCTTCCTTCCTTCCTTCCTTCTTCTCTTTCTTTCTTTTATGGAATATTAAAAATACCTGCTTTCAAATATTAACAGAATTAATCAGGGGTATTGGGTCATTATTGCTTTTTACTGCTAATAGGTTTGTGCACTGTGGAGATATGAACACTTCATAGCAATACCAATAATCAGAAATCTACTTCCCTAATATTTTTCTTAATTTCTTCAAAATATAATCAATAGGGGGCAAGTAGTTGTGTCTTAACTTCTCAGCTACATTGCGGTTAGCCAGTATAGATGTCATAGTATTTACACTTACTGTATTTTTCTAAAATGTTAAACTCATGATCAAGACAAAACATATATTAGTGCAGGAGAATATCTTGCCATTAGTATTTCTGTACAACTTTCATTTTACTTGCATTCTCAGTTACAATGTTTTGAAGACTGGCTGGATTGCATTTTCAATGCCTATGCTAATATATTGGCTACCTGTACAGTGAGAAACTTTGTTAAGCTATTTAAATTTAATAATTGGAGCACTAGGGTTGTGCAGTGATACAGAACACACAGTTATAGCTGATTGGTTGAAGAGTGCTGGCTCCTGCATGAGGCAATCTGCACTGTGATTGGTTGTTAGGGGAGAGTTTCCCCTCCCCCCTCCCCCCGCCCTTTTCTTCTGTGTGCCCTGTGATTTACGTGATTATGCTCTTGTCTGCCTGATTATCGGGTTTGTGTGTGTGTGTGTGTTTGTGTGTATAGATTTATTTATATAAAACTACAAGTTCATATCAACATTTCTGACGCCATTTGGATTGTGCAAAATATGTTTCCAATTGCTTTCAAGAATGCTGAGATACGTTGTATAATTTAGCCATCTGTAACTAGAGTCAGTGATAATGGTTGACCAAACAATTATCATTGAATTTTATCCTATTCTCTAAGGAAGAACGTGAGGGACTATAATATAATGAGTGGAAATAATTATAGTAATTGGCTTTTTAAAATAATTAAATTCACAATTTTTAATCCAGTTATGGAAGGAGATATATTTACAAATATAGTTTGAACCAACATCTCATTTATAATTTTCTTGGTCTCCTTTTGGATAATTTATCAAAATGTGAAAGTTTGATCGTGTTGGAGGTGTTAGTAGATTATGGTAATACTAATTTTTAATGTAAAAGTCCTGCTTTTTCCAAAACAAACATTTAAGGGTCTTCATTGGCTATTGAGGGCATTTTGTATAACTGGAAAAAGCTTATGTTTAATAATTTACCAGGTAAAGTCTAATTAATATTCTGAATTGCCACCAATAACAATATAAACATGCAGTAGGATTTCAGATTTGAAAACCTTGTTTTTCTATTCTGACTACAGGTAGAATATATTTTTTTGCACCCGATACATTTTAAAATGAGTTTTCATCTTTTCTTTATGCAGAGGAAGATATGCATTTGTCAAAAACTTTCTATAATTACCAACACATTCAACGGTTTTATATCAGTTGTCGTCAAAAATTGGAACGTTTATCAAGGTAAGAGGTTTTTTAAAAGTGTGTTAAGTCTCAGTAAATAGATTTTATCAGCTGTGAGCAGCTTGCAAGTAGCATGGGGAAGTACACTAAGGTTTATGTAAAAAGTTATTGAGTGCATGTTTATAAAATAAAAAAATGGGTAGGGAGAAAATGTCACTAGTCATTTTCTTGATGGCATTTGAGATAACCTGTTTATTGTCCTTTTTTTGTGGCACGGAGGGTGGTTCAGTATCTGCCTCCCTTTTTTCCCCTTGTTTTATATAACAGCAATATCTTGATCTCTTCAGGACCTTATAAGTTGTTATGTGATTCTAGATAAGATTTATTAAAGCATGTGGCAAATAAGTGGCCATACTCTTTTTAAAAAGTGATTTTAGAGACTAACCTTTTACTTATGCGTCAACAGAAATTGTTTAGCTTTTAATGTTTGGTTGAAGTCTTTGGTTTTTGTGAATAAATGTTGAAGGAAGAGAAATTTGAATTGCATGATTTGTTTCTAAATAGCCTTTTAAAACTTGCTTTTAACAATAGGAAATTAAATGCCTGCCTTCCTGTTATAGGGGGAAATGGAACCCTGATTGTTTGATGATTGATGGCATGATTTCCCAGTTAGGTGATTCAGTTGTGAAGTTGTGGCAGAAAGATGATGGGGGGACTGGAAAGTATCCTCCTCCAACACTACATGTAAGTAACATGAACAAGGCAGCCAGTTTTATGTAGTGGTTTAAGGCAGTAAGAAATAACTGGGAAACTGTGGATTCTAGTGCTGCCTTAGGCAAAAAGCCACCTTGGTAATTTCTGAAAGCCTGAAAAGTGCATGGATTTGTCCTGGAAATTGCCAGTAATGAAGATTTTTTAAAATATTTGTTGTATTTGAATAATTAGAATAATTGACTTAGTATATGTGTGTGTGTGTGTGTTCTAATTATAGGCACTGCTTGACCTCTACTTGTTAGAAAACACTGAAGAACTCTACAAGCATGCAATTGTATCCTTTCAGAAACATAAAATATGACAATAACTGCAGCACATTTCGTTTTCAAGATTTTAAAATGAAATTGTTCTTTTAAAGCTTAGCATTTTCCATTATCATTTCTCTCCAACACTGACATAATAAATGAAAACATAGATATTATTGGAGTTGATAATAGAATATTGAGCCTGGCAGGAGTTTGCTATTTATAAGACTGCTTCCTACTTTGTAGGTCTCTGTACATTTGCATAGCCAGTTGAGACTACTGTTCTTCTTTAGGCCTGAAATAGAGCACAATTAATCCAGTTTATGTGAATTTTGTACTTCGCAAGGATAAAGCATCATAAAACATGAAGCATCACAGTTGTATGCAGAGCAGGAATTGTTTTAAACTTGGGACAAACCAGTTTTGAATTATGTTAGACATTCTAACATGTTTTAAAGATTCTTTTGTGTGTCATAGTTTTGACTCAGAACAGTTCAGATGAAATATTTTGGAGGCCCCTAGTGCGAAGCTATAAAGAAGCTTGCAGAGACCAAAGTTCTTGTATGTTCTTTACTTTCTTGATTTCAGTAATTAAAAATTTCAAGTGTTAAATGGCTTCAGAATTCGTTTACATTAAAGATTGAGATTATATATGTTTTAATATTCATATTTTTCATAGGAAAAATAACTCTTGGTTAACCTTAATAAACTAATCAGACAATTTATTTATTACTGGATATCATGCATTCTTGCCCAAACAGAACTGATACTTCAGTGGATTCTTTCCCAACAGCCTTTGCAGTCCCAATAGGTCTGGTTAACCTAATTCAGGGCTTTTGGTGTTTGGATCATAATGACTATGAGGTCAGTATAAAGTAGCAATTCCACTATTTATTATTGGATTTATATTTTACCTCTTGGTTTATATACGTTTTCAGTGTTTCTTGAGAAAGTGCAGTACAGTATTCTAGGGTCAGCTGCCCTCAAACTGTAAATAATAAATTTGCTTTTAGAAAGATCTAAATTAGTGACAATATTGGAGGCAATATTAAATTAAAATATGCTAAAAGTCTTGCTGAAGGCAACCTATACAACAAGAAGAAATTAAAATTAGCAATCTGGATAATACAAATTTGAAATAGAAGTAAAAAATACTACACACACACCAGAGAAAATCCAAGTTTAGAATATTCGTATAAGTTTTATTTCTATTCTAATTATAACCTTGAACTTTTGCAGAATTCTCTGTCCTATCTGTTTCATCCAGCTACAATCAAATTGCCCTGGCAACACATGCGGATCATTCAAGCTTTGATGTGTCAAGGAGAGCACAAGCGAGCCCTAAGATATATACAGATGATGAAACCATCAATGATAAGTAGCACTGAAGTTGCACTCCACATTACTGTCTTGCTATATAACAGGTAATGCACATCTTTTATCTTTTGTAATACTGTGCTTAATTCGTAAAGAAAAATGATCGTCAAAGAAAAAGTCTATCAAAATTACTATTTTTTTAATCAAAGGCATACAATATTAACAGATTTTAATATCGGGGCAGAAAGATCTACCAGAATTCTAATTATGAATTTAATTTCAGTTGCATGGTGGAAGCTTGGAATGTGTTGCGGCAAAATTCTAGCCAGTTAAAGGTCGAAGAGATGCTCAAATATGTTTATGAAATCTGTCAGGAACTTGGATTGATGGAAGATTTACTAAAATTACCATTCACAGAAACTGAACAAGTAAGCCAGAACAAAAAAAAATCTAAGGAGTAACATTTTTTAAAAAAAGCAGTGGATGACTCATTAATACAGTGGCATTATATGTGCCTGTTTATCTCCTATAGGAGTGTCTAGAGAAGTTTTTACAGACAAGTACTGGTATCAACAATCATGAGTTTCTTTTAGTTCATCACCTCCAGAGGGCCAACTACATTCCTGCCCTGCAGCTGAATCAGTCTTTGAAGATTAATCTCATGGTAAATCATAACATTTGGGAGTACACGGGAGAAATTAGGATTATTTTCTAAAGTTACTGTTGTGAAAAATTGTTGCTCCAAGCTAAAGTTAATTGAATGAGTCCAAAAAGAGGACTTTTGGGGGTGGGGTGGGGGGAGAGCATCTCAGAACTGCCCCTCCTAATTCTCTGGAATATAAAGGAAGGGAAGGAGGGAAAGCATTTTCAGAATGGCAAGATTTTGTAACTGTAGTCTTCCAATAAAGTTAGTATTAATTTGATTTTGGTTTCCTGGTCTAGACTACCTGATAGGATCTTGCAAAAAGAATAGGTCCGGGCTGGTACATGTTGTTTCTTCTTCCATCTTCCTCTTTGTATCCTCTATCCTGGTCTGCCCACTGATTTTTCCCAGCAGCTTTTCCCTTTTCTGTTTCTCCTTGTCTGCTGTTATTGGCCAAACAGAGCCTCTCCAACCCATCTCTGTCCCTTTTCCTTGCAGTTTCTTTTCCCCTGCCTCCTTGGTCGTTCTTAGTGATTTCTTGGCTGTTTATCATCTCTACTTCCAAAATGCATCAATGCAGAAATCACACTCCAAGGCAGCATGTTATTTTGAGTCCATATCCAGATCAATTGCATGCTTTAGTCCAGACTGCCTGCCTGAAACATATCTGTTTCATGCATGGGAACATTTTACACATTTCCTATTTATACTATTGGCTTGGCATCAGAATTTACTAATGGTCAGATCCACTTGGTTTGCAACTGATCTTGTTCAAATTTATGTACGTGGTTTGTAATTGCCTTAAAGGGGTGACATGGGAGTTGGGGGGGGGGAGGTAAACGTCAGTTGTCTTTTAGTGTTCTAGTGCATTTTTCATTCAGAATTCTTTTTATTCTTAAATAGAATGATCCTCAATGGAGAGAGAGATCAGTTACCAGAAATTCCATATTAGACCATTATGGCAAAGTTCTGCCTCGAGTTCAAAAGAAGCTAGCTATAGAGCGAGCCAAGCCTTACCATTTGCCATCTTCACTACGGCGGGAAAGTAAGTTTCTCATTCAATGAAAATTGCAGAAATCTATTTTAAGAATGTCTGTGGAGATTCTCATTCATCCGGGTCATAGTTGTCTCAAAGATTTTTTTTTTCTTCAAAAGGCAACTGGACTGGTTTTTTCCTTGAGGAAGAAGAAGAAAACATTTCATTTCCCATTCATCATTTCTGATGGGGGGGGGAGAAGAATAGGTTCTGATAGGATGCGGGGGAGGGGGGAGGAAGGATTATACTTTTTTGCAGTTATCTAGTTGTTAGCACTCTTGAGAGCTGATGCGGCCACTTGGGGGTTTATCTGTGCCTTTCAGTGCCATGTGAATCGGGGTGCGATTGTGGAATCTTCTTGGAACTGTTGAAAGGGCTGCCTTGTATACTGGAGATAGGTGGTGTCATATTCCTTCTGCTGAGGGAAGGTTGTTCAATTTTAACAGAGATGGATTCTTTTACCACTTTTTCAAACCAATTTTAAGAATATTAATTTTTTAATTTCTGTCTTCACTTGATTTATTTTTCTTTTTAGTTTTAAGACCAAAACCATTATCAACAGTTGCAAAACGGATTGCTACTGGAAATGTAATTACAAAAGCAACTTTCATCAGTAATGTATTGTCTAAAATTGGAGAAGTGTGGGCAGGAAGTGAACAGAAAAGCAAGTCACATCAGAATGATACGTAAGTATTTCTTTCGCTATCAAGGCATAGGGATAGAGAATCTTCAGCCCATGGGCATAATCCAGCCAAAAGATTGGCATATCCATTTTATAGGGCCTTCCCAGTCCTAACACTCTACAAGTTGGTCTGAACTCTGTTTGCAGTATCCTGGTGAGCCTCTGCAGTCAGAGAACTGTTGCAACACCAGTGTGCCTTCTCCAGTGAAGGCATCAACAACTATTTTGGATAGACCGTAGATTCCATTTACAGTCCTGCAAGGGCATTTGAAATAATTCTGTTCAAGTAAGACAAAGAACATTGGTTCTCTCTTTTTTCTGGCACTATTGCTTGTTTTCTCTATAGAGCAAAATAAAGAACCAGAGCCCTCCTTTCTCCCCTGTATGGGCAACACCATTTTCTTTCAGACTTCTTCTACATAGAGAAATGAAGGAGTCACTTTTGAGGAATTGGCAAGACATCTTTCCATGTTATTGAAGACACCAGCATCCTGTATTAGGATACTGCTGTGATATCTATTGCCTTTCCCTAACACTACAGAGAAATTGTTTTCAGTCTTCGTTCTGTTACTCTGATATTACTTCAGTAGTTTAGTGGTGGTAAATTGGTAGAAACATTGACTTAGAAAATAAGGACTAATACTCAAGGGCTGAATATACCAGTAATTTTCTAAAGGTGTGATGGAGGCAGCAAGAATTATGCAATTTATCCACTTGAAGAAAGTAATATTTTGATGCACAATTTTTTTTATTTCTCTTAATTTGGCTTCTCATTTTTTTCTCAAAAGTAGACCTGAACAGCAATCATCTATGTTGGAGCCCTGCCCTGATAGGCAGTTACAAGATCCATTTATTGGGACACCGATTACTAAATCTTTAAGAAAACGTTCCAGGTAAAAAGAAAAAAAATTATCAGTGTGAAATGCACTAGGAAATCCACTACCAATGTTTGTCCTTTACTTTCTGACTACTAAAAGTCATTAAGTTGGATACTTATAATGTGACCCTATTCTCACAACACAATAACCTCACTGTTGACCCAGTCATTATATTGTGGGACCACATAAACCTAGTTAATGTTAATCTGCTTTGTGTATCTAAAAAAACAGCTGCTAAACAAAACAGTTGTTCATTTTAGAACTCACTGCCTGGTAAGAGTAGTAGAACAGAACTCTAAAACACTGATTGGCTACAGCAGCCAAGCCAAACGTGCTTGGTCAATGGAAAGAGGTTTGCATTCTCGTGAATTTTGGGCTGTATTGTCCTAATACAGGGGCTCATGGGATGTAAGGCTCTTCCTCAAGAAATTGTATATAGTGTCTATTCCAAAAATTGTGATTTCTTACACAGCACCGATAGTTCTTGACTTGCTCAGTGATTGTTCAAAATTACAATGATTCTGAAAAAGGAGTACTGGTTCATGAAGTTGCAAGTATCACAGCATCCCTGTGGTAGTGTGATTGCAATCAAAGTGCTTGATTGCCCAGAGTATGATTATCACATTGCAGTGAGCCGCTATCACGATCTCATCTGCAACCTATCATGCTGACTTCTCTCAAGCAAAGTCAATGGGAAAAGACATCAGGGAAGGTCACGGGTCATTCCTACAAGTCAATCCTGCCACTACAGTTATGAGACCTCCAGGGGTCTCATACTCTGTAGCACCCACACCTTGACCAGCCAGGCTTTCCAGTACCCCTATACTGTCCTTACTGGACTGCTCACGCTTCCCAGTACTTGCTGCCTTTTCTGATCTGCTCACACTTCTCTGCACCTGTCCGCTGAGGTGCTAGCCCATCCTTGCTTCCCAATACAGGCCCACTGTCCTTTCTAGCCCTCCCACACTCCTTAGCATTTACCTGTGGTGCCGTCCATTCCCCCACCCATCCCCCAACTCTTTATTTGGGACTTCCCCCTCTTCCCATTTAACAATGCACACAGTCCCGGAACTATACTGGCAACAGGAACTCCAGGGATTGCCATTGCTAAACAAGGTGATCGTATGATGTCATGCTTTGTGACTGCATTACTTAGCAGCTGCAGTCCTGATTCGAAGCACAATTCGAGGACTACCTGTATTCTGATTCCTTATTACCTAAATTGCCCATAAAAAGAGTTAGCCCGTCAATCACTAAGTCAGTCAAAGGCAAACGTGGGATTTGTCGGGAATAGCGGGAATTGCTTAGCAAATATACATCCAATTGTCATACCAGAGTTGTTACATAATGCCATTAAGAATTAAATGTTTGATGGTATTTAAAAATTGAAGTAATGTGTATTCTCCATGCTTGGGTAACTTAACGTTCTTTCAAATGACAGCTTGAAAAGTGCCTTCGCCAGAGTAGGTGTAATACAAAGCAACTTAATGTTTTAAAAACCTTGAAATATTTACAGATTGCTTGACTTGATGGTCCAACCTATTTCTCTTGATTCACCACCTTTGAGAAGAAGCCGGCTGAAGTCACCAGAAGTTTCTGCTTCTGGCAGACTTTCTAGCCCACTGCATTCCAGTTCTCAATACTCCGTAAGAACATTACTACCCAAGAACATTGCAAGAGCACCAGAATTAAAATTATTGGAAACACCTCCTGTTGTCAAGGTATATAGATTTTTGTAGGTTGCAGAAACCTGTATTTCTGAGACTGAAAAGTGAAGTAATGATGACTTTCTATAAAGTCGGAGCTTTAGATTACACATTTTTTAAGATGTTTTGTCCTCTCCTAGAGAGCTAAAGCTTTGGCATCCACATCATCCTCAGTCTTCCCTGGTTTTACTCCTCAGTCAATATTGAGATCCAGTATTCGCACTACTCCTTTAGCAACTCCAACTGCATCTTCAGGAAGATCTATTACGCCTCCTCTGCGTGCAAAAGGAACCAAAATATCATTCATGGAAGAAAGCAAAACTTCACAATGGACTGGGGTAGGTTGGCAGTAATGCTGAAAAACTAAACATGTGAGTTCTAGGTAGGACTGTGCTGTTGTCATCTTTATTTATTAATCATTTCTATATCACTGCAATCAATCTGGGTCTTGGCCGTTCACATAGAAAAAAATATAAAGACAGCAAGACAACAATACAGAGAAAAGAATAAATAAATGAAGGGCGGAGTTTATCCTGTGGAATGTAGAGTAGAGAAAGTGAATTCTCTTCAGATCTGCAGTTTCTGATAGGGATGTGAGTATAGAGCCCAGCGTATAAATTCTAATACATGTCATTTGTCCAGGAATTGGAGCTGTATGTGCTTTGGGAATAATTACCCTGTACAGAATCCTTGTTGCTTTGAGGAAAACTAAATAGGAGTTGGCTGAGATAATGGAGATAAAAGTACAACAGGAAATAACAAACATCCCCATTTCCCTTTGACATCCAGTTAGTTCTTGAGTTACGACCATTCTTCAGCAAATGTTTGAAGTTACAGTGTGCTGTACAAGGGCACCTAAGGCTAGTCCCCAAAATTGCAGCTGTTGCAATGCACCCATAATCAATTGGTCAGAATTCAGGCACTTGACCACCTGCCTGTGATTAAATTATAGGGGTGCTTCAATTCCCCCCATATATCTTCTCTCCATCTATGCCCTTTTGGCTCCCTGAATTTTGCAGCCCCTGTCACTCTAGCTGACCTTTGCCATCTCTTCCCTCCTCCCCTCCCCTACAAACATGCCTAGCCTGGCTTTTTGCAAGGCAGTTGCTGGCCAGGGTTTCTTTCCAGAGTTTCCAGCTGCTCAGCAGTTTCCTCACAAGACCCTGGAAAGATGGCCTAAGATGGCCAGCAGCAGCCTCACAAAGGGCCAGGCTGGTCACATCTCGTAAGCAACAGGAGCATAAAAATGGCAGCATGAAGGCAGGGTGGCAAAGACTTCGGAGTGCAGTGTGGTGAGGGCAACTGGGATTGGGCTGGAGTAGTTATGGGCTCCTAGTGTACCCAAGAGGCCCCATCACACTGTTCTGCTGGACTGGGCTTTGCACCGTGAAGGGCTTCATGCTGCAGCTTGGATCCTTGCAACCCCAGAGCTGCAGCGCACTGAGAAAACCTTAAGCCTAGCATATTCTTCCCCTCCATTCTCCCCCTGCCCCCCTTCAGAAATACCCCAACTTGTGTGTGGCCTGTGCTCGTCTTCCCAGAGTTTCCCCTAATCTGTAGCACCCCAAGGCTCCTCCTATATTTAACCACCTACACATCTAGAGTTAACGACAGCTGCCAGGGTTGCTATTACTGAGCAATATGTTCACATGACACAGAGTTCCGTGTTAAAATCAGCAATCCTTTAAATAAATTGTAATTTACTTATTAACTTTAATTCAACCTATGCAAATAAGTCACACATATCTACATTGTGGATGGTGGAGTACTCTGGCTCTCACGTTGTATAGTCAGATTTTCTTTTATTGAATTTTTTTTCTTTTCCTTTTCTTATTAGGAGACAGATCATGAAATAAACAATGCAAATACATCTGAATATATTCTTGAAGCTCAAAGGGAAGAAAATTGGGTTAAAAATAGAGAGACTTCTTCCATTTCAGGTCATAGTCTCCAAGAAGAGCTTGAAGAAAGAGACCAATATTCAGAGTGCATAACAAGTGATCAATTGAATGAAACTAAAGTCTCCAAAGAAGTTAATGACACTGGTTTGAAACCAGCATACATTACTGTAGAATGTCATGATGCAAAATCAGTTGACTTTGGAAACAGTAACTTCATGGACTCTCAGCAAACTGCTATTTCCTCTGGAGAAATTGTAGACCTACCAGGATCAAGTGAGAGAGAAGTAATTGAAATAAGACATGAACCTGTAATGGAACAGCAAACATCTGCAAATATAGACCAATCAGCTGGTATGTATAATGATCTTGATTATCCACAGGTATGATGGAAAGGAGCTAAGTCGGATGGTCATATTCAATCAGAACAAAGATCCTATCTGATTTTTCCCTGGTTTTTGAACACTGGTAAAACTGGTGTTCCAAACAGATGATGTATTATCTTACATTTGTTTCTGTTATCTATGATTTGAACCTTTGAGGGTGGACCAAAATACCCAGTAGTAAGCTGATGATCTTTACATTCTTGGTATTTGGGAATGCAGAGAAGTCTGAATTAAAACAATGTCAATGCCTGGGGAATTCAGATGGATCTAAACTTTAAAAAAAGACATTGTTGTGCCAGGAAAAAGGGAAGGGGACCTAGGAAGGAACACTCAGGCTCCTGAGAATTTATACCAGTAGAAGGTATATGAAAATCAGGGAAAGTGTTGTATCTCACCACTGTATAGCCATGTAGTACTTTGATTTAAAGCAAATTGTTTAAAATACGCCACAATAGTAGATGACTTGAGGGTTAAGAAAAAGAACTTTCAGAAACAGCAAAAGATCTTTGGTATGGTTTTCCTCCCCTTCTCTCAAAACATCTGAAATGCACTACACAACTCTTCTGTTATCTTGAACTATAAATAAAAATATTTCTCTTGGAAATGTGCAGAGAAACTAAGAGCCTTTTGTTGTGTTTATTAAGATAAAAAAGTTATTAATAAACTCAAATAATTGTAGCCATTTCAGTGTCCCATGGTAGTAGATCACATACTGTATGTTGATAGATATGAATACGTCATCCTCTTTGGAGAACAAGAAATATTTTAATTTGATGCAGCATTACTCATTAATTTATCTGCACATTATAGCAAAAAGAAGTCACTTCTGTGTGTAAGAGATCAAACTCTCAGTAAAATAGTTGGCACATACAGAACTTTCTCTAGGCTGGTTGAACTCACATATTGTGCCAAAAACACAACCATAGTTTATTGAAAAGTAGGTCATACATAATGCTAAATAATTATCCCATGGTTTACAAATTTCTGGGTTTATACCCACAATAAACCATTGAAGTGCTGAAGAAGACAAAAGCAGTGACACAGCTGTATTATTCCTGCTTTCTTCAAAGTTTTATCTCAAGGTGAGGTTAAAACCAAATTTTAAAAAATATTATTTTGATCTATTAATTTTATGAAAATGAATTTATGAATTCTAATAATCTTTACGTTTAAAATAATTTGGCGTCACCTATTACTTGGGATGCAATCCTCAGTGCAGCTCTGAAAAATGAAATGCAGCTTTAACCTCTATACAAATTTTATGCTTACTAAATTGAATATGAGTATTGGACTATAAACCTGTAAGCATAGTAAATAGCCCAGCTGATCTGTAAATTCAGCACAGTTGGTCAGATCTTTGCGTCTCAGTCTTTTAGAGCCAATTCAATCTTGATACATTGCATGTTCTGGGGTTTTGGAAGGGTCAATAGCAATTCAGGACGGGGTTTGTCAGCTAAGCCAAGGTAAACATTTTGACTTCCATTCATTTTTATTGTAACTTGAGTAACAACATTAAGTTCCACCAGTATTATGTGAGCCTCTGTTGCTTGGAAAATGGGGGATAGATTAAGGCCTTAAAAAAAGATGAATTAGTATTTTTGGGAAAATGTCATTATTGAAGATACAGTATTTTTAACTTTTACTGTCCATAGAATCCAATGAAAAAGATGACAAGAAATGTGGCTCATTTCCTGAGAATGAAGCATTTCCAAAGGATCATTTGAAGGTTGACCAAGACACCATGATCTGCTTTTTGCCTTCTAATGAATGGTAAATATGTCCCGTATGATTTCAACATTTTAGATGAGGTAGTTTGCATTTAAATTTAAATTCCACTTTCTTATCTTTCATGATTATGATTTATCTAGATAGAATTGAATGCTATTTTCTAGTAGGTAGTTGTGGCCTGTCAGCAGCCAAATCAGAGGAGGAGGAGGCATGGGAGTCAGGTTCAGCATCAAGGCAACCTGGGCCTTCTGAGGGTGAAGAGGGCATGGAGCTGGCAGAGAGAGAGACAGAGGCGGAGCCTGGGCCGGCTGTCAGCCCTCAGATAAAGAGTCAACAGCTCCCAGGTCTGGAGGTGGCTGATGAGGAAGAGAAACTGTTAGGTCCAGTACCTGATGCGCAGAAGGCAGAGGAGAGGAGAGCAATGGAAATCCATGGGCCGATCCTTGAGAAGGAAGAGCCACCACTGTTAGCGGAGCCCCACCCTAGCTCTGGGGATAAAAGGCATGAGACAGAGATGAATAGATGTGGCAGACAACTATTTGTTTCCCTGTTGGATAGACTTGTTATCCTGGGGTGGGACTCTGTTCTCTGTTATCAGTGGTCTGTTGTCAAGCAGACAAGAGAAAGCTTCCTCTTGCAATGACTCCTTTTGTAGTTGCCCTTAGCCTATATTCTTAAACTACTGACTGGGGCTTATTTGCTATTGAATAATGCCTCAGCAGGCAGCAGCATGTTGCTGATCTCTGATTTCAGAAGCTTATCAGATTTAGTCTCAGTTACTATGTGGATGAGAAACTAGCTAAGAATTCCAGAATATTTGACTACAGTTGGAAGTTTAAAAAGGATTCCAGATGAAGACCACAGCAAACCACAAGTAAATTGCATGGGTGCAATTGTCTGGCTTGTTTCCCTAATAGAGATGCTTATTAATACCCACACTTTAAGTGAATGTGCACATCAGTTAGGCATAACTTTCACACAATAGCAATGGGTTTACAATTTCTATGCAATAGGGCCAGGCTGGTTTTTGTGTGTGTACTCCTTCAATATAATTAAATAGTCGTACATGACTATTAATAGTATACAACAAAAATGTTTTTAAAGTTTTATGTTTTTTAGAATCTTAAAAAGAATGACCCTTTATATGCATGTATCTGTTTCTGTTTTTGTATAGTACAACTAATCCCCTAGAATCCAACATGCTACCATTGTTGGACGACAACAGATTCCTTGCTGAAACAAACAGCCAAGTTCAAAAGGTGGAAGGAGCAGATGGAGAATGTAGGTATTTTGAATATCAAACAAACAGAACAAGCATAATGAAGTGGTTCTTTTCCTGTTATCGTAGAGACAGCAGACAGACTGGATATGCTCCGTCCATTAACCAATCGGACTGAGTCTACACTTATGATGTCATTGTGCCCTTGTGGCTCTTCCCCAGTTTCAGACTCAGTCCAAACTGGACTGGCGGTGGGAATTGATCTCTCCTCCAAATTATTTAATTATGTCCTTAATTGGTGAATTTTTCCAAAAAAAATTGTTCCTTTAAATTGGTTCCTTAAATAATCCTTTATTCTACAAATTGGAGGGAAATTCAAACTGATCTCTGGCTGTCTCTCCTTAGCTGACTGATTGCCTGCGGCCACGAGTTTACTCAGGAAGCCTGCCTTGCAATCAGATCGGCCAGCTCACGAGCTATGGCTCCACAGCTGTTTCCCCGTGGCGCTCCTTGATTCTGGGCACTCGGGGGGATGCGCAACCAGCTGTTTCGCGTGCAGCTGTTCCAGGCGAGTCCAGTGGCCATTCTGCAGATCACCTGACCACACTTAGTATTGGCGGACATTTTGCGGGTCGGAAAAGCCCGCAAAGATAGCGGTGGCCATTTTGAGGCTCGGAAAAGCTTCAGAGAAAAAAGGTTGGCCATTTTGGATGCTTAAAAAAAGGCATGAACTCTACAGCAGCCGTTTGGAGTGCCCAGCAACACGGGACCACCCCAGGTGGACCGGATCAGGAGCGCCCGACCAGCAAACAAGTGAGACCGTTGCCTATCTTATTGGGGTGTTGATTTATGTTTAGGGAAATGGCTGATCCAGCTATGGATGCGAATGTAGGATTAGAGGAGGCAGGGCCATAGGGGCAAAGAGCAGCAGGAAGAGGCAAGCCAAAGAGGCCCCTTCCCCAGGAGTAAACCCCAAGGTCTCTAAAGCGACTACCAGGGCAAAAGAGCGCAGGCAGAAGGGCCTTGAGAAAGAATTTCAGAGGGCCCAAAAACAACATATTCTAACTGCCCAGCCCTCCCTCCCTCCCTCTGAGGATCAACAAGTGGCGTCACCAGCTCCACCTGTCTTGCCTCCCATTGGCCCTGACCCACCCACCCACCCACCCCGCCTATTCAGAAGGGGAATTCTCGTCTTCGGAGTCCTTGTCTTCAATGGAACCTGACAACAGAGGCAATTTCTTTGATGTCCCTCTCAATAGGGAGTGCAACTTCGAACAGGCTTCCCTCCCGGTTACATATGGCTCTGGGGGTCCCCACACCATGTACACCTTTCCTGCTGATATGGCAACCATCATTGCTGAAACCATTAAACAGGTCATGGCTGCTGGCCTACAACAGCAACCCCAACCATCACATGGCCATAAGCATAAATCTTCTGCTGCGGCTCAGCAACCTGATCCCTCTGCCTCTACTTCTCATGCCTCAATTGGCTGGGAGCAAGATAACCTGCGGGACTCAGACCTGTCTGATGACGAGGTGGTCACCCCAGATACCCCTGCCTTTACCGGATTATTCAAAACTGATTGTTTCAAGTCCCTTCTACTTAAGGCCATTAAAGCTGCTAACTTACCATCTTCAGCTTCTACTCACAGGATAAACCGGCAGAACCGGCTTCAATTGAGGGTCCCAGTACCCCATTCACTGAACCCCCGGTGGAAAAAGAGGTGATCCTGTTCCCAAGATATTCCTGAACGTCATCCAGAAGCAGTGGGAGTCTCCAGGCATGGGCCCACAGCCGACCAACCTTGACAAACGTCTCTACAACATTGCACCAGACCTCACCAAGTTCTTCGAGACTCCCCCAGTGGACGCACTGGTTGCAGCCCTGTCTTCACCTACTGTGGTCTCTGGAGCCCCTGAGGAGGTTCTCAAGCCTGAGGAGAAAAAGTCAGATCAAACCTTAGTCAAAAACTATCAGGATGGGGCTTGAGCTGTTAGGGCCTCTACAGCCACTTCCTTTTTCTCCAGGGCGGCCTTGGTTTGGATTGAACAGCTTCAGGAGCGCATCGCTCCTACTGACACTAGATCACATAGGCATCTCAACAAGATCAGGGCAGCGGTTGAATTTGCAGCTGATTCTTCCCTTAATGCTGCTAGATTCGCTTCTAAAGCCATGGCCTCTTTGGTCCCGGCCATGCGTCTGCTTTGGCTCAAGCCATGGCAGGTGGATGTCCATACCAAGTGACACCTAGCAGCCTCCCCATTCAGTGGCACCCAATTATTTGGTAATCCCTTAGGCCTGTACCTCACGGAATCTAAAGACAAGCACAAGGTCCTTTCATCCATCTACAAGAAACAGGACAATCAGCTGCTCCCTTCTATAGGAGGTCGCCCTTTCGTCCGGCAAACGAGGGACCTTCTTTCCCCCATCCACAACACCAATCCTACACTCCCAGACAGGGATCTCACCAGGACAGGTCCAGTAGAAACACACAGCGTTTCCCCTCCAAGAAATCTTACCGTGGAGGAGGCAACCGCCATATTTCACATAGGAAATGACTATCTGGACTCTCTTCCAATCGGAGGCCACCTGGTGTTCTTTGCCCACCGCTGTGAGGAGACCACAACAGACAATTGGGTACTCAAAACTGTCAAATTTGGTCTCATGCTAGAATTCCTCTCCATCCCCCAGGAACACTTCATGCCATGCCCGGTCTCTCGGTGTCCTCACAAGAGGGCACCGATGGTACAGGCCATTCAGCATCTGTTGGAGATCTGGGCCATCCAACCGCTTCCTCCCCATCAGGAAGGGCAGGGTTTTTATTCCCGCATCCATCCGAAGAATTCCAGGGAATGGAGAGCAATTTTAGATATAAAGACATTGAACCGCCACATTGTCTAGCGGCGGTCCAAAATGCGTTCTCTGCACACCATCCTCCAGGTGGTCAGGAAAGGCGACTTCCTCACGTTGGTAGACTTGATCGAAGCTTACTTTCATATCCCCATCTTCATAGACCACCGAAAATATCTCCGCTTCTCCTATAGGGGGAGGCACTTCCAGTACTGAGCTCTTCCGTTCGATCTATTCTCTGCCCCCAGGGTATTCACAAAGGTACTGAGAGCACTAGTTGCCCACATCAGGTCATCCCCTGTTCGGATTCTCTGTTACCTGGATGACAACCTCTTCTTGTCCAGGTCTCCGGTTCAGGCAGAAAGAGATCTCGCCCTCACCATTCACACCTTGTGGAATCACGGATTCGGGGTGAATCTCAAAAAGAGTCATCTCGTTCCCAGCACTCGCCTTCTCCACCTCAAGGTCTTGATAGTCACCATGGCAGAGAGGGTGTTCCTATCCAACGACTGCATTCTCAGTCTGAGGGAACTTGTCAGGAAGGTGCTATGTTTACGCAAGGCATCCCTTCTTCTCTCCCAAGTCTTGGACAAGATGGTATCCTGCTTGGGATTGTCCCATGGGCCAGGTTTCACAGCAGGAGCTTTCAATGGTTCATGCTTCCACATCAAAAGGCCGACAGGGGCAACTCTCCTCTCAGGCTCCCCCTTCCCAGACAGGTATTACACTATCTCAAATGGTGGCAGTCTCCAGCGATTTTGCAAGGGACCTTGTTCAGAGAGCCATGCCGTCTCACACAACGGACGCAGGTCTGACAGGATGGGGGTTACACATGCATGACCTAGTGGCTCAGGGTCAGTGGTCCCTCGAAGAGAGCCAAAACAGCATAAATTGGCTAGAATTGCGGGCGGTTCGCCTCGCCCACAGACACTTCCACTACAGAGTTCAGGCCCGTCACATATTAGTTCTCACGGACAATACCACGACCAAGGCACACATAAACAGACAGGGGAGAACTTGTTCCTGGTCCCTGATGCAGGAATCCAACCTGTTGTGCCTGTGGGCGGAATTGCACCTGTCATCTCTCAGGGCAGAACACATCTCAGGGGTCTCCAACGTCCAAGCAGACTGGCTGAGCCAAACGACGATAGATCAGGCGGAATGGACCATCCGTCCGAGCCTCTTCCATTGACTGACACTACAGTTCGGCCTCCCAGTCCTAGACCTGTTCGCGATGGCAGACAACAGCCAGGTACCCAGGTATTACTCGAGGTTCATGGACCCCATGGCAGAAGGAGTAGAAGCTCTCAGATGCCAATGGCCCAGCGGTCTCCTGTACACATTTCCTCCCCTTCCCCTCATTCAGAGGGTAATTCAAAAAATGCTGGAGCAGGAGGCAGAACTGTTGCTGCTAGCGCCGAATTGGCCACACCGGCCTTGGTATGCCGTCTAGTTACTCTGTCAATCTCCACCCCATGGCACATCCCATGGTCTCTCCTGTCTCTACACCAAGGGTCAGTTTGTCATCCCGACCCCCAGTGGTTTCAGTTAACCGCATGGCGATTGAGTGGCAAGCCTTAACAGCCGATAACATCTCCCTCGACGTCATTGCTACCATTCAGGCATCATGCAGAAGCTCTACTAACCACATTTATGATGCCACGTGGCGGACTTTTGCTCTGTGGTGTTCTAACCAGACTGTTGACCCACTTAGGGCATCTATTCCGCAGATATTGGACTTCCTGCAGAGGGGGCTTGATCAGGGACTTACCCCTAACACGCTACGCCGACAGGTGGCGCTCTGGCCTCTGTTCTGGACGACCTGGCATCTGAACATCTGCCTTCTCAGCCCTTGATCTGGAAATTTCTCCGTGGAGTGTCCAACCTGCGTCCCCCTGCCATACATAGATATCCGACTTGGGACTTGCCTCATGTTCTAGAGGCTTTGACTTCCACGCCCTTTGAACCTATGAGATCCACTTCTTTGAAACTGTTGTCCTTTAAAACGCTGTTTTTGGTGGCTGTAACCTCAGCCAGATGTATTTCTGATTTGGCTGCTCTTTCAGTCAGGCATGACTTGTGTGTGTTCCATCCAGACCGAGTTGTCTTAAGACTGGACCCGACATTCATACAGAAGGGCAATAGCAGTTTCCACCGAGGTCAGGAGTTTACCTTACCTGATTTCTGTCCGTCTTCCCGTCACGAGAGGGAACGCAAGTGGCACACTCGTGACGTACGTCGTGCCCTCAAGATCTACATCGACCGCACCGCCTCGTTCCGCCACTCGGAAGCTCTTCATCTCCTTTCGCCAGGCCTCCTTGGGTACCAAGGCTTCATTGTCTATTCTGGGGCGCTGGATAAGAGCCTGTATTAAACTGTCTTATGAACTTCAATACATACAGGTCCCGGCAAACATTACAGCTCACTCTACACGCAGCGCTGTGGCTTGGTCCACTCAAGCCACCTTGGAAGAAGTATGCCGGGCGGCCACCTGGGTGTCTCCCACAGTCTTCATACGTCATTACAAGTTGGACAAGTATGTGTCGGCTGACGTGGCTTTTGGCTGCAGGGTGCTACAACAAGTGCTTGTGCCTAACGGACCTTTTTTACAATTTCCCACCCTAGTGGACAGCCCAGTCTTTTGTACGTCCCAGTCTGGCTGCTGTCTCTATGATAACAGGAAAATGGGCGTTGGTTCTTACCTGATACGCTCATTTTCTGGTAGAGTAGAGACAGCAGCCAGCCTCGCCCTGGTATGGGTCACGCGAGGGAATTCCTTGTGCGGAGGAGAGAGATACAGTGACTATGGACTTTCACTTTTTGCTCACAATTCTCACTTGAGTCTACAGTTTTCCTTCATCTGAAACTGGGGAGGAGCCACAAGGGCCCGATGACATCATAAGTGTAAACTCAGTCCGATTGGTTAATGGACGGAGCATACCCAGTCTGGCTGCTGTCTCTACTCTACCAGAAAATGAGCGTATCAAGTAAGAACCAACGCCCATTTTCACATCTTCTTTCAGGAGACATAAAATGCTGGAAGCATATTACTGTATTTTCAAGATTGGCTTTCCATGCAATACATTTGCCTAAAATCTGTTAAGATGAACATTTATATCTTGATAATAGCTTTTTTAAGATTAGGTTTTTTTAGTATTTCATTATTTCAATTATTAATGCAAACAGATAATTCAAAGAAGTATTTTAATTGTTTCTATCATTGATTTCTCTTGATGCTGTTCAGATTGTACAGTGTTGTTGCATTATTTAAATTATTTAAATCAGGGATATTAAACTCCATGGGACAAATGCAGTCTTTCAAAACATTTTTGGTAGCCCAGCAAGATTTTAAGAAAGAGTAAGCTAGCAAAAAGTATTGCTGAAGAAAGTAGCAATTTTGCTTGTCCATTTTACTGCATGTAAAAATAAAGCTGAAAGGAGAGTTTGCCAGTATCCCAGACCAAAAGATGGCAACTTACACGCAGGCATATGTAGGAGTGATTGTGCAGCTTGTTGGTATCAGACTCTATGAACCCTCCCTTAGAAAGAAAACGTTGCGTGCTTGGGATCGGGTAGTAGTTCTAAGGCACTGTCACAGGGCTGCATTCCCCTCTTCTTGTCATCTACTAATAGGCCTGGCTATTATGATCTTGCTCCTTTGCCTTCCTTGGGCACCTCAGGCTGTAGGGAGACCCCACATGGGAGGGAGTTGAGAGTTCTTCAACAACTAGGTAGCTTCAGAGATTTAGTATTTCCTTATTACAATGAGGGTCTTGGAATTTCTTCCACTTTGTTGTTCCTGAGCACTCTGTACAAGATCAATCTACAGCATACTAGGTGCCAGTATCAGTAGCACCCCAGCCATCAACTTTGTAGTTCTCACCGCGACCTAAATGGTAAAAATGAAAGGATGAAAAATATGTTTGTACTGAATTGCATACTATGATACTCTTTTTTTTTACTCGCAAGAGATTTTGAATTTCTACTGAGTCAAAAATGAAATCTAGTCACTTTTCACGCGATTAAAAGTTTTCAGTTTTTCAGTACTTGAACTAATGAAGTATTGATCAGTTAGCTCTTTCAATGATTTGTACTTGAGAATCCACATATAGATTATATTTGAGTGAAGAAATTAGTTATACATATTTTCAAAAAATTACAACCAGTCATTTAACCAGTCTGAAATTATGATGGGCTTGGAAAAGGTGCTTTGTGGTCTGTGAATCACTTCCAGCCATTGCAACACCTTCCTGCAATATCATGATTACATTCTGGTACTTGGCAGCCTCTTCACACTTTCAACTGTTTGCCAAGCACCCGGCGATCATGTGACTACCATTTACAATCTTCCCTGCTGCCATTTGCCAAGAGGACTCCCTTTTGTCTGTCTGGGCTGGCTGAAACAGTTGCACTATGCTGGAATCCTTTGGCAGGCAGCTCTTTTGATCCATTTGCCTTACGACCCAGGAGATCTCTTAACAATTGCAACTGAGTGTTGGGATTGTGATTGTTGAGCAAAACTGTTCACGTGAGTTTCCATGAATGTCCATTTCGCTGAACTACTGAGATTCCAGTCCCACTTACTGGTAGTGATAATCACTGCAAATTTAGTAAGGATTTTGTTTAATTTCATTCTTCACTGAACTGCTTCTTCAGTCTGTAATTCTTTTCAACATGAGTTACTTAGAATTGAGTGTTTATTATTCAAATTAAAATTGAAACTATCAACTTGGAATAATATTAGTAGGTCTTAGGGGGTTTTTTTAAGCATAAAAATTTAATACTCGTAGAATCTCCTGAAAAGGTGGGACTTTGCAAGTATAAACTACTGAGTGAAAATGTTTTCTTCCATTTTTGTTCATGGAAGACCACTCAAAAGTCAACCATATTAATCTGCATTTTAAATTACCCGGATGCGTTATAGAAAGTTATTGCATCTATGCTCTACCTAGAGCCTGTTCCTATATCTTGAATGAAGCTGATTAAAAATACTGTATGTGTGCAGACTTGTGAAACTTGTATAACAGACAAAAATTACACAACAATACTGATAGGTCATTGTAATTTTGATGCAAAGAGTTAAAAGGCGGCTAATGTTCATTTTTGAAAAAGATGTATTACAGGGTGGAACAGATACTTTAATACCACTTGCTATTGGATGAACACACAATAAATATTAATTCTGCTTATCTCTTGAGGAGAAATAATTTAATATTAGCATTTATGATGTATAAAGGGCAAGAACAAATTTAATTATTACATTTCTATAAAGGAAAGATGAAAAATATGGTTAAAGGGTCTAATCATAGTATTTATCAGTAAAGATTTCATTCAGAAACAATAAAATCAAATAATGTCAGAAAATCACTTTTTCAGCTGTCATCAGTATTCCTGATAGTGAAGACATTGCCAGTATCCATTCAGAAAATGAGCTGGAAGAAAGAGAAGCAATAGATGAAGGTGAATTGGAAAAAACAATCCAAGAGGAACATCTAATAGTCCTGCAAGAAAAAACATTGCCTAATATTGACTCTGAAAATCAAAAAGTGGATGTAAGTTAACTTCTTTTTATAGCACTTTTACATGATTAGAAAACTGGCATCACACTGAATCCTATGTTACTAGTAGGGGCCCCAAATTTCTATACTATAGAAATTTCTGTACTACTGTATAACCTTGGATGACAAGCCAGTAGGTCTTGTAGTTAAGGCATTAGGCTAGAAACCAGGAGATTGTGAGTTCTAGTCCCACTTTAGGCATGAAAGCCAGCTGGATGACTTTGGACCAGTCACTCTGTTGGTCCATGACATCAGACTCGGGTGACAAGCCAGTCAGTCAGTTCCTGTTGCAATAAAATGGATCAACATTTAGTTAATCCAAAAAAAGTAGATCCTGCACCCGTAGGAAAAAAATATTAGGAAAGAAAAAAGGAGGCAACCATGGTGTATATTCATAAAATGATTAAAAAACACTTTCCTAAGTATTATAAATAGGAAGCAATAGCTTCCCATAGGTTTGGGAAGCCAGAGTATGCAATTTCCTTTTGAACATTTTTGCTGGGGTTACTTTGCAAACCAATGCATGGATTTCTGAATTAACCAGTGAAGTATAACTTCAGAAAATTTGAAATTTTGAAGAACAGTTATTCATGGCTATTATATTTCTTGAAAAATACTGTGTAATAGAATTCAATTTATGTGTTTTCTATTTTAGCTGATGGGAGATGGAAAACATGAGATACAAGTTTCAGAAGCTATAGAAGAAGAAATCCCATACAATGAACTGTGTTCCTCAAGCAATCTCAAATTTCAGTATCATTGTGACAGTGTAGAACAACAATCTGAATTGCTTGAAAAAGATGCTGATGCTGAATCTTCATTTACTGAAAGAGATGGAGAACTTCTATGTCAGAATAATTTTTCTTTAATATTAGAAGGTGATGATGAAACTGAGGTGGAAGACTCTACAAGTTTGCATACTTCTCTGAAACCAGCCAGCCCAAAATCAGGGGATAGAAGCAACAACCAAGAACTTACTACAAATTCTGTGTCCACAGTAACTAGTAATGAGATACCACAGAATACTGCTGAAGTACTACCTTATGTACCGGAACCAATTCAAATGGCTATTGCTGAAAATCTGTTAGATGTAATCAAAGACACAAGAAGTAAAGAATTTTCAACTGAGATAATAGAACAATCTTTTCATGAAAGCATAAGCAAGAAAGTATTAAATTTATCCCAGGCTCCTATTCAAAATGTTCATGACACAAATAGTGATGTAGACTTAAATAGAATTGAAAATTTGATGCCTGGTATAAGTTCAATAGATCAGGCAAACCAAAGTCTAAATATCTCATGTAATGAAAAATCACTGACAAAGAAAAATAAACCAACTATGTTGGCAACTCCCACCCTAAGGAGAAGTGCTAGGCGAACAAAGACGACAACAAACATTTCTGAAAATCTACCATATAATTCTGAAGAACCTCAAGAACAGCAGATTCTCCAAATTCCTGATTTTCCCATCGGAGAAGTGAAGGAAATGAAGAGTGAGTTAGAAATCTCAGAAAATGTTCGTCCTGTTTCACCGACATTTCTGGCAACTGTTACCACAAGGAGTGGAATTAGAAAACCAAACAAAAGTGTATCAAAACGTTATGGGCATCCACACAGTGATCTACCTTCTCCTCGCCAGAGGACTCCGAGAATTACAAGAAGCGTAGTAGGAAATCAAAATAGTAATCAGTTTATTATTGATCATACAATACAAATGACAGTCACTCCTAAAAGTGCAACAAAACTAAAAGCTATCGCCTTGCAACTTGCAGAAAATGTAATTTCAGATCATGAGGTCGAACCTCAAGGAAAGCAGCTGTCCATATCACCCAAAAGAGGAAGGAGAAGAAAGCATGGCGTATTGAAAGTAGCAACTCAGGCAGAAACCACATCTGAGAAGCTACCATCACCTAGTCCAGTTCAAAAGAGTAGAAGTAGAAAGACCAGTCTGCCAGAAACATCTTTTAAACATGACATGCAATCAAATGAATCACAGCTATTGGAACAGGAGAGAATACAAAGAATAGGTACATCAGAATCAGTTTCTGATCAAGAAAGTAGTCTTATTGAATCATCACTTATTGAACCACCGCGACGTAAAAGAGGTAGACCAAGAAAAAATTCTTTGAATATTTCGGCAGAATCACAACTGGACTTGTCTCAGTTGTCTTCTTCAGATGCTGTGTCCTCAGTCCATAAACGCAATACTAGGAGTGGGGCTGTGCATCTGTCTACAACCTTGGGACATTTACCTTCTCTAGAAACTTCTATAATGAAAACCCCAAAGAGAAGATCATCACGAGTGACGTCTCGAAGTGTAGAGAAAACAGATATAGAAAAGTCTAACCTAAAAGAATGTGTTATCCAGCCAAGTGAGGCAGTAGCTTCGGAAAAGAAGTCTGAAAACAGGCGGGCTAGGATAACTAGAATTAGAAAGAAGAGTATGTTGCCTTCTGTCTCAGAGACAAGTAGAGAGGAAGAACATTTGCTGCTAGCAAGTGATAATGAAGTGGAATCAGAGACTACAGATGTGGCCAAGCTGAGGCTTGGTGAAATAAAAGAAACGTTGACACACCATGCTAGTAGCATTAAGAGGACAAGATTAACCCCAAAGAAAGTAAAACAGTCACTTTCCCTGGATATAAATGAAACCTTCTATTTTTCTCCTCCTCTTACTAAACTCACAGAAAAAACTAAAGGTAATTGAAATTTTGCTTCAGAAATTCTGTATAGGATAGTCAAATTGTCTGCTCTGCATGAGGGTTGATCCAAGTCTAGAAAGAGTGCTGCATGATACCAGTTACATACCCATAAAATGTTTTCTGCTGAAAATAGATTATACCTTTTCCAAATACAGTCCTGCAGGGAAGTAATTTATGGCGTGGCTAAAAGGACTTGGGGAGAGGAAATTCACAAAAATTGGTACAGGTAGTCCTTGACTTACACAGTTCACTTAATGATTGAAAAAAAGTGACTTATGACCATTTTTCACACTTACGACGGTTGCAGCATTTCTGGTGACGTGATTTACATTCGGATGCTTGACAACTGACTGACATTTATGACGGTTGCAGTGACAAAGTTGATCATGTGATCAACTTTTGCAACCTTCTGACAAGCAAAGTCAATTGGGAAATCAGAATCCCTTAACAACTGTGTTACTAATTTAATAACTGCAGTGATTCACTTAACAAATGTAGCAAGAAAAGTTGTAAATGGGGGCAAAATTCACTTAAGAAATTTTTCACTTTGCAACATACATTTTGGGTGGTCGTAAGTTGCGGGCTACCTATATTTGCTTCTTACGCATATGCAGTGAATAAAAATGTGCTTGTGTTTATTGATACACTTACTAATGGTAGAGATCCCAATTTGAATAGAAAAATTACACAAACCTATGAAGAACTGTCGCACCAAAGACAGGTATGCTGTCTTGATTTTTTTCTTGTCAACATCATAACATCTGGTAACAAAGTAGGGTGCTGATTCAAACTAAGTTTCGGATGGTGAAAAAATGAAATAGATCAAAAAGAGCCACCCAGTTAACAAATTCCAGATGTGATGTTTCTGGAAATTGGGGAGAGGTTGGAATCCTAACCAAAACCTCCACACACCCAAGTTCAGTGTTAAGAAAAAGGGAAGGATTGAACTTAAGACACTTTATGCCTCTTGATTCTTTGTCTCGAGTTTTGTTGTCTTTTCCACTGACCAACCCTCAATTTTGTTTGTGAATGAAGATAGAGGTAACCTCTATTTATTAACTGATGGAGAGGGATAAACTAAAGGAAGAGCGCTTCTAAGCTAAACTGAGAAAACATGAAGCCTAACTTTTCTCTGAAATATAAAATAGTTCTAAGAGCCTACAAAGCATCAGTGCTAGTCGGGGGATTAATCACGCCTCCCTGTATTAATTTTCTACTTAGGAAATATGGTTTGGCTTAATTTGTTGCCAGACTATTGATAGCAATAAGATGGCATCCTTTGGTTTTCAGTTCAAATGGGACCTACACAAGAATGAGTTATAAAGTATTAGTGTCCAGGGTTTAAATTTTTTTCTCTTCCATTAAACAGATCATACAATACAATACAATACAATACAATACAATAGTAGAGTTGGAAGGGATCTTGGAGGCCTTCTAGTCCAACCCCCTGCCTAGGCAGGACATCATTTAGACATCTAAATATGGACCCTTGTAGTTGGTTCACATGATAAACTGCTGGATGCAGAATTGTAGTCGAAATTGTGTGCCTCAAATGTTTATTTCCAAAGTCAGTTTATGGTTTCTGCTTTTAGGTGAAAAAGCAGTGACACCTATTCAGTTCAAAGGTGTAGATACAGATTTGGCTTCTAAGTTCGTGTTCTCACCCCCTGTCTTGAGGTCCAGGAAAAAGCAGGTGTCCAGTATTTCAAGGATTGTGGAAGATCTGGTAAGTAATTTGATCATTTATTCTTTATATATTCAAATGTTCTTATATTTCATGTATAGGCAAAGTTGATAACTAAATTCTGTTAACTTACTGCTCATAGTATCATTTTACCATAGAAGACCATTCATTGGATGTTTAATTCCTAGCCCTCTAATATTCACTTTCAGTATGACAGCAATTCCAAAGTGCTTTTTATGATTTTTCAATTTGCTAACAGTTGGTCATCTTCAACAAATACTTGGAAAATATATTTCATTTTGTTTATCTTGTATCATAAGGGTCTTGTGGGATTTATCTATTTTGGATTTAAAGTAAACTTTTAAAAGCTCGGGGATAGAGACAATGCCTTCCTGTTTTGCCTTTTTAATATTATTTGTTCTTAGGAATTGCCAGTTAAAGAAGAAAAGCATGCAGTTTCAGTAGAGACTTTAGAAAAGCAAAATATTAAAAGCAGAACTACAAGATCAAAAACAAGAAAAACAAGAAAGTATGTAATGTTTCTTTTCTAAAATAGTTGTTTCAAAAATGATTGTCACATTAAGTCCTTTTTAGCTGCTAGAGATCACATACATTTTCTCCATGACAATCTATTCCTAACCTGTTATTTCAATGGTATAGTCTTCACCATTATAATCAAGTCCATCCTCCTTGCTGTTTATTGTCGTCTCCTTCTCTTTCTTGCCATGTTTTTTCATAATAAGAATCTTTTCATGTTAACTGATGACGCTATATTATCGTGATGGCGAACATATGACACGTGTGCCACATGTGGCAAGAGACCCCTCTCTGCGGGAACATAAGCCATCACCCCAGCTCAGTTCCGCTACGCATGCGCACATGCCATCCCGCCAGCCAGCTGATTTTGGGGTCTCTGCCACACACGTGTGGATCGCATGAGGGAGATGCACATGCATGCATGGGGGTGGGTTGCACGCAGGGGTTGTGTGCAGGCATGGGGATTGCAAGGGGGCGCACATGGGGGTTGCATGTGCAGGGCGCATTACATTATGGCTGTGCAAACACGCTTTTGGCCTGGTGCCATAAAGGTTAGCCATCACTGCTATATAATGTATCCAAAGAGGATAATTTCAGCTTGATCATTTGTGACAAGTGAGAATTCTGGATGATCTGTTCAATAGTCTTGGCTTTTCTTTATTTTCTTGGCTCTTCACTGTATTTTCAGGAGTCTTCACTAATACCATAGATAAATATTCTTCCTATCCTGCTTCAAAAATAGTATATATGAAAAAAAAATATTTCAAAATTAATGTATATGAAATATGACACATTGATGCATTTAATATTTACTTATTGCAGTGTGAATTCTCAACTTGGTTTGTTACTGTGTTTTCAGATATAGTTAAATTAGCTTTAAAAATGTTCTCTTTTCTTACAGAATCTTAGGGAAAGACAGTAGTTGGTCACCCCCAGCAATGGAAATCAAGTTCATTTCACCCTTTGGCACCCCTGCAGATGAAACCAAACAAAAGCAAGGGGATTCTGTGGATAAAACAGAAAAAGCTGTTCAAAAAACTGCACGTAGGAAGGAAAAGAGACTGTCTAGCTACCCAAAGCCAGTTGTACGGAAGAAGATGCTATAACTGCTTTTAAAAATGTGCGATGTACACCAATATTTGTAAAGTCATCACATTTGTGTGGGATATTAAGAAAAAAATCATCTAATTTGGAAGATAATTTATATAAATTATTGTAAATTTTCAGAGAACTAAAGATCTTCAATAAGTAACTCCGTATGGAGTGTGATTTCTTCAGTCAATGCAGTTTTCTATTTTATAATATACTTCGTACATTTATATAATATGTAAATAAATATTTTAGGAATGTTAAATAAAAAATGTATACTTAATGATTATTGTCCACTACATTTTGGAAGAGAATAATATGGATGCAGAATGCAAATGACCCAAAGGGGATTTTAATTACGACTTTCCACTGTTGGTGCCTCTCTGATGGGAGGCCAGCATTCTTTTTTTTAAAAAAAAGTTTGATCTTATACATTTTTTAAAATTTAAATTTCACACTTTTAGAATTTTTAGAAAATACATTGACCTCATGGGAATTAATACTAGGAGTTATCCATCATAAATAAAACCTTATTCTCTCTATTCAACATGTATTTAATTGAAGAAGTCAGAATGTAAACCATTGTACTGAAGCTGTGCAATATTTTTTTGTATTTGTTTTAACTTGGGAAAGCTGCTCTTTGATTTAGAAAACAAAATCTCACCTCAATTTTTTTTTAAAACGATGCATCAGCAGAAGGTTCTTAACATTCAAGGTATTTATATTGTCACAAGTATTCAACAAGGGACAGCATTTCAGGGATTTCATCTACTTAAATTTAGTTTAAATTTGATATTTTGAGATGATGCATGTTTTATAGATTTTGTGGTTACTAGAGAAATGTTACCACAATTTTGCTAAAATAAAATTTGTCTGGAAATACTCTTCTGTAGTATTCGACCTATCATTGCAGCACAAAAAAAGATGTAAAAAGGCTGAATTGAAATTATAGTTTAAGAGAAAAACAGTGCATAAATAATTCAAATAGAATTTTACGTAAGTTTATCAACGGTCAGGTGTATATTTGGAGACCAATACACAGTAGCAGTCAACCTAATCTAATGGACCTCCTCTTAGAAATAATTTATCAGTTACCTTATACTGGTGACAAGTGAAGATATAAATAATGTATTAGTTATAAAGCACCAAGTAGTTGTGCTCCAGAAGAATTATCCAAGCCGTGTTCTGGATATAACTGGTGCTTGTACACTATATTTTAATTCCTTGAAGAGTTTAAGATGCCAAACTCTGACAGTGTGAAAGTAGCAGTACGTGTCAGACCTTTCAACCAGGTTAGTTGTTCATTTTGTGTAGTCTATTGTTTTTAAGTCATTGGATTATTTGTGTTGTAGAGAAGAGAGATGAACAAAAGGCAAAAAATGGGGAACTTGAGTAGAAACTTGGGTTTGGTAATGGCATCAGCAGCAGAAAATAATGTGTTAAGTGAAACTTGGTCATGATGTTTATACTATCCAAGTTAAATAGACTATCCCTTGGTGGTGGTACCAGGCCTACCTTCACTTTTCGGGCATTTTTGCCTGAGGCTATCAATGCTTGATAGGTGGTTTTGTTAAATTTGCAAATGTGCTGTGCCTTGGAAATGTTAGGCCCTTGCGGCTGAATACAATAAGCAGTTGTAAATCTGACTTCAATTTCCTGTTTATTCCTAACAAAAATTTTGAAATGAAGTAATTTAATGAGACATTTAAAAATTGGGTTTCAACTACCTGTTCAGCTGGCAAACACAGAGGTTCCACAGATGCTAGCAAGGATTTCAAGTTTGGAGACAATTCCCACACGTGTGAGGAGAGCATTAAAAACATGTGTTTTTTTTTTACCTGCTATAATTTTCTTACTCTAAAAGCAACAGAAGATAATGCACCTATAGAACTCTTCTGTTTAAGATTTGGAAACCCAAGACAATATCCCATATAACCAGGGAAACTAAGAGTTTGTGCTGGTTTTTACTATTGTATTTAAAGATTTAAATAAAAACTTAAGTTTTAAAAAAATTAATCAGGTTCTTCCAAAAGGCAAATATATATGCTATAGTCTAAACTGAAAAAAGATCAAGTTAGCAATTCGAGTTTTAATGGATTTGAACTGACTATAACTTCAACAGAGAGAGAAAGATGCAGGCAGCAGATGTGTGATTTCTATGAATTCCAACACAACAAGCATACATGATCCTAAAAATCCAAGTCATGTAAAGTCCTTTACTTTTGACCTGGCATATTGGTCACACAGTGGATTTTTAAAGGACAAAGATGGCAAGCTTGTTTCATCTGGACCAAACAGCAGATATGCTGGGCAGGTAAAAAGTACTTTAATATTTTCTATTGAGAAAAAAATATAAATATTTATTCCTCATCGGTTGTGATGACAAAAACAGATTGTACAGACTAGCCAATAGGTAAGCCTGATAATCCACAAGCCCAGTCACAGTAAAATTTTAGTGCAAAGTAAGTGCAGTTATTTTTATACTTCATGGTTTAATCAAAAACCCTCCCCCTCTAACCATTAGAAGGAAAATTAAATTTAATTCAACTCTCAAACTGGTTTAAGTAAATTTTTCAGGTTGGGGATGGGGAGGTAGGTGGATTTGGGTTCTTCAACACTTCCTACCATTTTCTTATGAGCTTCCTAAGGCGGAGTTTTCCCAACAGCTATAGAAACGGAGAAACGGAAGTGTAGGATCCAACTTCAAATTTCTTGTTTCATACATGAGTTCCTCCTTGGTTGACAGAAGAGGTAAACCAGCCAATTCTAGGAGGAGTACAGTAGGTGGGTATTACATTGCAGTCAAAATTGAATAAAAACACAAGCTTCCTAATTCAAGTCTTGTTAACATTATTTTCTTGGATTGCCATGTTTAACATGTTCAAAGTCCTCACTGCCTAGAGCATAGCTGTGCAATTTAGACATTAATATGGAAGTTTGAGGATAATTGAAATCCTTGGTACGACAAGCTGCCATTCTCTCCTCTGCTACTTATCTGGGGAAAAAATTGTTTATGGGTGATGTAAACTTTGTATTTCATTATACATTTTTCATTTATTTTTTTCTTAACCAGTGCTATCAGCATCTTAATGATTGCTCTGAAGTCAGTTTTGGAAAACCATCCAGAAACCCACGAGACCTGAAAGCTAATATCGGGAACGGGGGCGGGGAGTGGGGAGCGGCAGGGGAAAGGTGCCTACATCTCCACTCTCAAGAAGTTACCTTTGTTTGGGTATTTCCTTAACTGGATGTATTTTTCCTTGAATGTCTGATCAGACATTTGTAGGTATCACCAGATTAAGATATATGATTCATATGGGTTTCCCAACATCACTATCGTTTGTGCAATTTAATTAAATCTGATAAAACTGAATGTTCTATCATTATAGAGGGACATTTTTCATGACCTTGGTGAGGGAATTCTGGACAATGCTTGGCAAGGTTACAATGCCACTCTTCTGGCTTATGGTCAGACCGGCTCAGGGAAGAGTTACTCAATGATAGGCCATGGTGCAAAAAGAGGCATCATTCCAGTCATGTGTGAAGAGCTGTTTAAAACGATTCAAAATCAAGACACAAATAAACAATATCAGGTATGTTCAAAAGTTCAGGCATTGCAACATAGCTGACCTATGACCCGTTTACAAAAATATTTACGTATATTGAGATACTGGTTTATTTTTATCATAAATGGACATGATATCCCAAGGGGTTAAGATACTGCACCACTGGAAGACCTGAAGGAATTGATTGGGGACAAATTATCACAGGAAAAATCTATATAATTGCTAATATTGATGACACATGATCAGAGTAAGATATAAATATACAGTCAGAAATAACAAGATTTTTGAGGGACAAAGAAAAACATTATTTATTGTGAAAATTGTATATATATAAATATTTCAGATCATTTCTATTGTATCAATAAGGGTCCATCTCTGTTTTTAAGAAAACGTGTCTTCCATTTGAAGAAGAAAATATGGATAATGTGACACCACCTTTTGCTATACCAGTATTTTTTTTTCCGGATAGACACATTCATAATAAAAAATTAAAATCTATGTGGTGACAGCCTTTGACTGACTATAGCAGTGATGGCGAACCTATGGCACGCATGCCACAGGTGGCACGCGGAGCCATTTGTCAAGGCACGCGAGGTGCTGCTCTGTCCGCTGGCCAGCGCGCATGCGCGCGCTGGCTAGCTGAGTTCACCCTTTTTTAAAGCCATTTTTCGCCCTCCCCAGACTCCAGAAGCTTTATAGGAGCCTGGGGAGGGCGAAAAGAGCCTCCCCTACCCCCCCAGAGGCAAAGTCACTTCCGGTTTGCTCGGAGGGTCGTTTTGAGTGCTCCGAAGGCGTCAGGGAAGCCTCTGGACGGTCCCTAAAGCCTTCAGAACGCTTAAAACGACCCTCCGAGCAAATCGGAAGTGAGTTCCAGTTTGCTCGGAGGGTCGTTTTGAGCGCTCGAGAGGCGTCAGGGAAGCCTCCGGACAGTCCCTGAAGCCTCCAGAGGGTCTCCGTGGGGGCAGGGGAGGCTCTTTTCACCCTCCCCAGGCTCCTATAAAGCCTCTGAAGCAAGTTAAAAAGCAAGTTAAAATGGGGGGGGGGTGCCTGTAGTGCGCACATGTGCACTGGGGGGTTCGCACATTGCATTATGGGTGCAGCACATCCGCACACGACCCCCCTGCGCTCCCCCCACTTGTGGCACGCGAGCCAAAAAAGGTTTGCCATCGCTGGACTATAGTGAGTGTGTGTATAGATAATAAATACATTAAAATGTTTTAAATATTAAGCCTAAACAGCTACTTTCCAAGCAAGAGGGAACTCGGATAAAATGCAACTACAGAAAAGAAGCTAGATGTATACAATAATGCAGAACTCTGCATTTTTCTAACTCTAGTTAAATAATAATTGAACTAATAATCTATCTTGTGGTATCTTTTCCATTTTCCCTTTTATAGATTACATTTAGCATGCTGGAAATATACAATGAACAGGTAATTGTACTCAGATAACATTTATCCTTTTTTATTTTTGTGATATATTTTAATAGCTTCTTATGGGAAGTAGCATTGGTAGACACTAAGAATCTGAGTTTTCCTCAGAGGATCTTTATAACAATTCAAAAACAGGATGGATGCTTGTACTAAAGTAACTGATCTCACAACTCATCTCAATCCTCAATGGCTAACCTGTCAGTGCAAAAAAATATTCTGAAAATCTAGGCAATTGTGAACCTCCTGACACCCCCTCTTCTACCCAGCTAGAGTGTCTTAGCATTGGTCTTAGCCTATGCAAGTGTAATTCCCTTCATTTTGCACAAAAATAAAAGGAAGGTACTCTTAACAACACAAAGCTGAGTAAGTCTTGTGCCAATCCCGAGACAATAGAATAGCTAGTGTCCATATTATCCATATTATCCCCGGATAATAAGCCCAATCGGGCTTTTATTTGAAAAAGTTTGTATTAGGTAAATATTAAAAATGTTGGACATAGTGCAGTATTTCTGGCATAGTCATTTCCGTGGAATTTTTGATTTTGCAGCAATAACAGTTTGTATCCATTACATAGGTATGTGTGGTCAGTCAAATTATCTACACATTAATCTCTTTCATGATATAGTTACTATCAGTACATATACATATCCAATTCCTATCTTTCGTACAATATTAATACCATATTTTCCAATTCTTAACTTATCCATGTTTCTCTATCCCAGAATTTTGAGCGCACACGCTAAAATAAGCCCTCTCCAAAAATAAGCCTTCCCTGAAAATATTGCAACATAGCAGCAGCCATGAGGTGACGACTCTCGCTGCCTCCTGCATCTCAAAAATAATAAGACCTCCCCGAAAATAAGGCCAAGCGCTTATTTCGGGGCTCAAAAGAAAATAAGTCCCTATCTTGTTTTCGGGAAAACACAGTAAGTATCTGAGCTATCTTTAAAAACAAGGAAGGTTTTATGAGAAATTCCCTTACAAAATCAATGAAATCCACCCTACAGATTGTGAAAAGGAGTTTATTGGGAAAGAGGAAAAAGGAAGGATAAAGGAAAGAAACTGCCATAAAATTCCAACTCTATGCAGCAAGCCTAATTAAAACAGGTCACTTACCAGGTTACTGAATATGAATATGCTAATGCATCTCAAGATATGTTCACTAGGAAAAATATTATTTGGAGATTCCTTTTGGGTGGTCTTAAACAAGATCTGCTCTGTGCATTCATTTGTAGGTTGATAGAATGTCAGGGATTCTCTAAGTGAAAGCCAATTTTATTTGGGAAATTTATACTTTTCTTTGCCCAATCAAGAACAATGCTTGATCTATTAATGTACTGGTTTTAGCCAGCAAATCAGAAGTGGTCTAGGACAGGGATGTCATACTTGTGTTATCATGGCGGCATCACATGACGTATTGCAATTTTTTTCCTTCACTAAACCGGGCGTGGTCATGGCCAGTGTGTGACGTATCTGGGGCCACAAATTTGACACCCTGGTCTAGGGGTTAATACACCATCCTACTGATTCTTGGTGGAATTATCAAGGAGTAGTCTGATTTATAAGTACACGGTGAAAGGTTCTCTGGGCAGCTACTGTACACAAATCAAATCAAATAAAAATATTGAGCATAAGAGAAATATATTATACTCTACTCAAGGCAGTCTTTAATAATTCAAGGATCAACGTGTTGCAGAGGGAGGGTTAAAATAGAAAATTGAACATGCCAAATAGGGGCAGTTAGAGAGAGGTGAATTGACTCTAAATCATCTTGTCCAACTTAACTTTCTTCAAGTGTTACTATTTTAGAGTCCCTTATACAGTATATAATTAAAATAATTTTCTTTGATGTATGAACTAAACAATCTGAACCATTGCTACCAGTCATTTATTTTGCATGTTTAAAACATAAATGTTAGAGAACCCTCACAATATGATCCATACATCTTTAGGCAGTCTTAGAATTCCCACAGGGAGAATCAAAGAAGGTTGGAACTCCAGTATATCTGAAAGGTACCAGGTTGGGAATGCTGACTTGAATATTGCTGCAATATACAGTCATGTGCAGCCAACAGAAGGAAATATACGGACCTTATAACCATTGAGAATGTTAAGACAAGTTTTGCATTTCTCTGTAATTTCATTTAATCAACCCTGTTCCCTTAAAATCTTTAAATTTTAAGAATGGTCTTCTCCATGAAATGGCAACCTATCTTTTTCCAGTTTTAAAATTAATTTTATCTGCCCTTCCAGGTAATAGATTTGCTGTCTAAAACAAAAAAGTATGGTGGACTCAAAGTTAGAGAAGACCAGCAGCAAGGCTTCTATGTGGATGGTTTGAAACTGGTGCCTTGTGATAGTTATGCTCAAATTGAGAGGCTCATGGAGCAAGGCACCAAAATAAGGACCAACGCTTCAACCAGCATGAATACCACCAGCAGCAGGTCTCATATGGTCATCACCATTCATTTTAAACAGGTACAGGAAAGCCACAGTTGGAGACTAGCCAAATATGGCATGCATACGGGACAAATTAGGCCCTTACTAGGCTCTTACTGTGGAGTTTCTGATTCCAGATAATCACGGCTATTTTGAGAAAACATTTGCCTGTTCTAAAAGTCCATGAAAAATGTATCTTTCTTCAAAGACCGTTTTCTTAACCCATGGAAATTTGACCTGTAGTATGGGTTCGTTTATGTCTTACGTCAGGGGTGTCCAAACTTGGGAACTTTAAGACTTGTGGACTTCAACTCCCAGAATTCCTCAGCCAGGCTGGCTGAGGAATTCTGGGAGTTGAAGTCCACAAGTCTTAAAGTTCCCAAGTTTGGACACCCCTGTCTTACGTTAAATTGGAAAGTGGTGTCTGAATAGTGAGTTGAGCCACATAAGCTGACTTCTAAATCCTGAATCCAAATTAATGACATACTATTACTATATTCACATACAGTAGCTGGGTTCCCACAACATGCTGAATGTCATTATTTGTTGTATGTATGTTCTTATTTTTATTTTATGTTTTAATCTCTGATAATATCAGCCTGTTGTATATTTTGATGGAGATACTGAGTACGGCAACGTCTCTTACACCAATATCAATAAGAGAATGAGAACTTAAGGCATTTCTGGAATACCCGGTCAACTCTGCCCATTTCCTTTCTCAATATTATTTCCTGCAGATTTTTCTGAAAGATGAAATCACAAAACAGTCCATTATAAATCTAGTGGACTTGGCAGGGAGTGAAAGGCAAAAGTCCTCCTGTTCAGAAGGCGACAGACTAAAAGAAGGAACACGTGTAAACCTGAGTCTGACCACCTTGGGAAATGTCATCAGGTACAAAACCTATGTAGTAACCTGATCTATGTATTGGCTCTTCCTCACAGTTGCATCAACACTAATTCTTCCAATAAAAAGTATGCTGACATAGCCTCTGCTGCCTTGCTACTGTGCTGGTGACTGGTGATGTTGACCATCCAGAATCACCTTCTGGTGGAAAAAGCAACCAACGATCACTGTCAGCCTGTGGTAGCCTGGGCTCAGATTACAACTGGCACAGCCTTAGCCACTTTTAAAATTACCTAAATCAGGGGTGTTAAACTCACATAGTCATGGTGGTGTCACATCACATATCAGGACTTTCCCCCCCTTCGCTAAACCGGGCATGGGTGTGGCCAGCGTGTGATGCATCTGACCCATGGGCCGGGAGTTTGACAACCCTGATCTAAATGATAAGTCACTAGCAGCATCATTCCTCTGTGCAATTTACTATAACTCAGGCTATGGATCTAGTGTTCTTCTGAAAAAACTTGCTTAAACATGTGTCTTGTCTTGTATTCTTTTTTAATACATGGCATAGAGGGGCAGGCTGCAGCAGTCATCAGGGGTTGGGCAAATCTCAGTTCCTGATGATCTCTCCACAAAATTGTCCACAAGGCAATTCACGTCATTCAAACTGTCAGAGTTGTGTCGGGAGAAGAGGGAATATGTAACTTTAAAATTCAATAAATATGCACTTAAGTTGCATCCATGGTGGGCTGGAGAAGTCTTAAAAGTGACATCATCAGTTTATCTCTAAAAATGGTTAACTTTTCGTGTGATTAACAGATGTCTTGAATATAGAAGTATAATTTTACCCCTTAATTGATAATATAATATTAATATACTATTACTTTCTTTTGTCTAGGCTCCTTGGAGGGTCAGGGGTGGAGGGAGTCCAGACATTGTCATCTCCCATGTGTAATCCTTCTACTGATGCTTTTTTATTTATTTATTGGGGTGGGAGAAATGACTAAAGTAGTGGTGTCCAATCTTGGTGACCTGTAGACTTCAACTCCCATAATTCCATGCTGGCTGGGGAATTCTGGGAGTTGAAGTCCACAAGACTTAAAATTGCCAAGATTGGACACCCCTGCTCTAAAGGGTAAGCTAAAATCAGAGTACAATATTTTTCAATTAGATAATGCCTCACTACTCGTATGCCCAGTGAATGTCATTGGTTACTGTACAAAAACATTTGGTCTGGTCCAGTGGTGGGTTCTGGATCCCAGGGCAACTGGTACGGTGCAACGGGGCCTGGCGTCCACCACATGAATGCGCGCAGCGTGCACATGCGTACTTACCATCTGCGATGCTCTGCGATGCCTCCGCAATGCTCCAGCTGCTCGGCGGAGTGTCGCACAGGTGCTGTATGCTTCATGCACGTGCGCGGAAGCCCCGAAGAGCTCAAATACAGGTAAGGGCGGCAGGCGGGCGTGTGGGCCCTCTGGAGCACCGTAGCAGATTGGTACCCAGTGCTCCCAGCAGGCACCGGTACGCCCGTACCAGGGTGTACCGGTCATAACCCACCATTGGTCTGGTCTATGTCCCCCTGGATCTTCAATTGCAATTTTTTAAACAAAAAAATCTGATTGCCTTTCCCCGTCTTTCATTCTCCCTTTAGTGCTCTGGCTGAAGCTGCCATGGGAAAGAAAGTGTTGCATGTCCCATACAGAGATTCAGTTCTTACCAAACTTTTACAATCTGCATTGGGAGGAAACAGTAGAACTATAATGGTAATGTGTTATTCCATATATCCTGACTTGTGGAGGTTGAAAATTGTGTGTATGGAGTGGGGGACATCTACTTTCTTCCCATCTTAAACCATGTTTGTTTCCTCCTGATTCCATACAGAATTCCCCAGGGAGTTGAAGTCCACAAGTCTTAAAGTTCCCAAGTTTGGACACCCCTGCCTTATGGAATCAGGAGGAAACAAACATGGTTTAAGATGGCTGGGGAATTCTGGGAGTTGAAGTCCACAAGTCTTAAAGTTCCCAAATTTGGACACCCCTGCCATAAGGCATCCACATGGTTTTCTTTAGTGATACAGTGCAGAAATGCTTCCCATCAGCCCCCAATTTTGCTGTTTTATTTCCTAGCCATGCCATTTCCTACTGGCGCTAGCCAGGATTTGACTATCATGAGTTTTTCAAACTCATCTGTTTATATACATTATCTGCTTACTAAAGTAGCTCATTAAAACATATCAGACACAGGTGGAGAAGAGAAATTGCTTCTCCCAACTCGGGTTGTAAAGCCCTACTGGAGGAAAAGTAACCTCTCAGTAAAGTATTCGTTTGTATACCACCTTTATTATTTTTACAAATAACTCAAGGAGGTGAATATATCCACTACACCTTCCTATTTTCCCAACATATGATATATTGTAACAAGCTCCTTGCATGCTTGCATGTGTTTATAATTGATTAAATTAGATATTCATAGCCCAAAAGCCATAAAAGACAGAACCAAGTCAAAACTTAATCAGTTACTGATTAAAAGTAATTGCCTGTAAAATAAGGCACCCTTGTAAAATTAATTCCCCCACCACTAAATGAAAACTCAAAGCATTATCGAATACCCAAGTTTATAAATGCAAGAAAAAAGGGAGCTGCTTGTGCTCCTAAAGCATCATGGTAGAAGATAGTGCTTATCACACAAGAAGGAATATACAGCTGCAAGGTATTCTATTTGGACTTCCTCTTCCACCATTCTTTTATGCTTTTCTCAGAAGTACCAGTAAGCAATATAAGCATATGCACCTGGAAACAAAACCAAAGCTAAAGCTTTAAGAGAACAAAATGCCAAAGCTTCTGAAGGAGTCATCAAGAAACTCCAGTTAATCCTACCTTATTTAAGTTTTCAGAGGCTTCTTAGGGCCTTTGTGGGAGACTGATTGCCAATCATCAAAATGTATAAACAAATGCACACTTACTCTGTAGTAACTCCCACTGAATCCACGCCTCCGATGCTTGCATAAGTAGGCACGCATAGTCTATTGCTATGATGGGGTGGCTCTGTTTACTCTTTCTAAGCTGTGGTGTGGACATGATTCGTGAAACAGAACTGGTAAAGAGGTCAGGAGAGACTTTTGAGTTGGGCTACAAATACAGTGAAGTACAGTTCCAATGAAATGCATGGCTGCTTACTTTAGAGAAGTCCCATTAGTTCAGTGACTCTTACTCCCAGATAGTTATGAGAAAATTAGTCAGCATGCTGGCCTCTTGTCTCTGTGCCTTCCTCTCCAGGTGTTGAGAATGAATCTCTCTAGCCAGGGAGATTTTCCACCACCTGCAGCTCCTAATTTTGTTTGTGTGTGTGTTTTTGTGTGTGGAAGACATGTACTCTGGTGTACTCTGTGGTTAGAAGAGGCTGTCAATCAGCTTACAGTACAGAGTTCCTTTTGACTCCTCCCTTCACTCAGTTTTAGCCACTTTGCATTAACATTGTGCAAAAAAAATGCATGTGTTTGCTTTCAAATCATTATGAGCTACTTAAATGAATTTCTAGCCCGTATAACAGGTGTACAGTAATTTCAAAGGGAAGGGAATTTTCTTTTAGGTGAATTGGTGTGCTTCCCATCAGCCCCCAAGTAAAACATACTATTTTGTTCTTCATAACAACTTACTGGTTTAATGTTGTGTGCTCTTTGCAATGCTGGGCTTCAGGTTCAAGTTACCACTCAGCCTTGGAATTCACTAGATGATTTAGGCCCATCAGTCGTTCTTAGCCAAAGTTTCTTCACAGGATTGTTGTCATTGAAATAAAGTTAGGGGAGATCAGCCGTCATAAGCTCTCAAAGACAATATGGGCTTTAAAGGCAAAATATATAAATCAATAGTTCAAAAGGAGCCCTCAAGAAGGATGGAAAAAGTAAAGAAGAAAAATGTGTTACCATTGTCCAAAACTCAGCCTTAGCTGACAATATGAAAAACAATTATCTTGCCTAGCATCCATAGAAATTAGGAGGACACTCAAGTCATCTCTTTGATCCCATCTGTCCTCCTAATCCTGGACGTTCCCTCCTATTTCCTTCAAACTTGCCAAGCATTTTGTTCTTATTCAGTCATCCACTCAGATACAAATAGTCTAAAATACAGGTAGTCTTTGTCTTATGACCACAACTGAGCCCAAAATTTATGTTGCTGAGACGGTTGGCAAGTGAGTTTTGCCGTCTTTTATGACCTTTATGACTTTTCTTGCCACAGTTGTTACTGCAGTTGTTAAGTTAGCAACATGGTTTTCAAGTGAATCTGGATTCCCCATTGATTTTGCTTGTCGGAAGGTCACAAAAGGTGATCACATGACCCCAGGACACTGTCATAAATATGAGTCAGTTGCTAAGTATCTGAATTTTGATTGCTTGACCATGGGGATGCTGCAAAGCTTGTAAGTGCAAAAAATAGTCATAAGTCAATTTTTCAGTGCATTATAACTTTGAATAGTCACTAAACAAATGGTTGTGAGTCGAGGACTATCTGTATGCAGATTTCTGATCAGGGGAGCAATAATAATTTATTTATTCTGAGACTAATTGTTTAATTCTTCATAGATTTTTATCTACTCTTATGGCTGGGGAATTCTGAGTGTTAAAGTCCACAAGTCCTAAGGTTGCCACAGTTGGACATGCCTGAACAAGAGTATGCATAAAGTTGTAACAGGATATAAATGACATGAGATAGATAGATAGATAGATAGATAGATAGATAGATAGATAGATAGATAGATAGATAGATAGATAGATGATAGATAGATGATAGATAGATAGATGATAGATAGATAGATAGATAGATAGATAGATAGATAGATAGATAGATGATAGATAGATAGATAGATAGATAGATAGATAGATAGATAGATAGATAGATAGATAGATAGATGGATGATGGATGGACGGATGGACGGACAGAGATAGACAGAGGCAGAGATAGAGATAAAGATAGATGATGGATGATAAATGATACGTAAAGGATAAAAACAAATTCTAACTTTGCGTCATCTGGGTTTTTGCAGTTCCAAGGTTGAATTAGGGGTTATGGTTAGACCATAAAAAGTGCTAAAATCACAAAATATTAAGGGCTTAGAACAGCAGTTCCAAACCTTTGCAGGTTGGAAGCCCGGCTGTGGTGGGAGAGGGGAACATAGCCCTTGCACAAGTGGTGGGTATATGTGCACAGGTCGACTTGTGCGAGCAGCGGCTGAAAGTGCCCACTGGCCTGCCACTCAGACAAGTTGAGCTGCGCATGCGCACTCTCCAGCCGTTGTCTCACATGGCCCAATTCCAAATAGGCTGTGGTCGGGGGAGTTGGGGAGCCCTGGCTTAAAAAGTGTGCTTGCCTTTTTTATTTACATAAAAATGTTGCGCTATCAAAGATTTTGACTTCTGTTTCCACAGTGGACAAATATTTCAATCTGTGTCTTTTCCACAAATACTGACTGGTAGCATTTCTCCAGGGGTAGCCATGACACTGCCAGTTAGCAATTTCTATTCTGTTCATAACAATAACAAAATAGGTTGCATGAAAATGTATTCACATTTACTATGTTTACATATTTCTAGATTGCAACAATTAGTCCAGCAGACATATGCTATGATGAGACATTGTCAACTTTGCGGTACGCTGAAAGGTAGATTGATTTCACTTCCTGTAAAATGAACGGGTAGATTAGAATCCAATTTGAGACAAGGAATTAACTATTAATAACCTGTATTTGACAGCTGGTTTGGTGTAGTAGTTAAGGTATCCAGTATCAACTGGAAGACCATAAGTTCTAGGCACAAAGTCAGACTCTCTTAGCCCTAGGAAGGAGAAAATGACAAACCATTTCTAAAAAACCTTGCCAAAAAAACCTGCAGGGACTTGTCAGGGTAGTTTCTGAGAATTGGACATGATTAAATAGGGGAAAAACCCTGTTATTTATGCCACATGCCATTATGCAGAGCATCTGGTATATTATCACTCAAAACATTTACTTCTGAGTTAGGAATTATCCATTTTTAATTCACTGTATTTTTTTCACTACAAGATGCACTCCCCCGCTCCCCACACAAATTGGATGGAAATGTCCTATAGAGAGAAAATTAGGGGGGGAGGGGGTTGGTGCAGTGTAGCATTTGTCACTGCTGCCTGTCACCGCCACCACTTGTCACTGCTGTCACCGTTCGTCGCCGCCAATCGCCACCAATCACTGCCACAAAATGGTAGCAGTGGCAATCGGCAGCAGCAGCAATCGGCAGTGGCGAGTGGTGGCAAACGGTGAACAGCGGCAGTGAGCAGTGGCGAATGGCGATGGTGAGCGGCAGCGGCAAACAGTGTCGATCTCCGCCACCTAGAACAGCTGATCCACGGTATGCCAAAAGGCCGATCCAACTGCCAATCAGCTTCTCGATAGCAAAGGTCCCAGCATTCCCCTGCAGCAGCAGCAGCTGAGGTCAGTTGACTGGTAGTCGGCACAACAGAGCGGAGCCCTGATGAGCCATGTGCTAGGGCTGTGATAATGTGCTGAAGCTGACCAGGCTGTTTGCTGCAAGGACGCTAGCCTGATGAATACTGGATGGATGCTGGGAGGTAGAGGCAGATTTTTCCCCCTCCTCTAAAGTTATGTGCGTCTTATAGTCCGGAGTGTCTTATAGGCTGAAAAATACGATACTTTATTACACCAGGCCAGGCTAAGTCTAATAACACAAAATATATGATTGCCAAATTAAAGATGAAAAAAGAAAAAAAGCATGATAGACAAAACAGACTATTCTCTTAGGCATTTGAAGATTTGGACATACCTGTTCATCGCAACTGTAAAAAATGCCCCCCAATATTTTAATTTTGAAAACTTTTCTGTCTTCCCCCTTCTGCATCCTCCCCCAATAATCATCCTGAGTAGGATCAGAGCAAGGAGTTCTCTCCACAAAGTTTCCTCTTGTCCCATGTGACAATAATTTGCCATGGGATTTTGTATTGCAAGAGACACATTTAAGATAAGCATTAATTTGATGGTCGATCTATGTAGGCCAGTTTGTCATAATGCATGGAAGTTCAACCTTCCCCAACCTTTCAAAATCTTTGGCAGATTTTTGGATTAGAATTGGAGGTGATGCCTGGTCTGCAAAAATCTAATAGTTTTGCTTCCTGTTTGTTGGCATGTAGCAGTTATCCAAATTTTTGCAGAGCAGATCGGAAAGCCCAGCATCAATATTTACTTGGATTTTTTACTTCTTCAAGTCAGTACAGTAATTTGTATTTTTTTTTCTGTTTCGTTTCATCCAAAAGAACAAAAAAAATAAAAAACCGGGCTGTGATAAATTCAGGAACAACAGCAAAACTGATAAATGATCTCAAGATGGAAAATTGTAATTTGTTGTCCAGATTGTCCAGCCTTGGGAATTCTGGAAGAACAATAGTAGACAAAACAAGTATGTATTTTGCAGCAAAAATACCATAATTACTGGATTTTAGACTCTTTCCTGTGCTTTCTGTTGTCTGGAAGATTTCACACAATGGAGATGGCCTAGATTGTGTGGTGCAGACATAAAAGTATTTTTGCTTGACCATGAATAACCTTTCTTTCCATGATTGTTTTTCTAACTTGAGCCCTGCCCTGTCTGTCCTACACACATGCAATTAATCACTAAGAGTCTTCTGAAGCAGCTTATTAGAGAGACAATTAGTATGGGAAAGATAGTCTAAGCCTTAGTTACATACAAGTACTTGACCCCTGAATTGCTCAGGTGTCAGTAATGACCAGGAATATCTTTCCTGAGTGGGGATTGGGCCAAAAACATCCATTTCCAGAAGAAGGACATTTGATTGGTCGAACACATTCCGGATGTGCACATTTTATATCTACGCATTCTATAATAATCCAAATACTGACCAGATCAGTAATTGTATCCTCTTATCTTCACTACCGGTTTGGCAGTGGGAGCATGCCTTTATATGTCCCAACAATCCATTCAGGGACACATGGATATAATAATTCCTGTCTGGAAAGATTGCATCAGTATTCATATATGTTTGTTTTAATTGCTGAATATATAGGAATCAGAGATTTCTGTGTATTTCAGATCTAAAGTGTTACAATAGCTTCAGTGATACTTAATGGAATTAGTAAGAGAGGATGTTAATTAAATTATTCTGTTTTCTTTTTGTGTCTTAATTTGGTTGTCTTGTCTTTTGCAGAAGAGCTTCGTTCCCTGCTGGCGGAAAATGAACTACGGATTCACGCTATTCAAGCAACTTGGGAATATCGTCTGGAAGAAGCCCGGAAAGAATGGGAACAACAATATGGAGCAATCACTCAGGTCATGGCTTGGGATGCAGAAAGCTTGTCACATTTGTCTGGAGCCTAAGCTCCCTCCAGTGGCTTTTCACTAAGGTTACCACTATTAGAACAAAATACAATTGGTCACTTTAGTAGTTGGATCAACAAGGCAATGTTTATGTTTATAAAGCAATTGTCTTTTTTTTTTCTTCAAAAGGCAACTGAACTGTTTTTTCAATGAGGAAGGGGAAGAAGACATTTTGCTTCTCATCCCAGGAGCTTCATCAGTTCTGATGGCAGATGGGGTGGTGGTGGAAGGATAGATTCTGATAGGATGGGGTGGGGGGGATGGAGGGATTGTAATTATTTGCAGTCTTCTGGTCGTTGGCACTCTCTGGAAGGTGTTAAGGCCACTTGAGGGGATTTATCTGTGCCCTCAAGATCTGCTGAATCAGGGTACAATTGATGGTAGAATCTTCTTGGAAGGGGCTGCGAAGTCTGCATTGTAGACAGGAGATAGGTGATGTCATCTTCTCCCCCCTCTGTTGGTTCTGTAGTTCCAAATAAGAAGAAATAGGGAAATAATTTCCTTCTTATTTCAATGAAGGAGAGCACTCTTGGGGAAGTGGAGGTAGAAGTGTTTTCTGAATATGCCAGATCTTTATAGCTGCAACAGCTTTTTCAAGTGGGCTGAACAAAGACTGTTTCCAATAAGATTCAGTTACTTCCCTCCAGAAATTTCCACAGCATCTAGTGAGCAGGCGAAACTATTTTATGTTTAGCAACTCAGACTCTTCATGCCAAAAGTGCATAACCTCAAGGCTCCAGGATGCAAGTGGCCTCTGGAAGCTTTGCATTTGCTTGTCCCAAAACCTTTCTCAGCATTACTCCTGAGTAGTATTTTTAAATTGGATGAAAGAGAAATGCTATTTGTATTTGATTAATTTAATTTTAAGTGGCAGGAAGTGATAAAAATCTAAGCTATGGTTTGCTGTGGACAGGGGTGGGCTTCAAAAATTGCACCAATGGGTTCGCTGCCCCGTTGCTGGATGGGCATGGCCATGGTGGATGTAGGTCTCCTGCACCGGGGACGGGACGGGGCAGACAGATGTTTTTCACCCTTCCCAGGCTCCACAGGCTTTCTTTGAGCCTCTGGGAGGGTGAAAACTGCTTCCCCCAGGCTCTGGAGGCCCTCCAGAGGCCAGAAACACGTCTGTTTCGGGACTTCCAGAACTTCCAGTAGGCCTGTTTTCCCCCCTTCCTAAGCCTCCGTGCGGGCCTTGCACTTACCTGGCATCATGAATGGAGACTCCTGGGAGGGGTGAGAGGGGCGGGAAGGGAGGGGCCAGTCAGGGGTGGCATTTGAGAGTTCGCTGAACTGGGCAGAGGATCGCCCAAACCCATGCAAACTCCCTTGTGTTTTGGAAGAGAACTCCCAGGATTTGAACTTCAAGACCAAGTATAGTCCTCAGTCCATCTCTGGAATGAGCTGTAGAACTTTACTAGCGTGCTGGAAAACAAGGATATAAGAAGAAAATACAACAAATGAAAACACTGGCCTGAGAGCAGAAGAAATAATGGTGCAAAAAATTAAATCCTCATAGATGGTACTATACATTTAATAGCTATGAATGCGTCTCTGCTCATGAGGGGTTTCCAGGATATAAAAGCAAACATGCATACTGTTAATACTCAAATCAGGAAAACTATCCCTGTAGCTACAAAGACTCTTGCTTCATAAAGTTTCAGCTGTCCTTAGAAGTGTAAATGCCAAATAGGTATGATTTTGTTGTCATACTAGATTTTTAAATCAGAAGGATGATTTGAGAGGAATACAGAACTCAATGGCGCCCTTATTTATAATAGCCCTCTTTTTCAGAATCCCTTGGGAAAAGACCAAATGCATTTATTACTTAAAAGGAATATGTCATGTGGTTCTCAGCATGTGAAGGAAGAGCATCTGCTGAAATAAGATTTATTTGATTCTTCAGCAGGAGAGACAGATGATGGAAACTTTTCCATATCTTGTGAATATTAATGAAGACCCTCAACTTTCAGGAGTTCTGAAGTATTTCATTCAAGAGGGTATTATTTTGTTTAACTGTAACATTTCCTTTTGTAATACAGGTAGTCCTTCACTTGCAGCAGTTCATTTAGTGACTTCTTTGAAGTTACAATCGCTCTGAAATAAGTGACCTACGACCGTTTTTCACATTTACGACCACTGCAGCATCCCTATGGTCATCTGATCAAAATTCAGACACTTGGCAACTGACCTATATTTATGACAGTTGTAGTGTCCTCGAGTTATGTGATTACATTTTGTAAACTTCTGATGAGCAAAGTCAATGGTGAAGTCAGATTCACTTAGCAACCTTCTTACTAACTTAACAACTGCAGTGATTCACTTAACAACTGTGGCAAGAGAGGGCATAAAATGGGGCAAAGCTCACTTAACAAATGTCTCACTTAGCAACAGAAATTTGTGGCTCAATTGTGGTTGTACGTTGATCAATATCTGTATTAAGCATCCAATGCATGAACAATGCCATTCAAGGAAATATAAGCGCTTACACTTTATTTTTTTTAATGTCAGTTGTACAAGTAACTTAAGGAAAGGGCAGACTCAATGCTTCTTTTCTGTTAGTTAGTTCTGTTCATTTTCTGTTAGCTGTTAGTTTTCTATGTCTCTATTATGGACACCCTAGGGCAGTGATGGTGAATCTTTTAGGCATTGAGTGCCCAAACTGTGTGCGCGCACATTCCCAAACTGAAAGGTGTGCTTGTGTGTAAATACGCACATGCATGAACAAGCATGAATGTGTGCATGCACAGTCATGCAGACATGTGCGGACATGAGGCGGGACAGCCCAACACCGTAACAGGTAAGATCTCTTAATTTCGTGAGGTTCTGTTTCATCGTTGGCAGGGAAACAGAAGCTCACGAAAGAAACGCCATGGAGATCTAACTTGGGGAGATCACTGACGGTGCATGTGCCAGCAGAGAGGGCTATGCATGTCACCTCTGGCACACATGCCATAGGTTCGCCATCACGGCCCTAGGGTAACCTTAATTTATCTGATGCTCTTTATATATGAACAAACTCTCAGAATTACAAACAGCAGAATATTGGCCATTCTGGCTTGGCAGTCTAGGAAATGCAGTTCCAGTGCATCTGAAAAGAGCCCTTTTGAGATAGACTGATCTAGATCAATATTCAGTGTGGCACAAATATGCAAGGCAAACATTTTCCTTTCAGGGTCTTCTGAGGTTGGCCAATCTCCATCAAACGCAATCATCCTCAGAGGTTTGGGGTATGTATCAGAACAATTTAGTGCTCACTATCAGAGAGAGTGCATAAACTTGGTGAGGATATAATTTGGTTTTCTGTATTTTTGTGCAATGATTATTCAGGCAGGTATAAAAGTGTGCTAAGAGGCTTATTGAATAAGAGACGTATTAATAGCTTTGTCTCCCTGTCTCACAACTGTGATATTCCAGGCATCTCTGTATAGCTTAGTGTGTAAGATGTTGTTTTCCTAATGTAAGAAAGGAATAGACACTCTAAGACAGGGGTGTCCAAACTTGGGAACTTTAAGACTTGTGGACTTCAACTCCTAGAATTCCCCAGCCAGCCATGCTGGCTGGGGAATTCTGGGAGTTGAAGTCCACAAGTCTTAAAGTTCCCAAGTTTGGACACCCCTGCTCTAAGACAAATTATATGTAATATATTTATTTGTCTTAGAGTGTCCATTCCTTTTCTATTGGATCATAACAACCTAGCCTCCAGACCCATGTGGATCATCAGGGCCATTTCTTTCTCAGTGTTTCTCAACTACAATTCGTGGTACAATTCTTGCCACCATTTTGAGGCAGGAATCATACAACCATTGTAACATGAGCTTTAGATAATTACAAGAAAATGTAAAACTTTAAAACATTTCCTCCCAGATACAGTGCTGAACGTTTTGAAACATTGCTCTGTCTTTTCCAGCTCTTAGCCTTTCAAAAATCTTAAGCTTGACTACATAAGAAGCTATCGTAGGAGTAGGTGATCTCTTATGGCTTGTGAGATGTGAAAGTGTTGGTAGAGACTGAAATAGAAATGTGTGGTACGCAAAATGAGGACATTGTCCTCCCTTCATTTTCTCCTCCTCATTCCCAGTGATGTCTTCTTTGTTCCATATATGGTTGTGTTACTAGCCATCTTATATTTCCTGGATTTATAGCAGAAAACCTTTCACTTTTGGGATGAATTGCTTGCCTTGCTCTTTTCCAGCATTTTGGATAAGCACGCAACATTCACATACACCAATGGCAAAGTTACTGTATCTCCTTGGGATAAATGTAAGGTCATTGTGAATGGAGTACCCATTGTGGTGAAAACTAAGCTTCAACATCTGGTGAGTTTTGTGTGGATTTGTCATTTCCCCCATGTCCTGGTGTGTCTCCTACCTTAGAATGCTGTTGTTCCCAAATACAAACCAGATGGCTCTTGAAACTCATCTCTGCTACAGCCACAGAGCAAACTGGATTTTCAAACAGAGGCTTAGGATCATTTGGGAAGAATTCAATCTCCATTAAGAGAGAGAAGATACAAGTATTGTGGCCACCAAGCTGAACATTTTGTTGAACATTATGGCCTAATAAGTGTTTTGGCAGCCTCTCTGGTTTTGCATTTTATGCAGGCAATATAAACAGGAAATTTATCATCAAAGTCTTGGCAGATACCAGAGGACATCAACTGAATTCACAACTCATATAAACTAAAGCACAAGAGAATATTATACTTAGGAGAGAAACTTATTACTTTGGCTATTGTATAAGCATCAAAGGGAAAGTCGATTGGGTTCATACATGCTGTAAATTCTTTAACTATATTTTGTTGACTAAGACACAATTTGGTTTCAAAAAGCAGGGTAAATACACAAATGAGCCACATGATGGCATTGCCAGTATCTTGTTTCAGTGAAACAAAGTTTGTCCAAGTAATGAGAAAACTACCGTATTTTTTGGAGTATAAGACGCACCGGAGTAAAAACACACCAAGGTTTTGAAGAGGCATATTTTTTAAAAAGTAGGCAGGTAGATAGAGAGATAGAGAGGGAGAGAAAGAGAGAGAAATACAGTAGGTAGGTAGGGAGAGAGAGAGAGTAGTTAGGTAGGTAGGTAGATAAAGGATAGAGAGAGAAAAAAATAGAGATAGAGAAATACAGTAGATAGGTAGGGAGAGAGAGAGTAGGTAGGTTGGTAGGTAGAGGGAGAGAGAGAGAAATAGAGATAGAAATACAGTAGGTAGGAAGAGAGAGAGTAGGTAGGTTGGTAGATAGAGTGATAGAGAGAGAGAGAGAGACAGAGAGAGAAATACAGTAAGTAGGTAGGGAGAAAGAGAGAAATAGAGATAGAGAAATACAGTAGGCAAGGAGAGAGAGAGAGAGTAGGTAGGTTAGTAGCTAGAGGGATAGAGAGAGAGAGAAATACAGTAGGTAGGGAGAGAGAGAGTAGGTAGGTACGTAGGTAGATAGAGGAGGGGAGAGAGAGAGAAATATAGTAGGTAGTTAGGGAGGGAGGGAGAAAGTAAGTAGGTATATAGAGGGAGGGAGAGAGAGAGAGAAATACAGGAGGGAGGGAGGGAGGGAGAGAGAGTAGGTAGATAGGTACAGTAGATGTTTCCAGGTGTATTTATCCATGTGCTGGAGAAGGAAATCATTTACAATCTGCAGCACCTAAGACTTTGTTTCTGCTGGCACAGCACTTGATCAATGTAATTCTCATCAATCAGTTAAAGAGCTTTCCAAAAGGGAAAAAAAAAGTTTTTGCACTCTGCAAACCTCCCCAAAATGGCCAGTTTTTCTCAAAAACAGGCCCGTTGTTTTTTTTAAAAAGGCATGAATAGCCTTGGGGGGGCTTACAGTGTGCTCCGGGGGGCAAAAACGATAAAAAAGCCCCGTTTTTTGCAAAAACTGCCCCGCTTTGCGCAAAAACGGCCCCCGCTTTTTGTCAAAAAAAAGCATGCATAGCCTTATGGAGGCTTATAGAGTGCTGCTGGGGGCTGGGGGGGGGGGCAAACACGGCCCGTTTTTTGCTCATTTCTGCCCTCCCCAGCCCCCAGGAACTCTCTGAAAGTCTCCATAAGGGTATTCACGGCTATTTTGGTGAAGGGGGTGGGGCTTCAGGAGGCAAAAAATGCTGCATTTGGTGTATAAGACGCACCCAAATTTTCAGCCTCTTTTTTGAGGAAAAAAGGTGTGTCTTATACTCCGAAAAATATGGTAGACTGCGTTTGAAACAGCCAATTTTACTTCTCGACTCTTCCTCTTGAATGTTCTGAACTTGTCTTCAGAAGCATTTTTAAAGTCTTCCGGATCAAATCCATTGCAGCCGAAAACAGCACACTTACTCATTGGTTTGTTAGTCTCACATCTCACTTTCCTCAAGGACATCCAAGATGTGATCTCTGGTTCTTTTCCTCTTCTCAGCTGTTTCACAATTGTTTAATAATTCTGAAGCTAGACTGAGAAATATCAAAGCAAGCTGGATAACAAGATGAGAAATAGCAAAATCATTTCAGGATAAATTGGAGGTTTGAATCTTTCAGTTTGGATGTACAGGACACTTGTATTGTACATTGGGCAGAGCACAAAGTGCTTCATTACTTAATTTTATTAGAAATTCCTCATTTAGTTTTAAGTAGGCTAATATTGCATTGGTATTATCTGTGTATTTTAGAAAAAGGAGCTAATGTTATAAGGAAACAGATCAGAGGTGGTATGCTGTCAGTTCGCACCGATTCGGGCGAACCAGTAGTGGTGGTGGCGCAAGGCTCTGCCCACCCACCCTAATATCATCATAAATTGCGCAGAAATTTATGTGGATTCCCAGATGTGCATGCGCTCCCGTTACCAAACCGGTAGTGAAGAAAATAGAATACTATCTCTGAAACAGATGGCTTAAGCCTTAAGGCCACATGCTGAGTTTGTAGTTAAGCTATTTGAAAGAGTTCTTTTCACTTAAGAGCTCAGTGCTTTTATGTGTTTTTGATTTCTTCTTTGACAATGTATGAATTTTTATTTTGGGTATTATTTTTTTCGGTTGCTCTGTCATTATTTTAAAAGCAAAAAAAAAAGAATAAATAAATTTAAAAACAAAATTTCAGTCCCTTTTAAATAACAGGTATCTTACCCTTTTCCTGGCTTCAAAACAAGAATATTCCGTTTACAATGTTGGTCTTTGATAAGCTTATAAACTACAATGAAATAGAAATTCTTTCAGCATGCATAGTGTATACAATCCTCCAGGACCGGCTAATTTTGGGATCAAACAGTGCATACCTCTACATTGGCCCTCCAATCAACCGCACCTGCGAGGATCTGAGCAGATATGATTACGACTTCATTCAATCAGAGCTGGCAGCTGCCAAAGGCTTCAGTGTGGACAAACTTGGTAAGCATCTGACTGTAATCATTCTCCTGTCGAGGTTTGCAATTTGAAACTTGTAACAAGGTGCTGTTCTTTCGTGGTAAACTTGTTTGAGAATCTGCTCAGTGAGCGAGGGTTGAAGGGGTTCCATGTCTTAATAACAATCAGAGAGACTAACAACCCCATCCCTCTATTCCATGCAGCACTTTGCAAAGTAGAGAACTGGGACATGAACTTGTAGTTGACAGGCTGGCACCATCTAAAATCTTAAAGCAATACTGTGCTTAGGTCATCGTCTCATCAACAAAGGGAAGTTTGCACAATATGATAGTCAACGTAAGCTAGCAAAAGATGTAATCCTATATATGTTCCAATGAGTTATTAATTTCTCTCAAAAATAAATAAATGCAGGCAACTTTATTGGTTTAGTCTTGACCCTGGGCTGCTTTTCTGAAAGGTGCTGCAAACAGGAAGGATGGCAAGCCACATCCCAGTGTCCTTGCTGCATTCCATGATTATATTAAGTTGATGCCATTGGTTGCTGAAGCAAATCAGATGAGTATAGAGTTGAAGAAGGTATGGCTTGAATTGATGCTTCTCTCTTCATTATATGCTAGATTTTTGGGAGTTGCAGCCCAGCAGTTATCTCATGATGTAAGGCAGGGGTGTCAAACTCGCAGCCTGTGGGTTGGGTGCATCACGCATTGTCCATGCCCACCCCAATTTTAACGAAGGGGGAAAAATTGTGATACGTCACGTGACAACGAAGTGACACCACGAGATTGACACCTCTGATGTAAGGGGAAAATGGGTTAGAGCTAGTTTATAAACAAAATAGACATGTTAGTTAACTTTGACTGACTATAAAAAAAGATTTATTGCTGTGGGAACAGTTCTGAGAAACCAAGTCACCACAAGATGGAAATCTTGTGTGTGGATTAGTCTCATGCCTCATGTGGAACTGTGGCACAGTCCATTCTTGGCACAGTTGTACGTGATTAGGAAGAACATGAGAACATGAGTAGCTTGAGGGTATCTCTTGATTCAGTTATGTAATCTATTTGTGTATTGTCATTCAATAAATAAGAACAATAGTGTTTCGTTACAAAATAGGGTATTGTTGTGACTGCTTAGGCTCTCAAGTAAATAATGTTGTAGAATAATTAAAGGAACTTAACATTGGAAAAGCATTTAGAAATATGTAGACACAAGAATATCCATGAGTTTGCTTTTGGTAGCTTTCCACATTTATGCCAAAGTATTACTCAACAAAAATATTGTGATGAGCTTTTCTTTAACAGGACCTAAAGTTAGAACTGAAAGTGAAAAATCTAGCATCCTCGGACTCCAGAGGTTATGACCTGCAAAAAGAGATCATAATTAAAGTAGTACACAAAGTTACTAACCAGGTACGAACCTACTTCTGCATTAGTAGAAGACTGCATTATTGCAAGAGAGCATTGAATTGCAGTCTGAGTTTCTTGTGAATGTTCTTTTCCCATCTAAAGGCATTTATGGTGCTGTGATTGGTCTCATTTTGAGTGAGGTTGACCCTGGTGCTGAAGCTCCAAATTAGCTGTTCAAATGTAAAGAAATATTTTATGATATTGGATTTTCTTGGTGTTCATGGACAAAGATCTATGCTGCTTCTGTCTTCTTTCTCCTCCACGTATTTATTAAAGCATATGTGTTGAGATACGTATATCCATAGGAAAAATATTTCAAATATACATGCATAATTATCCAGTTAGCCATTAAAAAAAGAAGAGATATTAAACTTCAGACACATTGCAACTCCTACCTCTCCTAGTTCAAATAAAACTGAACTCTGATGGTCATCCTTCTTCTTCAGAAAATAAAATGCCAAATACCTCTAGGGACTGTTCACTTGGAAGGCAGATTATTTATTTGTTAATCCTTGCTTATTTTTTATTAACAAAAGCAAAAAGTAATGCTCATGTGCCATATGTTCAGCCTCTCTTCTCTCAATTAGGCTGGAAGTGAAGACATATATAACAATTTCCAGGACTTTTGATCCAAGCAGAGATTTCTGTCTATGCTGCCTCTATCTATCTATCTTTTTGAACAATACATGTGGTCTTCAGAGTATAAAAAGTTAAGTCAGAATAGAATTGGTTTTTGTAGGTATGGATTTGGTCAAAACCCAAGTTCATCAACAGAAAATTTTTAATGGAAGAGCTTTACCGGCAGTTTTTAAATGGAGAAGATGTACAAGTTGACAAAGAGAGTGATCCATTTTGGGATCCTGTGGAGGCAATTCATCTCGGATCTGCTCATATCTGGCTCCAATCTCTTGCTTATTGCATGAAACTTGAGGAACAAATAGAACTTCTGAATTCTGAAGGAATGGAGGAAGCAATCCTATTGATCAACATTATCCCATGTATGCAAAATGGGAGGTAAGCATTTATGTATCATAATTGCAGGATAAAAATTGACCCAGGAAAGGCTCTTCTCTGGCCCATAGAACATGATAAGTATAACATAATGCAGATAAGTTTCCTCAATAGTGAGAATAACTCAGAATTCAGAGTTAACAAGTCCAAATTTGGATAGAATGATAAATGGTTATTTGATAAATGTGTCATAGCCCCTTCGGAGCCTGAGTCCATGGAGAAGGATGATCCGGATCTGCGGTCAATGGAAGTCGAGGGCAGAAGCCTCATTGGCTTCTGAGGAATGCAAGGAGGAGCAGGACGAGGCAGCCCTGGGTCCCTTGGGCTTGGGATGGCTTGCCAGCAGGGAAGAACAGGGGCAGAAGTACCAAGAGAGAGAGAAAGAGAGGGCAGGCAGTGCAAGTGAGGAGCAGCCAAACTCAGGTGATAAATAAGGACCGCCCCTCCTGGTCCCCGAGCATGGAAAGTGGAGAGGAGGAGGGAACAGTGCAGGCCACTGAGGAGAGCGCCCCATCCCTCTTCACAAGGCACACCTGGAGACTGAGACTTAAAGAGATGCTGTGAAGAGGGGCGCTTATCAGGAACAAGCACTGAATTCATGGAGTTTTGTGTGCCATTGCTGATGTTTGGACTTCTTTTCTTGAAGCCATTGTGCTAACAGCATTTTGCTGAACTACTTGCAGCCAGAGGCTGCTGGAGGTGTGTGTGTGTGTGTGTGTGTGTGTGTGTGTGTGTGTGTGTGTGTGATCGCATTGCTCCGGGATTTGCCATAAACATGGGAGCATTTGGGGGAAAGCTGGAGCAATAAAGGGGAGTTCAAACTATCAGCTGATTATGTTGCTTTGCCCCAGGTCATCACAAATGAAACATTCCTTTTTATTGTCTTCCATGCAGCCATCTTGAAGGGAGGGGTTGGAACCGGTTCATAGCGGTCTTCACCCGACAGGATGAATGTCGCTAGTCTCTTACATGCTTCGCACTACTCTTATCTTTTTTTTCTCTTTCCACTCCACAGACCTTTGACAGATGATGATATGATTATCGACCCTTTGGAATTGCTGGGCAAAAGAATTGATTTCCAGATTCACATTTTTCAGTGCCTTGGAGTTAAATGGATTAAAGAAGTTGCCCAAAGGGGAATTCAAATTGGGTATTCTTTTTTTTTTTTACATTTGTCATTTAAAAATGGACATATTCTGAGTCTCACATGTTTATTGTCTTGTTGAAGGTATGTGCCTTTACTGTTTAATGCTCAATTTCATTTTTTTTCCTTTAAAAGAAGGTTGCTTTGATTCTTTTTAGCTTTGTTTCTGGGCTTCTTTCAGAGGGAAAGGAGTGTGAAAATAAATAGTAATAAAATAACTGACTTTTCATTGAACAATTGCTTCTTTTGCATATTTAGATATAAAGTTTATGATCTCCCACATGTATTATACACAAAGCCTGCTTGGAAGAACGCAAATCCTAAAATAGAAGAATTGGTTCAATTTTCATCCATGAAGGTTTCCCAAGATTTTTTGAATTATCTACAGAGAAATGCTTTAATTGTTGACTTGTGGGGACTTCAAGGTATTCTTTTAATTTCAGCATTGTTAAATTACATTTGCATCTTGAAAAGCTTCATGTCTATATACACAAACACAGGGTATAAACCTGTCTTTTATTGGGGGTTTTTTTTTGGAAACATTAAAAAATCCTTTATTCTTGGTCTTGCTAGCCTACTCTGGCAAACTCAGCTTGCAGAAAGGCTTCAAAACATTGCATCAAGGAATATCATACATGTGGTGCTTACTTCCTGATCAATATGAACCCTTTCCTTAAATTTCCCATTTATTACCTAAGACTCTTCTGTGCCAGGGGCGGGCTTCTAACATTTTAGCAAGGGGTTCTCTGCCCGGTTGCTGGGTGGCATGGCCATGGTGGGCATAGCCTAGTCAGCCTCCTGCCCCATGGCAGCGGGGGTGTTTTTGCTCTCCCTGGGCTCCAGATGTTTTTTTCAAGCCTCCGGGAGGGCAAAAACGGCCTCCCTGGACTACAGAGGCTCTCTGGAGGTCAGAAACAGACCCAAACTCCACATGCGCCCTGCACTTACCTGCTTCCAAAACGGCCGCTTGGGAACTCCTGGGAGGGGCGGAGTGGGCGGAGCCAGCCATGAGTGGGATTTGGGGGTTCTACAGACTGGACAGAATCTTAGCTAGAGGTTCTCCTGAACCCCTGCAAACCACCAGCAGCCCACCCCTGCTGCTGACTGATATGCTACCTAACATAGTAGCATAACTCCCTCAACACTGTCTTATGCCTCAAGATATTTACACATATAATAGGCTGAATAGACAGTCCTCAACTTACAACAGTTCATTTAGTGATCATTCAAAGTTACAAGGGCACTGAAAGAAGTGACCTATGACTGCTTTTCACACTTACGACCATTACAGCATCCCCATGGTCACATGACCAAAATTCGGATGCTTGGAAAGTGGTTCATATTTATGACATTTGCAGTTTCCCGGGGTCATGTAATCACCTTTTGCAACCTTCGGGCAATCAAAGTCAATGGGGAATCCAGATTCACTCAACAACCATGTTACTAACTAACACATGGAAAGGTTCAGTTAACAACCGTGACAAGAAAAGTCGTAAAATGGGGCAAACTCCCTTAACAAATGTTTCACTTAGCAACATAAATTTTGGGCTCAATTGCAGTCGTAACTCGAGGACTACCTGTATTGCTTCTGCCCTTGTCATCTTCTCATCTTTCTCATCCTCTCATCTTTCCTACTACTTTCTCCTTTTGGTATATTATGATTTTTCAATTGTTTGTATCTTATGATTCATTATTGTATCTTATGATTTATGATCTATGACTTATCACTTTGTTGTTTGTATGTATACTGAGAACTTATGTTTGTCCCAGAAATTTCATGACATTTATTTTAAATTCCATTCATTTTGCTGATTTCTTAAGCATTGTTCACTCAATGCCAAACTATTTTTTCATTTTCATTCCACTCTGAGTTTTCTTTGCTGCTTTTTTTTTCTTAGTGACTCTTGCTTCTGTAGACTACATTATTTACAACCTTCTTTTTTCTCTCCGTACACATTCTGTGATAGCTTCCTCTCATCCTCAGTTTTCTTCTGCAGTCATTCTCCTATTTGCATTATTTTCTCATTCGCAGCTTCTTTCTACTTATCATTCCAGCAAACTTCCTTTTTCATATTTCTCATTAGCATAACTTCACAAACCTGACCATTATTCTGTAGCATAATTATTTCTCTTTATTTTCTTGCAGCGATTTTATACTATGCAATCTTGATGGTTCCCCACCCCGCAGCACTTTCCCCATGTTCTCTCCTTATGTTCATATTCCACTCATTCTGTTAGGAATCACTTACAACAATAATGACTTACGACCAGATTTCCAGTCCCAATGGCAGTTGTAAGTCAAGGATTATCTGTGTTAGAGTTACAGGTTTCAAAACCTGTTATTGATAAATTTAATATTCAATAATTAACTAAATTGGTCAGCATGTGACTCGTGAATCAGAATGAAATGTTACAAAGATTTCTATCTAATTCTATCTAAAGCAGAAGACCTTGTAGCTTTTCAGACAGGTGACTGGCCATTCTCTTCTTAAAAACTTCCAGTGATAAAGCACTTACAACTTCTGAAAGCAAGCTGTTCCACTGGTTAATTGTACTCACTGTTGGGAAGTTTCTTAACCCTCCTTGCCTCCCTCCTCTGTAAGACACTGCCATATTCTGATCTATTAAATCATTCTCAGTTTCGGAAACACACAGCATGTCCATTGTTCTCATTCATTCAAGTGTTTAGAATGATCTCATCCTACATTCTAAATTGCATTCTTCCCAATGCCATGATTGTCACCAGGTGGGCTCATACAGTAGATGCTGGCTTCCATCACTGATCATAACTTTGGCCCGCCAAGGCTTTCACATAATACTTTTTAGTAAGTATTTTAGCTCTGTGTGTCCCTTATGCAGAATTCTCTGCTAATACTAGGAAGAGTACTGGTCAGGGTACTCTTTGGCTGCTTTGACACAAATGCTTCCAACTCCAACTTTACTCATGGAAAGCTCAAAAACTATTCTTTGCTAGAGGCAAGAGATTTCTGATCAAGAGTCCACCATGCAATCTAATAGATTATTCTTACTCCCTTACTCCTTACCTTGTTCCCTTCAACTAGAAGGTACTTGCAGTGTACTGATGTAGAGTTTATTTAGGAATGGAAAACTTGTAGCCTTCCAAAAGTTGGTGCACTAAACTTCCATCTTGCCTCACCATTAGCCAGGTTTATTGTGTCAGTAGTTCAGGAATATCAAGAGTCTATCAAAGATTCCCCACCCTACCTTGGCTTGTTGATATAAAGAGAAACCTTTGGAAACCTGCAAAAAAGTAATAAAACATATGTATGTATGTTTATAAGTACAGATATATGTATTATGCCTGTATCTGTGAATTTATTGGCCAAATAGACAATACAATAATTGAAAGGAAGAAAATAATAATATCATATTTTATTCCTATGGCTGTGGCTTCTAAGCATTGCAGATCACTTTGCATTATAAGCAGCTAGAATAATACCACATATATACTGAAAGGACCTCTGAAGGATTAGAGCATACACAGAGTGCAACCTAATTCAGCTTTTGTTAAATTGCTGTTGAGAGAAGCTCCATTGTAACCTAACATGCCAACTTCATAGATAAAACTTCTAGGCGAATTGCCAAGCTTAGCCTAGTAAAGTAACAAATGGATTGTGCCAAGCAACCTTGCTTGTAACTTGAAATGTGTGTTCAGCATTCCCCAACAAAGCTCTGTTTTATACGTCAGCAAATGTATTTCTTTCCTCTTCTAAGGTCCATTGTTTTCAGTGCACTGAGAAAAATCATATTTGTGTAACATGAAATAATGTTTCTAACACTATGACAAGCTGTGCAAGCTGTGTAAGACTATAATAAGTTTGACAAAAAGTTTTTTTCTCCAAGAGACGGTGAGGCTCAAGCCTGTTTTTTTTTTCTCTCTCTATGCCTGCTCTGTTAAGGTGGGAAACAAAAATGCCATCAAGTCTTTTTGCTTTCTGCAGAAAATAAAAACTGATAATCAGTAGCCTCGTGTTCAGAATTTCATTGGAATTATCAGATTCTGAGCTGAATTCAAAAACCTTACAATACTATACCAGATCAAGTTCAATTTTCAGTGTAGAAAGATGTACTGTTGACTTTTGGACCAAATGCACAATTCTTTTTACTGTTGGTTGGTTCTTCATTACATCTTGCTTGTTCATTATTAGACTACCACAGCTACAAAATTCTGACTGTTCTGTTATTTATTTAGTTAGTTTTAATGCCGTCCATCTCCCTGATCCAGTGACTCTGGATGACATCACTTGGATGTCATTCGTCCAGCATGCTTAGCCTTCCTAGGTGACACTGGGTCCTCTATCATGCTTCCTTGTTTCCCTAGGATACTGAGCATGAGCAATATCATAATGGTGGTTGTTGGCTAGGAGTGGGATGCCTGCAGGCACCTTAAGCAGGAGAATATGCCATCAGGTGAGAGGGGAAGAAGGACCACCCGGGGTAGCTGAGGCTAATTTATTTAGGAGCATGATGTAAAGAATCTGTAAAATAAAATTCTTGAAGCCTAAGGGCATATCAGTCCAAGGAACTTCAAGGTTACTCAGGATCCCTGATAGAAAAATAAATGAAATTGACACAAAATGATCCTGTTGTCAGCTAGAAAATAATGTATGCTTCTTAAGTAACAATATTTTCCTGGTCCTACAGAAGGATGTGCAGAATTGTGTTCTACTGAGGAAGGCATGGCTGTCATTAGCGAAGGCTCATATATTATCGATAATCCAAAAGCGGGGATTTTAATACGAGGTGATCTGGTGAGTGTATGACTAGCAGTTAAAAATAGTGTATTCTTCATTTCTACACAGCTCAAATAATGAATGCTTTTATGTGTTTGGCCTGCTTTTGAATAGAGAAGGAGCATGAAACAGAGGCAGGAGGGAGACCAGGGAAAAGGGGAAGAGGATCCTAGAAGGTTGTTGGGGAAAGGCCACAATTAGAAAAGGTTAATTGAATAGAGAAAGAAGTAGAAAGTTATACTGGAGTGGGACAGTGATACTGATGAGATAACATGTTATATGTGTGATAAGGCTGGAAATGTTGCCTGGAATTGAATCATCCGGACAGAAAGACCCACTGTTCAGAATCTTCAAAGGTCGGAGGAGATAGTTGTGGCAACAGTTAATGGGAGATTTACTGAAGAGTGTAGTTTGATGCCATTGCACTCTCACTTCATTTGGGATATACTCAGGACTGACATTCAATCTTGCACAAATGTTTATGGGGAAAAAGCACTATTGTAGGAATAGTATCACAGCTCCCTTGCAACATAATAGAAACAGATTTCCCAACGTGCCATAAGTTAGCAACTGATCCATCCCCAGAGCTTTGGAAGAGCAACCAATATCGAACTGTTGCCAGGATTACTATAGATGATAAAGGGATCAGGACTAAAATGAAGGGGGAAAAATGCCATTGATATGCTAGAACAGTAATGGTGAACCTTTTCGGTACCAAGTGCCCAAACCAGAACATGTGTGCATGTGTGCCCCGGAGCACCGGAAACCTTAAGACCAGCTGGCCGGCGCACACATGCCTGTTTTTTTATTGGTTATGGCCATTTTCAGGGCTATTTCAGGCTGGGTTTTTGGGCCCAAAACACCCCAAAAACAGCTGGAAAATGGCCCGGAAAATGGCCTAAAAAAGGCCCAAAAAACAGCATGGAAAATGCCCCCCAAATGGCCTGAAAAAGGCCCAGGAAACAGCCGGTTTTTTGGCTGTTTTTCAGGGCGTTTTCCGCTGCTCCAGTGCCTGTGAAGACCAGCTGGCTGGCGTGCATGTGCGTGCTGGAAACAGAAGAGCAGCTGGTGACAGCGTGCGTGCCCACAGAGAGGGCTTTGCGTGCCAACTCTGGCATACGTGCCATAGGTTCGCCATCACGGTGCTAGAAGAAAGGGGTGAATGAAGGGGTGAATTAACATCACAAGTTCTACCCTAAATCCCGAAGAAACCAGCAGAAAGGAAAAAGTAGGGAATCAGAAAAAGGCTACCTCTTCTGTTAAGAAAACAGAAATATGAGAATGATTGATAAAGGAGAAACAGGTTAAGATGGTTTCCCAACTTGAGGCCTGAACTTTCCAGATGGTTTCTGGGAATTTTCACGTACTTACTAGGGCTGCATCTTGTTATTGATTAATTAAATGTATTGCTGCTCATCTTACCACAGAATAACTCTGGGTAGCTTAGGGTCATGCTCCTAACTTGGCAAACTTTAAATAGATGTTCCTTTGTACATTCAGTTCTCAACTATGGAATTGTTTTTCAGAAGTGAGCAGCTATTGCTTTTGAAGGATAGGCAACCTAGGACTATATGATGGGATTTTAGTCTTTAGCTCATGCAATATTTCTATCTGGATCAGCTTCCACTCTGTTTTGAGAGTGATTCCCATTATTATAGTAAGAAAAAATGATTTATTTAGTGATACCGTTTCTCATTAGACCAGATATTGCCATACAGCAGCAATACGCTGGAAGTTCTGAAGAGCCATGATGGGGAAGAGCTTCTGGAGTTGGTCAATCTATGTGGTTGCTATGAATTGGCATTGATTTAATGTCCTAAGTCTTTGTCGTTGTCTCTGTAATGTGTATATCTGCAGTCATCAATATAATTGTTTCTTGCTGATGGGACAGCTGTTTTCTTTTTTCTTGAGGAAGTGATTCCCAAATGAATGAAGGCTTCTCCAGAAACATACTCATCAGTAACCAAACTTCAAAGGGAGATCTTATGTACTTTATGATTTATAAATTATCAGCACGTTTTAGTGTCCCTGTCCTCCCAGTTCTGCAAATGGCTTAAAGTATTTATTCTATGACTTCAGTTCAAACATCCTGCACTAAGCTCTGGGCTTTGCTTTTAAATTGCCAATAACCATTTTAATTCAATGAAAAAGCTTGCATTATTAATCGCCATTTCCATCTGAATAATTGCATACACACATCCTAAATAACAAACAATATATTTTATTTAGGATACAGAAAGCCATATTGCTGAACTTTATCAAAAGCTGTTAAAACTAGAACAAGAGACTGAATTACTTAGAGATATTAATAGATCTCTGACAGAGGAAAACATACATCTGAAAGCTAAATTGAAAGAATATGAGGCAGAAACCCATTTCTGTAAGTATCTTACAGAAGTAAAATGTAAGTAAAAATGTAATTCTTTACTTTTCTTTGTTTACTTTGAAATTGATAAGCCAGCTGTTACCACAGCTGATAGTCCTCCAGATGTTGATGAAGTACAATGTCAAACATTTCTTAAACCCATCTGGAATTGCTGAGAACGGGAACTTTTAAAATAATTATTTTATTAACTTGAGACCGGGATGAAATGCTCCACAGAATAACAGTTGGGAGGGATCTTGCAGGTTATCTAGTCCAACCCTCTGCCCAAGCAGGAGACCCTACATCTCCCCTCTGCCTAGGATCAAACTCACAACCTCCTGATTGTGAGGCTAGAGCTCCACCTTTAGGCCACAAAATCAGATGGCTCCAATTGGTTTCAAGTGAAATATTCATTTTTGACTTCGTAGTGGGATGGTATTCTGAATATCATTTATTTATTTATTATTTATTTATATCTGTTTTCCAACCGTCATTCAAGAGCAAAAGCAGTGTACATAAATGCTGTTCCTTGTATTCCCTCCTCCCCCCCGCACAATCCTGTGAAGGTTGGACTTCCTGGCCTCAAGTCACCCAATGAGATTCTGTGGCCGAGAGTATTTTGTTAACAAGTTGTATTCTAAATTTCTTGAGATTAGGAATGATTGCAAATAGCTTCAAACAAGGAACACTTTAACATTTTATGGTGGGTCCCCTTCTGTACAATGCATTCCTATTCTCAACCCATTGATACTGATTTTTAAATCTCCTTATAGGTAAGATCTTAAAATCTCCTTCAAAACTCCACGTTAATAAGATAATTTCAGCAGCATCAAGAGATAGTCGCACAGTGTGCAGCTCTCGGGTCAGCTGTGATGCTGAATTTGCTAAAGCTCTCAAATCCTTCTACCAGAAAATGAATGTGATCAGAGGACAGTTCTTAAAACTACAACACTACAAAGCCCCGGTATACATTATAATTCTCTTGGAAAGACACGGATTACGTTCTCCTTAGTTCTAAACAGTTTGTGTTTTCTGGATATCATTTCCACAAGGTCTGAGTAGTTTATTTTTCTTCAGGTTTTCACACCTAGTACTTTCTCCACAGCCTTTTATAGCCCCTAGATCACCCCCCGAACTGGGCCAATTTTAGATTAGGGTCAAAATGAGTATCTTGACTTGCTGCCAGGGAGGCCTCAACAAAGCTTAGCCTTATCCCCTCTTGCTGGAAATACAACCAGATCAGAGGTGGTATTCAGCAGGTTCTGACCAGTTCTGGAGAACCAGTAGTGGAAATTTTGAGTACTTCAGAGAACCAGTAAATACCAACTGACTGGCCCCACCCCCATCTATTCTCTGCCTCCCGAGTCCCAAGTGATCGGGAGGAAATGGGGATTTTGCAGTAACCTTCCTCTGGAGTGGGGAAGGAATGGAGATTTTACAGTATCCTTCCCCTGCCATGCCCACCAAGCCACGCTCACAGAACCTGTAGTAAAAAATTTTGAATCCTACCACTGACCCAGAGGCTTCAAATTTAGGATACTAGAAATACTTTCTATTCTAAATAAAAATTGCTGGGGACTAATGTGATAAATATCAATTTATACAGTAATTATTTAAAATATCTTGTTGAAAAACCTTTGTTCTATAGATTGTCCATTTGCTGTTTTCGTATCAAAGTTCCTATTTCCTTGATAGGCATTATGAACCGCACTATTATTTAAACATTTTTTTACTATACAATATTACAGGAAAGAATGCTATTTATTTTATTTTTAGGATGAAGATAACATCCAACTACTTCGACTTTTTACTGAGAGACAATCACACTTGTTGAAGGATTTTGGAGAACAACTTGAGTCAAGTATAAATAAACTGAAAAATGATGTTGCCTTAATAGTTAAGAAGAAACGAGAGGCCAGGTTACAGCAAGGCATTAAGTGAATGTGGTTTACCAAGTAAAATATTAGTGAGTTGGAAATTAAATCAGTAATTACATATATCATTATATGTCAACTGCCTTCTAATTTCTTCACAATTTCAACATTAGCTTTTTGAAATTTTTCTTCCTTTAGACCGTGTTCACACTATAGAAGGAAGTACCCCGGAATTTAGTATTCATTGTAATAGGGGTAGTACTGTGTGTCACTCTCAACTCTTTCCAACGAGAGATTAATAAGAAAGTTTTGTTACTGTTGCTAATTATGAACTTTCCTTTCCAAACAATGAGACTTATGGAGTTCTTGATGCTCTCTGGGCTTGGTTGTCTGCTTGCAGACATTTCATTACCCAACTAGGTGACATCATCAGTGCAAGTGAGTGTGGGGTTTGCTCAGTTTATATTCAGAAGCTTGCCTTGCCAGTATTGGTGGGTTGTGGTTGTCTTCTAAGTAGTCTAAGGTGTTTGTTTTTTTGCTCGTTTCAGCTTTCTCTTTTATTGGAATCAGACTTTCTTAGCTCTCTTTATCAGTACCACAAGTCCTAATAAAAGTTTAGATTTCTATATATCCATGTGATTTATGTTGATGATGATCTCATTGCCTCCTAAATTGTGAATAAACATAAGCAATTCCAGAAATCCCATTTCTGTTCGGGACATAAAAAAAGGCTTTCAGCATTAAATATAAGGATTCATAATCTTGCTTTTAATTTGAGCTAATAAATTAGAGATGGTATTCCATTTTCCATCTTACTATCTAAAATAGGATGAAATACCATTTTCTTAACCTATTGGATCATGCTAATTCTTATACTATAACTGAATTATGCTTTAAACATTTATGAAACTGAAAACAGATTTTCAATCCTTTTATTGCATTGAAAAATAACAAAGAAAATGACAGCAACTAAGTATGAGATTAGTTCTTAAAAACGCCAAATATTCAGGTATGTTTCAGCTGGAATGGATACTTAAGATATGAAGTTTAACTGAACAGGTTAAATGCTTTCATAATGCTATAGCAAACAATCAAATATAGAAAAATACCAAATGACTGGACTCAGTAAGACCTAAGTTAAGGACAATTACTTTATTCCGTTAGTCAACAAGATGTCAATGGAATTTATTCCCACCTTCAATATTTGATCAGTTGGCAGAGTTTCCACAATTTAATCTGCAATAACTTTCAAAAATCAAATAGGAAAAAAGTATAGTTACTGTTTAAAAATGAAATGGATCAGAGTTAGATTTAATGTCTCCTAGAAATTGGATTTGTTTCTAAAAAGCAAGAGGGCTCTATGAGCCATTCCATTAGATTAACCACTGCTAATTAGTTAATGGCAGTTACCTATTTCCAATACTAGTAAGTCCATCTTCCTAACTCGCATGTGAATCATTCAAGCAACAGTATCGTTACACTATACATATTAAGTTTATCAAGTTTATTATTTATTATTTCATTTTGAATGCGCATGCGCGCGCGCACACAAAGAATTGCTGGTCATGTTGTATTTGTAGATTTTCTTTTCAGACTTCAGACTTGCTTATGACAGAGAATTCAATTCCGTGCTTGTTCAGTCTCTCCACAAGTTTTGTCTTATAGAACACAGCCCCAGGAGAATAGACACCACCTCTGTAAAACAAGTCACATTTGCAGTTAGCAACACACAAATAAAAGCAAGCCTAATTTTTTTTACAACAAACCACATTAATGCAAATATTAATGCAAGTTGGGGGTTAAAGATGGGATTTTCTTCCGATATAATCCAAAAATCATTCATCTTAATGCGAACAGTTTGTAATTTTTTTTAAAAGGAAAAAACCATAACACAATTGCAAATTTACTGAATTCAATAAAACATATCCAGGTACATAAGACTGCAGCTCAAATCATAAACATGATAAGCAGGTTTGAAGAAACTGGTAACTTTTTTTCCCATCTAACTATTAGTAACTATTCATAGAGTAATATGATATTCTCTTATTCACAAACCAAGTTTGGATGGCATACAAAACATAGTTAATCAAACTCCTTATAAAAGTAGTCCCTAACTTACAACCATTCGCTTAGTGACTGAAGTTACCATACACTGAAAAAAGTGACATGCCCAGTTCTCATACTTGCAATCATTGTGGTGCCCCCCCCCCCCCATCATATGATCAAAATTCAGGTGCTTGGCAAATGCCACATATTTACGATGGTTACAATATCCCAGGGACCTGGAATTATCATTTACAACCTTCCTAGGGAGTTTCCAACAAGCTAAATCAATGGGGAAAGAAGATTTGCTTAACAAATACATAATTCATTTAACTGCAGTGATTTGCTTAACAATCATGGCAAAAAAGTCATAAAATGAGGTGTGACTCACTTAACAATTGCCTTGCATAACAACAAAAAAAATTGGACTCAATGTGGTTGCAGGTTGAGGACTGCTTGTAGTGTTTCTAATGTTTATTCCTCACTGCCAGCTTTCTATAAATAGCTCAAAATATGTAGATAATGAGGGCTTATAAAATGGGAGAGTTACTATAGCATGGAACTATTCAGCCAGTAGGACTTTGCCATTTAGTTTCTTATCCTTAAATACAGGTAGTCCTCTACTTACAACGGTTCATTTAGCGACTGTTCAAAGTTACAAAGTTACAACAACATTGAAACGTATGGCCGTTTTCCAGTTATAACTTTTGCAGCATCCCCATGATGATGTGATAAAAATTCAGACGCTTGGCAACTGGTTCATACTTATGAGCATTGCTGTGTCCCAAGGTCACATGTGGTTGTCACGATGTTAAAAAGTTTGCTAGGCATGAACTGACATTCAAGAGTTAAACTAAGAAAGAGTTATTGCGCAGGTCATAAAAGTTCTTATCTGAAAGTGATTTATTGCGCATGCGTCACACTTTCCTTTGTTCTTTGTCCGGCTGCCAAGCAGAACTTGGCAGACGGAGCTTTCATTATCAAAATGTAACAATTTAGTTAACTTTCTGTTTTATTTACTTTTATTATTTTCGTATTAAAGTTTGTTTATTAATTAGAATACTTCTCAAAGACTTTTATTTTATTTTCTTAATATATCAAAAGATATGCTGAAGGGAATCAGCACGGTCCATTGATCTCAGATTTCTCCAGGGCGTTTAACAAATCTCACTTTACAACAGGTATTTTGGGCTCAATTGTGGTCACATGTGGTCACAGACTATCTGTATATTTCACTCAACTTCTTTGAAAAAACTGACACCAGCTATTGTGAAATTTCTCTGGTGCTTATTTTCATCTAGTATCTATAGGATGCAAAATAAGATGGTTTACGATTAGAGGATAAACACTCACTTTTTGGGAAGTGAATTCTTGTCCTTAAGAAGCGCAACAGCAGCCTGTACCATTGCTATAGGTGTAGCAACATAACCAGCCTCTGTAAAGAGAAAGAAATATCATTACATTCATCACTTCAAAACATTTTGAGATGAAAAAGATGGAAAATAAAACTATTGTGATCAAGTAGAAATACAGTAGATACAGTAGTTGCTTTATCTGAATCCCAGTAAGAATAGGAAGAGCTTACAAGAACTTGGACAGAGAAGGGAAGTCAAAAGAAGCAATAGCACCCAAGACTTATATACCGCTTCACGGTGCTTTACAACCCTCTTTAAGCAGTTAAGAGTCAGCATATTACCCTTAACAATGTGGGTCCTCATTTTACCCACCTTGGAAGATGGAAGGCTGAGTCAACCTTGAGCTGGTGACTCAGCTCAAACTGCTGAACTGCTGGCAGTTGACAGTCAGCAGAAATAACCTGCAATACTGCATTCTAACCAGCGTGCCACCACACTCACAGTTAACCGTTGAACACAACAACAAAAGGAAAAAGTAATAGCACGTTTGTGTATACTGTATACGGTGTATGAAAATAGAAATACTGGTAGTCCTGGTGATAGAATCATTCTCTAAATAAGCATTCAGGAGGAATTTTGTTCTGCTGTACCTTTAAATACAACCAGTATCCTAAGTTACCTGTTAAATAACATCTCATTGTTTATAACCAAATGGTCCTTTAAGTAAATGGAAGACAGAATTTTAAAAAAATCCCATTCCTTGCACCTATACATATTAGGGGAAAAACAATATAAGAACTGTATATTCATTATTTTGAGGTAGTGGCATCAATGTTTTAATGAAATTTATTTCCAGGCTAAACTTAAGAGAAATTATTGCCACTATTGAAACAATAAACCTAGGTTCACCATAAGCACATAAAAACCAGTTCTCTGATCTCTACTTCCATCATTCCTTGCCACTTATAACATCATGATCATACTACTGACTAATTAGTAGTCACTGAAAGAACATCTGGCAGTAAGAAAAAATCAAATTGCAAATGGTTCTATCAAACTTAATAGAATGGTGGTTTTTTTTTTTGTACTATTTACAAACAAAGCAATTATGTATCATTTGCATGTAGGCTACCAGTCCTCATATTAATTTCATCCTTCTCTCTGCATTACAGAATAATATTTCTGCATGCATCCTTATAAGTGTACATTGCAATCACAAGGTTTGACAGCAGAGGTACATCTTCCTGACAAGAAGGCACTTCTATTCAGACAAATTGGTCCTCACAACGTTTTGAATTGTCCTCTACTCTTTGGAAGCAATTTTACATAAGGGAAGGACAATTTAACTGCACAAATAGAATATTGATTTTGTATAATTAGATCCTGGAAAATAGTACTACATGTCTTGCATTATAAATTCTCTATAACGACTACAAAAACCCCACAACTTTTAATTATATTGATTCAGTATAGTATTTCAACTGCTCAGAAACAGATACATTTTTATAAATTATAGGGTTAGGAAACAAAGCATAGGCTAATTTTCCATCATTCTTTACTTCATTTTTTAATTTGTGATATTGTGCAAATTGGCAAACTGTGGTTAATATTAAATTGGAAGAAAAACATGGATGCGAATGGCTTTGCTCACAAATTTTTGAACAACAGTTTTGGTGAACTGTCTGAATTGAACCACATACTTCACTTGTTTGATATTTCTCTGAAATCTTGTTCACATAAAAATATTCTTTTAATATCACTGAGATATTTTGGAATACCAAAGAACACAAAGTATTATTTTCATTATCTATTGCTGGAAACAATGCATGTTGTGTACCTTTTTATGTGATGTGATGCACAGCTTTCTTATTCTTATTTACTTGTAACATGTTTTATCCGATAAAACTCCTTCGCCCTCAGCAACCACAGAATCCTGCTACATTCATCCATAGTGAAAGTATTAGGCTATTGTATCACAAACTCCACCCTTTTTGGGTGCACATCTACAATCACAATGCATATAAAAAAGGGCAGGCTGTACACTGCAATGCCATGAGACTGCTTTTGTTAGTCTGACCTACCTTGCAGACATCACTACCCACAGAACCATTTGGAACTGCTACTTGTATATTTAATGCTATATGAATCATGTTCTGTCTGTCTGTCTATCTTAACTATCTATTATTCTATTTTATTATTTATTTATATTTATTATATTAATTTATTATATTTATATAGGCCGTACGTATGTGTGTATGTATGTATGTTCCAGCATAACTCTGGAGCACCTCGAGCAATTTCAACCAAACTTGGTATAAAGATGACGTACCCTCTGGAAACAAATACTGGGGTGAGGGGGGGGGGGGACAACACCCCTGATGTATGTGTGTGTGTGTGTGTTTTCCAGCATAACTCTGGAACGCCTGGTCTGTAAAGGAGAGCAAGTGAGGCGTCCTAGAGCGGCAATTGCTTGTGATATCAGTTCATTCACAGCTTCCTCTGGAAAGCCAGCCTAGACATGCTCCCTCCAGTGGACCAATGGGGAAGTGCCTGATGGATTTGGGGCAAAGTGTCAGGATTGTAGACAGGGCGGGAAAGAGGAATGCATGGGAGGGGGAAGGGAGAGGGCAGGGATGATGGGAATGGGAGTAGGGGGAAGAAAGGCCCCTTTCAATGGCTCCCTGTCAGACAAACACTTCGACGTCTGTGAATACCCAGGCAACGCCAAGTTATCAGCTAGTATTAAATAAAGTATTGTTGAATGTAATTAATAATACAATTAATTTTACTCCAATATTACTCTTCTACCTGGTCCCTTCACTTGGGTGCAGATTTTAACATCAGGTTTGCCCTCCTGTGAATTTGGTCCTGTGCTATATCCCTCTCCAAGAAAGGTCATTTCAAAAGATGATTCTTCCATCTATCATTCAAAAGATAAAAAATAAACAGTATTATATCACCAGACAGCACCTCAGTGTACATCATGCATACATATTCTGTATACAATTACCCTGCATCCTAATTTATATCAATTTTGGGAATGAAATCAAATTATTTAACGATGATTTTTATCTCTAACCCGATTTGAAAGAACAATATATATGTAACCTTAAGGCAGTGCTTCTCAATTATTTTCTGTCATGCCCCCCCTAGGAAGAAGAAAACATTTCGCGCACCCCCGCGCGACTGTAAATAGTATCATTTGTCTATAAAATTGTTATAAGTACACCTCTGCATAACACTGTATTGAATAATGCAACGCTTCCGACGAGAAGTCAGATGCTGGGTGACACTGTTGTGTCTTATCTACCAGAGAGTTAAGACCCACTAAAATTGATTGGCTTTGCTTCCAATTTGGGCCTTCCAATGAAGCTGCAAAGCAACGCGGGCTGCCCCGGTGGCATCCAATCTTTCTTTCATGTTTGGTTTCCGAAGTCCTGCACAGCGCCCGGGGCCAGGCCGGCCTTTCTGCCGTCCTTTCCTTCGCCGGACGGGGGCTGCCAAAAGAAGGGAGCGCACCCTCCGCCCGACCGCTTTCCTTTCACTTTGGGACTGCAGGTCAGTCATTTGGTCGGCCGGCGGGCTGCAGGGTAGCCCGAGCAAGAGGCTGGTCAGCGTGAAGGGACGTCCGCGCCCACCAGGCGGCCTCAGCTCCCGCTTCCCCTCGCCCGCCGCGGCCAGTTGCAGGGCGCGGATCCCGCTCGGAGAAGGCGGAGCGGCAGCTCCTCCCTCAGCCAGGAGCCAGCGGGGGCTGGTTGGACAGGCAACCTCGTCGGGAAACTTCAGTCCGCTGCCTTCGCCTTCGCCGCCTTCGCCGCCAGTTAGCCCAGAGGAGACGCGAGCGAGGCCACAAAGACCTCTTTGAGCACCCCCTCGCAGCCGCCCGCTACTCTTCATCCCCAGAGCAAGCGAGGGTTGCAAGAGGAGATTTACACACGGGCTGAGCCCACTTGAAAGCAAACTGTTGAACGTGGTGGCGGGACCCCGCCTGTTGCTCCTGGCTCCTTGTTTGCACCCAGATGGAAAGGGAGCCTTCGCGCCCCCCTTTACGGAGCCTCGCGCCCCCCCTGGGGGGGGGGCGCCCCACTATTTGAGAAGCACTGCCTTAAGGTAAGAGAAAAACTTAGTTATGGGTTAGTATTTCTAACATAGCAAACTAGATTCAGAGATATTCATGCTATGCTAAGAGAAAATAGTACTGTGATTTAATTCTTACTGATCAGCCAAAGAATTTTTGCAGCCTGAAATCCTGAGATGCTATGTATGCAAATAATACAACATATAAAAAAGATTTATGTTTACAAGATTACATATTGCCTTTTTTTAATTCAACATTCAGATGTGCTTTCTGATGCCATACAGCAAACCTGAACATATTCAATGCAAATCTAAGTAAAACAATCAATGGTGAAACAAGTTACATTTGCCAACTGGACTTCAACACTATTAATGCATCGTAGCATTCTCAAATGGAACATTTGCCATTGTTCACTCAACTTGTTTATAGAAGTTTGAGATATTTAGCCTGCATTTAGATTAATGTAATCCCATGTATAGGATTAAAACATTTTTCTAATATAGGCTACAGAGCACAACATATGTTTGATCCAGTATGTATAATAGTCTCATGTTAAGATATCAGAGTAAAAAATAGAATAATAAAGATGAGACCTCTTTTACTGCATAGAGTACAGATTATATTCAATTAGTAATATACAGAAAACAATAATTATAAAATATATTAGTATGTAAGAACAAAAGTAAAATTACCTGTTTTTCTGTTGGTCCATCTTTTGTAAAATGCCCTCCAGAAAAGAATTCAGGATACTGAAGAAAGCAGTTTCATAGTAAGTTTCAGAATAATTGAACAATTGACAAAATTTGACAAATTTCAAAACTAATTAAAAGAAATCTTACTTTTAGCAGGAGCTTTCTTCCAAAGTTGAATTTCGCAAGCATTAAAAATAAAAGACCAGCAAACATTAGTTTTATGACAGAAGTGAGGCCGCCCACAGTGGTGTAAGCACCATACTGGACCTGAATAGGAGAGGTAAGTGATATCAAGTTTAGTATCCATTTCCATGAAACATTTAAATTAATTCTGAGTAAAATTTTAAAAAAATCAAGGCCCAGAATTTTTTCATAAACAAGCCAATCAAAGTTATTTAAAAAGTTAATCTAGGAAATATACTTCCTATCCGTAATGAGGACCTTGTAAGAAGAGCTGCAGACAGAAGAAAACACTTCTAATACTGGGTCTACAAGGTCACATACAGAGTATTAGCAACATATCTGCGGTCAAAATAATAAGAACACAGTAATGTACTTTTCTAAAGGCAATACAAATATTCTGAAATCCTTGAGGATGGTCAAAACATTAGGAGGAAATTTCAATGGAATACCATGACATTTTTATAAGAGAAACAATTATATTCTTCCTCCTATTTGCTATTTAAGAAATAATTTGAAGTATAAGTCTGGAGTTGATCATTTATTATAATATAATAATAATATTTAATATATTATTTAATATTTGTATTATTTTATATTATCTGAACATTGTTGTAAGATAACATTATATTATCTTACAACAATGACTCATGTCTGAAAGTAATGGGCTAAAGAGGAGCAGGTAGAAAATTTCACTCTTCTGAAGAATAACTATTTTAGATGGTGAGTCCCTATATACAAATTTTGAAAAATTGACAAGATATGGACAAGGGTTTATTATTAAAAAGTAAAACATCACTGATGGATTTCATAGCTTACATGAAAGATGGAAGCTTGTATTCCTTTGTTAAAAAGAAACAAAACTAATGTTATAACATGTTAAATAAACTTACAGGTGTTTCTTGCAAATGTGAATGCAAATACCGCTGAGTTCGCTTTACTACAGAGGCATCTGATCCCATGAATGGAATGGAATACTGTTTAAATTCATTACTGTAAAATACTGTACCTCTAAAAAACACAAAGAGAAAATGAAGCATAACAAACATAGCTTGGATCCGCACTTTGAAAACAAAAGCATATTTACAGTATTGATAGGCAGTGTTTTTTTCCAAGGGTTATTAGGGAATGAGTCCAATGATATTACTGGGCTTGAGATTAACATTTTCAGCTTGTTTTTGTATTTTGGGTATGTATAATTGCAAAATAGATTTTCAATTTTGGGGAATAGTGGAAAATCACCATCTGGGGCTGCAAAATATAGGTGCCTCCAGTCTAGAGAATGGTTTACCTACTTTTTAGTGATAGATTCCAATACCACATTTCACTTCAGGAAAGGCCTTGAATAACAGATTACAGATCAAAATTATTTAAAATGTCATTTTCTTCCTTTTACTCTAAAAAATATTGAACAACATGTTTGTAATTTAAAACACTAAAAGATGTATATTTTCTGTACCTTCTTTTGAGTTTTGCTCCAAATACTGGAAGTTGTTTATATCCAATTTGTTTTCTAATTTTCTTCAAGTTCTCTTGATCCGCCAAGCCATATACAGCTGATTTCCAGGTTCCATCATGAATGCAGGCTCCCTGTTAAAATGGCATTATCATTCAGCTATGTGCTTACATTTGGCCATTTTTTACTTTCTTTTTGCTCAATGATTTTGTTACAGAAACAGGCAAGAGAAAAGGCCAGATAATTTGGGTACATGGGCATTACGTTTATTTGGTGAGCAACACGATCAGAAATTGAGAGAACTGGTGAAAATAGTATTAAGAGATTCCTCTAAAAGGTGCCTAGTTTTCCTTCCTTTTTCAAAATTCTTCCTTTATGCATAATTGGGGGAAAATCTAGTGAGGGGTCTGTTTTCCTGGATACAGAGGTACTATAATGGCATTTCTTTCTATTGTTAACTGTTTTATTTAGATAGATGTTTCAAGTTTTTCTGCCAATGGTAATGTTTTAATTAATATATCATAATAAATTTTAAGGAGCTGTTTATATTGCTACAGCTGTTTTGAGTAGAGCAGCAAAGAAATAAACAAATAAATATAAAATGTACTTAATATCATATATTATTTGTTAACAATGTAGCCCGAGCAGAAAATGTATGAAAACAAACAATTAGACAAGAATAAGTATTAAGAGATATTTTTTGCTATTTTGCAGATACTTTTATTTTTATATATAATGTACTGTGAATGTTTCAGAATTATCAGTATTATATCTTGCTGTGAACTGCTCAGTTTTATAAGATTGAGGCAAAAGGTAAAAGAAAAAAAGTGAGAATCTGCCAATAGTTAAAATATACTAATGGTCATATTCAGGTTCATGCTACAGTTTTTATAATTTAGCACAACAAACTTAATGGAAAAAAAGAAGAAATTAACCAACCTCTGGTCCCGATTTTACGCTCAAAAAACTTTCAATTGCAGTTAAAGTACCTTTAAAGAAAGAAATTAATAATATCTGTGATATTAAGGAACAATTAATATTTTTAAAAAGTATCAATTTACTGTCAGTTTGTTAATATTTATTACTGCTGGATAATTGACATATAGTATATATGTATTCAATAACACGACATCTAATTTATTTGAGGCACATTCTGTAAAGAGAAATGTTCATTTCACTTGTTTCCTTTAGTGCAGAAAACAGGATTTCAATTTCTACTGGACACATTAAAATATACAACTTAAACTGCAAAGTGTTCCAAGATTGAACAGGTTGCAAATACTATTTACTTCAGGTTCTTGACCATGAGTGAAGAAGAGTATAATAGACCCTGGTTTCACCTGAGCAGCTCACTGAAAAATTCAGGAGAACAGAATATCTGTGTGACCTTCCCACAACACTTGGCTATTGCTGTTCCAGTCAATCAAGGAACACAAGGCCTTTCTGATGTGCTTATGTATTGGAAAGACTGGAAATTGGATAGGGTCCATGGTATCTTTCTAAACTTTCTGGTGGAATCAAATCTATAAGATACTATTCTTTAATAGAAGATATGCTCCTCCTTGTTTTGCCATACAAGGGAGCTGATGTTGGGAGACTATTCTTCAATACCTAGGCCACTGACCTGTGTTGTCCCTCAGGGTACTTTCATATTGTCTGTCATGTTGTCCAAAACTGATGTGAATCTGAGGAAGATAATCCAACTTTTGAAACTCTATTGCTTTTAACCATAAATTTTAAGGAAGAATTGGTACCCTTGAACAAAGTCTAAAATTGGTAATGGAATAAATGAAGAAAAACAAACTGAACATGAAGCCAAAAATAACAGAACTACTATTGGAAAATAGAAACCTGAATTGGGAACCGAGGTTCAACCAATTGTGGATGGGATTTCATTCTCACCAAAATTAGGTTCATAGTCTAAGAGTATTCTTTGTTTTTCAAACACCATCAGATGTGCAGACAGCTGTAGTAAGGAGTGACTTTGCTTTATTATGCCTAGTCTGCCAGTTGATATCCTTCCTGAACTGGATGGATTTGATGATGTTTTACACCCTTTCTTGAGGAGAACAACACAATTCAATTGTGTTGAATCACAACTGAATCTCTGCATGAAACACAATTGAATCTCTGCAGGAAAATTATGTAAAAAATGCAACTGATTCAAATTTTGGTAAATTTGTATAAGGTAGAGGAACCAAATACTGGTTGTATTAAGGAAATACCTGTTATCTATTCATTACAAATGAAGTACAATTGGAGGTACTGGCACCTAAATAAGTCCTAGAGCTATGTATGCAACTGCCTCTCTTTTTATGAAACTGTTAAAGGCTTTCCTATTGATATGCTGACACTATCTCCACTGTCAGAGGCCAACCTTTCTGTCTTTTTGCATGTAGCTCCCAGGCTGTAGTAAAGACTCCTTCAAGAATTAAATTTGGCCCCCTCTCTCAATATTTACAAAATCTGTAAAGAAATGTTTATCAGGAGTTTAATTAGCTTTTTATATTCTACTTTCATATTTTGTTATCTATATCAAATACTTGTCAGAATAAAAATCAGAGTACAACTAAGTAAATAAATCACTTTAAGTGCAGAAGGAATGAGACACAATGGTGAACACTGAAAAGTATAAAGAGTTAATTACTGCAGAAGAAATTAGAAATGGAGGCACTCCATTGACTTTGTTGGAAGATTAGAATTGGGGAAGGTCTTTCCCTCAATTTCACAGCTAGGTTTCAACAAAAGATGTGTGGGAAGCAAGACTGCCAGATATTTGGTCAGATCTTCCACCAGACATTTCCATTCTCTGCACTGTTATTATTTATTTTTATAATTATTTAACTTTCAGTACTGATGCCTCTCTCCCCTCTTTTATTTTGTTATACGGTTTTGTTCAGATGCAGGATAAGAACTGTTTTGTTTTATTTGATTAATGAAAGCTTATCTAAAAGACTGTCAGCTAAAGAGGCAGAGGAGGGTGAGGCACGTTTAAATAATTAATAAACAAATCATTTTTAGAATACAGGCTGCATTTTACCACAAACTAAACTAATATCTTGAAACATACAAATAAAGTAGCTACCATACTTCCCCTAGCATTTATCAAAAGATCAGTCAAACAGAACCACCAGATAAAAACAGAATTTGAAAGGATGTCTTTTTTCCTTAGATTTCAAAATGTAATTGAGGCTGATAATGAAGATTTGAGGGAGATTATGACAAACTTACTCGCTGAATACATCAAAAAAGACAGAAAGCAGTTGGGGTGGGATATTGACCTGATCTATAGAGTTAATTCAGTCTATGCTAGAACACACAATGTTCCAAGAGAGGTTCATATTAAATTTCTTAGAAAGACTACAAGAGATGAGATTCTGAGTGCACAAAGGGAGCAAACGTTAAAATACAAGGAGAGAGAGATAGTCATCCTGAAACAATCCCAAAGAAAGTTAGAGATAAAAGAAAAAAAATATTCGTTTTTAGCAAAGAAACTATTTGAAAAAGGGGTTTGGTTTCGTTGGCTTCTACCAGAAGGGATGTTGATATTCTGGGAGGGTGGCAGAGTTAGAATTAATATAACCACGGAGGCGGAGGCCTTCTTAGAAAAAAACAATGCTCTCCTAGACAAAGCTGTTGACATTACACAGGACACGCAGGACACGGGAGGTGACGGAGCCTTGCTGGGGGGGGGGGGGAAGAGGCAGCATAGAGAAAACTTAGATCACAAAAGTGAGCTAGAAAAACACTGCAATTGCTGATACAGGGAATTCTTTTTCTGTTGGATATAAAATAGATTGAAAATATTGGAAGATATAAGGTAAAATATGCTGTCAAAAAAATTGTTAAATAGTATTTTACTTGATGTATTAATGTCTTAATAAGTGAACATTATGAGAGTCGGGGGGGGTGCCATTCTCTGCACAATGTAGCTGCCATAATTTGTACCCCTTTTCCACTACCCTTTTTCCTAAAAATTTTGTAAAACCAATAAAATTTTTGTTCAAAAAAAAAAAAATCATTCAAACATAAAAATCACCTTTTAAGCTGTCTTTGGTGAATAAAACTCCCATATCTGCTGGAATAGAATCAAAACCACAGCTTCCAACAATATATACTCCTTTTTCTTCAGCTTTGCTATTATAATGTAGATACATCCCTTCCAGGAACTAAATTAGAAACACAATATTATATAAAGAAACAACCAATGCATTTCTAACATTCAAGCAAAAATAACAAATTTCTTAACATTATTTTTTAAACTGCTTTCTTGGCTATTGTGCCATCTTGTAGTGTTATAAGTGTTTATTTATTAAATGTTATTAACCATCAAAACAATTCAGTATTTTACAGTTAAATGTAAAATTGGTTTATCTTTAATATTCAACACAGATTTATAGAATTTCACAATCTCACCTAAAAGGCTAGTATGGTGTGTTAAATTGTTGGGAACTGGGCTAAGAAAGCCCAGGTACAAACCCATTCATCATCTCTCAGCCCAACCTACCTCATAAAATGGTGACAACAATAGGAAGAAAACCTCAATTGTGTATTTTCTTTGACTCCCAGAGGAAAAGTAGTATAAAATATAATTATAAATAAAAATACATTTATAAATAAAAATAATTTTACTATCCTAAACACAGTTCCTGTCTACCAATGTCCATTCACACTGCTAATTTATGGAAATGAAAGATGAGTAAGGAGATGTTTGTGGGAGTAGAGAGGAAACCAGACACACACACACAAAAACTGCAGTTCCCAGCACCCATGGATGCTCCATCACATAGTATGCAGAACACCAATACAAAGTTTGATATGTGAAGTAAATAATTATCCTACATTAAGATAAGGAATACTAGTAAAAAGAGTTGAAATTGTGACCTAAACCAAATATTATTCCTCAAAGTCTGATTTATTTTGTTAATTGTACCTACCTGTGGTTCTCCACTAATGTCAATACAATTTGTGCCATTCTCAACGCAAGCTTTTACCACAGGCTCTCCAAAAAAACGGTACTGTAAGAATGAAAAAAGACTAATAAATTATATTAATCTTGGATAATTTAATAGACCTAGTTTGAAGTTTCCTTTCCATTTAAAAAATAAGAATAAAGGAATAAAGGAAAGTTAACAAAGTTAGGATGTAGTTATGATTTAGCTAATACATTAAATTCAATGTGAATAAAAATATTTAGGTTTCTTTTATAATAATTTAGAGATGAAAGCTATACATATAAACCTGAATAAAAACTATAAACAATTAAAACAAAAAGAAAACAAAAATAAAAATTTAACTTGTATAAAAATATTTCAGTATATAGCAAAGAAAAAAGAAAAAGCTTCCCCCTTTGTCACAAGTATAGTTTTTTAAATAACTTATCACCTTATTTTAAAAAGCAACAAAGAATCTTCAACCTAATTCCTTATTTGTAAACGTCTTAAAACCTCATAATTCAATTCTAATCAGCAAAGATCCATTAAGGGTTATCAGAAATATCAATGTATCTGTTATAAACTTAATCCAAAAACCTACTTTATAATCCTTTCTTTTCCTTCTATATCCCAAACTTTACCAATAAAGAAATCACCAAAAACTTATCATGCAATTATGGTCAATCAAAATTGATTAAATGTTATCAGAAAAAAATACATTACTGTATTAAAATTAATCAACAGATTTAAAAATTTTCTTCTCATATCTTACATCATATATGAAAAGAGATACTTAAAATCTCACCATTCGACCTTAATTAGAAAAAGTCAATTATTATTGAAGATAACAACACATCTCTTTATCTTTGATCAAATAAATCAACTTTATATTCCTTCCCCTTATTCTCTATGATCTTAGTCTTTACTCCCATCAAATAAAGCCCTAGAACTTGGTTTGTTTTTGTTTTCTGACTTTGAAAATTTTAAGAGTTTTTTCTTTTCCTTTTTTCTTTGCCTCATTATAGAACCATAGACGTTTAAAAATATCTCTTTTATACATCCAGATTATTAAAATTATCTAAATCACTCTTCTGATTTATTATTTATATGTCTTTTTAAACTGCTGAATCCAGTCTTATTTCTATACTAGGCAATCTATGACCCCTTGAGTGATCATTTCAGAGATATTTCATTACCAGATTCCTCACTGCCTTCAACAATGGAAGAGTATCTAAAGTTCTTTAAAAAATCAGGGTGATATTCAGAGAGATATATCTGCCTTGAAAATAGCCCAAGTTGAACTTTATAGCACAGTAAAACACAGCAACCCACCACAAGAAATGTTTTGTGACATTTTATATCATAAAATGTGAGATGGTGCCCACACAGAAGGTAAAACTGGGGTGGTGGACTACAGTGAAATGGCAGTTTCCCAGGAAGGAGGACACACATTCCAGAAAGGGGAGGGAGGCAAAAGGCAGCCCAGTTCAGAACTAGATAGAAGACAGAGAAAGAGAGTACAAGACAGTCACTCCCTAGAATCTCCCAGGGTATATCTGTAGGCTGATAATAGTAAGGATTTAGCCTGGTAAGATTCTGCCTACTATGTATAAACAAATAAAGAATTGAACTCTAGCTGAATTATTCCATGCCATTCTTGGGCTTTGCCCGACATAAAACGCTTCATGGTATTTTTTATGTCATAAAAGGTTTTATAAAATTTTCCAAATTTCAATTCCACAGAAGTCGTGGGTTCTGGATTTGGATACATTTATTTATTTATTTATTTGCACTTCTAGACCGCCCCCTCTCCCAAAAGGGACTCGGGGCGGTGTACAGTCCACACAGCAAATACATCATCCACAATAAAATTCATTAAATAGATAAACAGATGAATAAGTAAATAAATAAATATGGAGGAGGTAAAAGAATTAAAAGAACTGTACAGCAAGAATATAAATATGACTTTAAAACCCCTAAAATCAATTAAATTTAAAACAATACCCTTAAAATACCAGTTAAAAATATATTTCCAGGAGGTAACAGTTATAACAGTTATAATTATGCCAGCTAATCTGAACAGGTGAGTCTTCAATTTTTGTCGGAAGGAGCGGAAGTCCGTGGTGGTTCTAATATCGGGGGGGAGGTCATTCCAGAGGGTTGGGCCCATCACAGAGAAGGCCCTACTCCTTGGCGCCGCCCGCTGGCATTGCCTAGTGGACGGCACCTGGAGAAGCCCCTCCCTGTGAGAGTGAATTGGCCGCAGGGATGTATGTGGGAGGATGCGATCCCGCAAGTAACTAGGTCCTGTGCCATGGAGCGCTTTAAAGATGGGGATCAGAACCTTGAAACGCACCCGAAAAACCACAGGCAGCCAGTGCAGCTCGCGCAGGAGTGGTGTTACGTGGGAGCATCTGGTACTCCCCATGACAACCCGCGCGGCCGCATTCTGGACTAGCTGCAGTCTCCGGGCGCGTCCCAAGGGAAGCCCCATGTAGAGAGCATTACAGTAGTCTAGGCGAGACGTCACCAGCGCATGAGTGACCGTGCGTAGGGCATCCCGGTCCAGTAGGGGGCGCAATTGGCGCACCAGGCGAAACTGGTGGAACGCCCCCCTTGTCAAATGGGCTTAAATTAGCCCATTTGAGGTCCCTTGTTTCAAAATTTTTGCCTTACTATTGAATTACGGTATTCGTTTTGGCAATCAAGGATGGAGTAATGTACCAATGATAAAATACTATCCAGTATAGTATTTTTGTAGCTTATTGTAAAACAGCCTTAGAATGTTTCATTTCTCTTGATAATTTCATAGTTTGCAAATATGAAGATCTGGAATTAAGATACTTTCTCTAGATTCAATGCTTAAACACATTTAATACAATACTTTAATAATTTAAATTTGCTTGAGAATTACATTTTCTAGCATAAAATAAGGTATATCAAACTACTTTGATGTTAACAGCTTATTAACTTCCATTTGTTTTTAGTATCAGCTATGGCACAAGTTTTTTTTTAAATTTGCTTAATACTATAGAAGAGTGATTAATAAAAATTAATATTATGAATTTCAGTTTCAGTGTTAGGAAATAGGATTTTCTCTTTAATTTGCATTTAACTAGGAAACTTTTTGTTTTAACAGATAAAAATCTTCCTAAAGAAATACCAAAAATGTAATTACAAAATATAAAAATCAAATAGATTTCTGGCAATATCTTACAACAATGTCATGTTTTAAGTAATTGCTTTAGGACAAGCACATTTTTTATTTATTCATGAAAAAAACTAGAAGAAAGCACTTACTGGGCCTACACAGTTTAGAACAATATTCGTTTGTTTAGCCATAGAAGCAAGAGAAGATGGATCGCTGACATCACATAGTATTATGCCAACTTCTGACTTCAGTTCTGCTTTCCCTGAAAATTTAACATTGACATGTTAGTCTGAAAACCTCTCTTTAATTATTTTTCTTCAATCCACCATTTCTTCAATCACCATTTACTGATGCTATTTTTTTACATTTAGTTTTCTAATTACTTCCAGGAAACAAATTATATTACTTCTATATACAATACAATACAATAGTAGAGTTAGAAGGGACCTTGGAGGTCTTCTAGTCTAACCCCCTGCCTAGGCAGGAAACCCTATACCGTTTCAGACAAATAGCTATCCAACATCTTCTTAAAGACTTCCAGTGTTGGGGCATTCACAACTTCTGGAGGCAAGCTGTTCCACTGATTAATTGTTCTCACTGTCAGGAAATTTCTCCTCAGTTCTAAGTTGCTTCTCTCCTTGATTAGTTTCCACCCATTGCTTCTTGTTCTACCCTCAGTTGCTTTGGAGAATAGTAAATATAAATTGCATCACTATCTCCCAAATATGGTTTCTCTACACAAGCATGTGGGAAGATAGTCACTTGTTACAAAAGCTCACTAGAAAAAAAAAGTAAATATTATATAAAAGAGATATAACGTGCAAGGACAAAAATGCAAAAATGTTTCTTTTCACTGAACAAATCTAGTTCTGGAAACAAGCTTGGTGAGTTCCAAAGATCTTGTAGTGTCGTGAAAAAGGCTGCAAAGCAAGCCATCTTAAAAGTGTAAAATTGCAAAATAATAACTTCTCTGGCGCCACCTAAGTCAATGCAGATTGATGCAGAATTTTATCTCACTTTCCCTGGCCCCAATTGGGAAGGGAAGCATAGAGTTATGCACTTCAGACTCTTGGTCAATGAGCTCTTGGTCAATGCTACTCCCTTTGTATGATTTTAGATGACAGTTAGGGCAATTAGGACAGAATAGGAGAATAAACAAATACTGGCTCTGATAGAGAAGGGACTTCAGCCTTCTATCCTTCTAAGGCCGGTAAGATGAAGACCCAGATCGTTGAGGGCAATGTGCTGACTCAGTCCTCCTCCTCTCTGTTAGCACATTACTCCCCACAATCTGGGTCCTCATTTTACTGACCTTGGAAGGATGGAAGGCTGAGTCCAAGTAGAAGCATTGCAAACTACTTAGAGAGAGGTTGTAAGCCAGTGGTGAAATTCATTTTTTTTTTTTACTACTGGTTCGGTGGGCGTGGCTTGGTGGGCGTGGAGGGGAAGGATACTGCAAAATTCCCCATTCCCTCCCCACTCCTGGGGGAAGGATATTGCAAAATCTCCATTCCGACCCCATTCTGGGACCAGCCAGAGGTGGTATTTCCCGGTTCTCCGAACTACTCAAAATTTCCCCTACCAGTTTTCCAGAACCTGTCAGAACTTGCTGAATTTCGCCCCTGTGTGAAGTGGTATATAAGTCGAAGCAAGCGCTACTGCTATTGCTCCTTGGCACCCTGACAGACAAGCAATTTGATCAGACGAAACTTTGATCCGAATCAGCAACTCTTTAACATTCTTGATCCAAGCCTTCAGGCTTTATCTCAGGGATAAAGGGAATAATTACATTAGGCACAATCTGTTTTTTCTCCTTCCAGGTGTGCCCCGCCCAAATGGCACACCTCTGCTAACTGAAACGTTAGGAAAAGCAGCCCAAGGCATCTGAAGAGGGCCAGGCTGGTGGAGACCCTCTCTCTTTCCTTGCCTTCCCCCCCCAAGGGTCACAACATTAAGGTCAACGTCGGACACATGGTTACTGATTTTCGGACTGCAGCCAAGGAAGCTCAGTGGACGCGTCATTAATTTCTTTCCTTTTTTTACTGCAGACTTCGGGGAGGGAGACAAGAGGAAAGCCCGCACTCCCGCAAGACCTGCCCTCCTTTCTCTTACCCAACTTGGCGGCCGCCTTCTCGACCACCTCCTGCAGCTTCTCCCGAGACCTCCCGGCCACGGCCCAGCGCAAGGAGCCTCGCAGCTCATCCTCGGCAGCTACTCGGGCTACCTCCTGGACCACGTACTGTCCCGTGAAGCCCGAGGCCCCGAACACCACCAGCTGGAAAGGCCGCTCGGTAGCCATGGGAACGAGAAGCCAAAAAAGTGCCCGGTCGACCAGCGAGCGCCGAGGAGGAAGAGCGGGACGCGAGGCGCAAGAGCGACAGCCTACCTCGCTTCGACTGCTCTAGAACGAAGCGGAGAAAGGGGCGAGGGCGGACGTTGGCCACGCCCACAGCCTCGGGCCTGTGCAGGTCACGTGACAAGGCTGTCTCCCAGTTGCCTCGCCCTGCGTAGCTTGTCGTTCTCGAAGCCGCCGAGACTGTCGACTCCTCCTCCTCCTCCTTCTCCTCCTCCTGTCCCCAGGCGAGACCTCGGTCGCTGGACTGCTCCCTCCTTGTCCGGGTACCCCGTTGTTCCAACCTATCAAATGGAACAATCGCGCGAAGTTCCTCTGTCGAGGCAAAAGCAACCGGTCATTTGCTGCTCCAGCCCGCCGAAGCTGGTTGCTGCCAGAGGCGGTCAAACCGCGCTCGCCTGTCAAATTGCACTTCTCGCCCATGTTTTATTTTGTTTTATTTATTTAATTATTTATTTATTTATTTTATTCGTTCGTTCAATCATTTATTTATTTTGTTAAGCACATATAAGGTAAAAGATATAAGCATAAACATGATTGTTGATACAGGAAATGGATACGAATAAGTGGGGGGGGGCACTAGGACAGGGACGGTAGGCACGTTGGTGCGCTTATGCACGCCCTTCATACTTTGAGCCTTTTTGCATTATCGGGTTTGGTTGTTCGTGCCTTTTGGAATCGGTAGCAAGAACTGGAGGCTAAAAACATGAAAAACGGTTACAGGAACTAGGTATGGCTAGTCTAGTGAAGAGAAGGACCCGAGGGAGAGATGACAGGAGTCTTCCAATATTTGAGGGGCTTTCATGGGGCGGGTGTGTGTGTGTTAATCTATTTTCCAAAGCAGGCCAGATGAGGAATAATGGATAGAAACTGTTCAAGGAGATGTTCAACCTAGAAATAAGGAGAAACTTTCTGACAGTGAGAATGATCAACCCATGGAACACCTTGCCTTCATACGTTGTGGGAGCTTCATCACTGGAAGCCTTCAAGAAGAGACAACTGCCATCTGTCAGAAATGGTGTAGGCAGGGTCTCCTGCTTTTGGGGGGAGGGGCGGTTGGACTAGATGACCTACAAGATCCCTTCCAACTCTTGTTATTCTGTTAAACTTTGCTGTTTACTCCACTGCCAATTTTTGTTCTTATCTACCTTTATAACCTAAGAGGGTTGTTATACATTTAGGGGTTTACCTTGAAGAAGGCAGAATAAAAGGAAAATGCTGCTTTTACATAAGGAAAAAATACCTTTCTATTCCAGGCAAATGGAATAGAATAGATATATATAGTTTTACTGTAAATAAGAGTAGACTCAAAGACATTTGCAAAGTTCACATTTTCAGAAGAGCATAAATTAGTTCAAAGATTATGTCTTCTGCCTGGAGCAGTATGGCAATATGTTTTTCATGTGGTTTCTGTTTTTATATATTGCTTTATTTCATGCCCAACTTGTGTTTATTCCTAATTGTCAGTGGTGGGTTGCTTAACCTGTTTACTACCGGTTTGCTCGTGCTCTCGTGCGCATGTGCAGAAGCGTCTGGGCGGGTGGGCAGAGCCTCCCGCTGCCACCACTACCAATTTGGCCGAACTGAGAGCAACCCACCTCTGCTGGTTGTATGGTTTTCCAAATTCTCACTTAACCCAAAAGCATCTGACAGTTGCCAGTCGATATATAGATTCTCACACTTTGTCACTCATGACATCAAGTGCAGCATTGGCTTGCGAATAATAGAATATCAGCCTCTTTCATGTAACTGCTAAAGAACCTGTTTTGCAACCATAAAAAAGCTTTGTCTTTTTGCCTGACAGTAGCAATTAGTGCAAGGCTGCAAGCTAAAATATAATTTCTTTGGAAGTAATTTCATTTTTAAGGGATAGGCTCCCCAAATAGCAAGTTATTTTAGGGTGCAAAACCTCTCTTTTTTATTCAAAGGTATTTACAGTAATTGTGAAAAAATGCTAGAGAATGATTTATTAATAATTGCATTGAGTTACATAAGATATATTGTGAGACAAGGTCTTCCATTAATGGGACTGTTTTATTTACTTGTGGATGCTCAATCTTGTACATTTATGTACAATTAAATCCCTAGGTCCAGACAGTATTCCCCCAAGAGTCCTTGAAGATGAATTTCTGCTGTTTTCAGAAAGTCTCTCACCACAACTCCTGACATACTTAGCTTTCATGGGATATAACAGAAGACAGGCTAACTGGTGGTTAAGAAACAGGAAACAGAATAGGAATAAATGTGAATTTCTCACACCGTTGACATGTGCAAAGTCTCTGTCACATATCTAACATGCTTTGAAGGGGATGATTTCCTGATAGCAAATACAATTGGTCCTTGGTTTATAACCACTCATTCAGCAACCATTCATACTTTGAATCTATCCCATTGCCATCCTGCTGCTCAAGTAGGTGAAAGGTGGCTTAGATATTAAAAAGTATTGAAATGGAGTTTACCCTCTTATTTCATTACAAGTTCTCGTAGACAATTGGGTACATGGAGGAGGAGCCTTGGGATCACACAACCCTGATCAACAATCTGCCCAGTTCAAATATACTGTGGAACCATCCCCTCCCATCCAGTCTAGTTCTATTTCAATTATGCAGTTTTAAGGAAGCCCTGAACCCAGTATTCAGAGTTTATTTTATTCAAGATATTTTGAAGAGAATATTCATCTATTGATTGATTTATATAGCAGTTGCTGTCCTGGATTGAGAATGACAAGTTCAAGAGCATCCCACAAGGTATTTACTGTGTTTTTCAATTGGTGTGTTTCATAGCAATCAATACAAATTACAAATAACATACAGTACTCACCACTTGGGATTATTATGGAGGAAAAAGCAGATCTAATTACCAAATTCTGGATATATTGTAATTTGAAAAGCAGATCTGGAGCTCAATCTTCCACTCCTTTCTAGCATAAACCTTTTTACAAAGCTCAGGTTAAATGCCAAATAGAACTGTCTTCAGAACCTAAGGTGGGCCAAAATATTTTATAGGATCCAGTTTGGGTCACTGACACAGAACTAAGAGATGTAGTCTTCCAGGCTATCAGACTCATGCTGGAGCCCATCCTCGGGGAACTTCTCTCTCACCAGAATGTGTGAGAGAGAACATTCTAGTGAGAGAGGTGTTCCCTGAGGATGGGTTCCAGCATGAGTCTAAAAGCTTAGAAGACTAAACCTCTGGTCCCAGTGACAGATCCAGATTGGATCCTGCAACATTATCCTGGCCTTCATTGGTGACAATATCTTATCTTCTGCAACAGAAAATCCCATAAGCATTTGTGCTTATGATCTAAAATGAAAATAAACCCATAAATTAAGGAAGCAAAAGTTCATTGCAGTTCTACAAGGTCAGTTTCATAATAAGGTAACTCTTTTGCTATGGCATTATTAAGGTCAGCTCTGTGTCTATGCAAGATGGAGGGTGGCTGGCTACTCTTTCCTCCCCCTCTTATGTGGTTTTGAATTGGAGGGTTATTAGGCCATTGCAATGAACCAGAAGTCACATTCCTTACTTTTTTTTCAGAATTTTCTCCTCCCATCTGTTAAACCCAACCATCCAACTAACTAACCAACCAACCAGAAAAATAATCCTCTGTTCAACTTTAGTTTCCGCATTTGGTGTCATTCAACATGCAGAGCATTTTAACAGGGAGAAAGAAATACACATTTTTCTGTTTAACATCTTTTACGTTTTCAGTTATATCACTGTTGGACTTTTGCCTCTTTCCCTCTCCCTCAACTTTTTGGAAATTTCAGAATCTAAGCTTATTTTTAAATATTTGCTTGATTGCTATCTTCTATGAGTTATACAAACAATATTAAAATGATTTTCCTCAAAATCCAGTGGTATACAACTGAAATCATAAATTACAGTCTTTGTATTTCTAAGGACAAAATCTGAAAGCTTTTATTTGTATAATTTAGAAAGTTTTAAAAATGTTTTCAAATGAAACTTGGCATTTTCTCTCCCTCTTTTTTTCTTGACTACTCAGCAAACATACATGACTCTCTGAAGTGTTGTATTTGTACAATTAAAATCTTTCCCATTCACTCCCCTAATTGCTAACTTCCATTGTATTTATTTTATTGAAAAAAACAAGAAAAACAAGCTGAACTTGAGCAAGCAGCAGTTAGCAAATCTGGAATCCGTGTAATATAGCTTGGGAATTTGGACTGATGCAGTTACTTCTCTATATAGGATCATCCATACCTTTAGGCTAAAAGGAGCAGCTGTCTTAGCCAATAGCTACCTACTGGCAGGAAAAGGAGTGTGTTTGTATCTCACTCTGGGAGGCTTCTCTTAAGCTGCTGTAGAAGATATTATCTTACCCTTCAGCTGAAATGAAATCTCTGTCTATGTGGTTTAGTATTGCCAATGTGTGCAAAATGTAGATTGCTTCTCAAATCAGTTCTTTGTGACAGGCAGGAGTACCTACATCTGTATTCCTACATTACAACATTAATTGGAAAGGATCTATTTATCATCTCAATTTCTTTGGGTTGTGCTGTAAATGATTTTATCCAAAGCCCTGTTAGTAATTGGAATTGGTGATATCTCTTTCCAAAGAAAATTGCACTCTTACACTCTTTTATAAGTATAATCTTTATTGTCATTGTACTTAAAAACAACTAAATTGGTATATAGGAAATAGTGACAGTGTGGTCATAATCATAGAGAGAAGAGAGCTATTAGTAATAGATTCCATGTAATACATAATGTTTTTTTTCAATTGCCAGAGTCTAGGCCAGAGGCTATAGGAGAACAGCTATAAATGTATTGCCAACTCATTGTCTTCCTTTCACATATTCTGAAATCAAGATTCAGAACAATCATATTTTAATATCCTTCACAGTCTTAACCTGAAATTATTTCTCTGTGTATGGAATTTAAGATTTATATTGCATCCATGCCTGATGAAGTCAAGATAAACTGGACTTTAAGACCACTGTAAGATATTAACTGCAACAGTTTTCAGTCTTAATATTGAAACCCCATTGGCGGTCGGCTCTCCTTATTTGCGGATGCCTGGGATGGCATCACATCGGATGAGTGGGTCCTCCAGACGGTCAAGCTCGGGCTCCAGCTGGAGTTCCACTCGCAGCCCCCGAATAAGGCCAAGGCCATCAAACACCTGCTAGACATCAGGGCTATAGGTACCAGAGGGGGAGAAGGGTTCTGGATTCTATTCGAACCTGTTCCTGGTTCCCAAGAGTTCAGGGGGGTGGAGGGCCATCTTGGACCTTAAACTGTTCAACTCCAGAGTGATCTACCATAGGTTCAAGATGGTCTCGCTGAAATCCATCCTAGAGGGCATCAGACAGGGTGATTACCTGGCTTCCATCAACCTCACGGAGGCTTATTTGCATATCAGAATCGCCCCGGAACATCGTAGGTTCCTCAGATTCTCCCACGAGGGCAGCCACTTCCAGTATAGAGCCCTCCCCTTTGGACTGGCCTCAGCTGCCAGGACCTTTACCAAAGTGCTGGCCACGGCTGCGGGTCACCTTCGTTCCTTCCCAGTCCAACTCCATTGCTACCTGGATGACATCTTAGTCTTAGCCAGGTCCCCAGACACTGCTAGGCAGGACCTGGGTCTCACCATCAACACGCTAAGGTCTCTGGGGTTCTCGATCAATCTCGAGAAGAGCCATCTAGCCCCAACTACCAGGCTCCAACACCTAGGTTCCATTATAGATTCGGTGTCTGGGGAGGCATTCCTTTCTCGGGAACGTAGGGATAGCATCATACAGCTGGTTCAGGAGATACGCAGGTTAGCTCTGTCCCTGTACTTCTTCTTTCCAGGCTCCTTGGGAAATTCATTTCTTGCATAGGAATCGTGCCTTGGGCTCGTCTCCACGCCAGGGAGCTCCAGTTGTTCCTGCTCCCACACCAGAGAGCCGGGACGAGCGACACCAGCTTCAAGGTCTGGGTGTCACCCCAGGTTCTCCTATCGCTCCGTCGGTGGTTGACCCCAGTCCTAGACAAGGGGTCACTCTTCAGAGAACCAGCAAGGAAGGTATTCACGACAGACGCGAGCCTGTTTGGCTGGGGAGCACACCTGGAGGCCCAGATAGCCCAGGGCCGCTGGACTCCAACAGACCTGTGCAATAACATCAACTGGTTGGAGCTCAGGGCCATCCATCTGGCTCTATGCCACTTCAGGAATACTGTGACCGACCATCATGTCCTGGTCCTGGCAGACAACGTGGCAGCCAAGGCCCACGTGAACAGACAGTGAGGCACCCACTCCAAGGCCCTGTGCGACGAGGCCCTCCAATTGGGGAACTGGGCAGAGAGGAACCTCTGATCCATCAAAGGGGAACACATCTCTGGGACAGAGAACCAGCAGGCAGACTGGCTCAGCAGGGAGACAGTCAACAACGGATAGTGGCAATTCCATCCCAACATCTTCCTACAGATCTGCGAGATGTTCGGACGCCCAACAGTGGATCTCTTCGCAACTCCAGCAAACTCCCAGCTGCCAACCTTCGTGTTGAGGTTCCCATCCAGAGGCGCCATAGACATGGATGTTCTTCATTGCAGATGGCCAACTGGTCTCCTCTACACTTTTCCTCCCTTCCCCCTCATTTCTGGGGTTCTGAGGAAGTTAGTGTCAGAAAGAGCAGAGATGGTTCTAGTGGCTCCCTTCTGGCCACGTCGTCCCTGGCTAGCAGACCTGGTGGAGCTGTCATCAGCTCCCCACTGGAAGCTTCTACTAGGGGAGGTGTCCCTACACCAGGGGTCCCTGGAACATCCGGACCCGGAGTGGCTCCATCTGACTGCCTGGCGATTGAGCGGGAACAACTGAGAGGGGCCCACTTCTCCGTGGAGGTCATCGAAGCGTCCAGGAGGCAGTCCACCACTCGCATTTACAACGCCTCCTGGGCCGCTTTCACGGATTGGTGCCAAGCAAGAGACATTGTCCTGGCTTTGGCTTCCATGCCCCAGGTTCTGGACTTCCTACAGGAAGGACTGGAAAAGGGTCTGGCCCCCAGCACCCTCAGGAGACAAGTCTCTGCCCTCTCCACGGTCCTGGGGGGGTGGACTCCCTGCCTTTGTCACAGCATCCGGTCCTAAGGCGTTTCCTTAAGGGAGCGGCAAATCTGAAACCCCCCGTGGTCCATCGATTCCCTACCTGGGATTTACGCATGGTCCTCCAGTCACTGATGGAGGCACCCTTCGAACCCTTGAGGGAGGTTTCCCTCCAATTCCTGACTCTTAAGGTCGTTTTCCTGGTTGCCATCACCTCATCCAGGAGAGTTTCCGAGCTTAACGCTCTGTCCAGCAGGGCGGACCTCTGCTACTTCCTGGAGAACCAGGTCATCCTCAGACTGGATCCCACGTTCATGCCCAAGATCAACTCCCCATTCCACAGGGGATTAGAGATAGTTCTGCCGGATTTCTGCCCGCAGCCTGCCAGGGATAGAGAAAGATCTTGGCACCGACTGGACATTAGAAGAGCCCTGCACATCTACCTGAAGCGCACGGCGCCCTTTAAGCGTTCAGAAGCCCTCTTCGTCTCCTTTCAGACTTCCACCCAGGGAGCCAAGGTTTCCCCGGCAACCATTAGCAGGTGGATCAGAGTGGCCATTTCCCAAGCCTACGAGGCATGAGGCCTCCAGGCCCCAGGGGGCATCACCGTGCACTCCACCAGGAGTGCGGCCACCTCAGCGGCCTGGGCCACTCAGGCTCCCATAGAGGAGATCTGCAGGGCTGCCGCTTGGTCTTCTCCATCGCCTTTCTGTAGGTTTCAGAAATCAATCACGGCAGTTTGTGTCCAAAATATCTGTCTGCCTTTGCAGAGTTTATTTGGCTTTTATATAGTTTTTACAAGCAAAGCACAGAGCAACAACATATTGTTTTGGTTTACTCCCCCATTTCTTCCCTAGTGAATCAAGAATGCTATTCAGGCCAAGGTTGACTCCTGCCTTTGCTCGGTGAGATAGTGGGCTAAAAGATAACCAGCTGTGCGTAACCTTTCCTTTATTCCCACATCTGGTTCTGCTAATTAGGTGAGCTTGTAGGTATCCAAGATAACCAGCTACTGAGATCATGGTAGCTTCCTACACATATCTTTACGTAGCCTTACCTCTCATTCCTTCACCTTTCATCAGGCATTACCGGCTACACGCGTACGCCTCCGCGGAGGTGGCCTTTGGGAGGAGGGTTCTTCAGGGAGTCCTGGACTCTCAAGGGGCTCAGGCCCATTGATCCCTCCCAAGGACATCTAGCTTTGGTATGTCCCATATGTGACTCCTCCCATGCCTCACTTCGGAGACTGTCAGTTGGTGTTACCTGAACTGCATGTCTTGAAGATCGCGTAGGAGTAGTCACTTCCCTCCCTTTCTTAGGGCGCATCGCACCACGGGCCTGAGTTAGTTCAGTGGTCAGTCAGGGCCAGGCAGGAAGGATGTGTGTGTGTTTATATGTCCCTTCCTTCCAGGTACGCTGCTACGAACCATCGGTTAATCTGGGAGGTCAGAAGAGGTACAGAGGTGTGGCCTCAATATTTACCTCAGTCTCCAGGGCAAAAGGGCTGTGTTAATACCCACTCCCACACCATCTTCGAGACATGCAGTTCAGGTAAGACCAACTGACATAATGTCAATACTAAATTACAATAGGCATGAGAAACAAGTGGGTTGATGTATATCAATACATCAGTGCATTAACTTTTTATCTGATGCTAAGAATTATTTTGGGATGGTATGTTCCTTTGACAGTCTTTAGACACAAAAGGCTGCAAGAAATGTGGTTGGGTTAACCAACATCATTAATCTCGGACTATTTGAACTTTGGGCAAAGGCATCCTGAAAATCTTTGCTCCAACAGGTTATTGCCTTTCAATTGCAAAATCTTTTGTACTACATGTTTGCTGGCTTTGTACTTGACAGTATTTTGATCCCTTGTGGTAAATAAGAGGTTGGCTGGAACCTGATGATGATGATATATTATGGAGTAACAAACTTTGGAATAATGTTTTACAATATCAAAAATAATAATAATCATTGTTTCACCAATTCTTAGAAAATGGGAAATGCCAGCACTAATCAGCATTTCTTTCCTCCTTTCTTTCTTTTTGCTGATTTGTGTGCACTCCTTAATTAGAACCAAATGGCTTGAGGAAACAGTCAATGGAAGGAAGAGGTCTGCCTCAGGGCTGTTCTTGTGTGGAGTGCTTTGGGGCTCTTGCCTCTCTCCACTCCTGTTTAAAATCTATATGAAGTCACTGTGTGACGTCTTTTTATGGCATTGGGTGAAATATCAACATCCTGATGATAGCTCAGCTGTATATCTCTGCCCCGGCTGGCCAAATGATGTTTTGGAAGTTCTGTCTCAGTGCCTGAAGGCAGTGGGATCTAGTTGGGAATAAACATGCTTCAACAACCCTAACAAGATGGAGTGCCTTTGGATATTAGAGTCTCCTGCATCTAGTGATTTCCCATTCTTAGTTCTGGGATGGGATGACACTATTCCAGAGAAAACTACAGTAGTGTGCAATTTGGGGTCCTCCTGGACTCATGGCTCCTGCCACAGTAGGTGACAATAATGGCTAAGGATGGTTTTGCACAACTTTGTTATGCACCAAGTATAATTCAGCATACTGGCTATTTCCTATATTACACTACATAGCATAGGACTGATTTACTCCCATTTTTTTTGCACATTTTCCTAGATCAGGAGGCAGTATGCATGATCACTGATGCTTTGATCATCTTCTGAGTGTATTACTACAATGAGATTTACAGGGGGCTGCTGTTGAAGTATATCCAGAATTTTCAATTAGTCTAGTACAGGGGTGTCCAAACTTGGGAACTTTAAGACTTGTGGACTTCAACTCCCAGAATTCCCCAGCCAGCATGGCTGGCTGGGGAATTCTGAGAGTTGAAGTCCACAAGTCTTAAAGTTCCCAAGTTTGGACACCCCTGGTCTAGTAGGTGACAGTGGAGATAATTATGGGTACGCCTCATTAGACCCATGTCACACCTTTGCTTCACCAGATCCACTGACTCCCAATTTGCCACTAAGTATAATTCAGCATACTGGCTATTTCCTATATTACACTACATAGCATAGGACTGACTTACTCCCATTGTTTTTGTATCTATCAAATTAGGGCTGGCAAGAGGGACAGGATCTAGGTCCTGACACTTAGGAATTGTCATCTAGTGAGACTTGGGAAGTTTGCCTTTATATAGTATGTCTACCCTCTGGAATTGAAAATTGTCCAACCTTAGGTTGGACCTGACCATGATCAGCTTTCAAAAAGTCTTGAAGACCTTGTTGAAGAATGATGTCTTCAGTAGGCCCTTTGTGTTTAGTTCATTTTGATATCTATTCTTTATAGAATGTGAGGTGTTTTCAGAATATTTTTTCTCTTTAGTAGCTGGGCTGGTCTACTTTCTTGCTCAGCTGCAGTGCAGGAGAAATGGTTTTGAAGATACCATTCAGCTGGAAATACCAGAACTTTGCGGAGCTTGGAGGTGAGTAATTTTCCCATTACAGATCATTCTTATCTCTTCATGCTGACTCCTGAGTTACAGACATCCTAGAAAATCCTGCAGGAAGACTGCTGGCAATACAAAATGAGCAGGAATGGAATTGACAATACTCTTTCAGTATATAGTTTTTATTTTACAGCATTTGTATAGTGTCTGAATGCATAGGCTGTGACTAGCATGTAATTTAAAATTAATAACCCCCCAAAATATCTCACCTCAGCCTGAGTCAAACAATCATAGCCATAAAACTAGGTGGTAGTTTTACTCAGATTTAATGCATTTTGAAATGACACTTTATTTGTATTTTTTACAGCTAGAAATCACAAGTAGGAATTTCTCACTTTAAGTAGATTAGAGCTAATACAGATATTCCTGAATTTAAGCCATGCTGCCATAAAACAGTGGTTTACGAACACCATATTTTCTTAATCTGAGGAACATTTTTCAGTGGCTAAATACAGGTAGTCCTCGAGTTACAATAGTTCATTTAGTGACAGTTCGATTATAAAGGCACTGAAAAAAGTTACTTATATGACCATTTTACACACGATTGTTGCAGCATCCCCATGGTCATGGGAACAAAATTCAGACACTTGGCAACTGGCATGTATTTATGACAGTTGCATTGTCCTAAGGTCATGTGGTCACCCTTTGCAACCTTTTGACAAGCAAAATCCATGGGGAAGCCAGATTCACTTAACAGTTGTGTTACTAACTTAAGTGCAGTGATTTGCTTAGCAGCCGTGCCAAAAAAGAATGTAAAATGGGGCAAAATTCACTTAACAACTGTCTCACCTAGCAACAGAAATGTTGAGCTCAATTGTGGTTGTAAGTTGAGAACTACCTGTATATATCCACCTAATGATAGATAAAGCGAAAATATGCAGGGAGGTCTCAAAAAAGTTAAGGTGATATATGTGACTGTGTAATTGGGACCCTGCCCTTTGTGTATAAAAAGAGTGGAATTTTATTATGCTATCGCAGATATCATCTTTTTTTTGGGGAACTTCCCTAAAAAAGGTCAACGTATAATTATTTTAGAAATAAATGTATTAAAAATGGTCACACCATACATAAATAGCTAGTGTATAATAATGTAATTGTGTTTCACTAATTCCAGTTCTCTGTCAGTTAACGGTACCTTCAATACTCTGTCATGTAAGGGGAACAGCATTTTCCACTCATGAATTGTGATAAAAAAGGAATTTCCCCCCTGTGTATCTAAGTTTTGTAGTTATCTAAAGTAACTGTTTGAAACAATAATTTATAAAGTTTTTTTTTTCAAATAAAAAACAAATTTACTGTTGTTATCACTTCAGATATCCATTATAAAACATACAAATCGTCTAAACAAGAATTAGAACAGATTGGAATATCTACCTATAGTTCTGGATTGTGTGATTACCAGAAAAGATGGTGCAATATATCTAAAGCTTTATTTTGTAGATTTATTTTGTAATAATATAGGAAAAGGAGATTAAAGTGTTTGTTGTTGTGAACATTGAACTGCCTCAAAACTCCTCTTCTTATATTTGCTTTTTGTCTTAACCAAAGGAAGCAGAGGAATATTTATATAGTTCTATGCCTGCATTGTGTCTCATTTTAAGATAAAATAAGCTACTTTTGCACAACATTCTACACGATAATGCAGTCAGCTATATTTTAGCCAAGCTTATTGTATGAGTTCTTAATGTGGGATTGAATAAACCATGATCAAATAAATTATAAAATATGTACCAAAGAAATGAAAAAAAAGTGAAGCCAGAGTATTTAAAAGTAAGGGAAACTGATTATATTCTAAGGAATTGCCGTAACTGGAAATAAAATGGGGCATTTGGCAACCCTAGTGCAAAGTAAGATCTTTTAAAAACTATATTACCTTTCTCTTTTAAAAGTGCGCTAAAAACACTTCTGCCAAAAATTCTACATCTCAGATTTCTTGATAACTCTACATGTCATATTTTTGAAATAAACATATGCAAGTTATAAATTCTCTATATTTTTGGTGATCAGATGCACAATCACTTGAACAGACCAGAAATCCACAGTTGCATTAAATATTATCATCTAACTGAATAGCAAACTGAAAATTACAAAGTCTCAAAATATATTCTTACTAAGGAATAATTATAAATACATCATGGCTATAGAAGGCATGCTCATCAACAATGTATTACATAATTACAGAATAAAAGAATAAGAAAATGTTGCTACGGACAACTAATTAAAGGAGAGACAAAAGTGGTATACTGAACCAGCCAGTAAACTCCCTCTTTTTAAAAGAGTTCAAGCTATGCTATAGTATAAAACAAAAGGCCTTTGGAACACATATAGAAAGCATGTTTCAACAAAATTAAAACTACTAACAACATATAAAATTGCCAATTAATTACCCAGTGTAAAGTTTGCACTGCCAGTATACAAGGGAAGGGGAAATCCATAGCCCTCCAGAAGTTGCTGAATTTGAGCTTGCAGCAACACCAGCCAACTGCAAGAATACTAGAAGCTGTAATTCAGGGATCCCAGAAAATGACAGGTTCTCCATCCTGTTACCTGGATCCATAGAACAGAATCCAGGTTGCTATGAAAGGGGAGAGGTTTTGGATGCTTTATTATTAGAACAATATTTTTATTAGAATTACAGTTCCCCCAATGGAGGATCTCCACAGCACAATATATGTAGAAAATAGGAACGAACTGGATATCCTATGACCTGTTGGCGAATTGTTTCAAAGATATTTTCTTACCTAAACAGAGAAACAGAATGACAGTGGGCATGTATAAACCAAAACAAATCCTGTGGGAGCTGGAGCGACTTCCTATTCCTACTGACTTCCCCATTATCTTTTTTTGAAGAACGCTGGCAGGGAGTGTTGGAAATGACCATCACATGACTGTGGCTGACCATAGCAAAGTGGCAGCACAGCAGCCTGGCAGCACCGAAACAATCACAACTTTGCCAAAATCTGGGAGTCATGGGTCCCAGATTTTGGATGCATTCTGGAAGTATTTGAGGTATGTTGACTCAAAAATTGTTACCCTATGATGCGCTGTTTTGCTCAACTGAAGATTACAATCAATCAAAAGGACACAAGAATTTTAGTAGTATATACAGGTGAAACTCAAAAAATTAGAATATCATGCAAAAGTTCATTTATTTTAGTAATGCAACTTAAAAGGTGAAACTAATATATGAGATAAGACTTATTACATGCAAAGCAAGTTAGTTCAAGCCATGATTTGTCATAATTGTGATGATATGGCTTACAGCTCATGAAAACCCCAAATCCACAATCTCAGAAAATTAGAATACTACATGCAATCAATAAAACAAGGATTGTACATAGAACAATATCGGACCTCTGAAAGGTATAAGCATGCATATGTACCCAGTACTTGGTTTGGGCCCCTTTTGCAGCAATTACTGCCTCAATGCGGCGTGGCATGGAAGCTATCAGCCTGTGGCACTGCTGAGGTGTTATGGAAGACCAGGATGCTTCAATAGCGACCTTCAGCTCTTCTGCATTGTTCGGTCTCATGTTTCTTATCTTTCTCTTGGCAATGCCCCATAGATTCTCTATGGGGTTCAGGTCAGGCGAGTTTGCTGGCCAATCAAGCACAGTAATCCCACGGTCATTGAACCAGGTTTTGGTGCTTTTGGCAGTGTGGGCAGGTGCCATGTCGTGCTGGAAAATGAAGTCAGCATCCCCATAAAGCTTGTCTGTGGAAGTGCTTCAAAATCTCCTGGTAGACAGCTGTGTTGACCCTGGACTTAATGAAGTACAGTGGACCAACACCAGCAGGTGACATGGCTCCCCAAATCAACACAGACTGTGGAAACTTCACACTGGACTTCAAGCATCTTGCAGTGTGTGCATCTCCATTCTTCCTCCATACTCTGGGTCCCTGGTTTCCAAATAAGATGCAAAAGTTGCTCTCATCAGAAAAGAGGACTTTGGACCACTGAGCAACAGACCAGGTCTGTTTTTCTTTAGCCCAGGTAAGACGCTTCTGACGTTGTTTGTTGTTCAGGAGCGACTTGACAAGAGGAATATGACATTTGAAGCCCATGTCCAGTATCTGTCTCTGTGTGGTGGCTCTTGATGCACTGACTCCAGCCTCAGTCCACTCCTTATGAAAGTCCCCAACACTTTTGAATGGCCTTTTCCTGAGAATCCTCTCCAGGCTGCGGTCATCCCTGCTGCTTGTGCACCTTTTTCTTCCACACTTTTCCCTTCCACATAACTTTCTATTAATGTGCTTTGATACAGCACTTTGGGAACATCCAACTTCTTTTGCAATTACCTTTTGAGGTTTTCCCTCCTTATGGAGGGTGTCAATGATGGTTTTCTGCACAACTGTCAAGTCAGCAGTCCTTCCCATGATTGTGATTCCTACTGAACCTGACTGAGAGACCATTTAAAGGCTCAGGAACCCTTTGCAGGTGTTATGGCTTAATTGCAGTGGGACACTTTGAGCCTAGAATATTGCACCTTTTCACAATATCCTAATATTCTGAGATTGTAGATTTGGGGTTTTCATGAGCTGTAAGCCATAATCTTCACGATTATGACATCACGGCTTGAACCATCTTGCTTTGCATGTATATCTCATATATTAGTTTCACTTTTTAAGTTGTATAACTAAAATAAATGAACTTTTTCACGATATTCTAATTTTTCGAGTTTTGCCTGTAGATACACATGGGGCAATTCTAAAGAATGCTGGAAGCCTTTGTATATAGCCAAGGAATTATTTTGATTCTAACCTTTTGTCAAGGTATAATAGAACATAGTATAACTAAAATCTACAGGAACACTGTAGGCAGTGTGTGTCAACACAAATATACGTACAAGATTAGTCATTCAAATGTCAAACTTCTATCTTTCTAAGAACTTTGCAGTGAACAGGATTAAGTCAGGAATGGTAAGAAAGGAAAGGAGACACAATGAAATTACATATTTGTGTGATGTGTAAATTAAACAGAATGTGATGCTGCCTATTCTATTTATTATTTATCACAGAGAGAAGGCTGAGCTACAAATGGAAAGGAAAAAATAAAAATGAATAACTGATAATAATTCACATGAAGGTTGATACTCTTTAAAAAGTAAAAAAAATGCTTTTAAAGGCCATAGTCTGGAATATTTCTGTCACTATTTCATTTCACTTGCCATATTAGCTGTTTGCACAATAAAATATTCTAAATATTTGTAGCATGTACCATTTGTGACTAATAGATTTGAAATAACTTGTGAAAATCTACTCCCTAAACATACATAGTACCCTTAATTTAATCTCCCTATCATCTGATCAATTATAGTCCTAACAAAAAATACCACAGAGCCAAAAAGTCTTATTTCAGGTCTGTTGCAAAAATGGATATTTATTTTATAAGTCTTTGTTCCTTCTTGAAAAAGGAAAAGAATCATCCTGAATGTATGAATACCTGTATATGTAATCACTAAAATTGTTAAATGCTGATGTGAACTTGTCTTTATATAGTACTTTAATGAAAGTATAAGGAGTTTGACAGTCCTACTTGATAAGATTTTATAATTCCATCTGACAAATTATGAAGGAATTGAAATGAGATGATTTCTTGAAAGCAGCTATGTCTTGTACTATAAAAGTGGAGGGAAAATATGTGATCCAAGGAAAAGATGCAATTGCTTTAAAAAGGCAGAGATGCTTCAAATCACTGAAATTATTTAAATATTTTGATAAACATAAAGATAACTTTACTGGCCTTTTACTAATTACCGGTATATCATGAGTCGGGACACGTGGAGGACTTTTAGTACTCTTTTAATTTTTATATCAATATGTTCCTGTCTAACGTTCACATAATTTTCTCCTTCTTTCATCGGGTTTAAATAAAGCTTACCTCAACATATAGCGAAAGTTTGGCTTCACAAAACCATTAATATTAAGTTATACATTTATTAAAGGATAATCTTTGGCTAATTAGAACTGCAAAGCACCGAAGTAAGCATGATTGTTACTTTTTATTTCTCTCTCATTCACTGATAGGCTTCTGCTGAATTATGCAACCGTTAGAGACTGGATTTCTGGAGATGATTTTAGGTTTGGAAGGCAATCATAACAATTTCTAGATTTATTATACGGCATGATAATCTGAAAAAAGACAAAAAATTACAAGTAGTCCTCAGTTACTGACTGCCTCACTTAGCAATCATTTGAAGCTATGAAAATGCACTTACAACCTTTGCGTTTTAAGTGGCCCGTGGTCACATGACCAACATTCAAGCACTTTATAACTGGTGCATTTTTATGTCTATTGCAGTATCCCATTGTCACATGATTACCGTTTTCATGCTTCCCTACCAGCTTGAGACAAGTAGAGTTAATGGAAAACATGGAAATAAAGTTGTAAGTCACGGACAGATTATTTTCACGTAGCAACCATGTGCGTAGTGACAGAATTCCTGGTGCCAGCTGTGGTTGCTAACACAAGACCACCTGAAGTCAGATCTGATTGATATAATTTCTTATAAATTATATCTTAATGGCCCCAAGATGTTCTGCCAATTTTAACAGTTCTAAGATTTGAAACTGTAATTGGCAGAAGGAATAAACTTGGGGAACAGGAGGACAAGCCAGCAGTCAGATAAAAGAAATCTCAATCTAGGATAAAATACGGCATTTGAGAAAGCACCTCAGATATGACCCTCCCTAATTCTCATAAGGATAAAAGAAGGGAAGGGGGAAGCACACATGGTCTTGCAAGATTCCACTACTACAATCTCATATTAAAAGTAGTACTACTATTTGTAATTCTAGTTTCCTAATGTGGTCTATCCTGAAGGGCTCACACAAACCGCAGTGGTAATAAACTGGTAGAAATATTAAAAAGCCTTTATTGCTATAAAGTTATCGATAAACTGCCAATTGCAGATGGAAAGGCAGTTTCCTATTTGTTTCGTTGTTCCTTTTCATCCTTGCAGTGACAATCTGTAAAGTTCTGGACTCCAGTAATCTAGATTCTAATGACAGTAATGATTTTTAAAAAATCAGATCATATTGCCTAGATCTCTATGTATAGCATATTTTGCCATGACAGCCTTAAAGTTAGGGACTAACTACTCAAATCATGGCAAATAATTGTAAAGGGGCATTTTTTTACTTAATGTGAGGAACATTCTTTATTAATAATTTGATATTAATAAACTTCTAAGTTTTATTGATAGTAAACAAAATTATTATTTTGCCTATTCCTTTGTATAAATTTTGTACAATTGGCCCATGATTATATACCTGGGAAAAAAATGAAATAGTTTGAGGAAATTTAAACCACAACATACAGAACTTCTGATTAACTGGTAATATTACTTCATAACAAACCCGACTAATACTTTTGTATTGATTTATTTATTAGCTATACAGTTTGGTATATTTTACCCTCCTCTTATACATGTATTTATATAGTTATTTCTACGTTTTAATCTGTTGTATTTTAATACGGACTGTACACCACCCCGAGTCCCTTTCGGGAGAGGGGGCGGTATATAAACGCTAATAATAAATAAATAAAAATAAATAAATAATTGTTTAGTTGAGAATACTAAAACAATAGATGAAATTGAAGTGTTCCATTACTTTCTCAATTTACCATTTCAGCTGCATGATTTGTGCCTACATATTACCTAGTTTGTACAGTGCCTTTGTTATTAATTCTATGCATAATGATAGCAGATAACCACATTGAAAGGTTAGCAAATTTATGTAGTTTTCATACATAATAACATTAGCATATTTGCATTGTAAGAGTAATTAGTGGAGTAGCTTTGTAGCATGTAGCAAGTCAGGTCACGGCTATCAAACATCAAAAATATCTACCAGGCTATCCCACCTCCCTTACATGGACAATCTGAAGCCCTAGGGAAAAATACAATCAGAAATGGAATCAATGTTCAACATTATCCAAATATAAAGTCAAGATATTACAATGGAGTTTAGGCGGGACCAATATGCCACCCTTATGATCAATGGGGAAAACAGTGAAGACTGAAGGAATTAAGATGTCCTATGGAAATAATATTAGGAATCTGGATGAAGATTATTATAAATACCTGGGTACCTTTCAGGATATCAACAGCAAGCACATCGAAATCAAATAGAAGGTTAATAGTAAAAACATCAGAAGAGTGAGAAAATGTTAAAATCCAAACAAAATGGCAGAAATACATCAAGGTGATTAACACATGGATAACTCTAGTCATTAGATATACAGTGGATTAGATTATAATGGATTAATGGACTGGATTTAAAATGAGGTAGAAACCCTGGACAGAAAGACTTGAAAAATGACAATGAATCATGCCCTTCACCGGTTCAGTGACATTAACAGACTCTATTTACCAAGGAGCATAGGTAGGCATGGATACACCAGATAATTGAAGAAGAAAAGGCTTTGGAAGAATATCTGAATGCCAGTGAAGAAGATGCTAGTACATATGAAGGCTTACTGAATATCAAAGATACCAAACTGCCCTCTAAAAAAGGCCAAAGAATAGAATACAATAGAATGAGATGTGGCAAGGCAAAGTAGTATATGGCCATTACAAGTAATCAGTTCACTTGGTGACCATTCAATGTTACAACTGCACTGAAAAAAGTGACTTATTATTTTTCAGATAATCATTCCAGCATCCCCATGGGCAAGGGATTTACATTCAGATGCTTGACAATTGATTCACATTTATGATGGTTGCAGTGTCCCTGGATCATGTGATCCCCTTTTGCCACCACCTGACAAGCAAAGTCAATAGGGAAACCAGATTCACTTAACAACCGGGTTACTAATTTAACAATTGCAGTGATTCACTTAACAAATGTGGCAAGAAAAGTCATAAAATGGGGCAAAACTCACTTAACAAATTTCTCACTTAGCAACATAAATGTTGGGCTCAGTTGTAGTCGTACATTGAAGACTACCTGTAGCGTAGCTGCCTAGCAGACAGATTAGATAACAAGATTTGGCAATGGCTAAGAGCAGGAAAGTTGAAGAAAGAAACAGGAACTAATTCTGATTGCATAAGACCACACCTTAAGAACAAATGCAGATAAAGTCAAGACTGCAACAGACTGCAAATGCCTTCCCTGTAAAGAAGCTGATGAAACAATGGGCCTCCTATTGCAAGAATATTGCAAACTGATTACAAACAAAGAAAAATGATGCACTGAATATCTGCAAGAAATACCACTTGCCTGGAAGCAAGAACTTGGGGATTCAGGCAGTCAAGCATCCGTTTGATAATACCCCAGACTTAACAACTGTCGATAGGAAAGACAAAAAAGTCTGAACAGTAGACATTGCAGTACCTGGAGACAGCAGCATAGAAGAGAAAGAATGGGGGGGGGGGGGGAGGATTACAAAATAGGAAAGCCTGCAAATAGAAGCAGAATAACAGTGATAAAAGAAAGCAATGATAGGCAGGTGCCCTGAATGCTGTCCCAAAGTTTCTGAAGCACCACTCAACATCAGCATTGAAAAAAATCACACCGGTCAGTTGCAAAAAGCAGCTTTACTTCGGACAGTTTATATCCTGTGATCATACCTAAAGAATAATATTAATCTACATCTGCCCCTCCCAGATTCTTGGAAGGAGTAAAGTAAAAATAATAATAATCCAAATCCAATCTAAATATCTGGCTGATTATGCAACTAACCAAAATAAATTAAACTTTCATCTGCCACCCGACTTTCAGTGATTCAGGGAGGCTTACAATATTCAAATACAATACATATCGTACATCTTCATTCTAAGGTACAGTTTTTCAGTTTGCTTTTTTCCTTATAATTTGGATAAACAGAAACCAGTAGTTTTAATAAAACCAAAAGAGGATTTAACATTGCCCAAGGCCCATTTTGGCTTGTAATGGAGAAGAAACCCACTTTTGTTACTAGAATCACACTCAAAGAGGAAAAAAAATGTCTCTGTCAAGTTTAGACACTTTATGTTCAGTGCTTGCAAATATATTTGTTGTGTTTCACTTTACAGTGTTAGATAAACACTCACAATACCATAAAATGGATCTAAAAAAATAAATATGCAAAGTGAACTCTTTTTTAAAAAATGTGAATCATTATTTATTTATTTATTCATTCAATCTGGATGCTACCTTATTCCAACTAACCCTGAATGGCTATCACTGGCACTGAAATGAGCCATATTTTATATTTGGTTTTATATAGAGAACCTGTTTTATAAATCCATTTTAAGGAATCTATTACTACAACTCTCTCTGCATGTTTTGCCAAGACTGTATATGAAAATAATGAATGCATCACTTATTACAACTGCTACATTTTAAAACGCTACACAATTAAATAACATCTAAATGTAGGCGGCTACTATTTGTACCACTGCCACATCCAAATTAGTACGATTCATTGAAATAATTAAAAACATAAAATACATGAAACAAATAAAGTTTGTTTCCATTAAATATGAACTTATTGCATGATAATTGAAGACAATATCTTTGCATTATGATGTAAGAAAAATCAACTGTTTTGCATTAAAATTTACAGAGATTGCATATGACTGTATGAGGATTGGAAATTTTTAGGAAAGATGAACTTCCTTTTTCGTTTCTAAGTTGGGAAACGGAAGATTGTTCTGAACATTTCAAAAGGAGAACATTAGGATAGTCTCTTATGCTGCCTCATGAAAGTTGATCAATAACTGTAGACAATTACTCCAATTACTGGACATTAACTCCTATGTACAATACAGATGCTTCCTCTGTCATGTTACTTCTTCTGAAAGTGCCAAATTATTCGAAGCTTGAACTATTTTTCTTTCTTCTCTCAACAGTAAAATATTACTATATGTTCATATTTCTTCTTTTATTATAAAATCCAGTGTTTAAGTTCTTCTATACCCTTCTGTATCTGGCTGCGGTAAAAATCCACATTGGCAGCAAAGTCAGTACAGACTGCAGATTCTGTGTTGCCAAGTGTACAGTATAATGCCGTTCCTCCAATACTAAGGAAGACAGTTGCTATGCACAGTAAGATCAGCAAAATACAGGAGCCAGCTCCAACGTCCTCTGTAAAAAGATGGATGACATAGAGTGAATAGAATGACAGATAATGAAATACTTTACTTACCTATATTGTATATATTCCTCAACACTGAAATAGCCAAATAAATGCCCAAAACCAGCAACCTCCTATACCAAGAGCAAATATCAATATTGGCCCAAAGATAGATAGAGGCAATAGGCTTTTGCTTTCACAGAAGTAAATGTGTACAATAAAATAATTATTTGTATTCATACTTTGCTTCTATAGGTAGTCTTTGCTTAACAACCACTCATTCCATGACTATTTGAACTAATGATGATACTGAACGAGTGGTACTTATGACTGGGTTTCAGAGGTCCAGCCTTTGCAGAGGCAATAGGGTCATGTGATCTTAACCTAGCTGCTTCGGGACCAGCTTGCAATTAAAATTTTGCAGCATCCCGAATGGGGTGCTGCAAAATGGCAATCACAGTCATGTGTTTGCCATTTGTGATTGTGGCTACCAACTTCTGACAAGCAAGTCAATAGAGAACTCAGTAGAAGATTGCTAGTAGCTTAATCCACTTAGTAGCACTTAGCAATAGCACTTAGATTTATATACCGCTTCACAGTGCTTTACAACTCTAAGTGGTTTACAGAGTCTGCATATTGCCCCCAACAATCTGGGTCCTCATTTTATTGACCTCAGAAGAATGGAAGGCTGAGTCAACCTTGAGCCAAGGATTGAACTCCTGGCAGTCAGCAGAATTAGTCTGCAATGCTGCATTCAAACCACTGCACCACCACAGCCCTTTTATTTTAATAACGGTATGGAATTCCTTAACATGCTTAACCTTTCCTTTCCTTTCCTTTCTCCTTTCCTTCCCTTTCCCCTCTCCTCCCTTGCCTGCCTGCCTTATTCATAAATCAAGATAATACAGTATATATCAATGACATTATGCAATAATTAAAGAAAATAACAAAAGCCAATTAAGAGATGTGTAAATCAAACCTGGCAGAAAATAAAAAATGCTACGGAGGATGCCAAGATTCTAGTGGCAAATTAGATTTGTGGAAAATACTGGAACAAGGCAGTCAACAACTGTTAAGTATATGGACAAGATAAAACCTGGAGTTGGTTATAGAACAAATCCACTGATTTCTAATAGTCATGGATATGGCTAAGAATTCTGTAACTTTCCAATTTACAATCAATGGTTAAAACTGGTGAAAAGCTTACTAATAAATGATTCAGTTAGATCAAAGGACCACATGTGACATATGGAACAGTCTAGTAATTCTTGGGTCACAAACTCATGCCTGTGTCTCAGCATGTGCAAAGGTGATGCTGATAAGGAATGTTATCTTTACTTGAAGTAACCAATAAGGGTTGGGCATCAAATCATTACAATGTAAATTATCTTCTATATGGTGCATAAATGATAAGTTAAGAAAATCAAGATATAAGAAAAGGAGCACTCATGAGCTCATGATACCGAAAGACCTATCCTTTTGGATGTCAAAGTCTCCACTTGAGCTAAGCCAAAGCTTTATCTGCCCCCTTTCATTGCAGACATTTTGTGAAAGTGGCCTTAACATATGCTCAACATTCCAAATATAGCCACCATCTCAAAAAGAGTGATAGGTCATGGGATACTCATCTCCCACAAAAGAGTGCAACACAAAATGTTTGAATGAAAGTATATTACCTATAGTTGAGAGCAACCTATTTCTCCATTCATGACTCTTGGAATATAAGCAGATATGGCACATATAAGTAACTTGAATATTTATAGTTTCATATTTTGTATGATTATGCAATTCTGGGGTTAAAGTTAGCGAGGAGAAAGTACCTTGTTCTAATGTTTCTTCCATTTCTTGGAATCTGACTCTTCTTTTTGACTGTCTCAGCTGGATTTGAGCCAATGTTTTTTCTTCATTGTCGTCTCTTTTTTTCAATATAGACACAAGCCCCTCCGCAGGAACAGTCTAACAAGAATGATAGACTATTATAAAAACAGTATTAAGACACTGTTTCATTTGCGCGCTTATATATTGCAGAATCTTACACATTACCTTTGACATATTTTAACTCTTGGCTTTAATCTTCACAATGATTGAAGATTATTAGTTGCGAATATAATTGTTTTATAAGATATTTGACTTTAAAACACTGTTAAATACCAAATACCAATGGCACTATTAATGTATTGTAATATAATGTTCTCCATTGGTTCCATTCGGATAGAAGCTAGATGCTATCATAGATAAAAGAAACTCAAGTATTTCCTTATTTGGATGTTGGATATGCAATTAAGAATAAATCTGGTATTTTTGAATAAACACAGACAAAACACACAAAAAACTACAAAACCATCTTCCATTACAAATTGTAGAAGTGTGTTGATTGGTTACAAAAACTTCCATGCATCCCTTCCACAGTCATCACCTACAATTCATATCAAATCATTTATTTTAAATCAAGTATATTTATATATATTACTATCATCATACCTCAATCTTCATTTGACTATAATTGTTTTTACATCCTTTTATATAAAATATTCCAAATTTAAAGCAAAATCATATAATGGCATTCCATTAGCTCTTCCCAATATCATCCAGTAACATTACATTTTTATAACATGTTCTATATAAAAAATGGTTATATTTAATAACAGTTTCTAAACCTCCTTTCGTCATTTGCAATTTATATCAAATTTCCTCTTATCAAATCAATATATGCAGGGCAAGAAAAGTAGTTTATGGGACGACTTCCAACTTCGAGAGATCTTTTTTTTTTTTTTTTGGCGAGAACTTGGAAGGTATTTTCTGGTATTTTTTTAACCATGGGCACACAGTCTACTTTTCTTGTCCTGCACGTGGAGCAGAGGATGGAGCTGGAAAGCAAGTTAGTGAAGGGATGTAGCTGTCTTGGAGGGGGAGTGTGTGTGTGTGTGTGTTCGTTCATTCTGCCAGGACCCCCCCCCTGCAAGGCCAGAGCAGCACAGTCAGCTGTTCGGTGGCCAGCAAGCAGGGCAGGTGAAGGCCAGGATGCAAGGAGAACTTGGGTCATTGTGGCCGCAGGCAAGCAGGTGGTGGGACGGAGAGGGTGGGACTGGTGGACTTGCTGCTTTCTGCACCTGAAAAATAATAAGCCCTCCCCCTTCAATAAGCCCAAGGCCATATTTCGTGGGTCAAAAAAATATAAGAACCTGTCTTATTTTTGGGGAAATACGGTAGTGCTTCTGACAACATTTCTCTCCTTAGTTCCATCACTTCTCTCTTTTCTTCTTCTATACTTTGAGATCTGCGGTAGAGATCCAGTCCATCTATCTCCCCTTTCCATATTCCACTCTTTCCATTTCCAACTATACTGTCAGTATCAACAATTTTCTTGTCTCTTTGTTTATTTATTCCTTCAGTTTTTAGAACTCTGACCTCCACTTTCTTCATTTGATGAACATCCTCAATTTTTCCATCAATTTTTGCTGTTCTAGGATCTATGTTCTCCAATCTCTTCTCAATTCTCTTTGTTACTTCTAATAATTTTTGAATTTCAAACATAATCTTCTGCAATGTTAAGGTTTCTTTTTCATGTTGCACCATTCTTCCAACACTGCCACTCTGACATTCAAAACTTTTTATTAAATTTAAAGCAAGTTCATTTATAATCTTTCAAGACAAGGCTCTCCACTCCAGCTGCCAATGAAGCTCCCAAAAAGCACCTGTATAAACAACCCATGCTCTTCTCACTATCACTCTCTGTAAACAAGCTGAGGAACCCTGAATTGCAAAGTCAAATGATCAAAGAGAAAAAAGAATAGACAATATTTCCAAGCTTTCCAAGTCTCCAGCGTCCAGGTGGCAGTGTTACTTCCTTTCCCTCTGTTATTAGTCCTTTTTGTATTCCTTTTATATCTTCTTTATATTCTAGGCTTAAAGAAAACAAAATTCTTAAATGGAGCAAAAAAACAAAACAAAACCCCAAAACATCCAATCCAGCATTATAAAAATAAAGAAAAAGATTTTAATCCATAGGTATAAAAAAAGAATATAAAAAGTAGTAGAAGAAAAACTAATCTGTTCAATTTAAAGAATAGGAAACATTTGTAAAAGTTCCATTTGTAAAAGAAATTTTTAAAAAAAAGGATAACACACTGTCTAATGTAGCTTAATTTCGCAGCTTGTTCTCTTCTGTTTTCAAATTTAATTTAGCTTTAATTTTGTTTTGGGTAGTCTCTTTTATAATAATAACATTTCCTCACCAGATGGACACACTTTCTCTTTCCGTTTTCCTCCTGTTCCAGAGCTGTCCCAACTCCAGCAGCTTCAATGGCTGCACTTCTGTTGCTGGCAAAAAGAGATTCTCCTGGATCAATCAGGGACTTTGCTGTGTCCCTGAGATCAGCAGGAGTACTCTTCCCTATCACCGTCTCTTCAGGACAGTTTAGGTCCAAAAGGACTGTCCAGCAGCAAAAGTATCGACTGTGATCTTGGAGCTCCAAGATTGCACATTGTGTTATTGCGACATCAGCTCCTCTCTCCGTCTGTAATGGAAGATGGTTTTGTGGGGGTCTTTTGTGTGTGTTTTATCTGTTTGTGTTTATTCAAAAATAAAAAAAATCTTTTTAAAAAAAGAATAAATCTGGTATAATGATGAAAGCAAACACAGAATTATAAGACAAATTGCTGCAGTACAGCTATAAAGTTTATATTTTACTCCAAACAGTAGTCTGAATTCCACAAATAAGCCTCTTAAAACATAAAAAACTCTTAAAATATAAAATCAATAATAAAGTGAATTGCTAAAAGCATAGGTACTTAAAGTGGAGTTCTTAGTACCTTCTATCTGCAAAGGATCATTTTAGCTATATTAGTAGAGCCATTACTGCTCCATGAATTATTTAATTTTTCAAGGCAGCCAATCTATGGATATGGCCATATTTCAGTTATTGTACTTTCATCAATATTGTCAAATAAAAAAGAAGATTGTTTTGATCAATGCTTTTTGAATTAAATTATATTGCAAAACAATCTATAATAAGTGAATTGCAATCTGCACTGAACTGTTATATAAAAAAAGGATGCAATATTGCAGATAATTCTGCCAACTGCCAGCAGTTTGATCCTGACGGGCTCAAGGTTGACTCAGCTTTCCATCTTTCCAAGCTCAATAAAATGATGATCCAGATTATTAGGGGCAATATCTCTGTAATTCTGTAAACCACTTAGAGGGGTATAAAGCACTGTGAAGTGGTATATAGGTCTAAGTACTATTGCTATTGTTTTTCAGGACTTTGTAATGCACATACATTCCAAGCAAGCAGCTATATGGCATCCATTAAGCTGAAAATTCAATTTCAGCTTCAGTACTCCCATCACTGTTAAATATTGGCAATGACCACACACGTATTTTGATATGAAATGTGAAATGCACATGCAGCAATGCCATAGACAACAGTAAGAATTGAAATAGTCAGGTTTGAGAATTTTCTCAAGGTCAAAAACTCATTAAATGTTATGGAGAGGTTACAATCCTAAAGGCGAGTATGGCATGTCTAATCTATCAAAAAATTCTCATTCAGCTATACTGACATGCAAGTCACATCAATAATAGCTGAACATAATTTTAATTCAATATATTTGAAAAGCAAATAATCCCAGATTTAAATATAAAGCAATTACATATATTCAAGCCACAGTCAATTTCCTTTCTAAACGTCTTAAAGATTATTAATGTATTGAAATATACTACAGGTATAGTAATCACCTTCAGCAGAACTAAGAAATAGAAACTTCTTTTTCAAATTTATTATGACAATCACTTATAAATAGCATTTTGTGAATACCCTTTCTTTTCCACCATTTTAATGCCTTTGCAGTTATTTCCCTGGAATGTTCAGCTTTCAGAATACACAATGCCCCCTGAAGACTGTGTACTCCATTGCAGACAAGATGTACAAAGACCTCTGGATGTTAGAAATAGGACACCACAAGGAACAATTAAAGACAGCCAAACGTTTACCTATTAACTGATTTCAATTATACCTATTTTAATTCTGATTTTAAAAGTATTGACTTCAGTGTTGTTTTTACCCTGTGTTTTTCCATTATTGTTAAGTCCCTCTGAGCGACAAAATCACCATCAGACAATCGCAAAAGCCAGCTTTACTTTGAACAGTTTACATCTTACAACAATACCTTTAACACCATCAAACATCCTCATCTACCTATCCCAGGTCTTTGGGATAGAGATGCCAAATTCTTTCTGAACATCTGGCTGACTATGTGACATACCATAATAATACAAAGGAAGCAAGAAAATACCTCTCTCTTAGAAAATATTAATGCTGGGCAAGTTTAATGCAACTGTAAACCTTGAATTCTGGCAGCTGTAAATCCTGATTTATAATGCATCAAATAGCAACTTCTCTAAAATGCTGACCTTTGGTGGTTTAGTAACATATAGTATTGAAGACATTTTGGTAGGAGAGTTGAGGAAGGGCACAAAAAAACTTTGTATATTGTATGAAAGTTAGGTATAACGAGACATTGGCTTAGGGCAGGGGTGTCCAAACTTGGCAACTTTAAGACTTGTGGACTTCAACTCCCAGAATTCCCCAGCCAGCTGGGGAATTCTGGGAGTTGAAGTCCACAAGTCTTAAAGTTGCCAAGTTTGGACACCCCTGGCTTAGGGTATCTCTCTGAAATGTTCTTTAATGCATGGCTATGAATTGGGGTATCTATTCTGCTGTTCATGCCAAGATGTGTTTTTATGCAAAACATGGACATGAATCTATTTTGATAGGATAGCCAATTGAAATATCGTGCCACATTTTATTATAGTTGTAAGAGAAAGTATTTCAGTGCTTTGTGCACAACTCAGATATATTAAGCAAAACAAGCCAGACACCAAGATGTGGATCATAGATCAGATTCCTGTCAACATGTCAGTAGAATTTTTATTGGTATTTCTGATTGTAATATTAAAATTCAACTCCCCCTTTTGAAACAGAGATCATACATTTCTCCATGATCTGTCTCCCTCTAGGGGGGAATCCACAGCGTTGCTTAGAAGAGCGGGCAAAATAAATGGAAACTACTGTATTTTTCGGAGTATAAGACACACCTTTTTTCCTCAAAAAAGAGGCTGAAAATCTGGGTGCGTCTTATACACTAAATATAGCATTTTTGCCTCCCGAACCCCACCCCCTTCACTAAAATGGCCGTGCATAGCCTTATGGAGGCTTTTAGAGAGCTCCTGGGGGCTGCGGAGGGCAGAAATGAGCAAAAAATGCCCCCCCAGCCCCAGGAGCACTCTATAATCCTCCATAAGGCTATGCATGCAATTATTTTGAGAAAAAAACGGGCCTGTTTTCGTGAAAACGGACCGTTCTTTGCTCATTTTAGGGGGGGCACCCCCCAGAAGCACCCTGCAAGTCCCCCCAAGGCTATTTATGCCTTTTTGAGGAGGTTTGCAGAGTGCAAAAACTTTTTTTCCCTTTTGGAAAGCTCTTTAACTGATTGATGAGAACTACATTGATCATGTGCTGTGCCAGCAGAAACAAAGTCTTAGGTGCTGCAGATTGTAAACAATTTCCTTGTCCAGCACATGGATAAATACACCTGGAAACATCTACCTATCTACCTACTCTCTCCCTCCCTCCCTACTTTATTTTTCTCTCTCTCCCTCCCTCTATCTACCTACTTACCCACTCTTTCTCCCTACCTATCTACTATATTTCTCTCTTTCTTCCCCCCCTATCTACCTACATACCTATCTACTCTCTCGCCCCCTCTACTGTATTTCTCTCTATTTCTCTCTGTCTATCCCTCTACTTACTAACCTACCTACTCTCTTCCTACCTATCCACTGTATTTCTCTATCTATCTATTTCTCTCTCTCTATCCCTCTACCTACCAACCTACCTTCTCTGTCTCTCCCTACCTATCTACTGTATTTCTCTCTCTATTTCGCTCTATCCCTCTACCTACCTACTTACCTACACACACTCTCTCCCTCCCTCCCTCCCTACTGTATTTTTCTATTTCTCTCTCTCTCTCCCTTTATCTACCTACCTACCTACTCTCTCTACCTACCTACCTATCTATTGTATTTCTCTCTCTTTCTCGCCCTCTCTATCCCTCTAGCTACCTACCTACTTTTTTAAAAAAATTGCCTCTTCAAAATCTTGGTGCGTCTTATACTCCGGTGCTTCTTATACTCTGAAAAATACTGTATTTACTCCTTCAGTTTTTTGTCAGGATAGATACAGTAGTCCTCAACTCATAAACGAATTGAGCCCAAAACTTCTGTTGTTAAGTAAGACATTTGTTAAGTGAGTTTTGTCCCATTTTATGACCTTGCTTGCCACAATTGTTAAGTGAATCGCTGCAATTTATACGTTAGTAATCTGGTTGTTAAGTGAATCTGGCTTCTCCCTTGACTTTGCTAGTCAGAAGGTTGCAAAAGGGGATCATATGACCTTGGGACACAGCAACGATCGTAAGTATGAACCAACTGCGAAGCGTCTGAATTTTGATCATGGGATGCTTCAAAGGTTGTAACTGTGAAAAAGGGTCATAAGTAATTTTTTCAGTGTTGTAACTTTGAACAGTCACTAAATGAACTGTTGTAAGTCGAGAACTACCTGTATGTCTGGAGAAAAAAACAGCCAACAATAATAAAGATAAGGAAGAGATTTGGATCAGCAGTGGCTCTGTTCAATACTAATGACTTGCTTATTGTATTGCAGCTTAACAAGTGTCCAGAATACTAAGTCCTCAATTTTAGGAAATCAACATACAATTTTAAATTATCCAATATTCAAATCCATTTAATCTTCCATAGTAAACCACTATAGCTCTTCTCTAATGAAAATTGAAAACCTCCATCCCATCTCCTTTGCTTTCCCATATTTTACATCTCTTTAAAGGCTCGTTTTCCAGCTGACAGAGCCAGAGGAGCAAGCTCCCTCTAGAGAGAGCTCATATTATTCCATATTTGGCCTGCAGAGATTGCTGCTGAATGATGCAAGGTACATACTGTGCCTTCTTTAAAGACCAATGTCTCTCTGTGATAAATTCAGTGCTCAAAGAACAGCAACACAGAGCTAAGAATTACATAAGATTTCCCATAAGAGCATTGTATCAACTCTTACACTTACAGTAAATACAAGATGAGAAAGTGTGAAAAACACACAAATAAATAGATTGTAAAGAGGCTAGAATTGTTAAAACATGGTTTTAGCAAGTTAAAGTTTCTCAAAATCATTATTTATGTAAAAAACAGCATTGAACAAGTAGAAGAATAGTGAAAGTTTTATATACACTCCATTTAAAAGAATCTTTCAGAAGACTGATAGGGCCTTCTTCATTTTTCTTAAGGAAATCATAATATTTGCTAGATTTCTTTTTAAAAAAATATAGAATCTTAGTTTTAAAACTCAGAATAAACCACTTTAATTTTACTGAAACTTTAACAATTACAATGCACATTCTATCAAGTGGTTGGAAATATCTGGTATTCTTCTTTCCCATTTAAAATTTGGGAACATTGCTATCTCTGTCTTTCTTTCTTTTTCTTTCTTTCTCTCTCTCTCTCTCTCTCTCTCTTCATTCATTCATTATATTCATTATACTCTCTCACACAGTGCTAGGACCCATCTATCTGTTAATAATAACACAAGTCCTTTCAACATTTTGAAATACACACTCTCAGAGCTACAAGTTAACCTTTACAAGAAAAACAGGGTTAAAGTTTAAAAAAAGACTTAATAAATTCTTCATTCTAAATTCCGCTTCCATACATTTATTTTAGAAAGATAGGAATTGATTTAAATGGTGTTAAGAACAATTGCACTAAGTAAACAGACAAACCAGTGACCCTAGGGAGAAGTCCAATGAATAAGTCAAATGAAATAAAGCATTATTATTAATGTTGTTGTTAGAAAAACAGCTGAATGCTATCAAAGGATTTTGATAGAAAAACTGATGTTTTTCTTTCCAATTTTTACAGATCAATGCATCAGCCCTAAACTGTAATTTTCTAAGGCTGACTTTATAAGAAGATACAGTTAACATTTCCAAAACATGAAGTGACTGCAATAAAATCAGTCAGCAATGAAAGAATAGCATGTTCTGTCTTAATATCTAATTCTTTGAAAAGCAATCTAAGGAATTTATTAAGCTTAGTAGCTGCACCAAGAAGTTATAATAAAACAAAATGATTTTTAGAGGTTAACAGGAACAATAGAGAATGGCAATAAAAGTGAAACGTGGATCTGGAATATCTCAGAATGTTTGTGATCAGAAATAGAAAAATAATGTATGCTAACATGCCTGTTTTCTAGGTGGAAATCTATTTTTTCATTTTTAAAATATAATTTATATTAAAGAAATATTTTATAAAGTTTAAAGATAAAAGATGAAAAAAGCAGAAAGATAAAAAGTATTGAAAACAAAAGAAAGTGAGAGAAAAAGGAAAAAAACACTTAAGAAATGACTTCAGATCGTCTTTACAGCAGTTATAGAAATAATTAATGCAATTTTCATCTTCAAAATTACACAACATACTTCCCTACTCCTCATATAAGCTCATTTTAACAGAGGTAAATCCAGAAGTTCATTTTTACCCATTGAAAATCTATTTTTTCCAAAGTGCATATTTAACACTGGGAAAGTCATGCAAGTACCATAACCTTTCTCTTCCACCGTTTTACAGACTAAAGAAAATAAATACATACAGCGCCATCATGAATCATTAAAACAAGAAACACCCCCCCCCCCATTTACCTCTGCAATCTGTATTCGCTTTGCAAGCTCATCAAGTGAAGAAAAGCTTTCATCTGGTGAATAATCTTCTGATGAAGAATAAAGTGCTTGTTCAAGTGGAATATGTGGAAGAATTGCAGAGTTCTCTTGGGCTTCTAGGAATTTAAGAGCCCCCTCTCTAACTTTTATGGTACCATTTAAAATCTGTTCAAAGAAGCCTTCTGATTCCACACCTTCACCTTTTTCTTCCAGTACTGTTGTTTCTTCCTGTATCCATTCATATACAACTCTAGGCTGTTTGGACATCTCAGTGTCAAACTGTACATTCCCACTAATGTCTGATGGTTGGTTTTGCACAGTATTTCTGTTATTTTCATAATCAGGCTGTTGCTGCTGTGGCTGATTTACTAGGTTGCTTTCCAGCTGGCTACTGGCAATCACCACAGAGCTAGAACAGCTTTTTGTCCTCAGTAAGTTTCTTTCGGATGGAATATTTTCATCTGTGGCTATAAGATCAGGAGGTATATAATCAGCATCTGTCCAAACTAATGCATCTACCATCGGTTCACTAAAACTTGCTGTAGGCTTCTCAGCTGCTGCTTCTATTTTTGCTCCATACTGAGAGAACTGTTCTTTCCTTAGCTGCAGGCTGTCATTTTCACTAGCATCCCTCAAAGATAAACACTGAGAGAAAGGCGTGTCCAGGGTCCCTGTGGATAAAACAAATGGCTGATTCAGTGTGAGTTCAGTACAGCAGAGCTCCTCCTCGAGATGATGTTTCCTCGCAGATAGCTGAAGTCTTTCTTTTTCCTTAATCAGACAACAGCTTTCAGACTGGAAACTTTCATCCCTCTCTCTTTCTCTGTGATGGTTCTTTTTCTTTGCTTCAATACTTGGCTGGCTCTGAGTAGCTAAATGAAATGGAAAAAGAGTTGAAGCATTTAGAGGTGATTCAGCACAAAAACACTGAGGGGGAAAAAAAGCAACAACTAAACATCTGACAACACTGTCAATAACGCTTGAACAAATTATCCTTGGCAGCAATGGCTCTGATTCATTAATTTTAATACCAAGATTTAAAATAGCCAGATCTCATTAAAATAAACGAGCCTAACTTTGAATGAAGTGTTATCTTAATGTTTATGCAAACTGTGCCTGAAGTTCAATGTTGGTATGTATCGAAAAATTAGAATATCGTGCAAAAGTTCATTTATTTCAGTAAAGCAACTTAAAAGGTGAAACTAATATATGAGATAAGACTCATTACATGCAAAGCAAGATAGGTCAAGCCGTGATTTGTCATAATTGTGATGATTATGGCGTACAGCTCATGAAAACCCCAAATCCACCATTTCAGAAAATTAGAATATTACATGCAATCAATAAAACAAGGATTGTACATAGAACAATATCGGACCTCTGAAAAGCTTCCATGCCACGCTGCATTGAGGCAGTAATTGCTGCAAAAGGGGCCCAAACCAAGTACTGAGCACCTATGCATTCTTATACTTTTCAGAGGTCCGATATTGTTCTATGTACAATCCTTGTTTTATTGATTGCATGTAATATTCTAATTTTCTGAGATTGTGGATTTGGGGTTTTCATGAGCTGTACGCCATAACCATCACAATTATGACAAATCATGGCTTTAACTATCTTGCTTTGCATGTAATGAGTCTTATCTCATATATTAGTTTCACCTCATATATTAGTTTCACCTTTTAAGTTGCATTACTGAAATAAATGAACTTTTGCACGATATTCTAATTTTTTGAGTTTCACCTGTATAGTTTGAATCCAATGTTTGAACCACTGTTTATGTTGCTTATAAATGAAATATGTAGAAAACCTATTAGGATACCTGTGCAGTAAAAATAGAGGCAGAGCAAGGGAAGTCAAAAATTATATACCAGTTATCACAGAATATCTCCCAACTAGCTGAAGGAAGAATGCTGTATTTAATAGTATAATCTTGTATGATTATTTTACTAGCAAGAGAATATTAAACTAGGCAAAGCTAGGCAATTCAATCAAGTGTATACTAGAGCAACTTCTGATTAGCGTATTTTTCGGAGTATAAGATGCACCTTTTATTCTCAAAAAAGAGGCTGAAAATCTGTTTTATTGATTGCATGTAATCTTATACATGCATCTTATACATCGAATACAGCAATTTTTGGCTCCCAAAGCCCCACCCCTTTCACCACAATGGCCATGCATACCCTTATGGAGGCTTTTAGAGAGCTGCTGGGGGCTGGGGAGGGCAGAAATGAGCAAAAAATAGGCTGTTTTTTGCCCCCCCCCAACCCGCAGCAGCACTCTGTAAGCCTCCATAAAGCTATGCATGCAATTTTTTTGACAAAAAAACGGGCACGTTTTCGCGAATAAAAGGCATGAATAGCCTTGGGGGGGCTTGCAAGAAAAAAAAAACGGGCCCGTTTTCGTCAAAAACGGACCATTTTGGGGAGGTTTGTAGAGTGCAAAAACCTCCCCCCCCCTTTTCGGAAAGCTCTTTAGTTAGAGTGATTGATGAGAATTACATTGATCAAGTGCTGTGCCAGCAGAAACAAGTCTTAGGTGCGGCAGGTTGTCAGCAATTTCCTTCTCCAGCACATGGATAAATATACCTGGAAACATCTACCTACCTACCTACCTACCTATCTACTCTCTCTCTCTCTCTCTCTCTCTCTCTCTCCCTACCTACCTACTGTATTTCTTTCTCTCTCTCTATCCCTCCACCTATCTACCTACCTACCTACTCTCTCTCTCTCTCTCTCTCTCTCTCTCTCTCCCTACTTACTGTATTTCTCTCTATCTCTCTCTATCCCTCTACCTACCTACCTACCTACCTACCTACCTACCTACTCTCTGTCTCCTTACCTACCTACTGTATTTCTCTCTCCCTCTCTCTCTCCCTCTACCTACCTACTCTCTCTCTCTCCCTACCTACCTACTGTATTTCTCTCTCCCTCCCTCTCTATCCCTTTATCTGCCTACCTACTTTTTTTTAAATTTGCCTCTTCAAAACGTTGGTGCGTCTTATACTTCTGTGCGTCTTATACTCTGAAAAATATGGGTAACTACAAATCCTTGTCCATATATGAACTAAACAAGGAATGTCTGTGTCTAGAAATGCACATGGATATCAGTTTGTACTGTATAATGTAAAAATAAGTTCACCATAGTTACAAATGTATTTTCTTAACTTGCACTTAAAAACAGAGAACTGAAAATATGCTGTAAGTTCCTTAATGTTTGCAGAATAATTTTCCAATATGAATAAAGGGTCATAGCAGAAAAATCAACAAGAACTCAATGGCAACTTCGGTAACAGAGGAAAATCCAGGCTTGACTTTATGTCCTTAAATGACTAAATTAGGAGAATATCAAAGAGAGGAGAGGAATAGCGATGATGGGAAGGATTTTCAAGATGACATAGATAACTTGGTCTAAGGAGCAGAGATTCCCCATCCCTGTTCTGAGAGATCTTTCCTTGAAGTTATTGACAGAAAAACACAAAAAGATCCTAACTGAAGTGTATAAGTATGCTATGGATGATTTGTGATAGATTTGAATATGAAATTTTAATTTTAATTTGAAGTCTCATATCTAAATTTCCTCTCTAAAAATAGGCTGAATTTTACAGTTGTTCTTTGCCTTTCAGTAAAAAATGTTAATCTTTACATACATTTCAAGAAAATGTTTTAAAGGCATTAAGAATAATAAACATGAGAAACTTAGTAATATTCCACAACTGAATTTTGAGGGAACTTTAGCTATACAATGCTATTGTAGGAGATACAATTTCTCCATAATATAATCAAGTATTTATATACTATAGGAAAAATATGGCGCTGTGTACTGAAGGATGTGTTTAAAATTTCCATCAGCTGACATACTCATTTTAAAACTCAAGTTTATTATTAGTGAAAAAATAAATTGATAGCTATTAAAGAAACAACGGTTCAATAGTAAAGCATAACCATAAAAGCTCAGAGATTAAATACTCTGCTCAAAGTAGACATTAGATTTAGAAAAACTGGGCTGCAAGTTACAGCAACTACATAAAAAAGCATCTATAAATATTAGATCATTTTTTAGAAGATATGACTATATTGTGATGAAGAAAAAAAAGATCTTTTAATTTTCAACTAACAAATAACATTAAATTAAAAATCAGACTATGTAAGGAGAGATCTGAAACTCTACTCACGACTTTTGTGACTGCCATGACTATGCTACTGTCATGCATTAATCTAAAAAGTCTAATTGCATTTTCTACTCGGCTCCACTTACCGATTTCCAATGACAAAATTATTATTGCAATGGATGCACTATCTATATTTGGATAGGACCATTTTTTAATGCCAGGAATTATATTGTACATTTGAAGAAAAACAAGAGGTATAATGGCTGGACTGATAATGTAGGTGAACCAATGTCAGACATGTGGCCTGGGTTTTCTATTTTGTTTTCCTGTTTTAGAGGGAGCATTTATTATTTTTAAAAATTATGTTAAATCTATTTCAGGGGTTCATGTGTTTCCCACCTCAAAATAGTTGGAAATGTGCCACTGTTTTATTTTTTTGGTTGTTCTTGCAACTGTGATTGTAGCAGCATAAAATTAGTTCAGAGGCAATGTGTAACCTATCTCTGATTACATCTGCCAAGACTGTCTCCTATACATTTATACAACTTAATTACTAATGCCATTTATAGCAGACTGTTACCATGAAAAAGGCACATAAACTTCACAAAAATATATTCAGAAGACACTTTTTCATGCTATCACTCAATATTAACTTTCATATTTTTCAACTTCCTGCTCAGTTTCATTAATAACTGTATCTTTTTTCTGTAAGATTTAATACTGGAAAATAAAGAGTGTTATTTAAAGCCATTGCCAGTATAGCCTTTTTTTCTAAAAAAAAGACAGCAAGATATAATTACATTTTCTTGTTCTGATTTTAAAAGGTTGATTATTCTTCCAAATGAATAATTTTCAAATAATTTATATTTTTGTTTAATTTAAGCTAGAGTAATTTATAGGACAAATACCTGAATCCCATGTAGAAGTAATTTGTTCTTTTAAATCCTCAGATGCCATTAAACTTATGAACGGTTCATATCTGAAGGATATTTCTTTATTTATGAGCTGAAAAGCAAAATAACATTTACATTATAAATATCTTTGCTTTTATGTTTATGTTGCACATGTTATGGGAAATAAATTCTTTTAAAGAAGAACCCAATTATTTAATAGCAAAACTATGCCAAGAAAAAAAAATCATAGCTTACCTTGCTTCTGGAGACAAGTGGCCTGTAACCCAAAAACATAAGAAAATTAAAAATAAACAGCAAGTCTCACCAAAATATTCTTCATAACAAACGTCACCAAAACTAGAGAACAAATCAGATCTGTTTTTTCCATGTTCTAATATTAGCACAGGGCTTTCCAAGACTGAAATACTATCTATACCACCAGTTTTAAAGCACAGAGCCAGGGCATACCAATATTAATGACATTACTGTACAAATTGTCACTTGATGGCCCAGAAGGCAATAAAAATAGTGAAATGAATATAAGATCTTTTAAGTGCCCTTGCAGCCTGTGTTTATTTAAAAATTCCAGCCTTTACAGAAATTGCCCTAAACTGAAGTCAACCAAGAAAAATTAGCCAAAGACTTTGAATTCTGATTTATTGTTGCGGAAACTACACAGAGAGAATATACTACTGGCTTAATGGCAGTTCATTTAGTGGCCCTTCGAAATTACCAAGGATGCTGAACGAAGGGACTTATGACCAAAATTATGGCTGGTGTAGTGCCCCCATGATCACATGATTGTGATTTGGGCATTTGGCAACCCATTTCCACTTATGACTGGTTCCCAAGCTCCCTGTCATCATGTCATTGCCATTTGAAATCTTCCCTTTCCCAGAAAATCAATGGCCAAACCACTGCTGTCTGCCAAGAGGATTCCCTCTCATTTCTGGGAAGTGGCTGAAAACAGTCCCAAAATTCAAGCAGGATTTTTGCACGGAATATTTGCAGAATGGGTTGTTTGTAACCAGCCCCAAGAAACAAGAAGGGGGTCTCTTGTCTATGGGGGCTGACTGAGAAAGGTCCATTTCAAAATCCAAGCAAGATTTGTAGCCCAAGAGTGGAGAGGCAATATGATAAGATAGAGAACGGAAAGGTCCCTTGGGATGGGGGAGGTCCTGGTGTGCTGCCCCACTCACTCAAACACAGAGATTTAGAGAGTTTATTAATGTTCTATTAATGTTCCCCAGCAATTCCCTTTACCCAGCCTCAGAAATGTCCCAAATAAATCCAGCCACAAATGGGCCAAGATTAGTCCACAAGGCATTTGCCAATAATCCATAAAACAATGGAAAGTCACTCCAACAAAGAAGTCCACCAAACAAACTTAAATCCACCAGGTGAAACTGAAATACACACACAAAAGCTCTTGGCAAGAGAAGTTCAGAGTCTCCAAGGCACAGAGTCAAGGAGGAAGCAAGAGGATCAAACACACAGAGCCAGAAACCCAACACGTTGTTTCCAGCAACACCTCCCTCTGCCTGCCATGATAAATAGTTTTCCGGTGCAGCCCATCAAGACGGGCGCGGGCATTCTCCCGAGTAATCTGGCAGATCTCCATTGCTCTTATCTTTTATCTGCCCGGTGTGCTTTCAGATCCACCATGGAAGGCAGTTCCTCCTTCTCACTGACGGTCCACCCCTGCAAGCTGTCCTTAGCCGAAGCTTCCCATAAATCTCTTTCAGCCGACTACTCAGTCATTTATTAACCTACTTCCTGACGTGCCAGGAATGAGTTCATCCTCCTTTGAGCTGACCTCCAAGGAAGAATCCGAGGAGTCGTCCAAGGGAGACATCATACCTGGGTGGTCTGGTGCCTGCCACACACAAGTGTCTCCCTACTCAGTGGCTGAAAAACATGCTTGGATTTAGGCAGGGAGGATTTAGGTCCAGAGCAGAGAGGCAGTACAGTAAGTACAGTAAGATGCAAGGTGCCTCAGGGAGGGGGGATCGGGGAGGCCTGGTACAAGCCCTATGTAAGGGTCTCTCTGCTTATGAGTCAAAAACCCTAATTGGATTTTGACAGAGAGGGTTCTCGGCTCCAGAGCAAAGAGACCATCATGCACAGCCTGAACTGGGCCTCCCAGAATTTCTCCCATCCTCCTGAGGCTCCTTACCTAAGATGACATTTGCTTAACAACATGCAAGATAATTTAACAACTGAGATTGGGAGTGCCAAGACTGCAGTTGTTGAGTAAAGTGATTACGTGATATCACATTTAATGATAGTTTCACTCAGTGACTGAGATCCCAATCCCAATTGTGTTTGTTAAACAAGGACTAAATGTACAGTGTATTACAAACAATAAGACTATTTGGCATCTTGATCAGGAGAGAATTTTGCACCAACATTTCCTATAGCTCCTTCTTGTATTTTATACCATTTATGTTTTTATGAACAAATTTAAAATATATGGCCAATAAATGACAAGATATACACACCTGTTGACTTCATGGAAACATGGGCAAGGTGATATAAAATGCAATCCAGTGCTGCATTGCCAGACTTGTGTGCAACAAAATACAGTTTCTTCTAGCCACCACCCTACACATTTACTCTGACATCTTATCTTGTATGTTTCCTCTTCCTTTAAGGAGCTCTGACTGCAGTTCTTTCAAGCAAGTCAGTGAAACAGGATCAGCAGAGAGATATGGTGAAGGATTACACACTGAGTTACATGCTGATAGGATAACTGAACCCAGGGCTCTGTAATCCAACTATCTCATCAATATTCCAGAATGTTTATAAAGCACTGCTCCTACATTGGCCAAAGTATGGCAAGGAATTTCAAATATATTGAGTGGCTTGGGTTATCTATTGACTCCTCAGATTTGAAAAATGAAAATCAGAAGTATGATAAATATAATCGTGTTGCTGAATCTTATCACAATTTAAATCGATTCCTTGTTTATTTATTTTTAAACTTGCCTTCTTGTAAGAAATTAAGATCAATATATCTAATTCCTTCTTTCTTTGCAAAAGAGATTGAGGGCTGGAGTACCTAAATGTAAAACCAATATGCTCAATAAGCTCAAGCTCTTAGTGGTAACAACATACTGTGTGAATGTGGAAAGAGGCAGAGCTCAGCCCATCTGCTAGTGTATCAACTACTGCCAAAAATATGTACCAATAATGACTTATTTTTGGCCAATGACAAAGCCAAGAAGGCTTCATTCTGGCAGTCTAAAGTTTGATCTAGCCACAGAAGAAGCTGCAAAAAAAATAAATTTAATCCTAAGAAAAAAGACTGAAGTACAGTAGATGACGTCCAAAATCCTTTCCAATTGATGATTTTATAATCCAAGAGCTTCTGCTTATATCTTAACAAAGTTGTAATCAAATTTTCAGTGTCTTTTGGAAGGATGGCAGCATTTCTAACCTTGAAAACTACTATCAATATACAGATAGTCCTTAGTTATAACCCTTTGGTATGGCGTCCATTAGAAATTACAGCAGTAATTTCCATACCAAAGGGTTGAATGAATGACATTTATGCCCAGTCCCCAAAGATATGACTGTTAGAGTACCCTTGTGGACACGTATCAAAATTCAAGGTGCACCTGGCCTTATTTGAGGCAGCTGCTGGCTACACCAAGCCTTCTGCCCAAGGCTGCTCATGCTGTTCTCCACAAAGCACAGGATTCTCTCATAATGCTTTGAAAGACTTCTGAGGCCTTCAAAAACCACACAAGAAAGCCACTCACTCTCATTCTCGAAAACGCATAGGCCATTCTCACAATGCTTCAGAAAAACCTTCAGAAAGGTTCTGCCTGCTCTGAACAACCCCATCTCATGCTTTGCCATCTTATAATCAATTCTGCAGAGCAGGGATCACCAACCACTTGGACCTCAGGGACCACTAAATTCATAATTTTAAATCCTGTGAACCACAAATATGATTTTTTAAAAAAAAAGGTAAATAGTATTTAGTGCAATATAAAAAATGCAAATAATTTTTCGGCGGACCACCCAAATTTTCTCGCAGACCACCAGTGCTGCTGTAGAGTATGCCAGAAAGTTAAAGAAAATCTAAGTCAGAGTCAAAAAAGACAGTAGCAAACTAATTTCTCTACAATTGTCAGGAAAACCACATGGTTCTAATGACGTAACAATCAGGATGTGACTTAACTTGAGGTTATCTTTATCTTTATTTATTTAATAGAACAATGGTCTGCAAATATAGGACAAGCAAAATAGAAAAAGATATTTAATCTGAAAATTAATTTTATTATTGTCTTGGACACCTTTGGGCAGTGTCACTAAATGGCAAGATATTTTCTATACACTGTATAATTTTAATACAAATATATACTGTTGTTCTTCAGAGTAAAAAAAATTAAAAAAATTTTTTTGGCGAAAACGGGCCCAGTTTTTTTTAAAAAGGGCATGAATAACCTTTAGGAGGCTTTCTAGAGTGCTCCTGGGGGCCGGGGGGGGGAATTGAACAGAAAACGGCCCATTTTCTGCTCATTTCTGTCGTCCCCAGCCCCCAGGAGCATTCTGAAAGCCTCCTAAAGGTTATGCACTGCCATTTTGGTGAAGGGGGCGGGGTTTTGGGAGGCAAAAAATGCTCTAGTCAATGTATAAGACGCACCCAGATTTTCAGCTTCTTTTTTGAGGGGAAAAAGGAGCGTCTTATACTATGAAAAAAACCGGTATATTATTACAAGAGTTCACTGGACATATCCAACTTTTGGATGTAGAAGAATTATCTCATGTAGAACTAACTGTGAGAAAAATGTTGACTAATACTGTATAATTTTATTACATACAAATAACGCTCATCACTTACTCTTGATGAGATGTGCAAAATTCAGCAAGTTTGTCTAGCTCTTCATTATTCAGTTCTTTAGAAGAATTCTTTAGATTTGGAACCACACTGCCCTCTGTTGCTTTCCATTTTGTTTCTGTTAACAAAACACAAGTATGTTAAAAAATGAACTATTTAATATTTCAGAAATATAAATTCTAAAAAAATAAACAAATATTATAGTACAGGGGTCTCCAAACTTGGCAACTTTTAGACTTGTTAGGGATGTAACCCTAGGCTTGGCTTGGCAATGTATATAAGCTATGATTGTAACAAATGTATCTGTTACTTTAAATGTTAGAGAGATGTAATTGATTTGTTACCTCAAGCAGCCATAAGAGGGAGCCAGAATGACTATTAGCTCTGTTTGTTAGACGCTGATCGGTGTATTGTGAGGTACTGTGGTTTGCTACTGTTAGCTGTTTTGTGTGCTAGACTAACTATTTGATAACTGAATGACTGAACCATGTATGACTTGGACTGTTAACTGGACTCTGAATACCTCTATATTTCCACATAGTAAACTTACTATATTTCATACTATTCAGTGTCCCTGTATGCTGGTGTGTGTTCATTCATACCACTCTCATTATGCTTCTCTGCACACTCGCTCTCCTAACGGGGAGCTTACTTACTTGACAGACTTCAACTCCCAGAATTCCTCAGCCAGCAAAGCCGAAGGTTGCCAAGTTTGGAGACCCATGTTATAGTAGGTCTTTAAGCAGAACAATAAAAAAAAAGATGCCTCCTTTTATGAAAATTTTATGAGATTCTTCCTATCCCAGTAAATGTTCGTTCAATGTGCTCAAAAAGTGATTCATTAATAAGATTTAGGTGAAGTCCTAGTCATAGAACACAATGTAGGCAATTATCCGGCTGGGCTCATAACGTCCCTGTAATCAATGCATTATAATAGAAAATGAAGACATTTCTCAAGTTTTACCAAACATACAAGCTTCCACTATATGACATACTTACCCCACTGCTGTTGAAGGGAAGAGAGATTTGCAAGTAATTGCTTGTGATACAACTGTTCAAGCCGAATGAACTTCATTGCTTTCTCATCTAAATGGAAAATAAAGGAAAATACAGACACGGACTGCCACTCATAAATATGTTTTCAAACTAGCACCATTTTGTGATAAGAGGAAAATTTGATGTGAACACAGACAGGTTATCCAGTAGTGCTGATTAGGCTTTGAAGCTGATAGGTAACACTCAGTTTGCAAGTCCTAGATCAGCAATACTGACAGTTGCTTCTTCTTTGGATATGCATATGATTTTGATAGTTCTGGCTGTTTAGGCACACGAAAAGCACAATAAAGGAAAACAAGGCTTCTTAGTCATAATAAAATTGATTATAGCAATCGCAATAGCACTTAGACTTATATATCACTTCACAGTGCTTTATATTCCTCTCTAAGCAGTTTTACAGAATCAGCATATTGCCTCCAACAATCTGGGTCCTCATTTTACCGACCTTGGAAGGATGGAAGGCTGAGACAACCTGGAGCCAGTGAGATTCGAACTGCCAACAGCCAGCAGTCAGCAGAAGTAGCCTGCAGTACTGCATTCTAACCGCTGCGCCACCATGGCTCTTATTATTATGGCAAATTCTGTAGAATGAGAATGCCATGGTGGTTGCTGACTTTTGTTGTTTCATATATAGCAATGGTCTGGAACAGTCACAAGATCATTTAGCTACTGTAAATGTAGCTTGCAATAATTCATAATGCTCTTCTATCAGGTACCTGAAGGCAGAAGAAGCATTTTGTAAGTGAGCATAACCATTGATTAAGTCATTTAAGGTCACAGCCTTTGGGTGTGAAGAATCACCATTGGTTCCACTTTCAATTGAAAGAGTCAACAGGGACGAATAAAGTCCTTAATTTTACTCTTCCAAAAAGTGCAGAGAAGACTCTTATAACTTACTGCTATGACAGTCAAAAAAGTGAGGGGATGGTGAGGGGCAAACGTTTGAGCATGTGCAATGGAGCAACCTTCATGAAAAAAATCTCCAAGATGAAGGCTCTGAATATATATATACAAAACACATATATGTGTTGAGATACAGAACAGGATATGGAATGATTAATTATATGATCGGTGAATTTAAATTTAACAGAAAGCATTGTATTCTGCAGTAGTGTGTCTAGAAACAGGATAAGAAGTGCAGCAAAAAAAATCTTGCTACCGCAATGAAAGAAGGATCAAATCTTTAAACGTGAATGTTTACACTGTGCCTTCTTGAATACCGCCTCTACATATATTTTAGAAAATTAGTAGGTATATATATCTCCCCCCTAGCATTAATAAATCAAAATAAGTGTAAGAAGAATTTTGGTTTTATTGAACTGTACTTTAAAGTCCATGGCTATATGTTTGCATTTTGATATTAGACCACAGTCAATGTTGTATTTTTTAAAAAGGATACATTCTCCATCCTGAAAATATGTTTCAGCAATCTGTAAAGAAAGAAAAGGGGAATTTTCTTTATATATTTTTAGTATATTTTATATCTGCCTATACGGGACATAAATTTCATGATGTACTAAAAAAAAAAGGCTTAAAAAGCGAAACTAAACTATTAAGCTACCTGGTACACTAAAAAAAAAAACAATACAGATGCCAGATATAGTCAATAAGGACATTCAGAAGAGTGCTGCCTTATGTATCATCCATCCACCTAACCAAGTGCTGTTTACTTTAATGCAGCAGACTTTGCTTTTTTATTATGGGTATTATTTTGAAGTACAGACATATTAGGACCAGTGGGATTGTATAAAGAACTCAGTCACAAAAAGCTACGGTACTGATCAATTTATCACATTTTGAACTAAACTCTTAGGATGTTTTGTTATCTATGTGGGATATTTGTGTAGCTTAACTATAGATAAATATTATACAAGGGTTTGGTACTTTGAAGCATGCCAGCTGTTTTTAATTTAATCACAAAACTTTTTTTAAAAACAGCAAATAGAGCCAGGAAGACTGGAGAGTACAAATGAAAGTGCATAGGAGTAGCAGGTTACCTATGCCTGATCTCTTAGGAAGTGTAGTAATTCTTTAACATTCAAGTAGAACTGATATCTGCCGCTTGATTCTGTTAACAGAAGTGATGGGGAATGAAGCTGATAACCTAAGTATAGAATACACATATTGCTCTGAGCAATACATTCAGATTCTAATAAGACAATACTTAAAATTACATGCAGAGATTTTACTTATACATTTTGAAATCAATGTGATAAACACCATCAACATCAACAAGATGAAAAAACAGATAAGCAACATCTTAGTACCTGATGCAGGAACAGGGGAAGCACGTTTGAATCGATTTGCTTACATTCTCCTTGAAGAAGAGAGAAGAGAAATTGTAAAGTTTGAGCTGGTTCTTTCAGAGGATGGTTTGAATTTGTCTTGTTCCCATCTGCCCCTTGCACATAAGATACTGCGATAAAGTCAGCTTTCTCTTGTTTGACTGCAGAAATATTAAGAGAAATAATTGCTTTTTCTTGTAAGAAAACATGTCAGAAAAAATATATAGTACCCCAGATAATTTCAAATTTGATACATAGATGTGCTGACAGAAATGTTTGTCTCTGTCACTGTTAGCTCAGGTCTCATTAGTTTGTAGCAAGAGTTAGGATTTTTAACACGAATGAGCCGTTGCATTGACAGTACCGTATTTTTTGGAGAATAAGACGCACCTTTTTCCTCAAAAAAGAGGCTTAAAATCTGGGTGCATCTTATACACTGAATACAGCGTTTTTTGCCTCCCCAAACCCCACCCCCTTCACCAAAATGGCCATGCAGAGCCTCTAGGAAGCTTTTAGAGAGCAGAAATGAGCACAAAATGACCAGTTTTTGGTTCAATTTCAACCCCCCCCCCCCAGCTCCCAGCAGCACTCTATAAGCTACCTAAAGGCTATGCATGCATTTTTTTTTACAAAAATCAGGCCATTGTGAAAAACGGATCGTTTTTGGCTGGTTTTTGCTTCCCCCCACAGCACTCTGCAAGCCCCCTAAAGGCTAGTCATGCCTTTTTTGGGGGAAAAAACAGGCCTGTTTTCGCGAACAATGGGCCGTTTTTGGGAGGTTTGCAGAGTGCAAAAACTTTTTAAAAATTTTTCCTCTTCAAAATCTTGCTGCATCTTATACTCCGGTGCGTCTTATACTCCGAAAAATACGGTAATTAGGTTTTAGACATCTACTGGCCTGAGTGAAAACGGGATCTGACTGGAAGAAGAGGAGAATGCCTAATGAGTATTGAGTTTGGGTGGTAGCTTGTAATGATATGTGGGAATGAGCTTGGGAGGCAGGAGGATGGGCTGTAAATCTGGTTTTTGAAGTTGTTGCTTTTGAAGTCAATCCTCTATATGAGTTTAGACAGAAATTCCTAAAAGAAAATTTGAAGCATTTTTGCCAAGTGTAGTAAAATGTACAAATACAAAATAGTTCAATGAACTTGAGCTATACCATCAATATGTGTGTATTTAGGAAACCACTTGCCTTTCCTGCTAGGACTTTTTGTTTTTCTTGGATTCTTTTTTTCAGGACAAAGCTTCTGTGGCGTATCTGATTTCAAACTTTTAAATGCCCTATCTCTTTCATCTTCTTGGAAGCAGGATGAATAGTCTCCACTGTCTTTATTATTATTAATGCTGTCCTGCTCAACTCTTCCCATTGTATTACGAGAGTTTTTCAGAGTATTCTTCTTCTTACTGTTACACTGATTTTCATTTTCATCTGGAGAAGAAGCCAAGCAAGATTTGATCCTTTCTTCCTGTATGTCAGTATGAAGTACATCTTGTAAATTTAAATGAAGATCATTTGTAGGAGATTCCCTATCATCCATTATAGTGAACTTTATTTCCACTTTGTCCAAATAACTCTCAGCACTAAAAACAAAGTAAAACAGTGATGTTAATAATCTTTACTACTAACCTTTGCTAAGATTGTGGAATGGAGTGAGCTTTCTACCATTATAGATAGGTAGCATTTCACAGTTGTGAAATATAATAATCAGATTTTATAAATATGAAATAGCATTGTCTTGAAAAAATATAGTTATTTCAAAGAAAATGGCTTAAAACTCATATATCTACTGATGTGCATTTGTGAAAGTCAGAGTGTTATAATTAGCCAAATACAAACACTAATTGAGAATCTAATATTTAACAAGATGTTTAAACGAAGAAAAGCTTACATTATAATTAGAATAATTGCCTTGCTAGTTCTTACATTAAGCAATTAATTATTCATCTGAGATGCACTTTGTAAACCTTAAACTCCACATCTTTTATGATGTAACTTTCATGTCCTTTCTGAAATGGGGGAAAATTAAGTAGAAATACTTAAATATTTGCCTTTCAAAGATGAAATCTGGCAGGACTGTTTAAATGAGCATTGGTGATTAAAATAATGGAACACATGATAAATTTGAAAGTTAAATTATTTTCACTATGATAAGAGATATGATTGGAACTGTTTTCAAATTAAAGTAACTAATTTCATAGTACAAATACTTCCAGTCATAAATAAGAGAAGATTGTTCTTATATTATTTATTGACTCCTATCAAATTAAGTTCCCAACCTTTTAAGTTCAGAAACAGGAGAGTACAGTAGTAAGAGCTAAATTACCTGCTGCCGTTAAATCAAGTTTCTTTTGGGTTCAGCTCAAGTCTTGGCAACTTCATAGGTATTCCATATGTTTTCTGAGCAAAAAGACAAAATTGATTTGCTATTGGTTTCTTCCAGGTTGTTAAATTGTACATATTTTTGATTCATAAAAGGTAAAATTATTTGAATCAAGTTTGGTTCCTGATGATTGCATTGACATGTCCATGTTGTTTTCCTGGCAATAATACCTTGTTCTGCAATGTTGTTTTTTTTTACAACTTCCCTGCCTAGCCTACAGCTCTGGCATTTCCTGATGGATTTCTCATCTAAGTAGCAACCAGACCACATCCTGTTTAACTGCCAAGCCCAGACAAGGTAGGCCAGTAGAGTTATAAAAACGTAACATTATAGCAACATACACAGAGTCATACTGGATGTGAGACACTGTGGGAGGCTGGGAAAATAATGGAAATTTGACATAAGCAGTCAAAAGATGGAAGGCAAGTTCATTGGTAACTGACAAGAAATAGGGAAAAACCATTTCAAAGAGACTCTGCCTTAATGATTACACTATAAATGCAGGTTAGAAATTTCTGTTTTAGTTTTCAAGACAAAAATTAACTATCAAATCCCACATTGCTAGATAAGATCAAAGAAGTCAGGCATAACACAGGTTATGTAGACAGTAAACACAAGGTCAATCAAAATGGACTCAAATGTCTATACACCAATGCACAGAGTATGAGGAATAAACAGAGCGAATTAGAAATTCAAGTAAAAGAGGGCACATACGATATTGTTGCCATTACAGAAACTTGGTGGGATGAAACCGACAAATGGAACATACAGCTAGAAGGATGTATATTATTTAAAAGAAATAGACCAAATAAAAGAGGAGGTGGAGTTGCACTATATATAAGAAATAATTACCTCTCTACAGAAATAGAGCACAACAATGATGAGAACTATCTTGAATGCATTTGAGTCAATATTAAAGGTGGGGGGGAAATGACATTGCCATAGGTCTATATTACAGGCTACCCAACCAAGCACAGGAAGTAGATGAACTTTTTGCTAGTCAGCTAACTAAGGTATGTAGGAAGCACACTACAATAGTAGTGGGGGATTTTAACTACCCTGACATCAGCTGGGAAACAAACTTTGCACCAAGTGGAAGATCCAACAGGTTCCTAACAAACCTAGCAGACAACTTTGTTTCCCCAAAAGTAGAGACAGGAACAAGGGGATCGGCCATATTGGATTTAATTCTCACTAACAGAGAGGAAATGATAGAAGGTGTTGAAGCCACAGGAACCCTGGAGGCAAGTGACCATGCAATATTGGAATTCAGCATTATGCAAACACAAGTAGTAGAAAGAAGTCAATCTAGAGTCTTGGACTTTAAGAGAGCTAATTTCAAGAAACTTAGAGAGAGCTTGGGAAAAATTCCATGGATGAGAATCCTCAAGGGGAAAACAACTCAAGAAGCTTGGGAAATTTTGAAAAATGAGATTACAAAAGCTCAGTCTAGCACAATACCAATGAAGAAGAAAAATAACAGCTCCCAAAAGAAACCAGGATGGCTGCATAAAGAACTCTCTGACATATTGAAAGGCAAAAAAGATATAAAGGTATAAAGAGTGGAAGGGGGGGGGGAACATAACTAAGGCAGAATATTAGCAAATAGCCTGAGCATGTAAAGATGAAGTGAGGAAAGCTAAGGCTCACAATGAAGAAAGGCTTGCCACAAAAGTAAAAAATAACAAAAAAAGCATCTTCCAACATGTTAAAAACAAGAAAAAAGTTAAGGAAACAATTGGTCCATTGCTGGGAGAAAGTACTTTGGCAAGAAGGTGACAAGCAACAGGGAGAAAGCAGAACTATTTAACTCATGTTTTGCATCTGTCTTTACACAAAGGGATAAAACAGTCCAACCTATCAAAAACAGCACCACAAAAACCAGATTAGGAACATAAGTTGAAATAGGGAAGAAAATGGTAAGTGAGCACCTGTCTACCCTAGACGAGTTCAAATCACCAGGACCGGATGGATTACACCCCAGGGTTCTGAAGGAACTGGCAGACGAGATCTCAAAACCACTGAACTATATCTTTCAGAGATCCTGGGGCACCGGGGAACTACGGACTGGAGGACTGGAATAGAGGACTGGAAAAGAGCTGATGTGGTTCCCATCTTCAAAAAAGGGAAAAAAACAGATCCAGAAAACTACAGACCTATTAGCCTGACCTCAATACCAGGAAAGATTCTGGAAAAGATAATCAAGCAACGAATTAGCGAACACCTAGAAGCAAACAAAGTAATAGCCAAAAGCCAACATGGGTTTGTCAAAAACAGATCATGCCAGACTAATCTTATTGCATTCTTTGACAAAGTGATAAAATTAGTGGACCAGAGGAATGCCGTCGATATAGTTTACTTGGACTTCAGTAAGGCATTTGATAAGGTAGACCATAACCTACTACTAGATAAAGTAGAAGAATGTGTGTTAGACAGCATCACCACCAGATGGATTCGTAACTGGCTGACCAACCACACTCAACATGTAGTCCTCAATGGAACTGCATCTACATGGAGGGAGGTAAACAGTGGAGTACCCCAAGGCTCCGTTTTGGGCCCAGTACTCTTCAACATCTTCATCAATGATTTGGATGAGGGAATAAATGGGGAACTCATCAGATTTGTAGATGACACCAAGCTGGCAGGAATAGCCAACACTCCAGAAGGTAGGCTAAAAATACAGAAGGATCTTGACAAACTTGAACATTGGGCACTATCTAATAAAATGAAATTCAATGGTGAAAAGAGTAAGGTTCTACATTTAGGCAACAAAAACGAAATGCACGGGTACAGTATAGGTGGTATCTTGCTCAACAGTAGTAATTGTGAAAGGGATCTTGGAGTCCTAGTGGACAACCATTTAAATATGAGCCAGCAGTGTGCAACAGCTGCCAAAAAAGCCAACATAGTTCTAGGCTGCATCAACAGAGGGATAGAATCAAGATCACGTGAAGTGTTAACAGTTTGCCTACAGAAGTTGTGAATGCCCCAACACTGGAAATCTTTAAGAAGATGTTGGATAGCTATTTGTCTGAAACAGTATAGGGTTTCCTGCCTAGGCAGGGGGTTGGACTAGAAGACCTCCAAGGTCCCTTCCAACTCTGCTATTGTATTGTATTGTAAAAAAGTACACTGTATTTAGTAAAGGTGACTTGGGTAAATACCAATTTTGGAAAATTATAACCAACAATGAAATGCTAAACCAGTTATTAATTTCATTACTGAGTTATTCTGATAATTATTTTGTAGTAATATTTCCTTACCCACCTAAGTATTCAGACTGAAAAGGCAAAATGCTTTAAAAAATAATTTACCATACTTCATATGGTACTTTCTATTTAATTCAGTAACTTCATGCCAATTTTTGGATGCTTTAAAAATACTGCTTCTAACCGGATATGTTCAATATTTATTAGTTCTTGTATTAAGTCTTATTTAATCTTATTTTTCTTCTAACCTTTTCTATGTCATCTTCTTTCCCATAACTCCTCATTAGCCAAGGAGACAACTATTATTTACTGAGCAAACAGTACTTTGCTAAATTTGCTGTTCAACATAGTTTATGAAATATACCTACTTGAGGATATGGATTTTGCAAGTTCCAATTAACGTGGCAAAAAAAGTCATCTATCCATTCAAACAATTGTTTGTAACATAATCATAACATTATTCATCCATTCAAACATTGTTTGCAACATAATCATAATATTATTTATTGTACTGGACTCTCATCAATATGCTTCAGTTTTAAAACTCTGATTTAATAGGCAAACAATGGACCAAAAGGCAAAATATCTTCAACCAAGGTATCTCAAATGGGCTAAGTTACAGAATGCATTTAAAAAATGCAGACTCACGGCTCCCATTGAATTGAAATTTGGCAAATTTTATAAAACAAATTATGACATAAACATTATAAAGCAGTTTATGACATATTATAAAAAAATCATAAAACATGTACTGTGCTGATGTTTGACTCACATACACAATTCAACATGGGCTGTTTTCAAGGCAAATACGTCTCTGAATGTATCTCAGCATTTCCAGTGAAGGCAATAGATTAGAAGTTCTGTCACTGTGAAGGAATTGAAAAATCTGGTCCAGAGGTGGTATTCAGCAGGTTCTGACCAGTTCAGGAGAACCGGTAGCAGAAATTTTGAATACTTTGGAGAACCGGTAAATACCACCTCTGACTGGCCCCGCTCTCATCTTTCCCGCTCCCATCCTTCCCCTGCCACGTCCACCTAGCCACGCCATGCCCACCAACCCACGCTCACAGAACCGGTAGTAAAAATTTCTGAATTCCACCACTGATCTGGACAGAAAATATTTCTGAAAGGATGTTCCATGCGGTTATGGGTTGTCTAGCGACTACTTGAATTTCTTTATTTTTAACTTTGGTAAAGGTGATTTCAATAATTTCAAGAACTTAGAACCTGTGAAGAAAAAAAGTTTTCCCCTCCTAATTGTGAGATATTAGGAATACATATAATCTAAACGCTTGGATATTTGGCTATGTTCATACTTTACAAACAACCTATCTAAAAGTAAGTTTTATTTGACAAAAGTTTGTCATTTTATATTCTTTGTTCATGTCATAAATACATGCCAGTTGCCAAGTTTACAAACTTTGATCATGTGACTATGGGGATGCTGCAACGATCGTAAGTGTGAAAACTGTCATAAGTCACTTTTTTCCAGTGACACTGGAACTTCAAATGGACACTAAATAAATAGTTGTAAGTCAAGGACTCCCTGTAGCGTGAAAGATAGATCCAAATAGTATTGGATCTATCAAATGCTTTCAAAACAATTACCTTCTGAATGTGCTGCATTTATCAACGATCAACTTAAAATCAACTTGATTTTAACAAAAATCACGACGTGTAACTGTGACTGTGCTTATAATCTTACTTCAATTATCCTTTGCTTTAAAAATCTGATAGGGTCATAAATGCAAGGATTCTTTGCAAAGTTATTTCTTCATTACTGTCATAAATGTAAATCATTGCTACACAAGGCAGTCACTAAAAGAGGACAACCTGTATTTGACTTTTTTATTTCAGTTAATCTGTTTCTTTCAATCAATACACAAATTCTAATTCATTTTAACAGAGAAATCATTCAAAAGACAAGAGTGGAAATTATACACTGATATCATCTCTACAACTTTTTGTTCCTTATAAATTATTTAATATACTGTCATTTGTTCTTTAAATTTCTTACCTCCTTTTTGAGAATCTCATTGACTCCGTCTAATCATAACTTTTTCTCTCTTCCATTTCCTCTCAATTAATTTACTCTTCCTTCATATATATAAGGGCGTAAGCTGAAAAAGGGGTAATCAGGGCTGATCAAGCCAATCTAAACTGGCTATGTATCGATTGAACAGGTGCCTACCAATCTCAAGGCTGGGAAAATAATGACCAGAAGTCTATTAACATGAAAGAGTGAGAAGAAAAGGTTTAGGACTTAAATCCTGCCAGTGAGTAATCAGGAGGACAAGTTTTGCAATTCATTCTCTCTCTATAATTAAAGTGCCTCAATATATTTCTAGCATTCTGGTCACTCACTCTGACATTAATCTTCATTCAGCACCCTTTTATTCTTGACTTTCTTTCCTTCTTGTTTTACCCTAGCTATCCCATTCCTACTAACTTTTCTTTCTTCGGATATATTCAACTCGAATACTCTATAACAAATAAGGCAGAAGCATGCTTTTGTTTGTTGCATGATCACTGAACCAAAATGTAGATTGTTTCTTGTTTTAAACAGCATGTATTTAGGTATTTGTTGCCCATCTCACTATCCAAGTGACCCTGAGCCCTAGCATTAGTTTATTTTGATTAATCTACATTATAAACTCCTTTAATTATTTCATTAGAAATGTTGGCTTGTAAGTGAAACCATGTTTTATTGGATATATCCCACCCTTCTTTATCAGTAGTTTTAATTATTTTTATGATTATTGTTATGATTATTTTAGAACCATAGAATAGAATCATAGAATATTTTTATGATTATTAAAAACTCCAATTTCCATCGGTAAAAATAAGATGTTCATGTTTTATTTAACGAACAGCCTGAATTTTCTCAATTGCTTTAAGTTCTATTTATTTCCATTTTAAACACAACACTTACCATAGATGTAAAAGTAAAATGCTTCTTAAACATACTGCAGAGTAAAGGATATCATCAGTTTAGCTTCAATTCTATCTGCCAAAAAAGTAAGACATAAAAATGTTAATACATTAATAAATGCCTTAGTTAGAAATCTTCTACAAGAAGATCATAATTAGTGGAACATAGTGCCAATTCTTTTTTATTTATTAAAATGATATAAATTTTAGTCTCCATAAATTACTGTAACTTTATTGACTTTCTTCAGAAAGCAAAAACCTTTGTAAATAAATAACCTATCTAAAAAGAAAGAAAGGATGCAAAGCATTAAGGATCACTCATCTCCCCACCAACTGAAAACAAATAATTTGATCATAATCATAATGTGAGAAGGGCTGGTCTTTGTAAAAGTGCCAAGGTATGTAATTCTTTCCTTGTTACATAACAGATTTCTGTTTTGATGATAGAGCAGAGTTAACTTAAATTTATTTGTTTTCAGAATATAAAATTTAAAATTGTTCATCAATGTAGTTAGATAAATACAGGTAATCGTTGACTTACAACAGTGACCATTCAAAGTTACAACATTTAGTGACCATTCAAAGTTACAAGAGCACTACCATGTTTGCCCAAAAATAAGACAGGGTCTTATTTTCTTTTGACCCCCCAAAATAAATGCTTGGCCTTATTTTCAGGGAGGTCTTATTATTTTTGAGGTGCAGGAGGCAGCGTGCATGGTCATCTCATGGCTGCTGCTGTGTTGCAATATTTTCGGGGAGGAATTATTTTCGGGGGAGGCTTATTTTAGCGCATGTGCTCAAAAGCCCCATTGGGCTTATTATCCAGGGAGGTCTTATTTTCAAAGAAACAGGGTACAAAAAAGTGACCTTTTTACTGTTTTTCACACTTATGACCGTTGCAGCATTCCCATGGTGAAGTGATCAAAATTCAGACTCTTGGAAACTGACTCATATTTATGATGGTTGCAATATCCTGGGGTCATGGGATCACCTTTTGCGATCTTCTGACAAGCAAAGTCAATGGAGAAACCAGATTCAATGTCCTACTAACTTAACAACTGCAGCGATTCACTTAACAATTGTAGAAAGAAAGGTCTTAAAATGGAGCAAAACTCACTTAACAAATTTCACTGAACAACAGAAATTTGGGGCTCAATTGTCGTAAGTTGAGGACTACTTATAATATATATATATATATATGTATGTATGTATGTATGTATGTATGTATGTATGTATGTATGTATGTATTTGTGTTACAACCCCTGGTATGATTATTAATGTTTGAGAAACTGTGGCTGATTGTGAAATTTGAGCTTTCCACGGTTTTTTAACTTGAAACTTTGGAATATTACTATGCCATATCACACATTGCTTTGGAAAAGTTTGTCTGTTTCAACAATAGTTTGCCATGTGGCTCTAGGCTGGAGGAGGCTGTTCAAAAGCAGAAAGGAACTTGGAAAAATAAGTGCTGGTATTCTCTGGGTCCCAACCTGTATTCATTCTACATTGAATAAGATTATTCCAATCAATATATAGGAATGTTGCTGGTGGGGGGATGGGGGTGGATTTAAGTAGATACAAGAATTTAATCAAATTATTGGGCTGAGTTGGTGGGAAAAGAACCACCATTTACTAGATTTCTAGTATACATTATACATCAGATATTTAATATCTATTTTTTCTTAAAGTTCTTGCTGAACTTCCCAGCTTAAGGCTAATACGGCTGTTATATTTATAAAGTCTATCAATTATTTTGTCTCTTGGAGTGCAAGGTGATCAAACCGGTCAGTCCTGACTGCTCTTTAGAAGGCCAGATCCTGAGGATGAAACTTAAATACTTTGGCCATCTAATAAGAAGGAAGGACTCACTGCAGAAGAGCCTAATGCTAGGAAAGATTGAGAGCAAAAGAAGAAGGGGTCGAGAGAGAATGAGGTGGCTGGCTGGAGTCACTGAAGCAGTAGGCATGAGCTTAAATGGACTCCAGATTGTAGAGGACAGGAAGACCTGGAGGAACATTGTCCATGGGGTCGGATGGGTCGGACACGACTTTGCAACTAACAACAACAATTATTTACCACAGTTTTAATGATTGTTACAGGATACTTGTAATGAGATATCCCATAAAATACTGCAACATGCAATAATATACCCTATGCAATAGAATGAACACAAAATTTGCTTCACTGTAAAGATAGAATAAATAAAAAATGAACATGAGGTCAACTACTGTAAATCCTAGTATTCTGGATTCCCCTTTAACAAATATCTTAACTATAACTTAAAATGAATCTGTTAACTCCAGCCATCAGATATACCTTAAATACATATATACCATACAAGATCAAGACACATATATTTTATCTCAAGATTATTGCCAACTCTGAAACTAAACTTATTTCTTAATCAAATGTGAAAGCTTCAAATTAAAAAAAAACCAAGATCTATGTCAAATATTTGGCACATCTATATAAGTGATATGGTACAACAATCTCCACACTTTTACAACAAACCATGAAGACAAATACACTATTCACAAATAATTTATCCATTTAGCAATGCCACCCTACAAACATTTCTGGTTTTAATTAATCTTAAAATTGACCTAGCAAAGAAGAAAATGCCAACAAAAGAAAATCTCAATGTAAGTAATCAGGATTCTGAATAATTTTCAAGGTAATTGAAAAAGCCTTTTAATAAGGTACAATAGAGTGAAGGTTAGTAGAAAAAAACTCCATCTGCTTTCCAATAAACCACAGCATTTGTACAACTTGATATAAGGGGAAGGGATTTCCTTTTCTATTAATGTTTTTTTGTTTTTTTGCTAGGCCCAAAGGTAGGATAAGTCAGAAGGAAGCAGAAGGCCATCTGTGGTTCCATACGTCTGAATGATTTTGTATCTATTTTTTATTTCAAAAATATTCAAATTTTCTTTCTTGGTGCCTCAGGAAATAGCCTGAGCTTCTCTGGACCTTTGAGAAAGCCTCCACAAAGGAAGGTCTACATGTATGAACCTTTTTTGCAATATACACTAAACTATGATTAAGTGCAGCATGGTTTACTAAATTAATCAACTGGCTGGATCAACACATCATAATGCATAATGCATCATAAACCGAAAACACTGCCTGGGTTCCCATGACAGTCTGAATTACAAAGTAGCAAATTGCCTTTTAGCTTAACATTTTTTGTGAACTCTATTAATACTTCATTTGCCAAAAGCTAGGAAATGAATATATAATTCAGGACTGAATTATAGTCTCTGTTACTCACCTCTATTTGTTCATGTTTTCAAATAATGATTCATGCAGAGGTACCCCAGTACAATAGTGTGTGTGCACACTGTATTTGAACAATGTCAACTGTAAATGTTTGTTATGTGTGTGCGTGGGTGTATCTCCTTCAAGCCTCAAGCTATTACCTTCTTCATATATCTTACTTTCATTAAAATAGGCATCTGTATTTGCTATGTATATTTTGAAAAAATTGGTTAGATCTATAATCAGTATAAATAACCATTAATATGTAATCCAAAAGGGACGCGGTGGCTCAGTGGCTAAGATGCTGAGCTTGTTGATCAGAAAGGTTTGGTGGTTCATAAGGGAGTGAGCTCCTGTTACTTGTCCCAGCTTCTGCCAACCTAGCAGTTCGAAAGCATGTAAAAAATGCAAGTAGAAAAATAGGAACCACCTTTGGTGAGAAGGTAACAGCGTTCCGTGTCCCTTCGGTGTTTAGTCATGCCGGCCACATGACCACGGAGACATCTTTGGACAGCGCTGGCTCTTTGGCTTTGAAATGGAGATGATCACCACCCCCTAGATAGGAAACGACTAGCATATGTGCGAGGGGAACCTTTACCTTTTTAATATGTAATCCAGTTTTGTACACTAACAGGCTATCATAGATTCATAAAACTGTAGGATTGGAAAAGACCACTAAAATGATCTAATCCACCCCCACCCCCCTCAGACACACTGTACTGATCTGGGGATAACAACCCCCACAATCAGCCATCCTTATGACCTCTAGGGAAAGAATGAGTCACAAGTATAATAAAGAAGACAGCCGCTTTTCCCGGCTTCAGAGTGGATTGTCCCTTATTCTGATTACTTGGAGAGAGAGAGAAAAACAGTCTCTCTCTCCTGTCAACCCAAACAGAAAATCTATGTTGATATGCGAGGAAGTCGCAAATGCCAGTCCCAGGTACACCGACTACCTTGACCCACAATGAATACCAGACCGGCAAGGCAGGAGCGAAGCAGGAGAAGGTTAAGACCACCGAAATCCGACATGTTCAACCTTAATGTTTTCTTCTTATGCAAATATCCGGCAGCTCTTCCTAGTCTTGGCGGGGTTGATAACCAGCTTCTCCTCCGCTCAAGCGGCGAAGGAGATTCTCGTGCCAACCCCGACTATGCTTAATGATCCGATCCGGTTTCTCAGTCCCCCTTTACAACCGGGACCAGCTCTACTTCACCTAGACTTCAGGTGCAACACCAGCTACACACGACCTCACTCTTGCCCACCCAAACAACCAGCTCGCCCGCCCGCCCGCCCAGGGCTGCGGTAAACTCGGCAGAGTAGCCTCGTCGCTTTCCTTCTCTCACCTCAACCTGCGGCCACATCGCCGGAGTCCCGGGCAGCCCCTCGCTCCGGCACAGTCAAATTAGGAACCCGGAAGCCGGAGAGAAGGAACGGGACGGAAAGAATCCAGAGACACCCGCCGGGGGACTCCCGAGCGCAGCGGCAGAAGCCTAAGGTGCGCGCCACCGAGTACCAGATGCCTAGAGAGGACCGTGCCATGAAAACGGCAGGCTAGAATGTCAACACCGGCGACAGCTTGTTTAAACGCTCGGAGGAAACGGAATCGCCGGTGGCGCTCCGACGCTAAAATTGTCCGGGTGCAAACTGCGCTCGCTGTCGAGTTCTGCAAGGTCACCACGTGAGGGTTGGCGCTCGCCTTGTAAAAAAATAAAATCAAATCGGAAATATGACTTTCGTTGCCTTGGTTTCTCTTCTCTTCGGGGGACGGCAGTTGACCCTGGCCGCCTCGACTTTACGCTCTGGGCTGCGGTTCTCGGTGCGGGGCCTGAAGGATCAGAGTGTCAGACCAGGACTCCACAACCTGAGAAAACCCTCTTCTCCGAGAGCTGAAATCGCCCAAATGGTCGCAAACGCAGAGCAGCATTCGTTCTCAGATCGAAGGTTTCTCGTCTGCCCCCTTGCAGCGCAAAAAGTGGCCTCCCAGTTGACGAGGGGGCGAAATTTTGAGAATCCCCAAACCTTTCTTCTGGAATTCGAGGCAGGTGAGAGTTACTTAAGGGGACCTTATTTTAGGGTAAAAGTTAATCATGTGATCTCGAAGGTGATATGGTGATAATAACGTTGACATTAAGCTGCGAGGATGAATTCACCAGATTTGTTGCAATATCTGCAACTGCTTTGTAGCTTTGGCATCCGTGCCATTGTGCTGCAATATGAAACCAGTGTGCAGCAGATTATGTTTTTCAATAGAAGAAAATATATGTGCCGTAGCTCGGAATAGGACTATGGAGTCGTTGGTGCTTTCTGAACTTGTTGGCTTGCAGACATTTCATTAGCCAAATAGAAAACATTATCACTGAAGCACTGATGTTAGTTACCTAGTTTGGTAATGAACACAAACAACAAAGCTGAGAAGATCAAGAACTTCACAGATTATAATTTTTAAAATGCTAATAATTTTTTATTACTAAAAATTCATATTGTACACTTCTTGAAGAATCATATCCTCTGTGTAACTTTACAATCTTATAACAGCTTCACTTGAACATCTGTCATTGAGTTGAAGGGATCTCCATCCAGAAATACATAGCTAGTTTAACTAATATATGTTTATCTTAACCTTGTTGTGTTTTAAGTGGCTTGCATCGTTATGCAATTATTGAAAAGGCAAAGTTCTTTTTTATAAGTCACTTGAAACCTGTTCTGACAGGTCTCATGAACTGTCTTGCATAAAAATATTTAGTAAAAAATTGTAAAATAAAAGAAGAAAATTATCTATGTTGGAAAAGCTGTTTCTATTGCTCCTTTAGTTACATAAAAAACAACACTAACCTTTTCAGATATTGTTGCATGCAATAAAAATTTAAATGAAAAAGTGGTTGAAATGTCATGAAACTGCTATATCTTACTAGCTTTCATGCAAAAGAATTGAGAGCTAGTGGGATTTGGCTATTTCATAGAATTTTAGTCATTTTCAGACTGTCTTTTTAAAAAAGATAATTTTGGGGTTTCATGAACACATACAGGTATCTGGGATAACTATTTCTCTGATAGATTGAATTGATAGTCACCACTTGGAGGAATAGAATGGCAAATGGCACTTTAAATAGTGTTACCTCTTTCTTGATCATGGTTGATTTTTTTCAAGCCAGGTAGATACCATCTTTGGCAGCTGAACAATATTTGTTTCTTCTCTCCTTTTAGGGTTAGGCAATACCTGATAAATGTCCATATTTTCAACTTTCAGTTAGAATATTTTGATTGATATTTCTCTTTTAAACAAAAATAGAGCTTTAAAAATAAAATCTAAAATAGAGTATTAAACAATGGCTATTTCTAGGTCCTGGAGTGTTGACTCGAAAGCTGCTTAATACTGGAGTTCATGTCATAGCTCTGGAGAGTAATAAATCCTTTCTTCCTAATTTAGAGGTAGGTATTATCTTAGTCCCAATATAAATTCCTCAAGTTTCATCTTAAAGCAAGGCTGGAAAACTCTTCTGATATTTCTGGATTATAACATCCATTGGTCCTGGGTCAGCGTGAGTGATAGTTGAAGAGACACCAACAGTTTAAGTGGAAAGTAATTGACATGAACAGAATAGCCCAGAGAAAGGTTATTTCAGATGTTTTGGTTAACCTCTAGTTGTATGCTTATATTTAGTCTCTAAAGAAAGAATTTGAAAGCCGATTGGAAGTGGTGCATTCCAACTTTGTAAAATTGGATAGCAATCCATATGCATTGTTGAAGGGTGAATTATGTTCTGAAACACTTTTTAACAACTTGAAAATCTTCGAAGTTCCTTGGACATCAGGTAAATTATCATACATGTATGTATATTGTAAATTTAAATTGTATTTTCACTTTTTCTTGGGTCTTTTGAATTTGAGGTAGCTCCCATTCAGACAAAATTATTTCATTGGATCACTTCAATATAAAAATTATAATAGGCAGAGTAAGGTGGCATTTGTTAAATTACCTTCACATTAGTCTCAAATACATTTTAAAAATTCTGAAGCAGAAAGCTATCAAGACTACTTTAAAAAATTCATGCTAAGGAAAGATTACATAACTTCTTTTGAAGTTAACAAAATTTCAAGGCTGTCTATAAACATAAAATAAGCAGTGAAAGTGATGCTATTTTTGCTTGCCAATTCAGTTTTTAATAGGGCTTTTGATTAAAAGGTGGGCTTTCATGAAAAAAAGGATAACTTGCAAGATGAAAGTCCCGAAACTAATAGTTATATTGCTGAAGCTATGCTCATATGCTTATAATAATTTTTAATGTAATACTAGATTACTGACTCTCAACTATTTGCTTTAATTTTCAAACATTTTGGTTCACTTTAAAAACAGATGTTCCTCTAAAAGTGGTTGGAATTGTCCCCTCAAAAGATGAACGGTCCATTATTTGGAAATTTATATATTTTTTATATGAATGCAGCTCTATATACAATTATGGAAGAATAGAATTGAACTTGTTTGTCAGTGAAAGAATGTACAAGGTTTGTATAAAAAATTGCTAATACATCAATTTACAAATTTTATTTATTTATATTCCACTTTTTAATTTTTATAAATAACTCAAGGCGGTGAACGTATATAATACTCCTTCCTCCTATTTTCCCCACAACAATCCTATGAGATGTTGGGCTGAGAGAGAGTGACTGGCTCAAAGTCATCCAGCCGGATTTCATTCCTAAAGCAGGAACAGAACTCACAGAACTCCTGATTTCTAGTGGTGCCTTATCTACTGGACCAAATTTTTAAACAAAATGACATTTTAAAAACAATTATAAAATATATTGATGGATTTATAATCTTTGCTTTGAATTTGGAATGTAGGATGTGTTGCAATATGTTGCCTTTACTATATCATTAAAAACGTATTGTTATATAGGTAGTTTTTGCTTGCCAACAGTAACTGGGACTTACAACTCTGTTGCTAATGTCACAAAGTGTCAGCTTACAACAGGAGTTGCAACAATTCCCGTTGCTGTCATTAAAGCAAACTACATGTGATTTTCATGTGATCACCATTTGCATCCTCGTGCCATCTTTCCCATTGACTTTGTTTATTGGAAGCTGGCAGTGAAGGACACAAATGGTGATCATGTGCAGGATTCTGTGATGTCATAATTGCCAGACAGTTGCCAAACACCCAAATCTCAATAACGTGACCATGGGAACACTGCAACTGTGAGGACTGGTCATCGGTACCCATTATTCACTGTTGTCATAGCTTCAAATGATAACTGAGCAGGTGGTTAAACAAGGAATATGTAACTTTTTGTGAGTTATCTTAGAGATATTCTGAGATGAGAAATGATATAGAAATAAGGTACAACTATACCTAATCTAATTTACATTGGCAATAGAAACTGTGGCTTATAGTCAACGGATGTAAATCAAATGTTGATTTTTCATATTTAAGAAATATTTAGGAGGATCTAGCAATGTTTACTGGCTAGTGTACCCATTTAATTGCAAAATCCATATATTCACTGCAGTTTCTGCCATGTGGAATGAGAAAAAGGAAAACCTCTTTGTGAGATACTGAATGAAAACCATTGTATTTTCAGTGTTATTCAAATTAAAAATAGGCAATATTTTTCATAATCAACTTATTTTACCAGTTGTTTCTGCGCTGAAATAGGCAAATACAGGAAAATGTATTCTGTAAATAGCTGGAGGTATTTTAGAGCCAAGCTCTGATACTGAATCCAGACTATAAGAAATTAAATGACACTGTTAAGCTATGGCAGATTTCTGGAAGATAATTAGTCAGTTCAAACTCCTATCAATTCAAGGATAGTCTGTGCAAGTTAATGTTAAAGTAATGAAGTGGAAAATTAGCTACCGTGTTTCCCTGAAAATAAGACAGGGTCTTATTTTCTTTTGAACCCTGAAATAAGCACTTGGCCTTATTTTCAGGGATGTCTTATTATTTTTGAGGTGCAGGAGGAGGTCAACGTGGCTACCTCATGGCTGCTGCTCTGTTGGAATATTTTGGGGAGGACTTATTTTCAGGGGATGGCTTATCAAAAGTCCGATTGGGCTTATTATCCGGGGAGGTCTTATTTTCAGGGAAACGGTATCATTTCTAGTCCTATTCCAAAAGATTCTCATTTTCTCATTATTCTAGAACTGTAGCTTTTATTTCTAAGAGTTTGATTTGCAGAATACTGCCTTTAGTATTTGCAGTCACTTATTGTGCAATTACAGCTACGATATTTTGTTTTTGCCACCAATCATGCAACGAACTGGACACTCAATATTATTTGTGATTTATGAATGAATCCCTTACAGATGTTGACTATATTGATTATTATAATGAAATGCAGTCATCCTTTATTGAAACTTTTGTAGCAAAATTATATATGCATATACACAGCTTTTATTTATTTTTATTTGTTTGGTTTAATTTAATAAAAAGCAAAATATGACAAGACAAGAAAACACTGAAATAAACTTCCTATATTTCACCTGAAAGTAGGTAATTCAATTGATTGGTAGATTGATTATGTGCCATCAAACCAATGTTGATTCTTAGCAACCACCTTGCTAGATTTTATCTTTCTTGGAACATCTTTTTCAGAATGTTTACTGCTAATCTAATAGTTGCTAGAGTAGCAGTGTAGTTCTTGACTGCTGAGTTGGTAATAAATTCTAAAAGGCAATTTGAGACAATCATGACCTGCATGACTGAGAATCTCCATAGATACAGTATATTGAATGACTGGTTGCTGACCTATTGTTGTTAATTCTTCTTCAAATTTAATCTTAGTCCCATTCTTTTTCACTGTGTCCCTTGATTTTTACTGCTAGAGCTTGTAGATAATTTGAATTTTAAGCTAATTCAGTTACATAATCAATACAGAAATAATTAGACTATTATACTCTAAACAAGTTTTTGTATCTTTAGAACTGTAATTGATTTCTATAAGAAAGATGCTAGGAAAATATTACCAAAAATAAAGTTCATTTATCACCTATTGCCAAGAATACTGCAGGACGTGTATGGGCAATTGCCAAGTGTCAGTAATGACTTTATGGCACACCCATCCACACAAAAGCAACATATGGTACATCCGATAGCAACTCTTAACAAGCTGTCTTGCATATCTTGATTCACTTTTTAGCATTTCTTGCCTCACTGAGGCTTTCAAGTGTTCATTCAGGTTTTTCATAATAAAATCAGAAATATAATGTAAAATTATTGCTTCTCCCTTTGCCAGATTTTTGTTGCAAAACCTCCAGATAAAAAAACTTACCAGGCACTAAGTGTACTTTGGCAAACAGCCTGTGATATTCATCTTCTACACAAGGTGAGCATTTTGTATGTGCAGTGATTAATAATAGAAACCTGCTTGTCTTCCCTATTCATTACTAACAATAGTCAAATGTTGGGACAGGTTATTGAAATGATGAGATGTGCGAAGATAGTATTTTTATTAGCTCAGGTGTTATATAGTAATGTGGAACTTGACAGATTATAATATCCACCTTACTCCATCTCCTTTTTTGTGTGTTCATGTGTGGAGATGCTACGGTAAGATGTGGCTCAGGAAAGCCTCTCAACCTAGTTAGTGTTTTCAAATGCAGTGAGCTATGCAGTGAGAGCATCTCATATAAGAGAAACTCACTTGTAGCACTTCAGTTATCACACCCTGCATTTGGCAATTTGCTATACATTCTGAAACTGTTTTTGTTAATAACAAAATGCTTAACTTCTTAGCCTTACACAAAGAAATGTAAGTGGGTTCTTGTGTATTCCAATCACACTATGTTTATTTATAATGGGAGATTTCTGTACCCTGAAAATTTACTGTTGAAATCTATGGGAAGCAAGTCAATAAAAAATGGAGTTTAATTCCTTCTATAATTCTATTGTCAAAATCTCTTTTTAGGAGGCTAGCATTCAGAATGCTGAATATATAATTGATTTTAATGCTTCTTCATTCTTTCTTTTTCATATCTTGGCCCTAGTATTTTAAAACTAAACTAACTTTCATTGTTTTCTCTCTTCTAGGTGCCTTGTTCTTCATTTTTAACTACTTCAAGAAAAAAGTCATCGGGATCAAATAGTGTGGTGAGCTTTTAATATTTATCAGTCCTAAAATAAATGCAGTGTGAATGTCTGGGTGGTTATTTTTATGTATCAGAGTTAGCACTGATGATGTTATCTAGTTTGGATAATGACACCTCTGCAAGAAAACAATGAAGCTCAGAGAGCACCAGGGACTCCACAGGTTAATTTGATTGGGGATGTTCAAGATGCAGTTAATTCTGCCTCTGCAGACTCATATAATCTAGAAGATTAAAAGTAACTGACCAATTTGATTTAAGGAGTTGTATGTTTAAAAGCCAAATAATGGATTTGAACGTCTTATTTCCATGATTGTGAACCTATGGCATGCATGCCACCGGTGGCACACAGACCCCTTTTTGCGGGCACATGAGCCAGCACTGAGCTCAGATCCACCACGCATACCAGCTTGCCTCCCGCCAGCCAGCTGATTTTTGGTTCTCTAGTGCTGGCGGGAGATGCGTGTGAATGCATGGGGAGTAGGGGGAGGTTGCACGTGCAGGAGGAGGGGGATCGGGGGAGCACACAGGCAGGGTGTGTGTAGCATGGCTCCCCCATGCCACATTTTTGGTGCTCACCCCATCCTACCGCCGCGCATGTGCGCACAATCCCTGTTTTGCTGATAGTAGCCCTCCCTGAAGCCTCCTGGCACCAAAAATGGGGATAGCTTTGGCTCTCTCCTAACGGGAGAAGTTCAGCACTCAACCTTGACTTGAAGTGAGGAACTGCTCCAGATCTTCATTCCCCAAATGAGTTTGCCTCACTCAGTGGGGTGGGGGGAGGCCAAAAAGAGAGTGCTAAAGCCACCCCCAAGCTATTAAGCTGAAATATTCCAGGCACTATTAATCACATGCTCCCTTTGACTACTTGGGAAAGAGATTGGGAGTTCTCCCTCCCATTCCATTGCAGGAGAGGTGGCCAGACAAGCGGGCTCTCTCAGCTGCTGCCGAGTGAGGATAACTCCCTTAAAAAGCCCGCTTGCCTCTTCTTCCCACCCCCGAGTGGGAATCGCTGAGAAAGGGGCTAGGAAGGTGGTGGCGCTTGGCTGAGGTGCATTTGCAAGCTGCCTGAAGTTAAGCTGTCTTTCTGGTGACGTAGGTCTAGAAAACAGCAAGAAGGAGGGGGGGCTGTTTTCCGGAAAATTGTGCACCCTGTGCGCTATTATTGCTGAGCTCAAGTAACTGCATTCATGTGTGAGCCCACACGTACATACATATCCACGTCGCCCTTTAAGGCAGAGAAAATGGGTGAGAAAAGCTGATCGTCACCCATCTTAATGGCCAAAAGCACTCGAAAGCGGCCAGTGGAGATTTCGCCTGGTGCCATTTTTCAAGCCGAAGGCACTTAGGAGGCACATGCACACTCAGGAAGTGAAAAGGTCCGATGGAGAAAGGCGTGAAGGAGCGATAACCGTTGTCCCTCTCCCCTCTTTCCAGAAAACTACCCCCCCCCTTACTTGCTCTTCAAACCAGCAAAAAATGGTCATTCAAATGAATGGGTTTGCTTAAACATTATGGTATTTTCTTAATGATTGCTGTGAGAAAGGCACAACAATTATTTCTAGTCATGTGGGTGCTATGATGTATGACCACAACTATTTTCAATCATAATTCTGGGCTCAGTTACAATCACAAGTAGAGACTACCTATGTTAGGAGGATTCCTACTAGGAATTGTTTTTGCAATCTTTTTGCTATAATGTAATCATCAGTGTCATATTCATTGCCATGGAGAAGAGAATGAAGATGTTCATAGTCCAAGAAATACCACATGTACATATAAATACATAATCTAGAAGTTACGGGCGTTACCCCAGAAAATAGATCCAACTCAAGATCCAGATGGATTTCAAGACTTTCAGACTTGAACACTGGACCCTATCTAACAAAATGTTGAGAAAAATAAGGTTTTTCACTTAGGCAAGAAAAGACAATCAGGTATAGATTAAATGAAACCTGGATCATTAGCAGTAACTGAGAGAAATCTTGAAATCCTAGTGGACAGTCACTTAAATATGAGCCAGCAGCATGTGGTTGCAGCCAAAAAAGCCAATCACAAAATATCAGGATTTGAAAATCGAAATTGAAAATTTATGGCATAAATTGGCTGTGGTGGTCCCAGTGGTTATTGGCACACTAGGTTATTGGCAAATCTTGGATGGCACTTAGAAAATCTATGCATTGATAACATTTCCATCTGTCAGTTGCAAAAGGCCAAACTGCTTCGATTTGTACATACATTATGCTGATACGTTATGAAGTACTAGCTTCTTGGGAAGAATTGAAAGCATATGAAGGTGAACGAACATAGATTACACTAAATAACTGTTATTTCACATTTTTCTTTATATAATAATACTAATTTAATAAAATATATGTGCATAGGCATTCTTTATAACAAATTCATAATGAAGTTTTCAGAAAAGTTTAATCTGATCTACAAGTTTATAAAAAAATATTAACTTGACTAAAATGTATTTAATTGTTAAATTGAGATGTTCTTTATTCTTCTACCTTCTGCAGAATGAACTCTTATATTTAGTACAACTAACACCACGCAAAGATTTATTTACAGAGTTCTTGACAACTGCTAATTCACAAACATTTGTTATGATGGTAAAGCAGTGTTTTGGTAAAGCCTCAACTAAACTACATAACAAATTGAAGTAAGTAAAATTAAATTTCTTCAATTAAAAAACAGCACAGACTAATTTTTAATACAATGTGTTCATGTGTCAGAAATATGTACAATGGTATGTAGTTACCATTTCATATGTGCATGTATATATTATTCCTCCAGGCCTTCATGTCCTCTACCATCCCGCAGAGTTCATTTAAGCTCATGCCAACTGCTTCAGTGACTCCATCCAGCCACCTCATTCTCTGCTGTCCCCTTCTTTTCCCCTCAATCGTTCCCAGCATTAGGCTCTTCTCCATTGAGTCCTTCCTTCTCATTAGGTGGCCAAAGTATTTGAGTATCATCTTCAGGATCTGGCCTTCTAAAGAGCAGTCAGGATTGATCTCCTCTAGGATTGACCGGTTTGATTGCCTTGCAGTCCAAGGGACTCACAGGAGTCTTCTCAATTCAAAGGCCTCAATTCTTTGGCGCTCAGCCTTCTTTATGGTCCAACTTTCACAGCCATACATTTCAACTGGGAAAACTATAGCCTTCACTATACACACTGTTGTTGAGAGAATGATGTCTCTGCTTTTTAGTATGCTGTTTAGACTGAGGGTTTACCGCCAGAGAAACAAACAAAACACACACACTCTCTCTCTCTCTCTTTCTCTCTCTCTCGCCCTCCCTCCCTCATAGACATTTGAAAATTTTAGAGTACAGGTAGTCCTCAACTTATGACAGATCATTTAGTTATGATTCAAAGTTATGACAAACCCCCCTCCCCAAACTTATCCATTTCCTAAGTTATATCCGGGGTCATTCACCTTTATAACCAACCAAAGAGATGCTGAAACACCCTCCATATATTTCCCTCCCATCCTGTCTTGTTAGGTCCCCACAGGTACTAGGCCTGCTTTCCCAGGCCACTGGGTTCCACATGTTCCCGCCCCCATCACTACCTTTCCTAGAATTCAAGAGGTTGGGTTATGGAAGGAGGACAGGATGCTTCATTGCTGGGCCCTGTGACAGAATTTCAGAAGCAGATGTCTTTTTTTGAAGTGCTGGTGAAGCTTTTGGCTTTCCTTTCCTTGCCAAACCTAGTCTTTCCTTCCCAAGGGATTAGCATACACTGCTAAAGCTTGGGGGGGGGGGGGGGAGGCAAGGGCTTGCAAGGAGAAATCCTCTCGGTTTTCGTTCCCTTCTAAGTTGCTAGAAAGATGGCCGCTTGTGGAATTCCAGATTCTATTATGATCATAACTTGGGATTAGCTGTCTGCCTAACAGTATGCTGATGATAAAGTATAATTTGTTTAATTTTCCCCCACCATCCCCCCAAACTTTTGGAAATGTGCTCATCTGCTCTGAAGGGGTGGGGGTGGGGGGAAGAAGCATTGGTTGAATTTTTTATTGTCAAAAATTGGATCTATGGTGGACTTCAAAACAAATCTGGCCAGTAAGTAGGATACATGAAACTGATGTTTTGTTTAACATCAAGTTGGCTTCTCATTTATTTAAAAAATAAAATAAAATAAATAAAGCCAGGTAAGCTAGTTAGGCAATTGCTAAGGCAGATGTTAGCAAGCATACTGATGCTCTCAGATATCATATTTGGAGGCAAGGTTTTAAGAACATAATGATCCCACTTGATCATTAACAATTAAATTATATCTAATTTTTCAATGATTTTTGTTTCAGTTTATGGACTTACGAGAATGCAAAGAACTTGCTGAGAGAATTGGGTATTCCAGAAGATGTTACAGCTGGTGGTTTATACCCAGAGGCATACAAATCTCTCTTTGAACTTATGGAACAGTCTAATCGAATTGATCGGAGTTTGTTCTGTGACATTGATTTATTGGCAGATGACAGTGTGCTTTTTTAAAATGAAGACTATTTAATTTATAATGGTTTTTTTCTAAACTGAAATAGGATACGGAGGACCACATATATTGGAATCTTACAAAGAAGATAATGTCTGTGTATATGAGGATGACAGTTCTATAAAATTTAAGTTATTGCAAAGAAAGAAAATATAATGGATCCAACTTTGAAGTTGCTGTATCTTGGAAACTGCACAATTAGAAAACAATATGTACACTATCAGTTCTGTACAAACATATACCATATTTTTTGAAGTATAAGACACACCTCCCCCCCCCCCCCAAAAAGAGGGTGAAAATCTGGGTGCATCTTATACACTGAATGCAGCATTTTTGGCCTCCCAAAATCTCGCCCCCTTCACAAAAATGGATGTGCGGAGAATTTGGGAGGCCTGGAAAGTGCTCCTGGGGGCTGGGGAGGGCAAAAACGAGTGGAAAATGGGCTGTTTTTTGCCTGTCCCCCCCCCCCCCCCGGCTGCCAGCAGCACTCTACAAGCCTCCCAAACCCTATGCATGCCCTGTTTTTTGCAAAAAAACGAGGTGTGCAGAGGGTTTGGGAGGCCTGCAGAGTGCAAAAAAAATTTTTTTAAATTATCTCTTCAAAATCTTCGTGCGTTTTATACTCCGGTTCGTCTTATAGTCCGAAAAATACGGTATCTTCTAAATCAGTATCAGAGAAACAGTGAACGAAAAATATGAAAGAAAAAAAAGGGGGGTGTTTTTCATTTAATCTTAAATATAATTTGTTTAATCTGTATCTTGCCTTTATTATATCCACTTTGTAAAATGACTATATAAGCTATAGTATATTATACTATAGCGCATACTATATAAAATACTTAATTTAAAACAAGAGTTGTTTCTTACTAGTTCATAGGATTAGGTTGCTTCCGATGTAACATTTAAAGATGGTTATATAATAAAATACTGTGTATTTTAAGAAATTGTCCACTGGCAGAGGGCAAGGTGAGATGGAACATGTATGTGAAGATAAAAATTGTAGTTCCAATGTATGAAACATGTTGATATTCCATCAGAAATTTTAAATATTACAAAACAATTTAAGTATGTTTTCAAAATAATTGGTCTTTTAAGTTGTAAGTTACAGCAATTAAAATTAGACCGTGTAAACTATTTTGTTTTAGAGTTGAATTTTAGGGCCCTGGCTATTCTAACAAGTATGGTACATCTAAATTGCTTGGAATGCATATTGCCTGACCCTTGCATTATGTAAGCAATTATATTACGTGACAGAGTAGAATGAATTACTATAGGGCAAGCTAATTTAGCAGTATAATCTCATTTATATACTGTATGGTATTATGTTGCTAAGCCACAAAGGAATGCAAGCTGTCCTTTGTTTGTGACAGCAGTTGGGATTGGAATGTCTTCTGCTAAATGATGTGGTGTGCAAAGAGGGGCTGGGGGAGGGTGCGTGGGTGAGGAAGACTTACCCAAGTGACATCCAAGCTTCCTGGCCAGCTTGCACGTTCACTTTCCAGGGAAGCCAGCGAGGAAGGCCACAAATAGTGACACATGCTCATAAGGCGCTGCAACTGGTCATAAGCATGAACCAGTTGCCAAGCACCCAGATTGCAATCATGAGATTGCTGGGATAGCCAGAATTCTTAAGGACTGGCCATCAACACAATGTGTTCAGCAGTGTTGCAACTTTGAATGGTCACTGAACAAATAGGTGTAGTTTGAGGACTACTTAACAGGACGTACACAGATTTAGCACAGATTCCAATAAGAATTGTCTGAAGCTCAATTGGTTTAAAGATGGTGCAAAACTAAGAGGACTTCACACAAAGTCAGATGCAAATATCGGAGACAACCTAAAATAACAAGATATATAATTTTATTTTTACACTGGGAAGAAAGGATTGCCTCAGTTTGTTTTCTCAAACACCCACAGAACACAACCTTCAATTGAAGTTGCAGTAGCAATTTACTTCTGCTCTTGTACACCCTCCCTAATCCTCCCTGACCTGCACAGCATTTCTCTTGCACTCTTCCTGATCCACTCTCATGCTGGGCTGTGCCTCTTGCACACCTTCCTTAACCCTCCCCCGCACTACCATGCACAATCCCTTCTACCTGGAATCCCTGTGGTGATTTTCCCACTGACTTTGGTTGGGGAAATCGGGCAGGAAGTTGCCTCATCTAACAATTGGGATCTAGTTAACGATGGCAACCAGGACTACAGGTATTGCCATTGCTAAGTGATGCAATTGTGCTTTATGACTTAGTAAATGTGCTTTGTCATTTACTAAAGGAAATTCCAGTCCCAATTATTGTGAGTTGAGTACCTGACTTGATAAGATGCCTGCAATCTTCCCCAGGCTAAGTAGCTTCGAATTATTCCTTACAAATGCCTCCTTACCTTCCTTGCTATTCCTTGGACATACATGTGTTTATCACTATCCTTTCTAAAATGTGCCTAGAACTGGATGCAATATTCCAGATGAGATCAAAATCAATGCAAAATAGAGAAAAGCAATGATTTCTTTTGGTAGAGTCTAGGATTGCATTTGCCCTTTTTTTGCAGTTATATGCTACTGCCTATATTCAGCATATAATCTATCAAAACACACACAATCTTTTTGCATGTAGTGCTGCCAAGCCTTGTAATTCTTAACTATGCTTTTAATTTTTCCTTCCAATATAAGACTTGGCATTTGTCACTGTTGAAATTTATCTTGCTGGTTTCTACCCATTTATTCCAGTTTGATAATTTACTCTCATGAACCTTGATACTGTCCTCTAATATGTTTATTTTCCCTTTTGCCTTTGTGTCATCTATACAAGTTTGGTTTTATTTTTAACCCTTCAAGTTATGTTCAGGGGCACAGAGCCTAGAATTGAGTTCTTGTGTAACCACTCAGTTCTTCTTTCCAACTTAATGTGATTTGCTGAGTATATTAGTTCAACTCAATATTCATCCAATGATATGATTGTCTGGTTCATCTTTTGCCATGCCCTCTTCTAGCATTTTATGGGAGATTTTGTTGGATATACGTAACTTAAACTGTCCACTGTCTGTTTCTAGTTAATTAAATTGTCATTATATCAAAAAAGACAATTATGTTGATTTGTCATGATCAGTGTGTTTCCCCATGCCAGAAAATGTAAACTTTCTTGAATAAACTAAGAAAATTAAGTTGAGAACAAAGTCCCAGCTTCAAGATCCTTTTTGGTTTAGTTAGTATATTAAACTGCTACTGTAATTCTAGCTTTGTTACTTTTGAATAAGACCATACTATCTCAAGTTTATCAATACCTTTAATATTTTATTTAGAGGTGGCCACATTAGCTACAGCCTGTGCTTTTGAGAAAGTAAAGGCCGAAGTAGGCGAAGATAAAAGTATATAATGAATGGGATTTCTGTATTTTCCTGGCTCTGGGAGAAAATTCTTTTTCTCCTTAATTCTAATTAGGAGTAATTTATATGTATGTTTGGGAGAAAACCAATACTGCCATTTCCAGGAAGCATCAGAGTGAGTTTTGCCCCCCCCCCCCCCCCCAAAATAAGTGGCTTAGGGGGAGATGCAGACCTTAAGATTCTTAGGTTTCTGTAGCTCTGGTTTAAATTAGAGTAAATGCTGGTAACTATTTGAGTCATTTGGATGACTCTAAAACCTATTGTGATGGCTCCAATTTCTTTGGCTCTTTTGTTAGTTTCCATAAAATTTAGCAATTAAAATAAAAATAATTAAAATTTGTATTTTTTTTAGGACAGATGCAAATAAGGCAAATATTAACTAAAACAAAAAGGTAATTGGGTTTTGCTATTGCTTATAATCCAAACTCTTATGTACATTTAGTTCCAATGTTTCATTTCTCCTTGCTTATTCTGAATTAGTTGCTATTTTAATACTCACTTTCATGTTTGAAGAGAACGTTTTACAGCTGAGATCTCCTTTTCAAGACCTTCATAATTTGATTGTTAATGTTTTCATTTTTAATAAAATACTTTTTAACTTGCTATTCCTTATTGATGAAACACTTCTTCATCCTTTTCTTTTATGACTAAGCACACAAAGTAGGGAAGAAGTTGAGACAAAGTCCTACTCAGTTATAAGCAGCCAATGACCCCTGAAATGTTAATCTGCAAGGCAAGAATTGATAAAATGAAAAAAAGTATACACCGACAATCCATGCATTGCTTTTCACAATAGAGAGCACACTTACATAATGAGAATCAATTCAGTTGATATTGACATGAGAGGTTAAAAAAAAAGATGGCACCCATGATGGAATGATTGAAACTTCACTCCTTTTCCATTCTTTGCATGCAAAACAAGGGGATATATAGTCATGCGAGTCACCATCTTGACCTTTTAGCCCACTCTTCCTGTTGGGATCTAGGATTATATCCAGTCCCGCAATGTGAGCCATTGGTGAGAGTGATGAACAGCTTTCACAAGCTACCTAGGCAGACTACATGACAGATATAATTGAAATCAAACTACTTGTAAAAAGAATGTGTTTTTAATGATCGAGGTTAAATGATAGCAATCTTCAAGTAGCTGAAAAGATGCCACTTAGAAAAAAAATCCAGACATTTTTTTTCTTGTTCCAAATGGCAAGTTAATAGAATAAAGCATTTAAAGCTACAATAGGGCAGATTTCAACTGAATGATAGAATTCAACATTGGAAACATTTATCAAGAGAAGTGGGGGACACTTCTTTCCATATTCAAATGTGGGTTAGAGACCTTTCCATTTGGCATACTTGAACTTGGAACCCTGCCAAGGTTAAGATTAGGGTTGAATTGTTCCAATTATAGTGTATGATCTTAAAGGCAATTCTAAAAATAAGTTCTAGTAAGTATACAAGAACCCAATTTTAAAATCTCTTTCTAGGCACTGATATTTAGCAGTATATTTGTATCAAAAAGGGTTGTTTTTTTTTAAAATCCTTTGAGTCAATGTTGTCTCCTAACAATTGCCTGGCCAAGTTCCTACAGCTTTCTTGACAACATTTAAAAAGTAGTTTGCCATTGTCTGCTTCCAAGGGCTGAGAATGGGTGACTGGCCCAAGGTCAACCAGCTGGCTGTGTGTGTAAGGCAGGACCAGAATGCCCAATGCTTTAATCACTCCATTGAACTGGCTATCTCAAAAACAACAGGGATTTATATTAATCCCTGGAGTTTTTAATCTAACAATCTTAATTTAGTGTTTTAGACTTCCCACCACCACTTCAGGGAGATATGCATTGTATAATTTGCTATGGGATTAGCTAAGGGAGTGGAATTAGGTTTTTTTTTGCTTGTTTGAAAAGTAAACACAAGATACAAAACTGAATTTGTTAAAAGCCAAATTACTCTTACCCACATTAATTTCAGGAACATACAACACTTAATACATAAATCTGTCGTCCTTAACAGCTTGATATCCGCAGTCCTGTACACTCCACATGCAACTATTTAAATACTATTTTATGCGTTTTTAATAACGGGGTGAGGAAAGTCTACACCGGGGAACGTAACAAGGGCGGGCTTTTTTTTTTTTTTTTTGCTCGAAGGAAAGGGGATTCCGGTGGCAGGCAGAGCAGCGTCACGTGGGGATCGAGGCAGGAAGCGTGCTGGTCTGCAGGCCTTTCTGTTTATCCCCTGTTCTTTGGAGCGGCAATGGAAAAGTTTGCAAGCCCGGGCAAAGGCAACGGCTTGCGCCTCTCGAAAGCGGTGAAACCGGGCGAGTTGCTGTATCGCGCGGCGCCCTTCGTTTACATCGTCAGCAAGAAGCGCCTCGGAGACGTGTGCGAACATTGTCTGCGCAGGTATTGGCTGAGCCTCATTGCTGGTACTCTAACGCGCCGCCTTCTCCTTCCGTTTTTGCTTGCCGGCAGCGGAAAAAGCCGGCCGAGTTCTAGTCTCTTGCAGAAGCTAAAGCTATTTGAGTCGCCATATATAGTTCTGTGAGCCGTCACAGTTAATGTAGCACGACTCAGCAAGAGAGTAACCTTAGACAAGAACAGGATAATTCTGCATTGTATTTTTTTTTAGGGGGGGAGAAAACCTCATCGGTTGAGTTTCTACTAACTTTAAATCTGGGAAGTGGCCTATGGCGGGATGCGGAAGGATTTTTGCAAGCACCCAGCTCCCTGGAATAGGTGTTTTTACCTTTTTTTTGGGGGGGGGGAACCTTAAGCCAAGTATTTCCTACCTATATACTTCGATCATGGAGATTTATGCACAGAATCACAAAGATGTAACTAAAATATTGATGTAAAGCACTAATAGTTATTTCCCGGACATAGACAAGGAAGCTTATACATCCGGTATAGCAGGGACATTTTCATTCAGTAAATGTTTTCCTCCATTACTTTTTGTAGCAAACATAATAATTTCATGTACTGTATTAAACCACGGTTTAATTTTAAGTTAGTATGTTGTGTGAATCCTGATTTAAGAAAATGTATTTAGCTTGTCATAGCTACGATGAGTTCATCATATAGCTAGTCCTCAGTTAACTATGTTCAGAGTGCATTAGGAGTTACGGTGGCACTGAATGAATGGTAGTTAGGCCCAGTTGTGGCAGTTATGGCCATTGCAGTGCCCTCATGATCATGCATTAAAAATTCAGGCACTTACCTAGCCTTTCTTGCGAAACTTCAAAGTGTCAGGAAGGCCACTCACAATTTAGACAAGGTGGGAAGAAGCATTGGAGGAAGAAGACAGTGGAGATAATTGAGAGTTGCAGGGCGGCCAAAAGATAGAGATGAAAAGGAAGGCAGGTGGATGAAGAGAGAACAGTCCTGTATCCCTTACTGACACTTAGGACTTGGACAGAGCAAGCTGGAAATGACTTGGATTGGAGTATGTCCTCACCAAACAACTGGGTGGGATTCAGTTAATGACAGCAACCAGGACTGCTGTTGCTATGTGAAGTCGTGCTTTATTATTGCATTGCTTAGTAGTGGAAATGCCAGTCTCAAGTGCCAGCATTAACTGAGGGCTACCTATAAAGAATCCCTCATCAGTGTTAATTCAAATATCAAATATTCTGGCCATAATCACATTGAAAATAAAAACAAAATAAAGTGTTTCTATCTATTGGAATTACGATTCCTGGGTAGAGGCAATTATCAGGTGGTCAATATGTACATTTGGAAACACTTCCTATGTTCTGAAAGATAGCTTTAGTTCACTATGTTGAGTTTTTGTTTAACACATACCAGTTAATATTAATTAAGCAATATAAGGAAATGTATAATATTTATAGCGTATTCCAATCTTAAGATCTTATGTCACAACAAAGTTCATCAAAGGTACCACTCACTTAGCTAAGGGCCAGCCCCTCAGTAAGATACTGCTTTTGTCTTTTGGGGAAAAAAACCCCCAGATTATATATTAAACTAAGGACAGCCTTAACTTAGATTGGAGTATCTTCCAAAATGGAAGACCCTATAGAAGGCCTTTTGCCTAATTGAAGCCTGATAAACCCCACAAAAAAGGAAATATGAACAGGTTCTCTTTAAACAGGGCTGTCAAACTTGCGGCCCGTGGGCTGGATTGCATCACGCGCTGGCCACCCAAAGGGGGGAAAAGTTGTGATACGTCACATGATGATGTGAGTTTGATATCCCTGTCTTTATGTGTGCCAGCCACCTGGTCTTTGGGTTTCCAGCACCCCAGCACGGGTGAAGACCATTTGGCCGGCACGCATGAATGAAGACGAGATGGCCAGTGCGCACATGCGCCCAGCTACCTGGTCTTCAGATTTCCGGCACGCCAAAGCACGCACATGCACATTCCGGTTTGGGCACTCGGTGCCAAAAGGGTTCTCCATCACTGAACTAGACCAAATGCGTAGATTTGATTTTGGCAAGGTGTTACCTAATAGAGGTACATTGTAAAAGGCTTTAAAGGGGAAACCAGAATTAACCCCAGGAGCTTGTTGCAGTCCCTTCAAAAGAGGCTTTCTTCCTTGATAAGGGTGACCTGTTAGGAGTCTAGCTTCTGCACTGTGTACAGGTTGCCTGCAGTGTACAGTATTGCAGTTGTGAAACCATGTCATGAATTAATATTGCCAGGGAATCTTAAATCATAAATCATAACTGACATGTCACCTGAGACTGAGCAAAAAAAAAAGGGAAAATACTCTTTTCCCCCTCCCCACTGATTACTGATTTGTACTCTTTGGAGATTTAGTTGGGTATCTGAAGTACCTGAATATCCATGTTGGAATCCAATTCTTACAGGTGAAGGAAGACATTGAGGTTAGAATATTAGTCCTGGAAGATAACATAACTGAGATGTAATAATTGTAAGGAATGAAGATGATGTAGGAAACATCAATTCTCAGAAAAAAAGAGAACTATTACATTAGCACAGACCAGGTGTTTCCCAATGCCACCAAGAGAATAGCTAAGTATCTGCTAAGATAACAAGGTAGAGGAAAGAAGTCTAGAACTGAAACTCTGAAACCCTGGCCTATATACACGGAAAGCTCTGACGTATGTTCTGCAGTGACTGTGTATATCTTCCAGAATTTCCCCAAAAAATCCAACCCTGGGTTAGATACCTCTTTTCTTCTGTGTAAAAAATTTCCAGATTTTTGGAACAACCCTGTTAAAGTAGCAATTTTGTTTAAATGGGGAGAAACTTGTAGGATTTTCTTTCAATAAACCTCCACTGGATGGCAGTAGATGAATGCTGAAAGAGAAGTTTATAATTATTATAACATAACTGCAGTATAATAGATATAAACTGAGACCTGGGTTTTAGCCTTCATTTGTCCTTCAGGTCACTTGTCCTGGTCTGCAGTAGGCTTCAAGGATCTTTCCCACCTATGACACACACCCTGCTCTATTTAATGTTCATGTTTTATTAATGGCCACCTCAGGAAGAGCAGGGGGTAGGGATTGTTAAATGAGGCTGTCTTGCTTAAGAACCTTCACAACATGTGACCATAATGGGCATGCTGCACTATGGGCCTATCTCAAAGAGTATCTATATAGGGTACTCAAGATACACATATACGCAGTGCTGTCTACTAAGAGAGAACGACCGGCCCCTAGGCCCTCAGTGAATTTCCATTGCTGGGTATAGTAGGATAAAGTAGAAGCTGGGTTTCCCTGTTGCTATCCAGCCCTTCACCAATTGTGTTATACTTGTGGGCAGCAGTTTTCTGTATCAGTTGCAATTCTGTAAATTGTCTTTGCAGGCTTTTCCATCTTATCAGTGATCTGTAATGATCTGAAATATAATTAAGAACCCATTGAAGTTGGATGACTTATAAATTCAAAATAACGAAATAAATTGTAGATATAGGAAGAAGGTCTAGTTCATAACTATAATTAGCCAGCTGGTTTAAATGTTAATTTTTTTCACTGTTGAATTTACTTGGTTAATGCAGAATTCAGGAAAAAATCCCAAATTCCCATTGCAGACTCTTCTAACATCTTTTCCACGCTTTCGTCTGCGTAAACTGTGCAATATCGATACACTACTTTATTTCAAGGCATTTAAAATTGAAACAACTTCCTTTTGTTATCTCTTTGATATGAGGGAGAACATTTGTAAAACGTAGGGTTGATACTTAAAAATTGTAAGTGGTGTATTTCAGATTTCAAAGTTTATAAATTTTACCTTTGTCCTCAAAATATATAGGTATAAAAGATCAGAATTGTTACTGGATCTTCCAAAGATGACAGATGCACAGCTAAAAGTGAGAAAATAATTGGGCATAAAAGACAGTTCAGGAAAAGACAGTGTATATCAGGCTTCTTGTCCTGTTTGACATAAACAAATAAAAGCAAAGCATCCACCTACCTCCTTTATATTTCTTTCAAGAATAGTGCCTAATAGGCTTTTGTGAAATGTGAAAATGTTGGATGATTTAGGCCACAGTTGATCTGGAAATGTATACTATCTATAAAAATATGGATAGCAAAAATAGCCTGATGATTATCAAGGATTCTCTAACAATGTGGTAGAGAGTATTTTCCAGTAAGTAGATATTTTATGCTTGATATAGTGCCCAACATTTTGTTATTAGGAGGCTCCATCAGCCTGCTTTCAAAGTTTCAGATAATCCCATTGGCTTTCATTGGGATAAATTGTTTTGTGCATCATGATTTTAGGTGCTACATGGCTCAAGAAAAGGATGAAGTGTTTGTTTTCAGTGGAGCTTTTTTCTGTTGAGGAGTGAGCGATCAAAAATGTAGAAGTAAGATATGGTGACAACACTACCTTTTAGGTAGAAAGTGATTTTAGAAGAAAAATAACGTTTATAGCCCAAAACCTAGCATGCTGTTTTCTCCTTTCTAGTTATCAGTATTAATATGTGACGAACTTAATCATACAAGGAAAAAAACCCATAAGAAACAATAGCTATATGACAAGGGTTTATCCCCCTCGTCTTTTAAAGAAGAAATGATGAATATAGTCCTTATTTATGATCATTTGTTTAACAACCATTCAAAGTTACAGTGCTGAAAAAAGTGAATTACAACTGGTCTTGCACTTATAATCATCGCAGCATCCTTATGATCACGAGATCAAAATTTGGGGGCTTGGCAACTGGTATATATACCGTATTTATGATGGTTGCAGTAAGCCTGTGTCATGTGTTACCATTTGCAACATTCCCAGGGGGCTTTTGTCAAGCAAAGTCAATGCGGGAAGCTGAATGTAAATGTTGTATGAGGGAGAAATTGACTTTAAAATATGGGCAATAGTTATAGCAATATGCAGTTGCAAATTAGTTTCTGTTTATTGTCTTGAGAAGATAAAAGGGATAATGTATGTATATTCACTGAAAGATTTACCTTAGGTTATATTACAATAAGCATACGTATATAAATTCATGTTGTTAGCTTCTCTGGCCTAGAATAATTTTCTTATACAGCTTTAAATATTTATATATCTCTTTTATTATAATATCACTGGGACTTAAACAGCTTTCATAAAACACAGCATTTCAATTTACATAATTTTACTAGAACAGAACTTAGTATATTGTCTTCCATTCATATCATTTCTAGGGATTAAAAATGGTTAGAGAGAAAAATTGCAATGTGATCCTTTGTTTAAACAAAAATATTAGTAATTCCTTTGGGAGAAGCTCCTTTGTTACCCATAAAACTTTTTTTACTTTGTACTCAACAGCTGAAAGGTATTATTATTAATATTATAACTATATAATACTATTTATAATCTTTCCAATGAACAATTATATCAAATATATAATTAACAAGGGAATCTATAATAAAAATCTATTTAAGCACCACTAGTGAAATATAATATTGGCACACAAAACCAAAACCTGGCGATAAAATATCTTAAAAAGGGCAAATTTAGTCTGGTGCTGAAAATATATTGGTATGCTTTCAGTAGGTATGCTTTCTGGATAGAGATTTGATTAATAGGACCCTCTAAATAATCATGTTTTCTTCATTGCTGTCATTTGCCTAATTTTACTTAATGAAGCAGCACGGTGTGTATAGCATTACCACACCCTGCATATCATCTAAACTCTTTCCTCTAGCTGAAGCAGAAATTTTCAACCATTTCCACACCTTTTGGTTTATACATCATGTAAATCCAATGCAAATACTATCATTTGTTTAATAAGCCATTGGTTGAGCATACAGGTTGTGTTAAGCTCTAAGTTATAGTGTAAAAGTCATTGTGGACAAATGCAAACAGTGTGCTAAACCAAAATTAAACAAGTCCTATAGTTTTGAGTGTGTGAGCCTGGAGTTAGCTTTTCTTCTTATATTAGACAAGAAGCTTGTATTATTCACACAATTAAAGGCTTGGAAAAAAGGAAGACACTGATCACATATTAATATAATCATCTGTGTCCTCAAGGATCCCTTTTTGTGATTATCAGAACCATCTGCAATCATTAAAAAGTGATAGTTTAACATGGTTTTGTGATGGATGAAACTATAGTGTGAATCCTAAATACATATTACAATTAAAAAACAAAGGATTCCTGAAACACACACATGATAGACAATCTATCATGTAACCTAAAGTCTCCTCCCTCGCAATCAAATGTTAAGTATGGCAATTTCTTTTTTGTCATAAGGTTTCTAAAATTAAGATAAATATAACTGGAATAGTTTTTATGTGTTTATAGTTGAAATATTTTTAAATAGTTGGAAATCAGCAAATGCATTTTAAAGTAATTAATAGATTTCATCACTGGCTCCTTCAAAATGTGAGTCTCTAAAATCTCTTGCACTAATTGATCTGTACTCTTTTTTTCTGTCAATAAAAATTGTTGTTCGTCCAAATATCCAGTCTTATCCTTGCCTTCAAAGCTTGTTACTTTTCAAAATCCATTTATGCCTTTACACTTCGTAATGTGATTTACTATCTGCCTTGACTATACATGTGTTTTTACAATAATTGCAATATCTACTGCAGTTAATAGATGAGGAGGTGCCTCAAGGAAGAAACTTTGCTTTTAGGCCAAAATGTGACAGGATGTATTAGTTTAGATTCTACAGTTAACACATCTAGTGTTTTGTTGTGCATGTGTATAGTTACAAGTACTACCGTATTTTTCGCCCTATAAGACGCTCCGGAATATAAGACGCACCCAATTTTAAAGGAGGAAAATCTAGAAAAAAAAGATTCTGAACCAAATACTGTAGTAAAATATTTTATATCAACTGTATAAAGTTAACAGCAGTTTAAGAACAATTTTATGTCCCCCATTTTTAGATGACCCAGGCAATGTTCCCTCTAATTTTTTTTCAGTGTGAGCAGAAAAGTATAGTATTTGAGCGGCATTTTTATGCCTGAGCAGCACCTGAATTTTTTTCACAGGTGTCACCTAAGACAACAACAAAATCAGTATTATTTGAAACTCAAAGTTATGTTTATTCAAGGTACCCGCTTAATTAAAAGTGTTATATAGTATCACTTAACAACGCTCCTGCTTAGTAACCAAAATGTTGGGTCAGGAACTCTGGCATTGAAGCATGCAAGTCTTAAAGCTGTCAAGTTACAAGATCCTTGCATCCCTAACCCTTTAGGAAAAAAAACCCCAAGGGGTCTTCAAACCTGACAGCTTGAAGACTTGTGGACTTCAACTCCCAGAGTTCCTCCTCCAGTCATGTTGGCTCAGGAACTCTGGCATTGAAGCATGCAAGTCTTAAAGCTGTCAAGTTGCAAGACCCTTGCACCCTTAACCCTTAAAAAAAAACCCAGGGTCTTCAAACCTGACAGCTTGAAGACTTGTGGACTTCAACTCCCAGAATTCCTCCTCCAGTCATGTTGCGGCGACGTCATCTGCGTGGATCTGCTGCATCTTTGGTTTTTTTCACAGGGGGCAGGGCTGCTGCTGAAGATGCCGACGACGAACCCTTGCCGCCACCAGAATAACAGCTGCCTCCTCTTCCTCCTCCAACAGCACCACCACACTTGGAGTGAAGCCGCCAAAGCTCCCGCTGGCGCCCCCGCCCAGGCAGCAGCGGCGGCGCGTCCCCCATGAGGCTTTTCCCCCCCTGCTGCCCTTCTCCGCCTTCCTACTGGCTCCCGCCCGTGGCAGCGGCGGCGGCGCCTCCCCCTCTGTTCAGAGAATCTGAGCTGAGCCCCGTTACCCCTGCCCCCTCCTCCTCTGCTGTTCTCAAAAGCACGGCGGAGGAGGAGAGGGCAGCAGGGTAACGCGCTGCCCAGCTCAGATGCTCCGAGTGGAGGGGGACGCGCCGCCGCTGCTGCCATGGGCGGGAGCCAGTAGGAAGGCGGTGGAGGGCAGCAGGGGGAAAAAAGCCTCATGGCTTCTCAAAAGCACGGCGGAGGAGGAGGGGGCAGCAGGGTAATGCGCTGCCCAGCTCAGATGCTCCGAGTGGAGGGGGATGCGCCGACGCTGCTGCCATGGGCGGGGGCGCCAGCGGGAGCTTTGGCGGCTTCACTCCAAATGTGCCGCCGCTGCCATGGGCAGGAGCTTTGGTAGGAGCTTTGGCGGCTTCACTTCTCACTTCTCGCGCGTCCCCCTCCGCTCGGAGCATCTGAGCTGGGCAGCGCGTTACCCTGCTGCCCCCTCCTCCTCCGCCGTGCTTTTGAGAAGCCATGAGGCTTTTTTTTCCCCTGCTGCCCTCCGCTGCCTTCCTACTGGCTCCTGCGGCTCATGGCACCTCAAAAGCACAGCAGAGGAGGAGGGGACAGGGGTAACGGGGCTCAGCTCAGATGCTCCGAACAGAGGGGGAGGCGCCGCCGCCGTTGCCACGGGCGGGAGCCAGTAGGAAGGCGGCGGAGGGCAGCAGGGGAAAAAAAAGCCTCATGGCTTCTCAAAAGCATGGCGGAGGAGGAGGGGGCAGCAGGGTAACGCGCTGCCCAGCTCAGATGCGCTGAGTGGAGGGGGACGCGCCGACGCTGCTGCCATGGGCGGGGGTGCCAGCGGGAGCTTTGGCGGCTTCACTCCAAATGTGCCGCCGCTGCCATGGGAGGGAGCTTTGGCAGCTTCACTTTGGCAGCTTCACTTCTCACTGTCAGGAAATCTGCCACAGCGTCGGGCAGCAAATGTGGTGCTGTTAGAGAAGAAGGAGGTGGAAGCAGATATTCCAGTAGTGGCAGGGGCTTTGAGCGTTTATTTTAGCCGCAGCGCTGGGCGCAAGCAACTAGGATTGGCCGCCCACAAAGGACCTCCCCGGGCTTGCTTTGCTGAACTAGGGTCAGTCACCCCACGCTCACCAAAACAAGTCCGGGGAGGTCCTTTGCGGGCGGCCAGTTCTAGCCGTCTGCAAAGGACCTCCCCAGCCTCCGGCGCCTGTGACAGTACAAAACACCGCGCGGCAGTTGGAAACTGCTGCACGGTGTTTTGTTGCCGTGCACCTTAGAGGGAACAGTGGACCCAGGTGGCTACATTCGGCTTATAAGACGCACTCAGATTTTCACCCTCTTTTTTGGAGTAAAAAAGTGCGTCTTACAGGGCGAAAAATACGGTAATACAGAGTCAAAATGTTGGATCAACCTTGAGCCACTCAGAATCGAACTCCTGGCTATGGGCAGTTAGCCTGCAATACTGCATTCTAACCACCACGGGTCGTCTTATGTCTTATACAAACAATTACACTTGATAGCACAGATTAATAGACACTATGTTTTATCATGCTTTGAGAGGATTTATGACAATACCAGAAACCAATTCTCAACTGAAAGTCCCTAGGAACTTTACTGTAAATAAAATGTTGAGTACTGGTATTATATAACAAAAAGAGTCCTCTATTTGGGTTTGTCCATCATTGTTGCTGTAAGGAATACATGTGTTTCTGCAGTTACTGATCTTAAAAAAATAAAAAAATGTTAGCCCCAAAGTTTTTCATGATTTCAATTGATAGATTCAGTTGTATACTTAAAGACTTAACTTATAATAGTTTATGACCAAAGTTATTCATGAAACCTTTTCTGAAACTGATATCCCATTCATGCTTATGCTTCATCTGGATATAAAATAGGCTATTCACACCATGTTAAAGAAAAATCATATCTTTTAGACGGTTAAATTAGTTTCCCCAGATTTTTAAATTTACACTAGGCTTAAGTTAATTTGGAACCATAGAAAATGTGGTGTAGATGGATGTGCAAAAGCTTTTAAAGAAGACTGTTTATATTAAGGAGAAAGATAATTTTATTGTAAGCAATGCAGAACAATATATAATTAGTGGATGTAATAATAGTAGTTGGATCCACATATGTATATCAAAATATGATGTACTTAGTTTAATCCACTAGGTCGGGGACATGTCCAACCTATTTTAAGCACTGTAAAATATAATTTTCATTGGGAAGTGTTTTATTACCTGCAGCTTTACTTGGAAGTGTTTTCCATATTGATGTTAGGGCTTGTTTGTTTTTATAGAGTTTTGCTTCATGACCAGCTATACCCTGTGCAGCTGTAGAAAGTGTTTCCAATTTCCTTCCAGTTCCGTGGACTGAATTATTAATTCTGTCAAGTTTCACCCCTTAGCAGACTTTTGTTTCTGTTGTGTCCACTAGGTGGAGTCCAAAGCATTATATTTTTCCCCAGATATGTGCTACAGTGGCCCCTACCATTATAATCTAATATCATTTTAGTAATATTTGTAGCTTTATATAATTAATATTCTATTTCAAAATCATTTACATTTAAGCTGAAGGCTACAGTTGACCTTTGAGTTGACCCCCCGAAAAAGAATGAACTTAAGCAAGATAAATTTATAGTTGATAAAATTTAATTTCAGCTGATATAATTATTTCTTACATATTTAATGCTTTTATATTTAAAAAACAGCTAAATGTTCCAACCCCTAAACCCTTTCCCCAAGGGTGGATTGTTAAGTAGGAACATTACTAGTGAAGTGCTAATTCCTTCAGCATTATACCTTCATTTAAAAGAAAAAGGACACTCTTTTGAGGACAATAATGTTCACAATTTGGACAGGGAAGGCAGATGGTTGGAGAGAGGAATGAAGAAATCTATTTATGCCAAAGTGGAAAATCCTTCCCTCAGTAGAAATGGAGGTTACAGGCACAACCTGTTCCCCATTTCTTATCCTGCTCTTTCATCAGTCCCCAGGAAGATTAAGATCATGGGTTCTGGGAGGCCATACTTAATGACCCACCTAGGAGAAAGGATTTAGGAGATCGAATATTTACCTCCCAATAACTCTCTGCCTACTCATCTACTATCCAGATTAGGTGAGAAATGAAACCAACCTGGAGCACATATATGGGGTTCCTCTAACCAACTTACTCAGCCTGAAGAAGCTACTTGAATAAGTAGTGAAATGTTTCAAACAAAAAAGAAAAGAAGCCCAGTTGCCATCACTCAACTTCCAGATAATTGTTTACATTATTGCTAAAATCCCAAATAATTCTAATTATAAATCAACATTTTATTTCTTTCACTTTCTTGCAAAAAGTCTAAAAGGGGTTTCCAAGTAGAATTGGTCAAAGTCTTTTCTTTAATAAAAGCTGTCAATTTCACCATCTCCGCCAATTCCATCAGCTTCACCATCCTTTCTTCCATTGTAGGTATTTGTAAGCCGTTCCCCCTTTTGCATATGAAAATCTTGCTGCTGTTATATATGAAAACAAAGTTTTGTAAGATGCTACTATTTGTTTTCCCGTTAAGCCCAAAAGAAAAGTGTCTGATTCTAAAAACTAGTACAAACGAACACTTGGCTCTGATATGCTTTATGGTATGCAATTTATTTCAATTTCACAGTGTTTCAGTAGATATAGTAGCTTCTTATCCTGTGCTCTTATTCCCTCAGTAAGTCATTTTGTGTGAGTCAGGGCTTCAGGAGTTACCCATGTGGAACAACTTTCCTTCAGGCTAATTATTTTTTTCAGTTATACTACTTTTTAGCCCTCCCTCTGTATATCAAGTTATAAGTTATAGCTGCCTGCACAAGCTCTTTATTACTTATGAAAATGTGAGGGCTGATAGTTTATTTAGTATTTGTCATGCGTCCTTGCATTCAGTTTTTAATTATAAAAATAACTGGAAGTGTGTTTTCACTGAAGAGTTGTAGTCATTCATTTTAAATATTTATAGCCATAAACAGAGCATTTTACATAATAAAAATATGGACATTAAATTCATACAATTGTTAAATTAGAATTTTTCAGACACATTGGAACATTGATCTGTTCCAAGTATGATGCACTTAAGAAAATACCCACTTTATGTTCAAAGTAGAGAATTGGCTATACTGGAAATGTTTTTGAATCCATTTTGCTATAAATTCTGTGATGCATGAAATAGCCTGTCAGTTGTCTACTGAGTTCAGATTTCAATAAACGAATATCTATTATAGCCATAAATTGTAATTAGTGTGTAATATAGTCTTTCAGAATATTTACTTCTAAGATAGTATCTAACCTAATTTAATTCCTTGAGTAAGTATATTGTACTACATTTCTTCCCTTGATTGTGGAGAGCGAGGGAAGAAGAAAATATATTGTGCATTTTTCTCCTTCACTGTCACGGTCCTACTTAGTGTGGAAACATAAAGTCATTGGAATCAGATCAAACTAAAGAATTTTATTGATTTTTAAACATTTGTGGGAAAGGGTAAGTGGATATACAAAAATTTTGGCAGCTCCATCATGCTAGAGGTAGACATCTCTCCAAATCTCACAATTTTTACAGAAAAGAAAAGACAAAAGATAAAAGATAAGCAGAAACAGCGTCTTGTTATACATTGTATCAACCATGTATTCAATCATCTCTTTTGCCACTTTCTAATATATCAACAATTACAATGATATTTCAAATGCATTTATTTTTGTGACCTGAGTCTTTTCGATATTGCTCCCTCCCCCCTGTCTTCAGGCGGAGCCGCAGCCCCTCCCTCCTTCATATCTTGTGTATTGTCACCTTTTTCACTACCTCTTATATTTTCGTCCTCTAGGAGGGCACTATGTTTTTTAATGAAGGCCTCTGCCTCCACAACTGTGTTAAGTCTAATTCTGTTTCCCTCCCAGAAGATCAGCATTCCTTCTGGCAATAACCATCTAAACCAAACTCCTTTATTATAGAATTTCTTTGATAAGGAGGAATAGTTCCTCCTCTTATCTCTTATTTTTTTGGGAATTTGCTTAAGAATGGTAATTTCTTTGTCTTTATATTTTAGTGGTCCCCCCCTTTGGGTCCCTAGCACCTCATCCCTCGTGGTCTTCCTAAGAAATTTAACATGTACTTCCCTTGGAACATTATGTGTTCTGGCATATGCTGAGTTGATCCTGTAAACCAGATCCATATCCCACCACAACTGTTCTTTATCTCTCTTAATATATTTTGCTAAGATTGTACTCATAATATCCTTAAGATCTTCATCTTCTGTCTCCGGTAGGTTCTGGAATCTGAGAAAAAAGGACACTCTTTCAAGTTCTATCTTTACCATAAAATTTTCCAATTCTCTATTCCCCTTCTGGACTGCCTTAGCCTCCTCCCCCAGCCTGACCGCACCCTCCTCCAGCACACCAATTCTTTGTTTATTTTCTGTTGTTTGTTGCTGTACACCTCTGAGCTCTTCTTTAAAATCTGCCACCTCTTTTTTCAACTGATTTTGTCCCTTCATAAGAGCCTGGAACATTTGGATAACAGATAAATCTTTTGCACTCTCTCCAGTCCCTTCTTCTTGTAAAAATGATAGAATTTTTGTCTGTTGAGTCGTTGGACTGGATGTAGAGGAGGTAGGTGCCGAGGCTACCTTGCCTGAAGGTGGTTTTCTGGGTCCCATTTGTCTGAGTTCAGAGATGACTGTAAATCTTTTACAAAAGAAATGGCGTCTGTGGAGCATGCAGCTGGGTGAGTCCGAGAAGACAGGCTAGTCCAAAAGTGAAAGTTAATCCTCAATCACAGTTCCAAGCCAAAAAAAAAAGAAAGAAAATCAAATAATCCAAATCCAGAAAGACCACATAACAGGAGGAGCTCCAGGAGTCCTTCAGGGGGGAGTAGTAATATAAAGCCAGGAATTTCTTCAAAGGTAGTTTCAAAAGGCAAATTTCATTTATAAGTGCGAAGAAGAAGACGGAAGCAGGCCATCTTGGCTCCCCCTTTCACAGCGAACCAGGGAGCAGAACATCAAAAGTTTCCATAAAGTTTTTAAAACAGCTCAGCAATCACCTCTTGCAGTTGTGATATAAATCTTTCTCACATAGTTAGTGCAAGTGATTGATTCAACTTTTGCTCTCTCTCTCTCCATTCTGAGATTGAGAGATAGTCCAAATGCCGCTTTACCCGGGGGTGGTGGTGAAAGAACCCCCCCTCCAATCTTCCAACTTCAAATAGATTGAATCCACAACTTACAAAAGGCTGCTGCTCGTCAGTTAAAGAGGGTTAGAGAGATTGGAGCGAACTTCTCACCTCCAGCCCTTCAGCCGCTACTTCTGATTAATTGCTTCCTTCCAGAATCCATTCAGCGAAGGTGCAGGCAGCCGACTGCTGCGCTATGCATCCCCCTCGTTCCCCGGCTCCTGAGGCGAGGCTGGAAACCCCCCCACAGCTGCCGCCGATTCCGGGGGTTCCAGCAAGCCGCCCTACAGCAGGTGGTCCCTCCAAGACCGTCTGTGCTCCTAAAAGGAGCCCACCGGAGAGGCGAACAGCGGACACCCAGAGTCCGTCACCTTCAGAAACCGGAAGCAATCTCGGAATCAGATCAAACTAAAGGCCAAGATCTGAATCCTGTGGCAGGCAAAGCCATTATAATGTAAACGGCATACATCTGAAATCCATTTAATTCAAATCCAACTTTAAGGAAATTCAGAATGTGGAGTCAAATCCTACTTTAGCAATTAGCAAAAAAACATCCTAGGCCCTAGGGGTTCCAGCCTGCCATGTCATAAACAGTTTAACAGCTGTAAAGAGGAAAAGCCATAGCAACTGTACATTTTTGTATATCACCACTGTACCAATTTTTGCACAATCTGAGCTCTCTGGGAATGGCAAAAATAGATGGGGGGGGGTTATCCTTGACATAAATTTTAGCATAGGTACTATCAAGACAAGCCACAATTTTTGAATTCTACTTCGATACTATATTTTGAAGTCTATAATATTTCAGGCAAAACACTCGTTTTTCATCAAATTATTCCTGTCCCTATAAATAAAAAAGATTAACATATTGCACGGTAAGATGCAGAGGCAGTTATTTTGATAAGACACTGAACCATCTCCTTTTAAAAGAAAAAGTCAGCTTTCTTTTTTTCTACTCGTTTAAAATTAGGAAGCAAAAGGCGAGTGCTGACCTTTTTTCTGTGCAGATTGAAATCTCGGGACCCTTCATAATAAAACCATGAAGCACCGAGTGCCCGTAAAACACAACCTTGATAACACATATTGATACACAAACAACTCCTTTTTCTCCTTCAGCATTTTTTTAAAATCGAAAATGAAATATTCCCTAAGCAACATGCATACAAAGCTTTTATTTCATTGCAGGTTAAATCTCAGAAGTGACGTAACAAAAAAGATGGTATTGGATAGGTGGACCAAAATCCTTTTCCTTTAAACCTTCAACTAGATGGCCAAATAGAAAATGACACAAGTGCTATGACTCTTCTGCTTGAGTTTTTCAGCAACTGGTTTACACAGGCTTAATGTCTCCTGATACTGGAAAGAACTATAGCCATTCTGATTAATAGCTATTGATAGCTTTAATCTCCCCAGATTTTATCTTATTTTTTTAAAGCCATCGAAGTTGGCACACATGACAATATATTTTAGCTAATGCTATAGCTTGACATTGTGCTGTATGAGGAACTTCCTTTTATGTATCACAAATCTCCCACCAAAAGAAGGGGAAAAACAACATTTTATATCCATTCTTTATACATATTTCATTACGTATACACTTCTGTTCAATTCCCCTTTTATTTTAAACCAAAAGAATAGCAGAATTATTTCTATCCCTTTATCCCATAATTGTTTCAGGGCCCTGGTCATTTTGGCTGCAGAAAATGTAGCGACAGATTTGGTTAAAAAAATACACCTGAGTCCTGATATCATAAGCTTATGTAAAATAATTATTTTGGTAGTTTTATTTTTAGTACCTTTTAAATAATAATGTCAGCATATTTCATGTCAGCATATTTGTTGAGCTATACTAATCATAGTAAAATAATTTTATATCATGGATATTTTAATTATTTAATCGATTATCTTATGGCTGTTTTGTAAATTTTGCAGATTTTATTGATTGCAGCAAGGGAAATTACGTTAAGGATTTATTTCAAATATTTTGCTCCCTCTTTTTTTAGCAGATTTTTTTATTATTTTTTCCCTTCTACAACACATTACAGTCATTATATCAACATTGGTATATCATCATATCTGTACATGTATATGTTACGGTGAAAGACCAAAATCTGGTGAATGTCGACATTCACCGGTGAAAGACCGAATATTTCATTACATCGTTTTACATTCGGACCTTCACCGGTGAATGTCGACATTCACATAGTCGCTTGGTGTATGTCCGAAAATACCCTTATCCTCTCGACACCCTTACCCTAATCCCCTTACCCTAATACCTCGGCTCCTCGCTTCCTTTTAAGCGTCTTCTATTCGCGGAGTTTTTTTTTAAAAAAACCTGCGATCCTTAAGAAGACGCTTAAAAGGAAGCGAGGAGCCGAGGTATTAGGGTAAGGGTGTTGAGAGGATAAGGGTAATCCTCTCGACACCCTTACCCTAATCCTCTTACCCTAATACCTCGGCTCCTCGCTTCCTTTTAAGCGTCTTCTTAAGGATCGCAGGTTTTTTTTAAAAAAAACTCCCCGAATAGAAGACGCTTAAAAGGAAGCGAGGAGCCAAGGTATTAGGGTAAGGGTGTCGAGAGGATAAGGGTAATCCTCTCGACACCCTTACCCTAATCCCCTTACCCTAATACCTCGGCTCCTCGCTTCCTTTTAAGCGTCTTCTTAAGGATCGCAGGTTTTTAAAAAAAAAACTCCGCGATTTATCTTTTTCAATAAGCAACCAAGTCAGAAGATCATTTTAAAACAATTTTATTAGAGTACATAGGTCTCCCTATGAAAAGAGGGAACCCCAAGGAATAGATTACATTTACATTTACAGTTAGAACAACAAGGAACTTCAAAGCAAAAGTTAATTGGTTTAGAAATAGTCGTCTGTTCAGTTACATCACAAGAATTACATCATAGCCATAGAAAAGAGAGTTTTTTTTCTGAATAAAAGTGAAATAAACATTTGAAAAGGAAAAACATCAAAATGGATTTCGGTAAGTTACATTCTCAGCGTTTCTCAAGGTTGGCTTGATTATTTTCTTTGTTCACTCTGTCTTGAGAACAACTAAAAACAAAACTGTTAATCTACAGTGTACTGAATGCTCTCCTACCTGTTCTGGTTTCCGAGAGAGGTTTTTTCTTGAAAGTTAAGACTTATCGGAAATTATCAGCATTACAATTGAAAAGCAAGTTTAAAATAAATACTAGAAATCCCATGTTAATTAGCCAGTGCGACAGTATTACAAAAATCATGTTTCAAGTATTACAAAGTCCATCCTCTGTGGCCTTCAATTTTTTAAATAATGGGCTCCATCTGGCTTCTCTATCATGTTGCCATCAAGAATACTTTCTACTAATATACTAACAAATAATTTAGTTTTCTACTCACACAATAATATTAACTTTATTTCTGAATTAATTCAAACTTTTATTTTCTGGTCTTTATGATAGAGCAGCCATAAAACAGAACTGATGTTAGGAATCAGTCCCCTACTTCCACAGCAATTGAGGTGATGGTTTGATGGAGTAACATTGCATAATATAATGCATAATATTTCATTCTCCTGAGTCAGTGGAGACAGCATCCGTGTGTGGGTTATTTTCATGTACAATCCAATAGAACTGAGTCTACAAAGTTTAAATCCCACCTCTTCCTGCTGCCACACCCAGCTTTTGTGACTCAGCTACCAATTGAACCAGATGTGCTATCAATCTCTCCTTGAATAATTAATTTTTCTTGCGTTTTATTTGAGCTCTTCTCTTTCCCTTCTCTTTCTTTCTTTCACTCCCTAGGTTAGTCTGCATTTCCCCTTTTTTTTGCTTCTCAGCCCTTGGTGAGTTCAGCTCCTTATGAAGCAGCGCTGCGTGCGCCGGCTCCGACAGCGGCCAGTGGCTGACGACCGTCGGAGGGCATCTGAGGCTGCAGATGCCCCAGTAAATCCAACACCAGCTCTGGTTTGCGCGGAGAGCCTGGGGGGGGGCAGAATTTCACCATTTGGGGAGCGCTGGAGCCTGATTTAGATTGCAAAAAAGCTGGGTATGGTAGCAGGAGGAGGCGGGACTTAAACTTTGCAGACTTAGTTCTATTGGATGGTACATGAGAATAACCCACACATGAATGCTGTCTCCACTTTTCCAGAGAATGAGCGTATCAGGTAAGCCAACACTCCAATCTTGATATTTCTATAACAGCTATTAACTTTGTGGAGTATATTTTATACCATAGACATGCCTCTGAACAATGCTTTTTATGGGCAAAACGTTTGGTTCATTTGGTTCAATTACAATATGCATTAACTATATGATAATAATAATCTGATCATCTTGCTTATGGGAGAAGATGTTTAATGAGACTTTGCCAGGCAATTTATGAGTGCTTTTAAGATCACTGAACTTTAGATAATATTCTGTCTTAATGCTTTTCAACTTAATAGCATAAGAAGACTATTTTTTCTTGCTCCCAAACACATGCAAACTTGAAGGGTGAAGTAGGAAGTACAATTTAAAAAAACCTCTTGAAATCAAACTTTTACTGAACCTGTTACTTGAAATTGTTAGTTACTTATCTATTGAAGTACAAAAAAGAGCAAAACATTAAAACCTCTTCCGGCCTTCCACTAAAAGACTAGTGGCAGATAAAAATCTTGGTCCAAAGTAATGCACAGATAACCATTGTTGCAGCATTTTTCCTTATCATTATATTAAAAAAGAACTTCCAAGGATTAGTCATTCTTATCACATTTAAATCTTGGAGGGTGAAGAACTGCAAGAACATTACTTCATTAGAATTGCCTTGAGCCACATAATGAAAAAGGCACTGATATGTTTTTGCTTCCAACCAACTATCTAAAATAGCAATCTCTATTTGTCACATGATAGCCAAAATTTTTAAGTTCAAGTTAGAAGTGCATTAAGTAGGAATAAGACATAAGGCAATAGAATTGGTGTGCTCTTATCATGATATATATTTGAAATTATTTCTGGCTATTTTTTTTCTATGCATAATCAAATGCATGCATATGATTGTATACTATAAAAGGCTTGGACAAGATTTTTTTTCTAATGAGATATGCAATATCCACAGGCAACCGGAAAACCAAATGTTAAAGTAGTTAATGAAGAGTTAATTCCAATAGCCATTCATCCTCACTAGTGGAAAAGAATTATTATGTTCAAAAAGTATATATTTTAAAGAAGATGCACCTGAACAGTAATCAAACAATTTATAGATAAAATAGGTTAGTATAGCCACCATCTATCATAGCAGTGGGCAACAGGCAGCCTGACAGCATCCCATTTGTAGGGCCCCAGCATCTCAAGGTCATGTTGCTAAATTTTGATAACAAATTCACATATTTTAGGTGATGAGATTTCTTGTTTTTCCTGCCTCAAAATTAGTTGGAACTTTCAGCCATCTGTTTTGGTGATATAACTGTGCTGTTGCATCCTGCTGCTCTTACCCAGTTTATTGAAGTAAATAGCTTCAACCCACCTAACATTTAATTGTTACACTAATCTCAATAATCTTGATCTAAGATTAATAAAACAAAAGAATGGGAAAATAAGAACAGAAAGAAAGAAAGTAGGATTACATTGTTACTTGGATTGCTGGTTTAAATGGTGAACCGGCTCAAATTGTATGTGTTTGTGTACAAATATTACTGATCTAAGAGCTAAATTACTTACCTTTGCTTCATAATTCTAGATTTAATTCCACTTTTTATATTTACAAATTGCCAGTTCAGGTTTCATTTGGATCAAGTCCTTGCTGTGATTATCAAGAAGTTTTGCTCTAATGCAAATCAGTCTTTTCTTCCTTGATTAGAATGTGCATGGTAGTAGAAAAACCATTAATTTAGGTATTTTCTATAGGCATAGTAGACATATTGCAGTAGTATATTATATTATTGTAAATATAATAAATACAGTGGTGCTATCATCTTTGACAGGAAATTGAAATCAGAAATTATAGCTGACTCTTCAAGGAGCACTTATTGCAGTATTTTAAATACAAACACAATTTAAATGTTCAACTTCATAAATTTTTATGTTAATTTACTTTACCATTGATTTAATTATAACTGTCTTCATGGCAGGTATATTATAAAATTAACAAAATATACTACATACTGAGTTTTGAAGTGCAGACTTACTGGATACCAGAATGAGTATTGCCTATAAATTGTATTGTTTGTTTGTGGTTGCAGCATCAATAATAACAGTATAACAGAATTTACATTAATACAAACAATTAATTTTGGTGAAGTAATCTACGGACTCTGTCTTTAACTGGCAGTTATCACTTCTTTTGCACTCTATGGAACTAAAATCTCTCATCTAATGATTACTCATTACTGATTTATTGAATTATCATATTTTTGGAGTATAAGACACGCCGGAATATACAATAATACAATAGTAGAGTTGGAAGGGACCTTGGAGGCCTTCTAGTCCAACCCCCTGCCCAGGCAGGAAACCCTATACCGTTTCAGACAGATGGCTATCCAACATCTTCTTAAAGACTTCCAGTGTTGGGGCATTCACAACTTCTGGAGGCAAGCTGTTCCACTGATTAATTGTTCTAACTGTCAGGAAATTTTTCCTCAATTCTAAGTTGCTTCTTTCCTTGATTAGTTTCCACCCATTGCTTCTTGTTCTACCCTCAGGTGCCTTGGAGAATATTTTGACTCCCTCTTCTTTGTGGCAACCCCTGAGATATTGGAACACTGCTATCATGTCTCCCCTAGTCCTTCTTTCTCTTAAGCTAGACATACCCAGTTCCTGCAACCGTTCTTCATATGTTTTAGTCTCCAGTCCCGTAATCATCTTTGTTGCTCCTCTCTGCACTCTTTCTAGAGTCTATTTAAAACGCACCACGATTTTGAAGACGCAAAAAAAGTTTTTGCACTCTGCAGACGTCCCAAAAATGGCCCTGTTTTTTTTTAAAGGGCACGCACAGCCTTTAGGAGGCTTATAGAGTGCTCCTAGGGACTAGGGGGGTGGAATTGAGCAAAAAACTGCCCATTTTTGGCTCATTTCTACCCTCCCCAGCCCCTAGGAGCACTTTGGAAGCCTCCTAAAGGCTATGCATAGCCATTTTGGTGAAGGTGGCGGGGTTTCGTGAGGCAAACAATGCTGTATTCAGTATATAAGAGGCACCCAGATTTTCAGCCTCTTTTTTGAGGGAAAAAGGTGCGTCTTATACTCCGAAAAATATGGTATCTGGTGTTTTTCTTGTATTAAACAAGATGGTGAAAGGATGACATTCTATGAATATTTTGTTGGGAATTAATAACTACAGTGAACTAATATATATAAGATATTTATATAGATCTTTGCAATATTTTTTTAATAATTTATATTTTAGTCTTGTTTCTTATAATTTTTAATTTTTGCTATGTTATCTGTTCTGACCCCCCTTCCTCCGTTGCCCACACAGCACACACACTCCGGAACAGTACAAGGGAACAAGGTTTATTACACCAACAGACAAGAGGTTTTGTGGCAGCAAGCCACCAAGACAGAACTCACAAAGACAGAACACACAAAAGCAGCAATCCAGCTTGCCAGGATCCCAGACTAGAGTTGCTGTCAAAAGTCCTTTGTTGATTGCTACGCAGAGCCTGTCCAGAGTCAACCCTTTTATAACCTAAAAAGGGCGTCTCCCAACAGCACCTGAGAGCTCTTTACTGCCTATAATTACGCCCACGCTCCTTGCGTTTGTGGGCGCGCCGGAAACGGGCATCTCGAAACGCCCTACTAAGTCCTGAGTCACTATCCTCTCCGCTGCTCCAAGGCAGGGCATCGGGAGTCCTCCTCCTCTCGCTCTCACCGCTGCTCCATGCCTCTGGCGCCACCTGGTGGCCGACCAGACTCTCGGATTCCTGCTCAGCCTCCGAATCCTGTCCAGGATCGCACATCTCTGGAGCTGACTCGTATGGAGTATCACTCTCGGAGTCTGGTGACAGCGGCACCGGCTGGGCCACAACAGTTATCTATGTAGTAATGTATTTTGTTTCTAATATTTTTACATGCCATCAAATCATTTCGACTCTTATCAACCACATAGCAATAACAATCTATCTGTAACCTAGTCTTTCAGATCTTCCAATGGTGCTTCCATTGTCTCTGTTACTGAGTCCATCCATTTTGCTGCTATTTGTCCTCTTCTCTTCTTTTTCTTTCCCAGCATTAGAGCTTTCATCAGAGAACTAGGATTTTGCAGTGCGTATCGTTTATGTGCTGGATAATTTCCATATACTGTAATGTTGTTTGAAAAGTTATTGATTTTTAAAGTTTTTTTTTTTAAAAAATGTGTCTATCAAAAAAATCACAAGGCCTGGATATAGATTCAAGTTCAAGAGTGAAACTACCATCAACCATCAATACATGAATAAAATCAAGTTGTATGCTAAGAGTGAATGAGACAGCAACTCGCAATCCACCTGATATAGAGTTACAGTGAGGATAGTGGGGTGTCATTTGGACTAGAGAAGTGTGGACGGATGCTGGTTGAGAGAGGGAAAGCAGTTAAGATTGATGGGGCGGAATGTACCAGTGGCTGATATAGCAGATATACAGCCCTGTTACAGTATCTTGGTATTCCACAGTCATATGGGAACCAGATTGATGAAGCAAGGAAGAGAGCAACATCTAAGTATCACCAAAGGATCAGACAGATCCAAGAGTCAATTCAACAGGAAGAACAAGATCTATGCCATCAGCATGTATGCCCTTGCAGTTATTAGATATTCTGCCAGTATAATGAGCTGGCCAAAGAAAGATGTAGAAGCTGCTAATGTGAAGACCTGGAAGCTCCTCCTCATCTTGGTAGTTGACAGGGACCAAAAGACATGTGCCAAGTAACAGCAACATGATGAAAAAGGAGTATGAGAAGCTGCAGTCAAAAAAGCTAATACAGTCCTCCGTTGTATAAACAGAGGCATAAAATCAAAATCATGTGAAGTATTAGTACAGCTTTATAAAACTTAGTAAAACCACGCCTGGACCATTCCATCATGCTTTGGTCATCACATTACAAAAAAGATGTTGAAACTTTGGAAAACGTGCACAGAATAGCCACTAGCATGATTAAAGGCCTGGAGATTAAAACATATGAAGAATAGTTGCAGGGATTGAGTATGGCTAGTCTAGAGAAAAGAAGGACTAGGGATGACATAATAGCAGTATTCCATATTTGAGAGGCTGCCACAAAGAAGAGGGGGTCAACTTATTTTCCAAAGCACCAGAAGGTAAGACAAGAAACAATGAATGGAAACTAATCAAGGAGAGAAGCAACCTGGGATTAAGGAGAAACTTTCTAACTGAGAACAATTAACCAGTGGAATGACTTGCCTTCATTAGTTGTGGGTGCTTCACCACTGAAGATTTTAAAGAAGAGACTGAACAGCCATTTGTCTCAAATTCTATAGGGTCCCCTGCTTGAGCAGGAGGTTGTACTAGAACTCCAAGGCCCCTTCCAGCTCTATTCTGATTGATTGGATCAGACAGGCCCTAAAGAGTCAATTCAATGAGAAGAACAAGATCCATGACATCAGCACATACATCCTTCCAGTATTAGATACCCTGCAAATATAGTGAGCTGGTCAAAGAAAGATGTAGAAGCTGCTGATGTGAAGGCCTGGAAGCTCCTTCTCATCTTGATAGTTGACAGGTACCAAAAGACACGAGTGATTGATATAGCAGTGCCAAGTAACAGCAACATGAGAAAGAAGGAGTATGAGAAGCTGGAGAAGTACCGGAGCCTGAAGGAGGAATTGTAGAAAGTAAAGGCCAAAGTGGAGCCTTTGGTGATAGGAACACTTAGAGTTATATCTCCTAAGCTGGGAGACTGACTTCCTAACAACAACATCAGAGCTCTTTGTCCAGAAGAGTACAGTGCTAGGTTCAGCTAAGACGTATACAACCTACATGGGTGAGAAGAGAATTTAAAAAATAAATAAATTATAATAAAATATTTTAAAATATATTTATCTACAATAGTTTGCTTTATTGTATCTTACCTTGTTTATTATTATGCAACTTTCTGATACTTGGGGGATGAAGGGGAAGTATATAACCCATAAAACACCCTAGCAGTTTGAAGTGTTATTTTTGACTCCGGTTGTGATTATTTTGCCCTTGAGTCCTTACAGCATTTCACCTATCAAAGATAGATCTCCATTTCCAGAATAAGTTGGTTAGTACAGTTTCTAAGCTTAATTATGAGGCAACAGTATGTGAAAATTGGTTTATTATAAAAGGTTTGTGAGCTTTCCTGACAGTAGCTGAATGCATGCTGAGAAGCAATATGTGTCTGAAAATGACTTTCAAGGACATTTCGAGAGCAACATCTATCCACAGTTTCTTATTGAACTGACATGAATATATTTTTTTATAAAATGTTCAGTCAAATAAAGAATGAAATAGTAACTGGCTTGCTAATGTATGTACTACTATTCATACATATGGGCATATATTTTCAGAAATACATTTCGGCCTGCCGTATGTATTGAAAATTCTATTTGTTCATCTGCTTTTTCAGGGTGATGAGAACACAACCATTAATTTGTTGGCAGAATCCCTCTTCCTGCATTTGTTTTGTCTTTTCTTAGGCAGAACATTTGACTTTCAAATAATGTAGTAACTGCGTAATCATGTCAGGCATAGATTTTATTAGTTCTACTTTCCTGCCAGTTTTTTTTTGAAGTCCCTTCCTTTTTCACTTGATTGCTTCCTCTCTCTTTATATTGTTCAGGCAAGTAACTACTGCTCTCTACTCAGTATATACTTGAACACGGCACCCGGGGTCTATTTTTTCCTCTTCCTTTTCAGACAGTCCTGGTCTTAGTTTTCTTGGGAATTGGTTAGACAACTCATTTCTGACTCTTTCACATTCTTCTATGTAAATATGCATACATGATGTACCAGTTGCACTCAAGAGTATTTAAAGGATAAAAATTCAGGTTGTCCCTTGTTTCTTTTTTTTTTATTGAAAAAGTTTTACACAAACAAATTTTCCCCCTTTTTGCCCCCCCACCATATAATGTAAATCACATATAAATACTGTACTCCCTCCCCTCCCCCCGTTTTAAAAAAATTTCTCATTCAAATATTGTACCAAATACTGTACCCCCCCTCCCCCATCTTAAAATAGATTTCTCATTCAAATATTGTACCTAAACATATATAAATCCTAATATAGGTTTCTCTTAAAGTAGCAATATGTCATTAATCCCATGTCCCTTGTTTCAATAAGGGAGAAGAATTCCCTTTATGGTAATACAGATACAGAGCAAATGGAGGGAAAAGAAAATGTTACCAAGCACACCTTTGAAGGATAAATTCTATTATATTGAATGACACTAGTATTATTGCAGTTAAACTGGAAATATGCCAAAACTGGACTCATGTATTATTAGGACTGCTTTAAGAAATCTAGTGGTCCAATGTAATGTGAGATTTGAAGGCCTTCAGAAACTCTTGACTTAATTCTGAGATTGATGTTTGCTATTTGGTGGACTTTCTCCCAATTTTTATCCGCATTCTTCAGCTAACCTTTCATTGGATATTATTCATTGCTGCATAATTTACTGCTTAGAAATAGCAGGAGCAATTTCATGTAAAAAAAGAAAAGTATATTTGCTGCAGGTTGTCACGATGTTAAAAAGTTTGCTAGGCATGAACTGACATTCAAGAGTTAAACTAAGAAAGAGTTATTGCGCAGGTCATAAAAGTTCTTATCTGAAAGTGATTTATTGCGCATGCGTCACACATTCCAAAATTCCTTTCTTCTTTGTTTGGCTGCCAACTTGGCAACCGGAGCTTTTCATTATCAAAATGTAACAATTAGTTTATTTTACTTTTATTTACTTTTATTAAAGTTTGTTTATTAATTAGAATACTTCTTAAAGACTTTTATTTTATTTTATTAATATCTCAAAAGATATGCGGAAGGGAATCAGCCTCGGTCCATTGATCTCAGATTTCTCCAGGGTGTTTTTCCCCTGTCAACTTGGTAGCAGAGGATGGTTTATTATACCAGCTGAGATGGCTACAATTTATGGCTGTATTTTCCCTTCGTGCTATCTAAAGATAACCGACTAAGGCTAATTAGCCATGTCGAAAAAAAAAGAAAAAGAAAGATGGGGCAAGCACAGATGGATCAGCTTCTTCTGACAAGGAGGCTCCCTCGGACACAGAGAAGCAAGATCAAAACGTGCTTCAGGAACAGCAAGATTCTTCAGGTGCCGAGCCAGATGTGGGGGAAGGAGCTACAGAAGGCAAGATCTACGGACTGAGGTCAGTAAATCTCCCTCATTATCAAGATACAATTAATGAACGGCAAAAGTCTAAACGGCAACTGCCGGCAGAGAAAAAATCCTCCCACGCAGAAAGCAAAGTTTATGAAATCTTCCCAGATGATGAGGAAGAAATGCAAAGCTATCTATATCGATTAAAGCTGTTTGAAAAATATGCTAGGGAGGTGAGAGAGTGCTTTAACGAAATAAAGCGAAGTAGGAGGAGCTCCCCCACTCCCAAAATGTCTGAGGATGCCATCTTGTCTTCAAAACAACAGCCTAAGACACACCCCTCAGAGTTCATTGGTCAATCAGAACAAAGAGATATGTACACGTCACTGAGGTCACGTGATCCCTTTGAGCCCATTGAACTTCCGGCCATGTATAGAGGGCTGCAGCCAAGAAGTGAGGCTGCACTGCCATCTGCTGGCGGAGAAAAATTATTACAGCAAAAGATGATGCAGTTTCATGAAAGCTTTAAAGAATTAGCTATGAGTCCTTTAGAAGCCAAAACTTTGCCTCCAAAGGTTAAGTCTTCAACACCCCCTGGCGGTGTGGAATCCTCCCTAGATGGAAAAAGGCAAAGCCAAAGGCGAATTCGAGGAAGCCAATTTGATGTTGCCACGCAAAGGCCAATGATGCAACCCCAGCATCCCCTGGTTCAACAACCAGTTTTGCAACCAGATCAACAAATTATCCGATGCACATTCCTCAGCAGGTATTCACAGTCACCCCCTTGACTGGTGAGTCCAAATTAAAGGAGTCAGGAGAGAATTATAAAGCCTGGGTCAGTGAAATTGCGCTCTTGCTTCGAAGAGAAGGCACACATTCCATGATTTTTAATCCTCCTCCTCAGCCCTGGACACCTGCAATGAGAGACCTGGAAAACAGAGCAATCACGACTTTACTCATGTCAATGGAAATTGAGATCCAAGGTATCTTTCCACCTGATGCAACTGCCCAAGAAATTTGGGCTATTTTGGAAGATTGCTACAGGCCCGTTTCAATTGAATCTTCATGTTTGCTCATGTCCGAGTTCCATGGTTCGAAGTTGAAACCTGGTGAACGAATTGGTGGACATTTGACCAAACTGAAAAGAATGAGAAGTGAATTGAGACAAAATGGCCATGTAATCGATGATATCCAAATGATTAGCATCATCATTAACTCATTGAATTATGAATGGAAAGATGCTGTTGCAAAGATTAACTACGTGCCTATTGCTCAACGCACAGTTAACCACGTTTGCAGACTTTTAGTGGAAGAGGAAGCTATCAAGTTAGCTACACCACATCTGCAACGACCTCCAGTGTCGAAGGCTCCAGCCAGACGTCCCTTCCGAGGAAGAGGCTACGCTCCAAGGATGCCAAAATGCTACAGCTGCAACCGTGTGGGACATGACACCCGGGATTGTCCCCAATGAGTTCCAGCTCCCGCCACGTACCAGCCCAGAGGAACAGACTCCAGAGGCAGAGGTAGAGGCGGAAGACAAGGTCGTCGTGGTCCAAGGCGTGATCCACAAACTCCACTTGTAACACTGGCCATAACCAACGTTCCACAACCTGATCCAAAGTTCGACAGACGTCTTTTGTGGACTTTAGATAGTGGAGCAGCTGTGCACGTTACCCACAGAAGGGAACTTTTCACAGAAATGGGCGAACCAGAGCCCGAGTATCGAGAACTGTATTCCTTCACCAACCACACTTGCAAGGTTATGGGAAAAGGAACTGTTTACATTGAAGAACTCGATACACACATCCCTGATGTTTATTACATACCTTCAGCAACCAGTAATTTGCTTAGTCAAAGTCACTTGTCTAGAGATTTAAAGTTCCAGGTTCACCACCTCGAAAAAGCAAGTTACTTAGTTAAAGATGGAGATATTGTTGCTGAAACTATGCTGATTGGTGGTGTTTATTACTTAAAGCCAAAGCCTAAAGGGCAAGCACAGGCAAGTATGCAAACTCCAAAAAGGCACAACGTAGACCCAGAGAGAGTTGCCCCAGAGAGAGAAAACGTTACTGTGCCAAAGGCTCCTAAAGCCAACAAACAGAGAAAACAGAAACAGGTTGCTCAAAGCAAGCCTGAGGGTCCTCATGAAACTGTTAATGTTGAGAATTCACTAACTGGTAAACCTTTGCATTCCAGGTGTATTCACAAGTGGCACAGAAGATTGGGGCATGCCAGTTTCCGTGTTCTTAGAAAGATGCCGGAGTTCGCAAAAGGTTTGGATCTAAAGGGGTGTAAGGTGTTTTTGGATTGTGCGGTTTGCAAAAAGGCTAAATCCAAGGCGGCTCCAATTCCAAAACACGCTACACGCCGGTCAACACGCATTTTTGATTTGGTACACACTGACATAGTGGGTCCTTTCCCACCAACACTTGGTGGCAGAAAGTATTTTTTAACAATTGTAGATAATCATTCTAGATATGGATTTGTATATCCTATGAGAGAGAAATCTGAGACCTTTCAGATCTTTAAAGACTTTGCAGCGTTTGTTTCTACACAATACCAAGTTCGCATCGCCAGAATCCAGAGTGACCGTGGTGCAGAATTCATGTCTCAGCATTTCCAGGACTGGATGCGTAAGAATGGAATTCTTTATCAGACATCTGCTCCATATACACCGGCTCATAACGGAGTCGTAGAAAGAAGACAAGGGGTTCTACAAACCATGATGCGTTGTCTTCTAGAAGATGCCAATCTCAGTAACACATACTGGGGTGAAGCAATCAAGTATGCAAATTATATTGTCAACCGTACTTGGAGCAGTGTAATCAATCAAACTCCTTTCTACATGCTGTATGGCTATAAGCCTGATCTCAAGAACCTCCACATTTTTGGTTCATATGCTATGGTGAACACTCCCTTAAGTCAAAGAAGAAAGGGAGGTACAGCAGCAAAGAGACTGAGATTTATGGGTATTGATGATAATTCAAAATGGTTCAAATTCATTGATACTAAACATGTGATTGTCATTTCACAATCTGCTAATTTTGAGGAAGATATTGACTGGTCCAGGATTCATTCCAATGATCCTGAAGTTTATTTTCCTAGAGATGGTGTTCCAGATGCCACGCAGCCTGATGACAATTCGCAGGCAGATGTTCCTTCTACCAGTTCTTCACAACCTGATGTTCCGTCTTCGCAAGCCGCGGATGCTGATGCTAGCGACGAACGTGAGGACGAGGATGATGATGATGAAGAAGAAGAAGACTGGTCTGTTGCTCCTAGACGCTCCAAGAGGGCCACAAAAGGAATCCCTCCACAACGTTATTCATGGCAAGTGACAAAAACACCATTACCTTTGATTTGCAACGTTACTCTTCCTCCTGAGACATTCACACAAATCAAACAGCTTCCTGATTCAGAGCAAGACAAATGGTATGATGCAATGCAGGATGAAATGGACAGTTTAAAGAAACTTAATGTATTCACACCTGCAAAACCTCCAGCAAACAAGAAAGTCATTGGCACCCGATGGGTCTACAGAATCAAGAAGAAACCAAATGGTGAGTCTTTATACAAAGCCAGACTTGTAGCTCAGGGTTTCGCTCAACGTTATCCTGAGGACTACACAAACACTTACTCACCAACAGTCAGAACTGAAAGTGTAAAAATTGCCTTAACCACTGCAACTATTCTTGGTTTAGAAGTTTTTCAATTTGATGTGGACACAGCTTATCTACATGCAGACCTAGATGAAGAGATCTACGTGAGAAGCCCTCCAGGATTCCGAAAGCAAGAAGGGGATACCTGGTTCCTGAACAAAAGTCTTTATGGTCTGAAATGTGGTATTTATGTCTTACTGACAAACTAAATTCAATGGGCTTTATTAAGTCCGAAACTGATGAATGCGTGTTCACAAAAAGATCTAACAATGCATATGAGATAATTCTTGTTTATGTTGATGATATTGTTTATATTGGTCCAAATAAGAAAATGAGTGAGATTTTTGCCAAAAGTTTGCAGAGATACTTCACACTGAAATCTTTAGGACACATTAGCACTTATTTAGGTGTTCAAATTGAAAAGACACAGAAGGGGTTTAGTCTTTCACAAGAGGAGAAAATTGACCACATTCTACATCATTGCAACATGAAAGATGCTAGCACAACAAAGACACCCATGCAAGCAGATTTTCACAACTTAACACATGAACCAAGTCCTGAGTTCGAGGATCAAACACTTTATCGTTCAGTCATTGGTTCACTATTATACATTAGTAGTTGGACCAGACCTGACATCGCACTTAGTGTTAATCTTTTATCACGACACGTAGGTAAGGCAACACAATTTCATTGGTCATGCATTAAGAAGTTGTTGAAATACCTGAAACACACTAAACACATGAAGTTATTGCTAGAACCAACACACACTGATCAACCAAAGTTAATTTGTTTTGCTGACGCCGACTGGGCGAGCGACAAGAAGTCACGCAAAAGCACTTCTGGTTACATGATGTTCCTAAATGGTTGTCCTGTTTACTGGCAAGTGAGAAAACAGAGTTTTGTTTCATGTTCATCTACTGAAGCTGAATATGCTTGTGTTTCAGATGCTTGTAACTCTCTAACGTGGTTTGATGCTTTGATCACAGATATTTGGACACGTCCGATTCGACCAATCACCGTGATGGAAGATAATGTATCTGTGGTTTATATTTCTGAGTCACATTTTACAGGTTCTAGGTCCAGACACATTGACATTCGTTATCAAAACACAAAGCAATTAGTTAAGCAAGGTTTTGTTAAATTGCAATATGTTTCTACACATGATCAGATCGCAGACATGCTTAACAAACCACTTGCCGCAAATCAACACGAGTATCTGCGAAAGAAGATGTGCCTTAATTGATGATTTGATGACGTCAGCCCAGACTAGCAAAAGAAGGGGTGTCACGATGTTAAAAAGTTTGCTAGGCATGAACTGACATTCAAGAGTTAAACTAAGAAAGAGTTATTGCGCAGGTCATAAAAGTTCTTATCTGAAAGTGATTTATTGCGCACGCGTTACACATTCCAAAATTCCTTTCTTCTTTGTTCGGCTGCCAACTTGGCAACCGGAGCTTTTCATTATCAAAATGTAACAATTAGTTTATTTTACTTTTATTTACTTTTATTAAAGTTTGTTTATTAATTAGAATACTTCTTAAAGACTTTTATTTTATTTTATTAATATCTCAAAAGATATGCGGAAGGGAATCAGCCTCGGTCCATTGATCTCAGATTTCTCCAGGGTGTTTTTCCCCTGTCACAGGTCGTGGAAGCAAAATACATAATAGAATTCATACATTGATCTGCTTTATATGTAATCATCCTAAATGTTACAGTCAGTTCTAGCACTGGTTTACTTGTGGCTAATTCTTAAATCAATCATCCAATTTATGTAGGCCAACTAACAGCAAAGCATTTATTATGAAATCATTGGTTATGAAGATCATTTTTAAACGACAGAGTTAGAAAACATAATATAGATATTTTAAAGGGAACGTATTGAACATGTCATTGCTGATTTGCACCAGAGCACTGTGCAGTCTTCGGGCACTCATTTATAATATATTAATGATGTCATTTCTTTCTTTTTTGGGGGGGGGGGTTGAATTACAAAGATAATGATAAAGATAAACCGTGGTGGTGCCGTGGTTAGAATGTAGTACTGTCGGCTAATTCTGCCAAGGGCCAGCATTCTGCTGACTGCCGATTTAGCAGTTTGACAGTTTGATTCCCACTGGCTCAAGGTTGACTTCCATCCTTCTGAGGTGGGTAAAATGAGGACCCAGATTGTTGGCTGACACTGTAAACTGCTTAGAGAGGGCTGTAAAGCACTGTGAAGCGGTATATAAGTCTAGGTGCTATTGCTATTGCTAAGATGTTCCATATTATGAAAAAGGGTTATTAAAATTTATTAATATATATTGTGTTAACATATAATTTATTATCAAAATATTTCCCTACTAGAGAGAAAATTAAATAGCCAAATATAGGGTTTACATTTATTTTTGCTGTTCTATAGCAAGGTCAGAGAATGAATTCCTATAGCAAGACATTTATAGACTTATTCTCACAGCCTTTTTCTTCTTCCAAAATAATTTATTTCCTTACCAACAAGATAGTTTATTTATTTATGTGTTCCCTTTGTCCTTGTCTCTATTGTTTGTGATTTCTTTATGAAAATTTAAATTGCAGATTTTACTTTTCCTACATACTGCTCTATCTGTGTGAATATGAAGTCAGTATTTTTCTTTTTTCTAAAAAAGAAATACCGCAATAGCAGATTAATACACAAGCATATCCTAGTGAACTAAGTTCCTTTGTAACTGTCCTTTCCCCCATGCTATCTAATATTTATTTACATGAAACATCAAGGGAAGTTGTTAGGAGATTTGAGTTGAATGTCATCGAAATGCTGGTGACAATCAGTGATACATTATCACATGATCGGAGCCAGAAATGTTGTAAAAGTCCTGAATGCACTTATGCCTGGAGCCTGCCAGGAGCTCTAGCAGGGGGGAAATAAACTCAGATTAAATTCTACCAAGACCAAATTACTCAATAGACTTCTTGGCAATTGAGTTCAGCAGGCCTTGGGGTGGCTGCTGCTGGGTGTGTGAGGGTGTGTGGCAGGCTGCTCCAAGCAGAATGGAGAAAGGAGTAGCACATTGGAGTTACTGATGTTATCATGTTCATGTTAACCCTGAAGGTTATTGTGTTTGAGCTTTGAAGAGGGAGTGTGGAATACAAAATAATCAACAGATTTTTAATTACAGGTAGTCCTTGAAATACGACTACAATGGTCCCAAAAATTTCTGTTGTTAAGTGAGACATTTGTTAAGTGAGTTTTGCCCTATCTTATGACCACAGTGCCACAGTGATTACGTGAATCACTGCAGTTGATAAGTTAGCAACCCGGTTGTTAAATGAGCAGGGTAGAGCAGAGGAGTTTGGGGAATATCTTCAGGACAAAATCGATCAGATCCGGAGCGGGTGGACCTCCGTCAGTGGACCAGACGAGCCGCCAACAGCGAGTCTTGAGAGACCACTCTGGGAGGAGTTTGACTCTGTTGCCCCCGAGGATTTGGACAGGTTGCGTGGACGGCTGCGACCCACCACTTGTTTAACGGACCCGTGCCCCTCCTGGCTGGTACTGGCAGCCTGGGAGGTGACACGAGGCTGGCTCCTGGGCCTGGTGAGCGCATCATTGGGTGAGGGTTACTTACCAACCGCCTTGAAAGAGGCGGTGGTGAGACCCTTGCTCAAGAGGCCTTCACTCGACCCAATGGAGCTAGCTAACTATCGTCCAGTCTCCAACCTTCCCTTCGTGGCGAAGGTTGTTGAGAATGTGGTGGCGCAGCAGCTCCCGCGACACCTAGACGAATCCGATTATCTAGACCCACGCCAGTCCGGCTTCCGACCCGGGCACAGCACCGAGACAGCCTTGGTCGCGTTGGTCGATGATCTCTGGAGGGCCAGAGATAGGGGTTGCTCCTCTATCCTGGTCCTATTAGACCTCTCGGCGGCTTTTGATACCATCGACCATGGTATCCTATTGCGCCGGTTGGAGGGGATGGGAGTCGGAGGCACCGTTTTGCGGTGGTTCGGCTCCTACCTCTCTGACCGGAAGCAATGTGTGTTGACAGGGAGACAGAGGTCGTCCCTGAGGCCACTCACTTGTGGGGTGCCACAGGGGTCGGTCCTCTCGCCTCTCCTGTTCAACGCATATGTGAAGCCGCTGGGTGAGATCATCCGTGGTTTTGGGGTTGAATACCACCTCTACGCTGATGATACTCAGCTGTATATTTCAACCCCAAACCACCCCAACGAGGCTGTCGAAGTGATGTCCCGGTGTTTGGAGGCCGTCGGGGTCTGGATGGGGGACAACAGACTCAAACTCAACCCCTCCAAGACCGAGTGGCTGTGGTTGCCGGCACCTCGGTTCAGCCAGCTGACTCCATCGCTGGCCATAGGGGGCGAACAGTTGTCCCCTGTGGAGCGGGCGCGCAATTTGGGTGTCCTCCTTGATGCCCGGCTGTCAATGGAGGACCATGTGACAGCCGTGGCAAGGGGGGCATTCCACCAGGTTCGCCTGGTGCGCCAATTGCGCCCCCTACTGGACCGGAGTGCCCTGCGCACGGTCACTCATGCGCTGGTGACATCTCGCCTGGACTACTGCAATGCTCTCTACATGGGGCTTCCCTTGGGACGCATCCGGAGACTGCAGCTGGTTCAGAACGCAGCCGCGCGGGTTATTATGGGAAGCACTCGTTACTCCCACGTAACACCTCTCCTGCGCGAGCTGCACTGGCTACCTGTAGCCTTTCGGGTGCGTTTCAAGGTATTGATTACCATCTTTAAAGCGCTCCATGGCAGAGGACCTAGTTATCTGCAGGATCGCATCCTACCACACACGTCCCTGCGACCTATCCGCTCACACAGGGAGGGGCTCCTCCTGGTGCCGTCTGCTAGGCAATGCCAGCGGGCGACACCTAGGAGTAGATCCTTCTCTGTGATGGGCCCAACCCTCTGGAACGACCTCCCCCCAGACATTCGAACCACCACCGACCTCCGCTCCTTCCGGCAAAAGTTAAAGACTCACCTATTTCAATCAGCTGGCCTGGCACCGTCTTAGTTTTACCTCCCGGGATTTATTTATTTTAATTGGGTTTTAAGGGTTTATAGGCTTTTAACGTATTATATTTATTATTCGATTACAGTCTCATAACCTCCTTCACCAGTATTAATTTAATTGTTTATGTATGTATTTTAGAATGTATTTTAGTGACTGTACACCGCCCCGAGTCCTTTCCGGGAGAGGGGGCGGTCTATAAGTGTGAATAATAAATAATAAAAATAAATAAATAAAATAATCTGGTTTCCCCATTGACTTTGCTTGTCCAAAGGTTACACAAAAAACGATCACATCACCATGCAACACAACAACAGTCATAAATATGAACCAGTTGCCAACCATTTGAATTTTCAACACATGACTTTTTCCAGTGCTGTTGTAACTTTGAACATCACTGAATGAATTGCTGTAAGTCAAGGACTACCTGTGCTTAAAAATAAATATATAAACATATTAAAATATCTCTAAATCCCGTTGCTGGGGTCAGTTTGCAATGTGTTTTTCAGATTTTGTTGAGCTATTGGTACATCAGGAGATTGTTAGTGGCAAGAGATTCTCAGAGCATGAATATAAATGTGCAGCTGCTGCCATCATATAGCATAAGACAGGTAAAGCAGGAAATCTGATACACAAGATGCCTGGAAAAGGGAGCACTACATTTGAATTTTTAAAAAGGTATAAATCAGGATCAGACTATGAATGTCAGCAGTTTGTATAGCATAGCTTTCTACAATAAAAAATTATTTCCTAGCTATGTTGTTTAAGTCTCAGGAGATTCTCCATTGGTTATGCCTCCCAAGGACAAACTGACATATTGTCTGATGTTTCAAAATAATAGTTTTAAAACTTACATTAGTTGGATCTTGATCCAATTCAATATAAGTATAAGTATAAATCTTTATTACGGTCAAAGACCAGCAATACACATTACTTTTTACAATATGTTAAAAAGTACTGACATTAAGATATAATTAAAAAGTATTGACGTTAAAAGTGGACAATAACATACATGTTCTCAAATTGTGCAGGTCACTCCCTGGTTTACCTGGGTGCAAAGCCGATAAGTATGGGAGTAAATACAATGGTCCGGAAATTGTTAGAGATATATCCAAATAATTGGTACAAGATGACAACTATACTTCTATAATCAATTTTTTTCTTGTAGACATTGCAGCAACACAGAACTTTGCCACTGCATATGTGGTAGCCGAGTTAGTGTCCTGGAGGAGAAAGCCTAGATAAAAATTGTCTGCCCTCCCTGGCAATCTCTCTAATAAGGGGAGAATATGTGCAGACCTACAAGTTCTGTATAGGTCACAGTGTAATAGAACATGTGAGATATCTTCCACTTCTCCTTTACCACATAAACAAACCCGTTCTGCTATTGGTGTTCTCTTATACCTGCCCTGGAGGAGTGCTGAAGGAAGAATGTTAAATCTGGCTCTGAAGAAAGCTATTCTTTGTTTTGGAAAGATCAGGTCTTTTAGATATCTTGCCGATTCCCACACACCCTGTTTGATTCTGTCCCTACTGTGGAGAGGCAACCTATTTAGTTCTTCTTGGAACTCCATGTCCTTCATTCTATTGATTACTACCTGCTTTGCTTGATCAAAGCCTAGGGACATTAAGAATACCGGTGAGAGCCCATAACAGCCCAGTTTGTACTCAATTGCCTGTTTCCAGGGGGAGGGGAAGTTGTCAGTCAACACTAGTGGGGACAGTCCCTCTGGAAAGAAATGCATTTTAAGCCAATGAATGATCATCATCTTCCAGGCTCTTGCCTGAATTTGGGGAATGCCTGTCTCAATTCTTAACTGGAGTTCCTTTGAGTGCAGCTAAGATGGCTTGTATGGTTTCTAGCAAGTCTTTATTTACAAGGATTCCTGTTTGTGCCCCATATAGAATTTGTGCCAAAGCTTTGGCCTCAAAAAGTTTTAAGGCAGCAGGTACTAACTGACCTCCACCTGTGTAAAAGAAATGTTTAATTGTGTTTGAGGACCTATTGGCTGCTTGCAATGTGTGATCGAGGTGTGCCTTCTATGTCCCTTGTGAGTGGAAAACCACCCCAAGGTATCTAAATGTTCTAACCTGTTCCAAACCATGTCCTTCTATTTTCCAGGGATATTGGCTAGGTCTTTTAGCAAAAACTATTTTTTTTAATTTATCAAAGTTAAGGACCAGCTTGTTTTGCCCTGATTGCTCTCTTCAGTCCTACAGGGGTTTGTGAAATAATAGCGGCATCATCAACATATAAGAGAATTGGAACTTTGTGTTGTGCTAGGTTAGGAGGGTGGAAATCAGGGTTCTGTAAGAGATCAATCAGGGAATTAATATAGAAGTTAAAGAGGGAGGGGGACAGGATGCAACCCTGCCGTACCCCTTTTTGCATCCTTACTGGGCTGGTTAAACTCCTTTGGGGATTGCACTTCACTTTCAAGGTGGAATTTGCATACAATTTTTGTATGAGGAAGAGGAGGCGTTTATCGATAGTGGTGCATTTTAATTTCTCCCAGAGGGTGATCCTGGATATTGAATCAAAGGCCTGCTTAAAATCAAGGAAGATCATAAAAAGAGAGGATTTTTTAAAATATGTGTATTTTCGTACTAAACGGTGGAGTACCAAGATATGATCCACTGTAGATCTTCCTTCTCTAAAACCGGCTTGATCGTCTTTGGTTATCCCCCCCCTGAAATTAACCAATCCTGAAGTTTATAGTTTAGGTATTTGGCATACAATTTACTAATAATGCTCAGAAGACTAATGGGTCTATAATTGCCTGGGTAATTTCTATTACCTTTTTTATAAATTGGTATGATCCAATTCAAATTGGCATTTCTTATAAAAAACATCTAATAGTATTAAATAGTATTAAAAAAAACTAACTACTGTGAATATCTGTATTTTTATTGGTCATTGCATTCAGATAATCATTGTTCAGAGTATCTGAAATCTGTTCACGGGAGAGAGGAGACTTCGGATTCTAATAGGAGTTAGAAATTAACAGATTTCATTTTTACTGAACTCTTTCACACCTTGAGATGCTTTAGAAATCTCAATAGCTCTTCAAACTACTGTAGTTCTTTTATCTCACCTATACACTTGTGTGAACTGTTAATACTGTGAAAAGAGAGGTTAGACATGCAGCAGAGAGATTCTATTTAGGTAATTTTCCAATCTAATCTAGTCTCCCCTTGAGTGAACATAGTGAATGTGAAGATGTGCTGGTATCTGTGTGATAACTGACAATGCAGAGCAACAGGCAATCTAAAGGTCCAATCTGACAGATTGAAGAGGTGAAAAACACTGGGTTAAAAACAAGAATTTTGAAAGTTTACTGATTTTATACTTAAATTACATTTAATTACTTACTAAACTGAAACTATGCTACTGTACAAATAATCCTGGCTTTCATCGTCAGAGTAGGATGCATCAGGACAGTAATTACATCAAAAATGACAGGATTTGATAATTGAAGGATTCATCAAGTTTAATGGCACACTGTACTATTCAATGGATTTCAGAGGAAATTGTTCAATTCGATATTTGAAGCAATATATTCAATTACGTCAGTTTATTGAAGACTAGGATCCTGTAACCAGATGTTTTTATAAACACATAAATAGTTATACTGCAAAAAATATAATATAGGGACTTTTCATTGAAACATGGTCTATACCAAGTGTGTCAAACTCATGGTCCACAGCTGGATGCGTCATGCACTGGCCATGCCCCCCCGCCCCGTTTTAGCAAAGGGGAAAAAGTCATGATACGTCACATGACGACAACATGATGACGCGAGTTTGACATCCCTGTTCTACGCAAAGCAGTTCCAGCAGCTTGATGATAAAGATAATAAATATATGTTTACAATGAATATTTCCAAAAAGAAGGCACTATGAAGGCACCAATTCTCTATTCTGATAACAGAAAAGGAAATGTCATAGATGGGCAAATGAAATTAATCGCATCAGGAAAGGGACTAGAGAAATAGTAAGGCTAGATCTGCAGACTCCACAATATGGAGTACTGTCTTGGCAGCCCATTTCAACAGAAAGCAAGACTCCCCCAGAGTTACTTTTAACATAATTTATTGAAGGGGAATGGAAAATTTTATAATTGTTTTAATTTTGGTTTATCTCAGAGATTGCTAAAATACCCAAGGTAGTCCTTGGGTTATGATCATTTGTTAATTGACTGTTCAGATGGCCTTAAACAGCTGATAACTGATAACTGTGAAGTTGCAGTTATTTCAGCATTCCCATGGTCAATTTGTCATGATTCAGGCACTTGGTCACTTGATGGTTGCAGTGTTTTGTGGTCTCATATTGACCATTTATGACCTTTCCTGATGGCTTCCCATCAATGGGAAAGTTGGTAGGAGGTTGCAAGTTACTCCTGCCGCTTTATTGCCTGTCCATTCTTATGCTCCTTAGTGTCTGGCCCCAGCACATGGCCACATGCCCATGCACCGTGGTGGCCATTTGTGACATCCATCTACCCATAACTCTGCCTGTTTGCCTGGGACTCTACCTCATCCCATATTATACCCTACACATGAGACCTTAACAACCCATATGATCTTGGGGTTACAAGACAGCTGGGCTTGCCATTGCTAAGCAGTGCTTTCATGTGACATCATGGTTTATGGCTACATCACTCAGCGATGGACATTCTTATCCCAATTGCTATTGTAACCTTAGGTCTACCTGTAGAGATCTTTTTTTTTAAAAAAAAGGGTGAACTGATAGGGCTACTTTCCTAAACTGTGCTCTGTTTGAAATATTAAAATAATGCTGCTGCTGCTTTAATTAATATCATTACTGTATTTTTCAGAGTACAAGACACACCTTTTTTCCTCAAAAAGGGGCTGAAAATCTGGGTGCGTCTTATACCTCGAATACTGTAAATAAGCTTTAATAATTACTACGAAAAGGTGATGTATTTGGTCAAAGACTGAAGAATTCCTTCTGAGGCATTTTTGAAATTTCCACAATTCTACTATGAACACAGATAAGATAAAGGAATAAAGGGAAGAGAGTAAGGAACAATTCTGTTCCAAGATATATTTGCTTGAATTACATCTAAAAATGAAGAATACTAAGCGTCTCTAGGAGTAGACAATAACTCTACTAAATCAAAATCCTATGAAGCAAACATTTTAAACCATTCTGGCTCAGGTGTTTAGGAATTTGCTTCATTTTTAATTTTTTTCTTATTTCCCCCCCAAAATATTGGGTATTTTATCTCACTGCCATAAGTGATTGATGTTTGTTTATTTTAGGCAAAGCTCTAATTTATAATACACATGTTGCAACTGTAATCTTGTTTATATCTGTTCTCTGAGTTATGGATTTTGTTTTGTAAAAGATATCATGTTTTTGACTCCCTGCAGCAAATTATAACTAACTGAGTTGTTTACTTCAAAACTGTTTAGGGATTCTACTGTGTTAAACAGAGCATTTGATTTTCTGTGTGAAACCAGAACAAGAAAATGAAAGTGTTATTGTTAGATTTGGTAATGGATAGGCACATACAGGCTCAACGGTAACAACAGCTCTTTATTAAGTACAACAAGTGAGAACAATCCAGCGAAGGTTGAGTCTGACAGCAGCCCTTTTATAGGGAGCTGTCAGACCCTTCAACCAATAGGATTAAACCTCTGTTCCCGCTGGAACACAGGACCTTGGTGGAAACCACTATAGTTAGAACAATTAACTAATAGTTATTTCTTCTACTTACTATCTCAGCAGAGAAAAGTGAAATATATCGTGCTCTGATTGTAGCATTTCAGTTTGTATCAAATATCTGCTTGAAGGGTTACTCTGAATATTACGATTTTTTTTACATGTAGTCAATCACTCAGTACAAGAAAACACTTGGGATTTTATAGCTTTTTGACTGCAGTTTTATACATACACATTTGAGAATAAATCTCACTGAATTTAAAGGGACTTCTGAGAACAGATGGCTTGTACTCAATCTTGTCATTCTTTTGTTCTTCTGGAAAGTACGGTAAGTTACCTGACAAACACATTTTTATCTATATACCACTTGCACTCTCCTGTCTGCTTATTTGTTTGTAATCTTCAGTTAGCCCAAACAATGCATTATAGTGCAAAAATCAAGTATCAATCAAAATGAAGGCAAGAATCATATACCTCAAATGAACCAAGTACCTCAAATCTGCTAATTTAAAGAATGTGCACAAAAGCCAGGACCCATTATTCCTGTGTAATTGAAATTTTAAGGATCTTCACACTACTTGTATTCTAGAAGTTATGCATGTTGCAGTATCGCCACAATTGTGATTTCCCACGATTCCTGCTAGCTTCCCAGAAGCAAAGTCACTGGGAAAACTGTTAGGAAGTTGCTCCTGGTCTCGCTGCATTTTTGTCTACTCTAGTCGTTCTGAAACTGTTTAGACAAGGATATATCTCTTAAAGGATAACCCAATGAATCATCGGTTGTCTAGTTATAATTAAATTTGCAATTGTGAAATATACCACAATATAAGTGTTTTATGTTCAAGCACATATGATTATAAACTCATTTAACTCTCATACCTTTTCCTACAAATTGAGATTTTAAAAAATACAAAATGACATACGTAATTACATCAGCAACAGAACACATTCCCCGTCTTGTTTGGGAATTATTAAATTAACAAAAGGCAATATATTCCCAAAGTTCTCAGCTTTCACATCACCCCACTTTTTAGCAGGAGGTGTGATCAGCCAGCATCTCTTCACTGTCCTCCAAGAAAGCTGGACTGCAATTTGAGGCAGCCTCTTTCTTTCTTTTTTGTAAAAGGAGGTTCAGTGGATAAGAGTGGTGCATTACATTTTTCCAGTCACCCATTTCTCAACAGAATTGTTGAAGTTGGCCACACTCACACTTCAATTCTAGCCTTTGATATATTTTACAAGACGTGATTTGACTCTTGTGCTTGATAGGAAGATATAAACAGTTTAGATATCAAGGTGTTTAGTATACTTGTTCATAAATGATTCATGGACTCTAAAATTTACCCATTCCTGTTTTAGAAAATTTAATTGCCATGGGAGCTCTGTTTGACTAGATGTTATTTCACAAAGTAGTTTTCTTTTGGAAGCCTCATCAATTTTGGCAGATGCTCATTTTCTTAACTAATAAAATAGAAATAATACAACAAATATACTCTCAAAAATAATGTGTTAATGATAAATATATACATTTCTGCATTTTCTTTTTGCACACAAGACAAAGGGATGTAACTGAATTAAAAGAAAACCAAGTAAATATATAAACAAAACTTCTGCTTTTTAACACAGGTGAAAAATGTATTTTTCTAGAATTGTGATCTAGAATCTTAAGCCAGCAACACAGGTGAAAAATGTATTTTTCTAGAATTGTGATCTAAAATCTTAAGCCAGCAAACTACATCAGATAAATTGAGTATGGGTTCTAAATCTATTTAATGGACATTTTATTTTCTTTCTTCCCCCCTTCCCTCTCCTCCCACTTTAGAAAGGAGCAGCTATTCAAGTGTTCTCAATGCAAAGTTGCAAGATACTGTGGTGCACACTGTCAGGTAATTATTTTAAAGCATAGATGGACAATGCAATATTTAAACTTTTAAACTAATGAAATTGTTTTCTAATTACATAATCCTATCTGAATTGGGGTATTGTCAGGCCCCAAAAAACCAAGAATGACATGTGGAGTTACTTCTGAGTAATTCCTTTGTTGTTATTCACCTACAAACAGAATCTTGCCAGACTAAAGTAATTTTCTGCAAAAACCATTTAGATATACTTTGTGAATTGTTAAGAGATTTGCTCTTTCTGCTCACTAGACAGTTTTTGCTTTACTGTCCCTTTGTCTTCTGGGAAAGAGCCCCTCCTTCCTCTGACTGGGGTACATTCGACTACAGTTTTCCCGAAATAGACATGGTATTCCACATGGGGTCTGGCCAGGGCAAAGTGGAGTAGAAGAACTACTTCTGCAGCCTGTATTTTATGTATCTGTTCATACACCCCATGATAGATTTCCTTTGGAAGCAGTTGCATTTCACTGTTAGTTTACCATTCAATTCTGAATACATTGCTAATAATGACTTACACAATTCTTATTTGTATTTGTTAATCATTCTATACAGTACATTGAAAACATTTTATACTCCATTTGAAATATACTCCAATTAAAAAAAAACAGAGGTGGAAGTAAAACATTGAAGGAGGAGGTCATTTCTTTTTTTAAAAAAGTACTAACTATTAAAGGGAAATTAATTTCTTTTCACTCCTAGAAAGAAGCCTGGCTGGACCATAAACGGGAATGCAAATGTATTAAAGATATTGACCCTAATTTTCCTCCTGACTCAGTGAGGCTTGTTGGCAGGATTATTTTCAAAGTAGTAAGTTAACTTTCTATATATGATTAATTTTTGCAAAATATATCTGCGCCACTTCTATTAACATGGAAACAGATTGTATATTTCAGAGTTCAAGCGATCATTGAGATGGGGCCTCTTGAAGAAGAGGTTGAGAGAAACCTTCACTCAGTCAGATTGCCCCATGTTTTGACAAAATCCTTTGGAAATATCTTTGTACCATAAAGTGCCTATAGCAATGAGCTCAAGTGAGACTTGATGAATTGATGTTCTAACCTATGCTGGTTACAAGAGAGAATAGGAAAGGAGCCAATTAGTCCTTTGAGTTTTCTTTCCTTGACTTGTGTATATTTGACCTGGTTTTTATAAGAACTGTGTGATGTTAAGAATTGTTGCTTAGTTTGCTTGTTTTTGTGTGTGTTTTTGTGTGTGTTTTTGTCTTCTATCCCTTTCTCTTGTGTTCAAAAATCGTCTTTTGGAATTATACTCTTGAGGAATGGAATTAACATGTATTTTATTACTTTATGAGATCCTCTGGGTGTCTTTTGGGTTGAAAAAGCAAAGTAAAATGTGCTGTGCTAAGTGAGTACGTATGTGTGATTGTGTGTGATCGCTCTACAGTAATCAGCAGAAGTAAAGGTATTGCCTCTTCACTTGACTAGCTTTTAAGTTGATGGAAAAAGAAAATTAAGATAACTAGAGGCACACATTTGTATGCGTTAGGTTATACAGCTAATAGTTGGATGTGATATGAAACAATGTCCCTTTGTATAAAGTATTTTGAAATTATTTCAGCTGCATTCTTGGGCATTTGGGCAGAAATTAGAAATAGGACAAACCAGGCAAATAAATGTAATAAATCAATCTACCGTAAGTACGGTATCAACATATACAATTTTTTGCCATTAGAGATATGATTTTATAGTTTCAGTTTCTAAATGAAATTCTACAAAAATTGCTTAAAACTAAAAATTGTATTTATGCTGTTGGCTTAAGAGTTAATCAGTTTGATCTTAGGCTGATGCTAATGCCAAATCCCATTTTTACTTCATTTCTTCAAAACGATTAATATCTCAGATATTTATGAGAGGTTTGTCTTTTGGCACCAATTTAAAAAGGGAGTCCTTGAGCAGAAGTCTTAAATATCATGTGCACTTGTTGCAACTATTCTAGCAGTGAAATAGATAAAAATAATATGTAAAAATGAATAAATGGAGAATAAATTAAATGAATAATGATAAAATGCAAAACTCCAATACTGTTTTTCCAATCATAAAATAGCCACAATACTTTATTTCAGATGATTATTGTTTTTTGTATTCATGTATACCAGGTTTGTTTGTTTGTTTATTTATTTATTTATTTATTTATTTATTTATTTATTTATTTATTTATTTCTTAGCGCTTATAGACCGCCCCCTCTCCCGAAAGGGACTCGGGGCGGTGTACAGTCCATCTCAGAAATACATCATGAATAACTATAAAATTTAGACAATTAAAATTATTAAGTAGATAGATAAATAAATAAGAAGAGGATAAAAGATATACAGAACTGTACTGCTAAGTAAATAATTTAAAATGTAAAAATTTAAAACCCCAACAGATATCCTATAAAATTAAATTTAGAAGAACAATCCCCCTAAAAAACCAGTAAGAAATATGTATGCCAGGAGGTAGACGATATCATTATGCCAGGCCAGCCAGTCGGAACAGGTGTGTCTTCAATTTCTGTCGGAAGGAGCGGAAGTCGGTGGTGGTTCTAATGTCGGGGGGGAGGTCATTCCAGAGGGTTGGGCCCATCACAGAGAAGGCCCTACTCCTTGGCGTCGCCCATTGGCATTGCCTAGTGGACGGCACCAGGAGCAGCCCCTCCCTGTGAGAGCGAATTGGCCGCAGGGATGTGTGTGGGAGGATGCGATCCCGCAGGTAGCTAGGCCCTGTGCCATGGAGCGCTTTAAAGATGGTGGTCAGAACCTTGAAACGCACCCGAAAAACCACAGGCAGCCAGTGCAGCTCGCGCAGGAGCAGTGTTACATGGGAGTACCTGGTACTCTCCATGACTGCCCGCGTGGCTGCGTTCTGGACTAGCTGCAGTCTTCGGGCGCGTCCCAAGGGAAGCCCCATGTAGAGAGCATTACAGTAGTCCAGGCGAGACGTCACCAGTGCATGAGTGACCGTGCGTAGGGCATCCCGGTCCAGAAGGGGGCGCAATTGGCGCACCAGGCGAACCTGGTGGAACGCCCCCCTTGCCACGGCTGCCACATGGTCGTCCATTGACAGCCGGGCATCTAGGAGGACGCCCAAATTGCACGCCCGTTCCATAGGGGGCAATTGTTCGCCCCCTATGGCCAGCGTTGGAGTCAGCTGGCTGAACCGAGGTGCCGGTAGCCACAGCCACTCAGTCTTGGAGGGGTTGAGTTTGAGTCTGTTGTCCCCCATCCATTAAGAGCTGGGTGGTGGTGGTGGTGCAGTGGTTAAAATGCAGTACTACAGGCTACTTCTGCTGGCTGCCGGCTGCTAGCAGTTTAGCAGTTCGAGTCTTACTGGCTCAGGGTTGACTCAGCCTTCCCTCCTCCAAGATTGGTAAAATGAAGGCCCAGATTGTTGGAGGCAATATGCTGACTCTGTAAACCGCTTAGAGAGGGTTGTAAAGCACTGTGAAGCAGTATATAAGTGAAAGTGCTATTGCTATTATAGCTTTTTTAAAAACAGTGAAACAATTATCCAAGGTTATTTTTATTCATTAGTGTTTTTATATTCTTACCAGTTAAGGCATTCGGTATGCCCATCTGAAGAGCTGTATTCTTTTTTTGATCTTCAGTCAAGTAAGTGTTTTTGCGTATTTTCTCAATTTAAAGGGACTCTACTATGTTAAAGATGTGTGAGGACACACTATCTTTTGAAAATGTTATGGTTAGCTGCTTCATGGTGAGGATTTTTGTGCTTCTTTAAATCTGATGAAGGAACTACTGTTTGTAGGCAATACATATTGTGGTAACAATAATGAAGGTAGAGGGTCTCCCAGTTAAGTCAGGTGTTAACTGAATCAATGCAATCTAAAAGATAATCTGCTCCCATACCAGATATTTGACCTTGGAATATTAATGAAAATTTTCTATTCTAAATTATGTATAGTGAGATCAAAATATTATTTTATTATATATATCTTAGCAATTGCATTTATTTTAGAGGTTTTTGAGCTATTTTAGTATGTGGGAGGGGGGTTGTACCATGTTTCCCTGAAAATATGACCTGTCCTGAAACTAACACCTTGCCACATTTTTCGAATGGGCAAAAATATAAGCCCACCCCTGAAAATAAGCCCCCTGGACAACCCCCCCCCCCCAGCTCACCGACCTAGCGGTATCCTAAAGGCACCAAGTTGCGGGAGCCGGGGGGGAAAGGCACTCATGTTGTTTCGCTGCCTTCAGGATACCGTTAGGTTGGGGAGTGGCAGTCTGTCTGGCTGGAGGGGGGAGTTGCCGAGCGGCTGCTCCCTTGCGAGTGAGCTCCCGAAGAGCCAGGCACAGCCTCAGGGGTGAAGCAGCCATGAGGTGACCACTGATTTAGGGGGTATCCTTAAGGCGCCAGGCACATGGCGCTCTGCCCGTCCCCCCAGCTCCTGCGGCTTGGCACATTAGGGATACCCCCTAGGTCAATGCATGGAGCTCTGTCCGGCTGGAGAGAGGGGTTGCACGAGCGCCTGTTGCACCCCCAACAAGTATGCCTTCCAGCCTCACCATGCCTTGGCCCAGCCACCGCTGCCGCGCTCCAAGCATAACTTCTTGTCTGGCTTCCAAACTCCAAAACTCGGCTGCCGAGTCTTTCAGCAGCGGCTGCTCTAGGAGTGCGCTCTATGGTTGTGGGCTGGCTGCCGGACAGAGAGTCTTCCGGACAGAGAGTCTTCCAGCAGTCAGCCCACAACCATAGAGCGCACTCCTAGAGCAGCTGCTGCTGGAAGACTCGGCAGCCGAGTTTTGGAGTTTGAAAGCCGGAGAAGAAGTTATACTCGGAGTGCAGCGGTGCTGCCTCCACCCTGGCCCTGCAGGGAGAGTTGGGCCAGGGCATAGTGAGGCTGGGAGGCATGCTTGCGGGGGGCAGAACAGGTGCTCGCGCAACTCCCTTCTCCAGTCAGGCAGAGCTCCATGCACTGACCTAGGGGGTATCCCAAATGTGCCAAGCCGTGGGAGCTGGGGAGCGGGCAGAGCACCACGTACCTTGGCTGTGCCCAGCTCTTCGGGGCCTGCTCACAAGGGAGCAGTTGCCCGGCAACCCCAAAATAATAAGTCCTCCCCCTATAATAAGCCCAAGGCCATATTTCGTGGGGCAAAAGAAAATAAGATCCTGTCTTATTTTGGGGAAAACACGGTAGTTCGACCAAATTCTGAGACTACATTGTTAATCCTTTCAAAAGAAAACCTGCAAAGTGTGTGTCACATTTTCATAGTTGGATGAGAATTCCCCACCCCCCTACCCCGCTGAATCTGGGGGTGTAAATAATCATCGGGGTGCCTGCAGATGCAATATTAATAAAAATTATAAATTACATTGAGCTAGAATGGGGTTAGAGTGATTTATGCACTCGTCCCCTGCTTTCTTTCCTGAATTACCAGCATTCATTCATATGCACAGAGGGTAGGGAAGGATTCAAAGGTACTCTAGGAATAACATGTAAAAATGTTCTGTATGTGTAATCTTTTTTTGTAATGTTTCATTTTTCAAGGATAATTTTTTAACTCCAGAAAATTAAAACAATTCATTTACTTGATTTCAGTTTAGTTCATTTTCTATTTTTTTCAGTTTCGTATGATATCGGAACTGAATTTTTGATCACTTGCTGTACAATTTCTATTGGATGTATCTTCCGAGGCAATAATTAATTGTTCCAGTACAGATAATTCTGTTGTATACAATACCAGTTTATTATCATTATTGATACTTCAAATTCCTCTCAAAAATTTGGATGGATATAGAGTTTTCCTCACCCCCATGGTCATATGATCACAATCCAGGTCTTGGCAACTAGACTGCTTTTCTGTCTGTCCCTTCTGTGATCACCATTTATTGCCTTCCCTACCAGTTTTTGGGAAAAATGAATAAAATAATTTCTTAGAAACATCCATATGGCTACTCTGGGGACAGACTATTGAGCTACCAACATGACTGCTTCTTTGTTTTCACAGTTATGTTTATCTTATTTTTGTTGATTTACTCTCCCCACCCACCAATTTTAGGGATAATTTGGCCTTCAGGCCTGCCACATTCAATGATGTGGGAAAATGGGTGGGGGGATTATATGAAGTACAGGAAATATATAGTCATAATAACATTCCTTTCTCAGAGAATCAAGGACATCTTGCCCTGCACCTGAGGGGCATGACTGGGAGGCATCTCCAGTTGGGACAGTGCCTGATTGGGCCATGTGATGGACATGTGGGTGCTGGGCAAGGGCTTGGGCTTTCATTTGGGTGGGGAAAACCTGGAAGCTTTTAGATTTGGGTTTTCCCAGATATGCCAATATGACATCTCTAATAAAATGGAACTTTGAGGAACTTCATGCCCTGAAGTCTTTCGTGGGGGTATTACTTGGAACCCTGACATTCAGTCAAATTATTGTAAGATATATTGTAAGAGCCGTGGAGGCCCATTGGTTAGAATGCAGTAGTGTAGGCTAACTCATTGCTTACTCCATGAGTTTGATTCTCACTGGCAATATGCTGACTAAACCGCTTAGAGGACTATAAAGCACTGTGAAGCAGTATATAAGTGGTCTGTCTGTCTGTCTGTCTGTCTGTCTGTCTGTCTGTCTGTCTGTCTGTCTGTCTGTCGTAAATCACCTGGTGAGAAAACAAATGATCAAGAACACTCGATTAATAATTAATGGGAGTACACTACATTTCTAATTGCCTAACAGTCATTGTGATTGCAACAAATTTCACAATATTGTCTCAAGAAATATCTCCATATTTAGTGACCTGTCAAATAAGAAGTGAATAATCTTCCCCAATCTTCCATATCTGTGGATTAAAAAAACGCATTGATGATGTCATATGGTGTTATTTGAGACTTTCTGAATCTTGTAAATAACCTGGATAAAATTGCAGAGGAACACTGTGAAATTTTCCTTTTCACAGGGAAGCTAGTAAGACATTATCCTGGGTGAAATGAAAGTATCTTCTATGGATTTGGAAAAGGATGTTTGCTCTGTATTTAGGATGAGACAGCAGTCTTCCATACACGCTGTTGTGAAAAAAGAAGAGTTTTTGATTAAATCACACTGAATGTCAGTATTGAGTGTCCATTGTTTCAAATTCAACTTGACATGAATTATATTTTAATCTGTATGTCTGTCTATTCATTCTATCATCTCACTCTATCTTTTAGTTAATTGTTCATTTTATTAAAGGACAAGTTATTATAAACAATTAATTTGCTATGGATTGACAGCTAGATTTTGTAAAATTATTACTGCCTACAGTCAAATTGCTGTCTATTCTTTTTTAAAAAAAACACACATACCACTTAGGTATGTAATTTCCCACTTTTACAGCATACTTCTGATTGAAATAAATCAAGGTATTGTCATCTTGCATTGAGAAAAATATTTTGAATGAAATAAAATTACTATTGTTACTGTAAGACACTTAACTGATTTTCTGTTTACTGTCTCTTTGCACATCTGTTTTGTCCTAAGATTTAGCTTTTTCATTCACATAATATTTGTACAATTTGGCAATATCAACCTACTGTTGAGACGTTCTGTCAGAAATAAACTAGAATATCTTGTCTTTCTGGAGTTTGAAACGTTCACACTGCCAAGCTGATTCTGGATTGCTTAAAGATGTTGGTACAAGATAATCCTCACACTTTAATACATTTCCTCTTTTTAAAGATGTTGATAAATTAAATGAAGACATGAAAGAAGGTCTCAGGCACCTCTCTAAGACTCTGCAGCTGTATTTGAAGGTGGAAATCCAAGATGTTTCTCAGCTTTTGCCGGCCTTAGATATTTTTCAGATCTTTGCAAAAGTAAGTGTTAAAAGAGATTTTTGAAAATTGAAAATATGTAGTCACTTTTCATATTCTTGTGCTTTCATGTTGTTTGAAAGAGCTATTTTAAACCATAATACACTACCAAATACCGGACTGAGTGAACAGTAAATTTATATACCACTTCAGCAATTACAGATTCCCCTCTCAAGGTCAGTATCTTTTTTCTAATAGAAACAATCAGCATATTTTTTTTAAAAGAACTATGACAAATTACATAATGCTAATATTGAAAAATAACACAAGATTTTAAAATTAAAAATGTTTATATGTTGCTTCCTGAAAAAAATGGCTTATGCATCCCTTTTTTCTGAAATTGGTATCTATTGAAAAAATAATGTATCACAATGTATATTTAATGCTTACACACTCTGATGTATGCCTTATTACTTGACTTATTTGTTACCCAACATTAGAAATGTAATTATTTTTTTCATCCTGATATAAATGTCAAGGGAGGTTAATAATGTTCTACTGCATTTATTATCACCTACTATTTGCTTTAGATAACTGAAAGGGTGACCACGTGGGATAATTTTGTAATTTCCTATAGCAAAATATTATAGCTATAATCCACTGTAAAGTGACTTTATTTTGAGCTTTACTTTTTACCATTTTCTGCAAATCTAGTGACTAATTTGCATGGTTTGTGGATCCATCATGATCCACATGAGAATTTTGTAAGTTCAGCTGACTCAATTTCAGATTTCTTTTCACTGGTTTGAAATTATCTAATTTCTTCTACTTGCTTTTTAAAATGGTTATGTAGTTTTAAATAATTTGTTGATTACATTTTTCGCTGTAATAAATGAACGTGTTTGAGTTTGTCTAAAACATTGTGCTTTGTAGGATGAATATTGTTTGCTGTTTTAATACATTATTCCTTTTTGTGGGATAAACATTAATTATAAAAATTGTTCCAAATTGGTTTTGCTATTAAAATAAGCAGGAAAAGCTGACAATAAGAGTATGTTTTTAAAAATAAAATAAAATTAGTGTCTGAATTAAAGCCATTAAATTTGTCTTCCTCTGTGACAAATACAATATTACTATACTAATTGTATAGTATGAAGGACATAAAATTATAATCTATAAAATATATTTAGTTACATACATATACATATAAATATATGTATTTATCTGTGGTATAATATTCACTAAACAAATAATGAATTTTATACTATTGTATATCAACTTTTGGATAATTAATAGCAATTAATTAGTATGTCTATTAATCTCATATGCATGAATCTCTGCAGTGATTCAATATACAGTTAAAACAATATAAAAACATAGTAAAAAGTAACCAAAATAAAAAATAACAAAAAGAATGTAAAATAATATGTGAACTTTCCTTTAACAAAACTATGACAAAGAAATGCACCCAGCATCATCACGTTCGATATACCATATTTTTCGGAGTATAAGACGCACCAAGATTTTAAGAGGCAAATTTAAAAAAAAAAGGTTTTGCACTCTGCAGACCTCCCAAAAACTGCCCGTTTTTCGTGAAAACGGGCCTGTTTCCCCCCCCCAAAGGGCATAAATAGCCTTTAGGTGACTTGTAGAGTGCTCATGGGGGGGGAGCAAAAGAAAATATTAAACATATAAGTATATATTCAAGAACGAGATATAAAAGCGGGGGGGACATATCTAGGGTAGACTAGTGAAGGTAAGGGAATAAGGAATGGTACTAAATTATATCTGGGCTGACAGAAATACCATCCCAAGGAAACATAAACTGAGTTTTGAAATATACACCAACAATAATAGAAAAAGAAAGGGAGAGGAGGAGAGAAAGAAATGAAGACGAGGGAAAGAAGAAAGAGGTAAGGAGAGGAGGATGGAAGGGGGAGAAAGAGAAGGAGAGAGGGTAGGAAGGGGAAGAGGAAGAGGAAGAGCAGGAGAAGGAAAAAGGTAAGGGAAGAAGGGAGGAGAAGGAGAGGAGGAGGAAAGAAAGTAGAAAAGGGAGGGAGGGAGAAAAGAAAGGGAAAACAAGGAGGTGTTACAAAAGGAGGAAGGGATGGTAAATAAAGCAACCCAAATTGTACATTATAACTTATTAAATGAAATAATAAATGTATAAGAATGATAAATATAAAGAAGAATACCAATTATGTCAATGTATACTTAAAATGGTATGTAAGAGAATAAAAAAAACATAGAACAAAAAAAAGATGCACTGGTGTATAAGACGCACCAAGATTTTGAAGAAGCAAATTAAAAAAAAAGTTTTTACACTCTGCAGACCTCCCAAAATCGGGCCCGTTTCCCCCACCCAAAAAGGGCATGAATAGCCTTTAGGAGGCTTGTAGAGTGCTCGTGGGGGGGAAAGGGCAAAGACGAGCAAAAAATGGCCCATTTTTCACAAAAATGGGCCCTTTTCCATCAAAAAAGGGCATGCATAGCCTTTAGGAGGTTCATGGAGTGCTCCTGGGGGCTGGGGAGGGGGCAAAATTGAGTTAAAAATGGCCCATTTTTCGCTCATTTCTGCCCTCCCCAGCCCACAAGAGCACTCTGGAAGCCTCCTAAAGGCCATGCATGGCCATTTTGGTGAAGTGGGTGGCGTTTGGGGAGGCAAAAAATGGTGTATTCAGTTATAAGATGCACCCAGATTTTCCGGTGGTTTCGGTGGGAGGGACTACGCGTGGGTTTGATACAGCCTGATTGGTCCAAAGACTGAGGGATTTTTCTTTTAGTGTCCTCCTTTCCCTCCTGGCCCCCAGTTCCCTCAGTCTTTGGTCCAAGCTAGTTTGGCTCCTGTGAGGTTGACTGTTTAATTGGTATATAATTGGAGATTTAAAATAAATTTATCTTGATCCTCTGCCTTAAAGCTACGAGGTGCAAATTGCACTCTCAGGAAATTCCTGAGGGTGGGGGCTCTTTAGGAGCGCCTTACAGCAGCACCGAAAAAGAGCGAGGCTTGATTTGAGGCTTGCTTAGCCTGGAAAGCCTCAGATTGCTACTTTAAAGCTTGTAAATCTCTCCGGCGGTTGGGAGCTTTCAAATCGGCTCTTATCAAGCCGATCAGCTCACCGCTAGTTCAAAGAGCTGCCGCGCGGCTTGCCGCAGCTTCAAAGAGCTTCCCGGGCTGTTTGCAGAGCAAGGAAAAAAAGAGGTCGTTTTAAGTGCTGCTCGCAGCCAGCGAGGCAGCTGAAGATCTCCCAGGCTGCGTTTAAGCTCTTAGTGAGGTTTATCCCTCAGAGCTTTTTCCATCGAGCCGGGCAGCTTAATTTCTTCACCCACGAGGCGCGGCGGCCATTTTGGTGCGACCTCGTGGGCGGCGGCCTACTTCCCGAGTGCAATTAGCTGAGCAAGCAGGCCTGCAGGACAAGGGAAAGGCACGCTGAACCTCGTGTGCGGCTGCAACGAGGCTTCTTTACCTGAGACCGAAGCACAACTCTACTGGACACGTGAGTGAGGCATGGCTTCCACTATTTCTGATTCACAAGCCAGCGAAAGGGTGGAGGAGAGCCAGGGCAGGCTTAGGCCCAGAACAGCAGGCCCCAAGCCCTCTGCAGAGCAACGCCCTTCCAGAGCAACTGCCAGGGACGAGTCTAGAAGACAAAGGGCTCTGGAAAAACAGGTGGCCAGGGCTGAGAAGCAAGCACTGGCTTCTAGGCATGACTCCCCTATTAGATCTAGATCTCCTATGGGGGCACGGTCTCAGGCCTCAGACTCCCCTACTAGGGGCTACAGTCCTTCATCCCCTTCGGTCTCCCCGGCCAGGCCCAGGAGGGAAGTGACCTCTCCCTCCCCATCCATTTCCCCCAGAGGTAGAATGGAGGATCCAAGAGAAGGGGGATCTGGTGACTATTTACCACCAGCTCAGTTGGCTCCACAGGATCCTTCCCGGGGTCCTTCGGAAGAGGATTTGGAGGAATTGGAGAATTTGCCTCCCAATATTAAAAGACTTATTTCTACTGCAATTTACAAAGGCATTTCCTCTGGCCTAGCTCACAGGGATCCTCCCCAGGGTAGGCCTCACCCTGTGACTGCCACAAGTAGCAGACCTCAGATTGCTGATAGAAGTCTGGAGAGGTCTAGGGCAGCTTCCCCTTCTGTGGTCAGCGAGGGCTCCTTTTTGGGGGAACCTGCGCATGTTACTCTAGGATTTTCTGAAGATGAGGAGGACACCCCAGAAACACCAGGCTTTCCAGGTCTTTTCCCTCCTCTGGCATTTAAACCTATGCTGCGCAAAGCAAAAAAGACCACTCAAATTGGCACGGGGCCCCCTCCGGCTTACCAGCGTAAGGACCCCAATCTGGCCATGTTTATCAACCCCAACACTGAGAAGGAAGAGGTGCCTGCACCTCCCCTTTTCCTGGAGGTAGTTCAGGATCAGTGGGCTAAGCCTTCTTCTCTTCCTAATCCCAGCAGTAGCGACAAAAGCTACTACAATATGGAGAAGGCCTTCACACAGGCTCTTCAACTGCCCACAGTAGATGCCCCAGTGGCCTTGTTAGCCAACGCTTCCTCCGTAGTCACGGGTGATGTTGCTGATAAATTAAAACCGGAGGATAAGCGAGCAGAACTTGCCCTACGCAAAAACTTTAATGCTTCGGCATGGGCTATTAAGGCAGCCGCAGCAGCTTCTTATTTCAATCGTACATCAGTCATGTGGCTTAGGCAATTGCAAGACCGCATTCCTCTAGAAGACGAGCGCCTTCATCAGGACATTGCCAAAATCATTTCAGCCGCCCAGTTCTCGGCGGACGCCACCCTCGACTCCATTAAATTTTCGTCCAGAGCCCTAGCCACCTCTGTGACTACGCGGAGGCTTTTATGGCTCCGAAATTGGCAAATGGACAATAAGTCCAAATGGAGTCTGGCGGGGGCACCATTCACGGGCCCCAACCTTTTTGGTTCCTCCCTGGATCCTATTCTTGTCGAGAACAAGGACGAGAAAAAGGTCCTTCCGTCCAACACAAAAAAGACAGATAACCGCCCTTCAACCTTCCGTAGGTCATCCTCCTATAGGGCTTCAGAACAGGATTTCCGTCAAAACAGATTCACACCCTACAGGTATGATAGGCAGTATCAACGGAATTATTACCAGGACAGGAACAGGTATCAGGGTCAATCCAAACGGCCCTTTCGCGGAGGGGGCGGCCGTCCCTTCCGCAGGGGCAAATGACTCAAATCCGAGTCTGCCCATAGGCGGCCGCCTGGCGTCCTTCGCGGACCAGTGGGATCGGATCACCTCAGATGCCTGGATCAGATCGACTGTCAGGGAAGGACTCCGGCTGGAGTTCCTGGTCCCTCCCCCGACGCTCTTCAGAACCTTCCCCCTCCCCAGAGATCCGGAGAAACGACGCCTCACGCTTCTCGCAATTCAACACCTGATCGAAATTCGAGCTGTCGAACCGGTTCCTCAGGGGGAGCGGGGTCAAGGAGTGTATTCCAACCTATTCGTGGTCCCGAAGAGCTCCGGGGGATGGAGAGCGATCTTAGACTTGAAGCGCCTCAACTCTTACATAGTATACCGGCGCTTCAAGATGTCTTCGCTCAAGTCAATCCTCCTCGCCATCAGACGAGGGGATTTCATGGCATCCATAGATTTAACCGAAGCATACTTACATATCCCAATTCGGCCATCCCATCGAAAATTTCTCCGGTTCTCGCACGGGGAGCAACACTTCCAGTACAGGGCCCTCCCCTTCGGGTTAGCATCAGCCCCCCGTACCTTCACGAAGGTCCTGGCGGCAATGGCGGCTCACCTCCGCTCGAGACCGGTGAGACTCCATTGCTACCTCGACGATGTTCTCGTCCTCGCCCAGTCCCAGCCTCAAGCAGCGAGGGATGTTCAGGTCACCATTCAATTCCTTCAAAGCCTAGGTTTTTCCATAAACTTTCCCAAGAGCCACCTGTCTCCCTCAACGACCATACTTCACTTAGGCACAGTAATAGACTCAAGGGCGGGTCTGGTCCGACTCTCTCCAGACCGGCTTTCAAGCCTTCAGAAACTCGCCCGCCTCGTTCACTCAAGAAAGTCCGTTTCCATCTTGACCCTGGCACAACTGTTAGGCAAGATGGTATCCTGCGTTGGAATTGTCCCGTGGGCCCGCCTCCATTCCAGAACGCTGCAGTGGACTCTAATCCCATTCCAGAGACAATTGCTCAGCAACTCTCCGCGACCCATTCGGATTCCGCCGGATCTCCGGTGGTCTCTGAAGTGGTGGTTGAAACCAACCTTGAATCGCGGGGCCGAGTTCTGGGAACCGGACAGAGTCACCATTACAACAGACGCGAGCCTGTTCGGCTGGGGCGCAGTGATGGAGTCCAGCCTGGCACAGGGACGTTGGTCCAAATCCGACCTGTGCCTCAACATCAATTGGCTAGAACTCAAGGTGGCTCGCCTGGCCCTTCTTCACTTCCGGGACCATATTCACAACCGTCACGTCCTTCTCTTGATGGACAATGTGGCAGCGAAAGCGCACATAAATCGTCAAGGGGGGACGCACTCCAAAAGTCTATGGCTGGAGGCTCAAAAACTAGGCAGGTGGGCGGAGAAGAATCTGGCCTCGATCATCTCAGAGCACATTTCGGGCATTGCCAACCACCAGGCGGACTGGCTGAGTCGAGCGAACGTGGATCACAGAGAGTGGCAGCTCGACCCGACCATATTTCACAAGATATGCCACCGATTCGGGACTCCTCTGGTGGACCTTTTTGCCAGTCCGAGCAACGCTCAGCTCCCACGCTTCTTTTCCCGCTTCCCGGCTCGACATGCGGAGAACACGGACGCTCTGCGGTGCCCGTGGCCTCCCGGCCTCCTTTATGCCTTTCCTCCCATTCCCTTGATTCAGGGCACCCTGAGGAAAATTGTTCTGGAGAAGGCCCTAGTCATTCTGATAGCCCCATTTTGGCCAAGACGCCCGTGGTTCGCGGACCTTATCCAACTGTCCGTAGCCCCCCATTGGCGGATTCCACAGGGGGAGGTAACCTTATTCCAAGGGGTTCTTTGCCATCCGGAGCCCGAGTGGCTCCAGCTGACCGCTTGGCTATTGAGCGGAGCATCCTAAGGGGCGTTAATCTTTCAGCCAAAGTAATATCTACCATCGAGGCTTCTTGACGCCCCTCGACCACGCGTATTTACAACTCAACGTGGTCGACCTTTGCTACCTGGTGTGGGAGGTTTAGCATTGACCCGACCTCAGCCTTGGTCGCGGAGGTCCTGGAATTCCTACAACACGGGCTAGATCGCGGGCTGTCCCACAATACATTAAAGAGGCAGACAGCGGCCTTGTCTTCCATTCTTTCGGGGGTGGGGACGGGTTCTTTAACTCAGTCAGCGTTAATTAAGAGGTTTCTCAAGGGCGCTGCTAATCTATGTCTCCCTCCGGTACATAGGTTCCCCACCTGGGACTTGGCGCTAGTCCTTAGGGCAATGACTGGGGCCCCCTTCGAGCCCCTGAGAACAGTACATCTCAGATTCCTTACCTTAAAGGTAGTTTTTCTAGTGGCCGTTACTTCGGCCAGACGCATTTCCGAACTGGGTGCCTTGTCATCCAAGGAGGACTTGTGTCAGTTTCACCAAGATAGGGTCGTCCTCAGACTGGACCCGGTCTTCCTGCCCAAAGTCAATTCTGTTTTCCATCGTTCCCAAGAGATCATATTACCTAATTTTTGTCCGGCTCCTGTTCACGAGAAGGAGGTCAGTTGGCATCGTTTGGATGTCAGAAGGGCTCTCCGCATCTATCTCAGGCGCACCTCCTCCTTTAGAAGATCGGAAGCCTTATTTCTGTCCTTCCTACCAGGGACCCTGGGGGCTAGGGTATCCTCGGCCACCATTGGCAGGTGGGTCCGGCAGGCAATTTCGGAAGCATACCAGGCCTTGCACCTAACTCCCCCTCAGGGTATAACGGCACACTCTACTAGGAGCGCGGCCACCACTGCCGCCTGGGCGACTAGGGCTCCACTGGAGGATATTTGTAGGGCGGCCACCTGGGCCTCGCCCTCTCCCTTCGTCAGGCACTACCGCCTCGATCATTTCACCTCGGGAGATGCGGCCTTCGGCCGTAGAGTGCTCCAACAAGTGGCAACCCCCCCTTCCACGTTGAGTTCTTCCCACCCTGGGACGTAGCTTGGGTATGTCCCACGCGTAGTCCCTCCCACCGAAACCACCGGAAAAAGAGCGTTGGTCCTTACCTGAACGCTTATTTTCGGTGGTAAAGGTGGGAGGGACTACGTTCCCGCCCAAAGTATAGAGGGGTCAGGGGGGGGTCGTTAATTATGATTTGTTGCTTGCTTTTGTGTTCTGTGTATTGTTTCCACGGTTATTTCCTTACATATGAATATCAGCTTTTCCATGCAACCTCGGGAACTGGGGGCCAGGAGGGAAAGGAGGACACTAAAAGAAAAATCCCTCAGTCTTTGGACCAATCAGGCTGTATCAAACCCACGCGTAGTCCCTCCCACCTTTACCACCGAAAATAAGCGTTCAGGTAAGGACCAACGCTCTTTTTCAGCCTCTTTTTTGAAGGAAAAAGGTGCGTCTTATACTCCAAAAAATACAGTAGTTATATTTAGAAATACACTGTTATTGTAGCTATTTACTTTGTTGCTAATAAGGACTGTCTGCTTGGAAGGTTTAGATTCAATATAATGGTACACTATCCTACCATTTCTTAGCAATTTATTAACTTTTTAATAGAATGATAGAAAATTATTTGCAAATAAACTTGTGTGAGAGAAAGGATTCTGAAATATTTTCAATTGCTTTAAATTATGCTGAATGGAAAGCAGATGTGGCGAAAAATATTAGTACTTCAGTTCCCCCCCCCCCCCAAAGAATCCCAATTTGTTGAAATAAATTGAAACTGGCCCAAATAATTCTTGGTAGAGAAGCATTGGCTGCATCTATAGGTTATCACAGAATAAAACAAAACTATTGTAAAAATAATAATAATCAGATGTTCTGGGTTCTTTTCTGTGTATTTCCTAGGCACGGCATACTTATTCTACATTTGAATGCCATTCTTTCATTTATGAATAGTTTTTAGTAATTTGTATAGTAAACCATACAGGTCAGTTACAGGCTATTTGATGTAGGTGCTCCAGGAATGAGAATAAATCTATAGCAAGATGAAAGAGAAAAATAAGCAGCCCTGTACAAAGGTTACTAATTCTTGACATATTTTAGAAAAGTATCTATCAAATAGAGATTGCAATGAATCTACTTTAACCTCCCCCTTTTCTTTCATCCTTAATAACATCCAGTGTTATTATTATAAATATGATTAGTTTTGCTGCTATGCCAAAAAGATCTTTGGAAGCTCGTAATGAAACATACGAAAATGAAAGTCACAAAATAGAGTTTTATTCATGATAACATGATAATTAATAATACCTTGAAAGAGATACTATCTATCTCCTGTGGAATTTAGTATCGCAGGTTTTTATAATAATCAATTATGATTACACAATTTTTAAAATACATGGTAAGCATCAGAAAAGCTAGTTAGAAAGTTCCAAAATAATATGTTACTGTAACCATTGAAAAATATCAATAAAATGAAAGTTCAATTAAGGAAAGCTCAATGATTTTTAAGTGTAATACGATTATAATTTCAAAGGAGTGGTACAAAAGAAAATAAGCATTTTTAAACTAAGAACATTATATAATGTTCAGCTAAGGAGGAGAGAAACCGATTCATTCTATGCTTTCCTCTTAGAATATAGTGATTCATAAATATATTTTACATTTAATTTCACTTGGGGGATTTAACAAAATTGTTGTGTGTGTCCTGTATGTGTGGTATCATTACTCTTCAAGAATAAAACTAATTTAAAATAATAAAACTGAAACACTAGATATTGGTTCTATTTCTCACAGCATTTACTACATACAGAAAATCCAGGATCTTTAGTATTTCCAAGTAAACTTGCAAAAGAGTCTGACTAAAATCCTGCCTCCCCTCCTCCCTGCCATGTATACATACTGTAGTGGCCAAAATTGTGGAAACCTTTGGGGGAAAAAAGTTTATTTTTGAGGTTTAATGGCTAATAACATCACTTTTTTGGGGGGGGAATAGTACCATAAAATTATACATCAATGGAAAGATAATTCAATCAAGAATGTAATACAATAACTTTTATGAAGGATTTGTTATTAGGATAGCAGTTATAAAGGAGAAAAGTGAAACGTAGAAAAAAACGAGATATACCAAAATTATCACCATGATAATTTGCATGGTGATAATAAATTATGGCCTTACAATGTCTTCCCAAGGAGTGAACCAAGTCTTTTAGTTCTGCAGCTGTTATAATGTGAAACCAAGATTGAATTATTGCTTTTACTAACTGAGTTTTATTGCTGGGTTGTTTTGACCTATAACTTTTCATAGAATACAGATAATTGAACAAACCTCATTGCATTACACTCTTGATTAAATTATCTTTCCATTGATATATAATTTTATGGTTCTATTAAAAAACAGTGGTGTTATTAGCCATCAAATCTCAAAAATACACTTTCTCCCCCAAAAGGTTTCCACAATTTTGGCCACTACTGTACAGTATGTGCATGCTTAGCGGTACATCTCAAAGGTTCTCCATTTGTTTTTCCAGCTTCACTAAATATTTTATCAAGGTAGATTCCTTTATTTTATTTGTTCAAGTTTATCACTGGGTAACTTGAAATTGGAAAACTATAGTGCAGCAGTCCCAAAGTTTTTTGAAAACGGGGACCAGTTTCATGGAAGACAATTTTTCCATGGACCGAGGAGGATAGTTTTGATTTTGCTCACTCACCTGCTGCTCATCTCCAGTTGTGTGGCCCATTTCCTAGCAGGCCTATGGGTTGTGAACCCTGCTGTGTCATTTATATAGCTTTTATAATTTGCATTGGCTATTAGGAGGCAATATATGACCAGATTCATTCTTATTGAAACTTGTTGAATATACAGATCTTATTCCATGGGCTTCAGTAATACTCTGAAATTGAACTCATGAATTATTATGTTTTAATTAGATAAAGTGCATGAATGGTGTAATGTAAGCTTAAAGAAAGGTAGAGTGTATACCATTTTGATAATGTATCTTATCATTTGGAATTGTTCACTCAGCTTTCTCTGTCACATATTAACTACCTTTTTCTTGATACATGAATTGGACTATCCGTGCTCCTATTTAATAACATTTTTAAAAAATTCCTGTTTAATCCTGTATCTTCACTTCCATGCATGTATTTATCAACTCCAGAAGATCAGATCACTTTCTTCAGGTTAATTTTAGTTTATATTATTGTGTGGAAATTAAAATATTTAGTTTAGAGATTACTTTGCATGTCAGCATAAGGCTGCTCTCATCCCTCCACCCCCACCCCATTCAGAAGTACAGTACATGATGTATGTTGGCACAGTTACGTTATAAAACCATAACTATAAGAAATATGGAGGATGCAGTAATCCCATTATGTTTGTATATGTTTTGTCCTTGATAAGATCAGTAGATATGCTTATTTTCAAATGAGAAGTAAATTTTGTTCTGACTTGTGACAATAACATTAATCTTGGGGTTATTTTTTTATTATGTATATCTAGATTCCCCCCCCCCCCACCCCAGTGATTTACAGGTGGGGGTGTGTAGAAATCAGGATTTTCATGGTGTTGAAATTAACCTTTTTGGTACTATAATTAATCTTAGCTACTGTTATTTATTATATCATATCATACAAACAAATGAATCACTAAGTTAGAATAAATTGCAATTTAATTAAAAGTTCTGAAATTGCACTTTGAGACTTTCATGTATTCAAGACATATAGCTGAACTATATGAATCTTCAAGATTATAAAGTAAACTGTCCTCAGAATGCAGAGGAGAATTGATTTATTTGTGCAACATAAAAGAGGATAGATTGCCTTAGTCATGAAGATAGGAGTTCTTTGCGTATATGAGAAATAAGTAAGTTCTTTATCTAAATGAGAAATGCAAGATCTTTTTTAAACCTTAGAGACCATCTTTTTATGGCATTCCATGTTGTCTTTGAGACAGAACGACTTTGATCACTTTAATATAAGGTTGACCAACCTTAGCAACTTTAAGACTTATGGATTTTAACTACCAAAATTCCCAGGCAGCACCCCAGCCAGGAAAAGTGCTGGCATTATTGATTTACCTGGAGATATGTGCTCTGCAGTATATTGTCTAACCAGTGGTGGGTTCCTGCCGGATCGCACTGGATCGTGCGCTCCCTTTCAGCGCTAAACCCGGAAGTACGGTCTTGCCCCGCCCCTGGCGACGGGACGACGCTTGCCTGCGCTCCACCAGCTCGGCTGGGAACGGAGACGTTTCCTCAGCGGAGCGGAGCGCCTGAAAGGGACGCAGGCTCAGCCTGCTAGGCTGCCACCACTCCACTGAAGACATTGCTGAGCAGAGAAACGTCTCCGTTCCCAGCCGAGCTGGTGGAGCGCAGGCAAGCGTCGTCGCGTCACCAGGGGCGGGGCAAGACCGTACTTCCGGGTTTAGCGCCGAAAGGGAGCGCGCGATCCGGCGCGATCCGGCAGGAACCCACCACTGTGTCTAACCCTCAGAAGCTTCTCTTTATTATTCTTCCAAACTCAATGACTAACTATGCTCATTAACAGTACTTCTAGGTAAAGGTAAAGGTTCCCCTCGCACATATGTGCTAGTCGTTCCTGACTCTAGGTGGGGGTCATCTCCGTTTCAAAGCCGAACAGCACTGTCTGAAGACATCTCTGTAGTCATGTGGCTGGCATGACTTAAAAGGGAAAGGCGCACGGAACACTGTTACCTTCCCACCAAAGGTGGTTCCTATTTAACTATTTGCATTTTTACATGCTTTTGAACTGCTAGGTTGGTAGTACTTCTAGTTTTATATTTAACCATAAGGCTTTCAGAGGTTATGATATTCTCTTAATTTTTAAAATGTTTTGGAATTCACTTTTATAACATAGATCCCCAACCATGAAAATATGAGCTCTGGTCAGAAGCAGTTTTCCAGTGAAGCCCAATGAAAGGTTCCCCGTATCTGGTTTAGTAGCTTCTTAATATTATCTATAGTGGTAAGAGAGAAAGGTGTTTTATAGCAGCTTTATGCCTATGAGAATATGTTATCATCTGAACTCTGACAAGGCCTATTTGGAAAGATTTTGGCCATGGAATCAAACAGAGGAGATTGAAAATGGCAATTTTCTGACCACTTCTCCCATTAATGTCATAATTGTGAGTGGGTTCTCAAGTGCCCAGATCACAGACACATGATCATGGGCTTGTGCAACATCCGGAACTTCAAGATTTTATCTGTTATTTATTATTTTATTCTAGGATTTTTAATTGGATATTCACTGAATGTTTTTATTTGTTGTGGTCTCTGGTCTAAGACTGTTAGTAAACTGAACTGAACTGAACAGTTTTTTAAGGCTTGCCTATTTCATGCTTCTATTGTTGACAGCACTAGTACTTAGGAATAGAAATCTGTAGAGCAAATATGCATTATTAAATAGTAGCTTACATATTCCAGTTTCAATATGAATCAGTCATAAAAGATTGCAATCAGTTCTATCTTATATAGTACCTCATAATGTCCACAATATTCATAAATGGTTTATCTTTATTTAAAATGTCAGCTAGGACTAATTAATAAAAGATGCAATCAGGTTTCCATTTAGTAACAGTTTAAAATGACTTAATTGTTTTGAGCCTCTCTTTTTCACCATTATTCAGAGCAGATAGGTTTTTGTTTTTTTATGATTTACAGGAGTGAGCTGTAAAGACTTGGCTTACACTTGTTTAATCAGGCTTAGGAAAATAGATGGGTATTTGCATACAAAGAGGTCTCTATTCAGAATTGTATCCAAGGCCTGCTTCTCAGTTATTGAATTATGCTATAAGAAGTATCTTTTGTTTCTCATTCGCCTAACTTCCTTTTTTGCTTCAGCTGCTAAATTGACATTGTTTTAGTAACCAAAAAAAAAAATGGAAATGGAATTTTACGAGTAAGTAAAGACATGCACACCTTCTATAAAAGTTTAATTCTCATTCCAATAATGAGTTCAGTTATACTGCAGTTGTCATATGTAATGCTTTTCCATAAAAGTAACAATAACCTATTTCAGTCTTCTAATTTGGTGCCATTTGCCGTGTTATCTGCAGCTGATAATAACATTCTAAAACATCTGCTAAATTGGGAAATTGTAGTGGTTATGCCACTATGGATAAACAGAACTTTATTTTCTTATTAATTTCCATCAGTCCCAGCCCAATGGTGATATACTTTTAGTTCTATGCTATATTAAAAAAAGGTCTTTGCAATATGAGTGAAAAGCTGGACGCAGCCCCTTGAAGTGGCTTCATGGTTTAAAAATGTCATCTAGCTTCTTTGGGAAATGTTTTAATCAAAGAAAAGAAACTGGACAGCATGCATAGGTGAAAACAATTTGGAATTCTTTCTGAAGCAGCTGTCTAAATCTTGTGAATGACTTTAATTCTTTTTTTTTTCAAAAAGTTTTATTGGTTTTTTAAAACATTTATAAGGAAAAGGGTAAGTGGAATGGTTACAAATTTTGGCAGTTGCAAGTGTGGCAGACGCCTCCTCCCTCCAAACTCATAGGTTACATCTAAATATCAAACATTAATACATAATCATAAAAAATCAGCATATTAATTCTAGAAAAAGTAATTTTCAATCAATTTATATAGTTATGATATATAGTCTAGATATAATTTCATTATTACTTTCGGTCTGTTTATAACATTGTTGTTTTCTTATTCATTTTTGTGATCTGAGCTTTCTTAGTGTTTCCCCTTCACCCCCCGCTGGCAGAGCTCCGGCCCCTCCCGTGTCCTGTGTGACTGTTGTGGTATCTTCTGTTTTTTCTAGGTTCGCTTTATTTTTTTCCATAAAGGCCTGTGTCTCTATGGGTGTGTTGATTCTGATTCTTGTCTCCTCCCAGAATATCAGCATACCTTCAGGCATCAACCATCTAAACCACACCCCCTTCTGGTATAGTTTATTCGCCAATTGCGAATAGCTTTTCCTTTTTTCCCTAATTTTTTTGGGAATCTGCTTCAGAATGGTTATCTCCCTGTCGTGGTATGTCAGTGTTTGCTCCCTTTGTACACCCAGAATTTCATCTCTTGTGGTTTTCCTAAGGAATTTAATATGAACCTCCCTGGGTACATTGTGTGTTCTGGCATATGCTGAATTCACTCTATAGACCAGATCTATCTCCCATTCCATCTGCTGTTTATCTTTGTGTATGTATTCAGCTAGAATGTTAGTCATAATGTCCCTTATGTTTTCCTCATCTGCTTCTATTACATTTTGAAATCTAAGATAAAAGGACATTCTCTCAAACTCTGTTTTCATTTGTTGGATATCAAGTTCTTTGTTCCCCTTCTGTAAAGCCTCTACCCCCCCCTTTCGCCTCCGCCACCCCACCCTCCACAAGGTCCAGTCTCTGTGAGTTCTTATAAATTTGAACTTGATTCTCTTTAATTTCATCTTTCATTTCCCTTAGCTGTTTCTTAATTTTCTCCTGGCCTTGTAAAATTTGTTGAAGCATTTGTTGAAGGTCTATCTCTGTAGTCTTAGGTTGCATCAGTTCTGTTATCTTTGACTGTGTGGCTGGACTGGATGTTGCAGATGTTGGAGCAGAAGTGGCAAAGCCAGGTTTTCCAGGAGGTGGTCTTTTTGGAGACATGGTTTATAAAACAAAGAGATCAGTCAGTGTAAGAACTGGGCAGCTGGAGAAGTAGAGCAGGCAGGCGAGTCCAGAAGGCAGAGGATCCAAACAGGTGGGAGTTTCTTTAATCACTCTAGCAATAGATGAAAGTTTTTTCTCCAAAGAGTTCAGAAAATAACAATCCACAAGAGATTCCTCTGGGTGACTCGGAGACAAAGACCGGAAGCCTGAATTTTAAAGGTGGAGTCAGGTTTCACAGTTCATGAAGACAACGGAAGTGTGCCATCTTGCCCTGCCAGCTTTGGGCTCAGAGGCATAGAAGATTTTAAAAGTTCAAAAAGTTCTCAGGTCATCAATAAGTTCTGGATCTAACTCCCATGAAACGCACTTTTACTGGGGTGAGGCATCGTTAGTTGGCTCTCCCCCCTCCTCCTTCCCCAGGGGGCGAGAGCAGAATTTTAACAAGCCGCTTGTCCAAGGGGGGGGGAATCCCCCTCCCCTCTAGCCGCTCCTCAAAGAGTAACTCCGAAAGGTGAACTTTTAAAAGTACTGAAAAGCCTTTCAATTCAAAAGTAAGGGGATGAAGAGAGGAAGCATCTCACCGCACCGCCGCTGCTTCCTTCAGTTTTGCATTCTCCGATCGGCATGGGGCGAGACGCAGGCGCGTCCTCCAAAACTGCTCCCCGGTGCCTGGAGCAAAGCGGAAAAGCCCCCACCAGCCGCCGCCGGTGCCAGAGCCTTCCGCGAGCCGCTCCTTCGGCAGGGCGCCTCTTCGGGGCGTCCTGTGCCCCCCCGAAGACGGGGGAAGCCCACCGAAGAGTGGGAGCGGGCAAAGTCCTTGCCCGTCGCCGTAGCCGCCGGAACCGGAAGTGTGAATGACTTTAATTCTTTACCTCTTCCATAATTATAATCAGTGTGGTATAGTTTGTTAAGAAGTTGGACAGAGTGATTCAGGTTCATATTGGCTGTCTGTCACCCACTGAAACCCTGGTTACATATTTTGCCATCCTGAGAGTGTGTCTATACAACTGCATGATCTGTAAGTTGATGGAATGCAGGCAATAGCGTGTTGGTTATAAAATAGTCTTTAGATTAGAAAGTGTAGCTTTCACAGAATAAGAGATAAGTCCATGATAAAACTGGCCTATGATTACCTAGTGATACATTGGTTCAAATGTGCACAAACTGGCCAGAACTATTATTGTTAGCAGGGACTGCTGTGTATGGCATAATGTTAGCACCTTTGTCTACATTTCTATGTTTGCTAAAAGGCATTATCTGAAACACTTAATTGGCTCAAGGCAAGATGAGTAATGGAAATTAATATTCACATTGGTGCTTAAAATGTTTGTGAAGCCTTTTGAATTTTTAATATTTCTGCATAAATATGACTTAAACTATGATCTGTTCTTCAACCAAATCCTAAAATTAGATAAGGATAAATAGGGTCATTTTCGTCATTGAATTCATGAATAAGCATAATGTCTTTGACTTCCTTGTTTAACTGGATTCTCTTTATCTAATTTTAGAACTTATGTGGAGATGAACATTATGAATATTCTCAGGTACTTCTGGGCTCGCAGTTACATTTGGGCCATTTCTTATTTTGAATCCTTTGCTCTGTTTCCTTTATATTCTAGATATCTGCCGATATTAACAACCTAAAATTCATAAATTTAAATGTCAGCATTCTACATGGTTTTTAATTTTTGGAAATTTCAGAACGAGCTTGAGTAACTGTTTCATTTTCTCTCCTTTGCTTCAATGGCAACTATGAACAATGAACTCAATATTTCCTCCAAGTTTTAATTTGTAATCTTTGATTTCATATTAAAGATTAGAATTGTATCTTTTTAAATACCAGACGATATTACATAGTTGGGCAAGCTAACAACCAAGCTTGAACAAACCTTGGGCTCCATTGGAAGAAAATATTTCTTTCATTAATGTATATGCCTTAAATGTGTGCTTTGTCTTGGATGCTTTGTACAAAGAAAATGAAGAACAAAATTAGTGTCTTCATGAAGCAACTGAATTAAAATAAGCATACATCATTTCTACAGAATGAAATTGTTTTGCTTTGTAAGAAAAAGCTTCATTAACCATTGCAGAGTGTTTCCTAACTACTACCCAGATGCTCTGTACAGTACATCTATAATCTAGAGCACAAATATGTAATAAAACACCAGGTTTCACAGAAAAATAATTCCCAGATAGAGATCACCATTCCATAATAAGGTTTTTTTCTGCAAGTTTTTAAATTGAACCTATGTCAATATAAATATTCTAATAATGAATAAGAAATGGTTGGTTTGGCTGGTTTGAAAAAGATGACATTTTAATTAAAATTAATAATACAAAAAACTTGTCTATGGTATGAGGCACATGGAATGAATTGTTACCATCTATGTTATTATTCACTCAATAATGCTGTAGGCAAAATTTTAAATTATTTAATTAGCATTCCCATTACTGTAGTGTTACTAATTAATTTTTTCACCATAATCTTGGAGTATAATAACCCCTGAGTTATTAATGTTTTGCACAACAATTAAGTTGGTAATATAAAATATGATTGAGAGCTGAAAAATAGAAATCAGTCCTATTTAGATTCTCAGTGTCCATAGGACAACATGAAAGAACCTGATGAAATATAGAACCCTATAGATTTTTCTGGTTTATTTTGTTTGTGACTCAAATCCTGCATTCAATATCCATATCCTATTAAAATGATTAATGCTCCAACTTTATACGAACTGTAAAAATGTTTAATATGGAATGCCAAGAAAGATATGGAGGGTAGCTCTCCTCCCACCAATCTTTACAGTATTAGAATTTGTTTCAGTTTTAAGTATCTTCCTCTGATTGACATCCAACTTCCAATAATAAAGCCCCTGAGAACTCAGAACAAGACCTGATGATACCGGGAATTTTAAAGTATTTTTTCTGATACTTCTGAAGCTGCCTGAAGATTGTTATGGTAATATTTCATTTCTAATTTACCAACATCACATGCAAAAGCAGTTAAGAAGCAACATTAAGGGTTTTTACAATGATCCTTTACAATATTGGCTGTGCCACTTTTTGTTCCATATATGAACCTTATTTCTTCAATAATTAGCTTGGGATCAGTTCTTCAGTCTTGACTTGTCTTTGACCTTCAGATCTGATTATTTCCAAATGTTGCTTATCACTCAGCCCTTGATGAGAATTGTGATCATGAGCAGACCATTATATGAAAGCCCTCCAAACAAGGTTCAATAGTGATTGTGACTTTAAAACCTAGCAGTTGAATGACCTATTACTGTATTTTTCGGAGTATAAACCACAGCTTTTTTCCTCAAAAAAGAGGCTGAAAATCTGGGTGCCATTATGACATTAATACTGGGTCATAATGGGACATAATCCCATTATGACATTAATGGGAGAAGTGGTCAGAAATTTGCCTCTTCAAAACCTTGATGCGTCTTATACTCCGGTGCATCTTATACTCTGAAAAATACAGTATATATAGTATATGACTTGCAGCTTTAGCCCTAGGTTTTTTAAAAAATAGATTCAAGTCCCAACAAAAAGTTCTTTATTCTTTTGGTGCTTCTATGAGCTTGCCCTGCTATTGTTCAAAATGTTGGGAAATCAGAAACAACATAATGTTCTTTGATGCTACACAGTCTTGTTCATTTCAGTTTTTCTGTATCTCTGGAATTTCTCATGATCCCCACATTTTTATTTTGTCTGTAGGGCATGGATGGGGTAGGTTGGTGTAGTGTTTAAGGCACCAGACTACAATCACAAGACCATGAGTTCTAGTCCTGCCTTAAGCACACAGGCTTGTTACTTTGGACCAATCACTCTCTCTTAGCCCTTGGAAGGAGGCAACAACAAACTGCTTTCAAGATCATGCAAGACAACTGCAAATAATAGTTCGACCATAGGAGTTAACACTGATAGGGAGGGAGGGAAAGAGGGAAGGAGGGAGGGAGGGAAGCAAGGAAGGATAGAATTAAAATCCTTATAGATTCATCTAACATTCTGCCAAAAATTTTATTCCTTAATTATATTACTGTATTTAAAATACTGCTGTCACATGCTGTTACTGGAAAATCTTTACCAAAACCTATGCTAGCAACTTACCTGGTTCAAATAGCACTTTGTACTCCTTACTGTAGTATAGCTACAGTTGGTTACATTTTCCACCTTAGGCAACATATTGAGAAATATATCATAGAAGATAGTTGGATGAATGGATGGATTTTAAATTGTATACCAGTATTAATTAGTTTCTTGTATTACACATTATATCAAATTTACTTTTGAAACACTGAGGAAGATTTAGAGAATATATCATTTAATAAATTGCTTTTCTCTTTAAGTAGAAACAGAATAGTTGTAGAGTATTCTTGACCATTTTAACAAGTGGCAAGACTAAAATTGTCTTGGATTTAGGAACAAAAAGAATCAAGCTTGGTCAGACTACCAGTTGTAGGAAAAGAAAATAAAGAAAAACATTGGGTGGTATACTCTCACTCACCAGGACTTAAGATCGGTCCAAGGGAACTTCCACATTTTTTATTCCTCATTTAATTCAGGTCTAACCATGTTGATTGCGACTAAGTGATTAAATTAGGTGATGATCTTACTATACCTCAGTAATAATAATGTACAGTTCACATACATTGTATGATGTGATGGGATTGCAGCAAGTTATTGTTCAATGAAATGATAATAAAATGTTCATAATCCTTTTCTTTTTATAACAAACTACATATCATTTCTTTTAGCATAAATAATTTACTCTTGATATATCTGCACATTTATTGTATGAGCCACAATAGTGAAAAGTCTGTACATAGATGGCTAATGATTGCTATTCCATTTTGAGAATGAATAGTAACATATAGGGAACTCTATCAGCCTTATCTACATTTTTTCAGCAATACATATCCAGCCTTTGGCAGAATGTATTAAACCTAACCATCCTGTGAAAAATACATGCAGGTCCATGCACTTTGGAAAATCTTCTGAAATTACCATTATGTTGTTTGGTGTGGGGGCTATGATTCTTTACTCCGTCTCAGCCTGCCATACAATTGCAATGTGATTTCTATCCAGATGGAAAGTGCACCAACTGAACAACTACTACGTAGTTCTTATTTCATGCTTCACAAGATCCAAACATTAGGAGTTTATTATTATAAATTATAAGTAAACCATTGAAAGACATTGTTGGAAGGGAGCGAAAACTAGATTTCCTTTTTAAGACTCAGAGCTGCCATTTATTTTATTATTACCGTTTTCCTGAAAATAAGATCTCTCCGGATAATAAGCCCAATCGAGCTTTTGAGCGCATGCGCTAAAATAAGCCCTCCCCTGAAAATAAGCCCTCCCCGAAAATATGGCAACACAGCAGCAGGCATGAGGTGACCACACTTGCCGCCTCCTGCGCCTCAAAAATAATAAGACCTCCCCAAAAATAAGGCCAAACACTTATTTCGGGGGGGGAGGTTCCAAAAGATAATAAGACCCTGTCTTATTCATTAAGTCATTAATATTTGTGTGAATGTTGCAGAGATACAGTTTCAGATGGTGTAACTGGAGAAACGTTAAATATGAATATGAATCACAGTGGACCTACTCTTGACTTGTTTACTGTATATATGAAGGCTGAATCTATGCCTCATAATTGAAGGAATCCTGTTGTTGTTTCCCTGAATTGAGGGAAAGTAATAAAATAGATTAGAAAAAGCTATAGAGGATTCATTTGTTGGCTCTGTAAGCTAATGTATTGGATAGAATTCCAGTTGAAAACGTATCAGATGCCCTAAACACAATTTGGGAGGTGCAAATAGCAATAGGAAGGGAGTGTGTAAAACAGATTTTTGCACTTTTTGGCACTCAGCTCATTAAAGAAGTATAACTATGGGACAGTTGAATTGTGCTATTGATTTAAAGAAAGTAAAGAAAATAGTTTTGAAGTATGGAGTGTTTCTCATGACTATAGACGGGATTGATGGCTGCTGACTGCAGTAAGAGTATTATATCATTGAAATAAAGAGTGTGAGAGAATAAATGAATACATAGCAAGTAGTTTAACATTGAGCAGGGAATAAGACAATATTGTTTGTTGTCCCCTTAGTTATTTAGTGCATTTATAGTCAAAAGTAGGATTATAGTGATGGTAGAAGTATGTTTGTCTGGGATATGAATGTACGTGTACACTTATGGCATATGCAGATGATAATGTGTTGTTGACTGGGATCCCTGTTGCAGAAATGTTAAGACAGATTGGTTGGAATAAATTGATGAGATCTTTAATAAAAGAGGTGTAATTTTTGAAGAACAAAAGGCAATGAATGAATTGGCATCTAAGTATAGTGGAAACATATCGTACATGATTTGCAAGGATAGAGAGGCATTGTGGTCATGTAAACTAGATTGTTCTTGGATATCCTTTTATCTCCTGCCTTTACTTTGTTTTGCTTACAATTATTTACTCTTGCTTTGTACTTTTCATTATATTGCTCCCCCTGAAAGGGAATAACATAATGGATATGAATATATGTAATTATTAATATTTTTTTTTCAACTTACTTTATAGAATTTATGGACACTGCATTTCCTTTTTTTATGATACAGCAGTAGTGAGCCCTGTATCCCCTTAATTATACACTGGATAGTTCAATTTTGAGAAATGATGGTGTTCTTAGATTATTGTGAACTGTTTCGATTCAGGGTTTTGCAGTATTTTCAATCCTACCTATGGCAGCATTTAAAGATTTATGGAGCAATATCATCACCCTTCTGGTTCCTTTGTGACTTATTTAGAATTTATATTGTTTAATACTTTGAATTTGAATGAAACAAGACCTTTAAATAACTGTTGGCAGCTTGATTTTGTAAGAAAATGTATTCTGCCAAGTGACATAGAAGAAGCGCTATAAACCTGATGCTTGGAATAGGTGAGATTTACATTAATGGCAACTTTGAGAGTGTGATGAAAAATCCAGTCATTTGATTTAGCTATGGTTTAAAAGTGCTTCTAAGTAGAATTTCACAAATGCCCAAAAGAAGTGCAGGTTGGTTTTTTCCCAGTTTATTTGGATTTGTAACATGTAGAATAACCGTAATCAGAAATATATGTTGTATAATATTTACATTAGCTGCAATTTAACATTTGATTAAACCAAAGATTGGATTTTATTCAGTTATTCTTAAGTAATATTAAGAGCAATAAATTAAATATAAGCAATACAATTGGAATTAAATAAGGACTCAGTAATAAAACATACTAGAATCTCTAGATCTGGGAAAATTCCCCCAGAGATCCATGATCAGTCAGGATAGATTTGGAATATATATTTCTTCCTTCCCTTCCCTTTCCAACAAGTACTTGGAAGAACATTTCTGGAAATACATTTCAAAAAGTAAAAAATTTAAATCTAATTAAATTTGCATTTAAGTAAGAAAGTTTGTATGGTTAAAATACATATTTTATAACAAAGTCCATTCATTTAATTGCAGTTATTATTGATTTTTATTGATGCAAGGATTCACATTTCTTTAGATACATTCCATGACTTGGAATCTTTCACTTTAGTATCTGATGTGTTGGATATTTGTATAGTGCATTTATTTTTAGGTTTTTCATTTTCCTTTTTGGTGGAAAACTGCATCTTCTCCCAGGGATCTTCAATTTTGTAATCTGGACACTGTCCTTTACTATTATGACATATATTTTAGAAATGCCTTTTAGATAAGTATAAAACTTGTTTGAAAAATGGAAAATATTTGAATGCAAAAAAACCCAAACTGAGAAGGCAAAATGTTTAATGTGTGGGGTCTTATATTGCTGGTTGTCTCTGTTCAATTTCCAGCACTTGTTTTGTTTTGTGAATTCATATCCTCCTTGCTTTTATTGTCATCTCAATTGCTTAGTTATTAATCTTTTAGTCTGTTGATGTTGTGATTTCGTGTGCTATTGGTGTCAAGGTCAACATCTTTTAATTTTATAGGTAGAACTCCACTATAACCTCAGAATCTCCTGCTATATATTTAAATGCTGTCACTTGTCTAAAAATGACAGTGTCTTGGGCTTATGTCCGTCAGTTTCTTTATTGAATTCTTGGGCTATATTTCATCTCAGAAGCCTATAAACATCATGATTTCAAAATTGATTTTTTTTACTGACATGTTTTACTGACATATTAAAGCCGTCATATTTAATATTGGGATTTTCTTGTTAAAATAAAAAGTGTATGACGCTAAATATTTTCTAAGACTAACATGGTTAAGAATTAAGCTGATCTTTTGCTGCAGATTTTGGCATAGCTATGACTTACATAAACTGTTTGTTATTTCAAAATAATTATGTTAAGACATGGAATAAAATCAAAATGGATTTATCAAGGTAGGAAGTGTATAGTTATCATTGCTGGGAAGAATGTCTGTGGTAGAAAAGAATGTGTTACCTAAAATGTTTTTAGTTGAGACAATACTATTTTCTTAGATCTTTTATCCCACTTTTATTATTTTTACAAATAATTCAAGGAGGTAAAAATACCTAATACTCCTTCCTCCTCTTGTTTTCCCCACAACAAGAGCCCTGAGAGGTGGGTTGGGCTGAGAGAAAATGATTTGCTCCAGCTGGTTTTCATGCCTAAGGCGGGACTAGAACCCATAGTCCCCCAGTTTTGAAAAGTGATGCACATTTTAAACAATGGCAAAAATGATATATCCATATTCATATAACATAAAAATAAACCAAACGTTAAATTTCAGATTCTTTAATATGCAAAGGAACAGGAGGATTTAAATTGCAGTTTGCCATGAATGAAGGAATGGCTGTTGTCAAGAAATAAGAGAATGTTAGAATTAGAAACATATGACCTGGTTCAGTAGATGATTTTCTCTCTGTTTCTGAATGTTGCTTGTTTGAAAGTGAAACACTGTTGTTTTCACTAATGTTATGTTTATACTGGATAGGGCAGGAAAAAAACAGTTTTGGAATGTGTGACATTTTGTAAACTAGCAATTCTTGAAATAAGCTTTCTAGTTCATTTATAAAACTTTACCTAATGACACAACTTAATTCAAAGTAATGTTTGATTAATGGAGAAGACAAAATTACATCCAATCAGGATTTCTTTTATTTGTTAGGAACTTGATCCAGACTAAGTTAAACATATGGTACTTGTTCACATGGAAATAAATCTGGTGACAAATATAAATCACATTGATTTGAATGAGATGTTAGTGCCTCTCGCTTGGACAGGAGCAAATCCACTGAGCTACTTCATGATGAAGGTAATTTATAGCCATTGTTAAAGGGTAGGTAATTGAGAAAATTAAATATATGTGGTTCAAAAATGCAATTAAAATCAAATGTTGAAGCAAGGAAGAATATAATATAACTCAAATATATCATTTGTACAAGGTCAAAAGACTGAAAACTAATTTTTTGACTTATTACCATTGGATGTTCTATTTATTTACTGATTGCTCTATTTACAAAAACACATAATGTGGAAATACATTTTTGAGAAATAGATGTAGTCTTCCAGTACCCTACTCAGTTGTGTTATTTTTCTCTCCTAAAAATGCATAGGTTTATTTTATGGTGGCCTTAATTCATTTTCTTATAAATAACTTTTCCACTTGGGTGCTTAGAATATTTGCCATCTGGAAATGAGGTTGTTTATAATGCACAGCTGGAATTATTTCCCCCTCTCCTCCCAGGTTTATAGCAAACAATAGTTTGCAACTTCTGTAATTGTCTTTCATTACATTGAGCAATAATCCTTTGGTTGTGGGGGTGGAGACTCAACATACTGATTCATCAAACAAATAAGTGAACCTTATATATATTTGTCACTGATTTTTAAAAGAAATGCTGACAAAAGTAGAAAATAAAGGTTTGTCTTGGTTAGCATCAAAGTTCTTTTTCATTATATTTGTAAATAAGACATATTGCCTATTGACTTTTATTGCAGATGTTAGGAAATTTTCAAATCCCTACGGAAAACTTCAACATTCTGCTATCAATTTTCTGAGTGCATGTATCTGGACATGAGTAAAACCTTCAATAGAGAATAAGATGATATTTCCCTTAAAATGATACTGCAAACTAGGGAAGACCTGGTTTGGCAATAGGTATATATAGAAAGGACCTGGGTGTTCTACACAAGTTAGAAATAAGCCAGCACTATGGTGCAGAGGAGGCCTGGAGGAACGTTGTCCATGGGTCGGGCACGACTTCATAACTAATAACAACAACAAAATGGTGCAGCTGTTAAAAAGACAAAGGCTATCTCAGTGTGCATTAACAGGAACATAAGAGTCTGACTCATGGAAAGTAATTAGTTCACAGTACTCAGCAGTAGTCAGACCCTACATATAGTACTGCTGTGGCTACTACAGTTCAAAAACCACAGTGACCAACTGGAACAAGTTTAGAGGAAGGCTATCAAAATAGTGAAGAGTTTGGAAGCCAAGTCCTATGAAGGATGACCTGAATATGTTTACAGAAGATTTAAGGAAACTCAAGTTAGACATGAAGAGAGACTTCTTGGTGGTATCAGCTGTTAACCAGTGGAGTAGGCTGCCACATGATATGATGTGTTCTTACTGAGGTCCTCAAATAAAGACTGACTGATCATTTGTCAGAAATGCTGGAGTGGATCCTTTCCAATTTACAGTTTTTGCTTTGCATGCCCATATATACATTTATGTAAATGAATTATGTGTACATTTCTGCTTTAAACAAAGATATACCGTTAATCCTCAACTTACAACAGTTCATTTAGTGACTGTTCAAAGTTACAATAGCACTGAAAAATGTGACGTATGACCATTATTCACACTTATGACCATTGCAGCATCCCCGTAATCATATAATCAAAATTCAGACGCTTGGCAACTGGTTCATATTTATGACTATTGCTGTGTCCCAAGGTCATGTGATTCCCCTTTTGCGACCTTTTGACAAGCAAAATCAATGGGGAAGCTGGATTCACTTAACAACCATGTTACTAACTTAACAACTGCAGTGATTCACTTAACAACTGTGGCAAGAAATGTCGTAAAATGGAGCAAAACTCACTTAACAAATGTCTCACTTAACAACATAACTTTTGGGCTCAATTGTGGTCGTAAGTCAAGGACCACCTGTATTTCTTTCTTTCACATTTGATGAAGGCCACTATACATTTAAAGAGAGCTGCTGGTAGATGTTGGCATTGACACAATGATTCGGTTTCTGTCCTTCACTTAATCTGCTTGACTTCCCATTCAGTGCAGATGAGAGTATTGTAGACCAGATCGGATGAAATTTGATACAAACAAGGGAAAGATTGCTAAATGGTAAAAAAAAAATCATGAAAAATATTTTATTTGGGGTTCAAGAATTGTGACTTAATAATAAAGATTATGTTATTCTGAAAGCTGCATGAAAAAAAAATCTTTACATCATATATTACAGTTTCCGTATGTCTAGGATCATTTAGCTTTAATTACAAGATGCTAGGAATTTAAATTACTGGCTGTGTGATAGGTTTCACCTTAAGATAACATCTGTCATTTTTGAATTCATGTTGTCTAATATTTTCAGTGTACCTAAATAATAACAAAAGCTGAACTGGATATAATTTTTTTTTGTGGTTTTGAAGCTTCTTACTGCTGGATCTGTTTTATATTCTAGTCACCTTCTCCATATTATCTATAATCCTTATGCTGTAAAGTGCACTTAGAAGAGAATCCAGCTTGTTGTATAAGAATTTAAAATAGGTGCGGTAACTGTGTGAATCACTCATTTTTTCTGGTAACGTTTTGAATGAATATCTGAACCCTCTAAAGTACCTTTTTGTACTGGCCTCAGTAGTCTCATTCAAACTTCAGCAGTGCCAAGGACAGGGTTTTTCTTTTCTTTTTTTACTGTAAAAATTGTTTATCGAAGGCAGTGTAAATTATCATCAGCTATTTGAATTGCAGACAGAGTATTGATTCATATTAGATTTGTTAATTGTTGTATTCTCCAGATCTTTCTCAGATGTGTTGCCAGATATTCTTCCCAGATTAACAAGATGTTACTGAATAACTTCGTTCAGCAAAATATAAATGAAGTCTTATATTATCATTATGATGATGGTGGTTATTATTACTATTTTGTAATATTTTGATGCTCGGTTTGATATATTTTGCATTAAGATATATTCAGTGTGCAATTATGGCACAAAGCAAGTATTTAACTTGTTATTTTCCTGCTTAATATACTTAGTTTTATGGCTTAAGCTAAAACTTCTCACATAATTTTACCTGCTAGTAACAGAGGAAATAAAGTATTTAATACAATTAAAGGAAACCTGGTATTTCCCAGACTATTTTAATCCACGTATTTTCAAGGACTGGAATTCATTTCCAGCAGGGGGCACTTAAATACCAATAAAATGTACATATGTAAGGAGGGAAAGGCTTATGTATCATATATAATTTTAGGAAAGCTCTTGAAATAATTATTGTACTTTTCACTTGGGTTTTGGATTTCAGAGAAACAGATGTACCAGTTTTGCACAGAAAATGCTAATATTTTATTCATTTACACAATATCATTTTGCAGCACTGTTTAATACTAGTTTATAATTCTGTATTCGATTGAATAACAAGGAATGTTTTTTTTTCTATGTGAAATAATATTTATTTTATTGTATTTATTTATTTATTACATTATTACGCCACTCCTCTCCCTTACAAGGTGACTAGCTATGGGTCCAGGGACATTTCCACTGATTGTCTTCATTCTGTAATTGATATCTCGCAAATAACTGAGGGAGAGAGGGAACTCTTCGTGGTTCTTAAACATGTAATCCTCAATTTACAACCACAATTGAGCCCAAAATTTATGTTGCTAAGTGAGAAATTTGTTAAGTGAGTTTTACCCTGTTTGATGACTTTTCTTGCCACAGTTGTTAAGTAGATCACTGCAGTTGTTAAACTAGTAACACCCTTGTTAAGTGAATCTGGTTTCCCCATTGACTTGGCTTGTCAGAAGGTTGCAAAAGGTGATCACATGACCCCAGGACACTGCAATTGTCATAAAAGTGAGTCAGTTGCCAAGCATCCAAAGGTAAATCATGTGGCCATGGAGATGCTGCAATAGTCAAACTGAATAGTCAAACTATTCTCCAAGGCACCTGAGGGTAGAACAAGAAGCAATGGGTGGAAACTAATCAAGGAGAGAAGCAACTTAGAACTGAGGAGAAATTTCCTGACAGTTAGAACAATTAATCAGTGGAACAGCTTGCCTCCAGAAGTTGTGAATGCCCAACACTGGAAGTCTTTAAGAAGATGTTGGATAGCTATTTGTCTGAAACGGTATAGGGTTTCCTGCCTAGGCAGGGGGTTGGACTAGAAGACCTCCAAGGTCCCTTCCAACTCTACTATTGTATTGTATTGTATAGTCATAACTGAAAAATGATCATAAGTCATTTTTTTCAGTGCTGTTGTAACTTTGAATGGTCGCTAAGCAAACTGTTGTAAGCTTATGTACCATATATAATCTTAATTGTGATTTATTTATTGAAGTGTGGTTCAAGGCAAATAGCTTGATGCTGTATATCGATATATGAACCCAATCCATAAACATGTGCTCGTTTGGTATAGAGCCACTAAAGAAAACTGGATTTCTTTGGTGGAAAGTAATTATTTCTGTTTTATAAACCTCACTCTTTCCATTCGACCTTACTGAATATATAAGTATATTCTCCACTGAGAGCCATTGGATTGGAATGTGTGTCCAGAACAACTTGCCTTACCATGATTCCCTTCATCTGTACTGGCGCTATAACTCAAAAGACTTTCCAACTGGCATTAGTATTGCTGACAAAAAAAAATCTGAAATTTTCATGTTCAGTTAAAGAAGATTGCCCCAGTCAACATTTAATACAATACAATACAATAGCAGAGTTGGAAGGGACCTTGGAGGTCTTCTAGTCCAACTCCCTGCCTAGGCAGGAAACCCTATACCGTTTTAGACAAATGGCTATCCAACATCTTCTTAAAGACTTCCAGTGTTGGGGCATTCACAACTTCTGGAGGCAAGCTGTTCCACTGATTAATTGTTCTAACTGTCAGGAAATTTCTCCTCAGTTCTAAGTTGCTTCTCTCCTTGATTAGTTTCCACCCATTGCTTCTTGTTCTATACTCAGGTGCCCTGGAGAATAGTTTGACTCCCTCTTCTTTGTGGCAACCCCTGAGATATTGGAACAGTGCTATCATGTCTCCCCTAGTCCTTCTTTCTATTAAACTAGACATACCCAGTTCCTGCAACCGTTCTTCATATGTTTTAGTCTCCAGTCCCCTAATCATCTTTGTTGCTCTTCTCTGCACTCTTTCTAGAGTCTCCACATCTTTTCTACATCATGGTGACCAAAACTGAATGCAGTATTCCACGTGTGGCCTGACCAAAACATTATAAAGTGGTATTATCACTTCACGTGTTAATACATTTCTTTGTGCATATTTTACAAGAAAGAATTAAAATGGAATTGATCATTTTTTTCTTGTACTAAATCACACTGTTGCTCCATGTAGCTCAATAATGTCTATGCTGATAGCTGTTTATATAGAATTAAAAGTATTTACCAAAGCTTGCATGGTTGTATTGACCTTGTGTTATATTGACCTTGTATTCTCTATCATTGAGCTACCAAAAAAGGCTATTTTCTGTCTTTGAGGTCTGGCCAGTCAGTGGGTAGAATATTTTTCTTTCATTTGATTTCTCAGTATAGGATCTTACTTGGATTTGCTGTCTATATACTATTTCTGCTCTATTATATTTTATGGAATTCTGATGTACTGCTTTCTTTTTTCTACATATGAATGTATATGTTTGTAATCTGCACAATGCAAGCACAGTTGTTTATTCCCCAATACAATTATATTGTACCCCCACATTGGGAAAGCAAAATTTGATACTGCAGCCTTATATACATACGGGAAAGATAGCTCTGAGCAACAATTACTTCCAATTTCTTTATCTCAGTTTGGTGCAAATTGATATAACTCAACTACTTCATTTTTATGATTTTACCAACTTGCTGACTTTATGGGCAAAACATTTTAATTTCTATTATTCAGGAGACTTTTCTGTGGAGGAGCTAATAAGTTACTCTTTGATAGTAATTAGCACTTTTGTCTGAGTCTGACTTTAAGATATAATAAGATTGATTTGTCAAATAGATTCCTGAAATTGCGCTTTACAATTTTAAATCCTAGATCTAATTAAGAAGTAGAGATTGTGTATATTATTTATTTCGGAAATTCAGTAATTTCTTTTCACATTTTAAGTTAAAATCATCCATTTTCAGGCAGCAATTTACAATTTTTTTGTGTCTAAATGCATATTATTGTAATAAATGAACAAGTGTGTGTGTGTGTGCGCACACACACACACGCACACACACACACACCAGTGGTGGGATTCAACTTTTTTTACTACCGGTTCTGTGGGTGTGGCTTGATGGGTGCGGCATGGCTTGGCGAGCTTGGCAGGGGAAGGATACTGTAAAATCTCCATTTCCTCCCCACTCCAGGGGAAAGTTACTGCAAAATCCCCATTTCCTCCCGATCAGCTGGGACTCGGGAGGCAGAGAATAGATGGGGGCGAGGTCAGTCAGAGGTGGTATTTACTGGTTTTCCAAACTACTCAAAATGTCGGCTACCAGTTCACCAGAACTGGTCAGAACATGCTGAATACCACCTCTGATACACACACACACACACACACACACACACACAGAGTGTTCAGATCCATTTTTTAAAATCGGTAACTTTGTACTATTTAATGAAGAGAGAAAGAATTGGAGATCTTTATTTTTAAGAAAAGACTAACTGCTCAAATATCACAAAGTATGTTACAAAGAAGGACAAAACTTGTTCGCTTTTATTTCAGAGTACAGCCCCAAGATAAAGGTTACAGGTGGTTAATTCTGATTGAATGCTAGAAAAGTCTTTCTGATACTACTACTACTACTACTACTACTACTACTACTACTACTACTACTACTTATAATAATAATAATTATTATTATTATTATTTACCTGACTTGAACGTTCTGACTCTACAAAACACCATCCTACTTGGAACAACTTATATCCTCCAACGTTACCTTAATAGTTCCTAGGTCCTTGGTTAGGACTTGAACTGTTGAGCTACCAACCAGCCCCAAAGGCTGTGTATCTCACCAAAGATTAACCAAATAATAACCAAATAATAATAATAATAATAATAATAATAATAATAATAATAATAATAATAATAATAATAATAATGAGTTTCTTCTCCCAATGATTAAAATGTCCATTACCAAGACAGTACAGACTGTACTTCTTTAACAGAAAATAAGGCAAACTTTTGTCTTGTACAAAGAAAAAGTATGAGGAAATGCATTTTGTCACCTAATTGCCTATATATAGGTATCTCATTTGAAAGTAGAGTACTTTGTGATGTTCTTGTGGCATAACCTTGTTTTTTCTTCTGATAAATGTCATTAATCAGAGGTTTGTACTCTCATTCCTTAATTGCAAACTGTAAGGATGCAATTAAGGAATGAGAATATAAACTGCAAGGTGCAAACTGTAAGGATGAAAATCTAACAGTTTGACAGAGGAACTAATTACCCTGAGGATGGTGAGTTCCCTGTAGTAGATATATTTGGTTAAACACTGGACAGCCATTTATCTGTTTAGGATGCTGTAATTTGGATTTCTGCACGGTGAGGAGGTTAGACTTGATGGCCCAAATGACCTTCCTAAATGTAATTCTGTGATGAAGAAAATGACATAATATCTTAAACACTCCTAGAGTCTTCTTGAATTTCTATCTTATATCAGTTGAATTTTGTAATGTTGATTTCAGTCCAAATTACAATGATTCATGGCATGATTTGGATACCATAATCAGTTAGATACTTTTATATTGGATAAAATGAAATAGACTATGAAAACTGAATTATTTTGATAGTTTTGTTCATTAGGCTTATTACATTAACTCTCTCTGTGTGTATACAGACACACATACACATGTGTCTGTACAGCTTACTAATATTCATTTTTCAAGCTGCTTCATTGTTTCTGTCTAAATTTTAAGGTATGAACAGTTAACTAGGGATATAATCTTTTTTTTTCTAATACTTTCTTAAAATAAGACTATGAACAGTAAGAGCTGGAGGGAAAATTGGATGTAGGCAATCCATACTAAAGCTGAACTGTTTCTTGTTTAGTCCTCACTGTCTTCAGCACAATTGGACCCAAATTAAAAATCAATTAAATTATCACAAATACCTCAGCTCTTAATTGGAAAAGGGAATCTCAATTTCAGAATTAACTGGCAGAAGATTAAAGTATCCATTGTTAGCTCAGGTTTATTGCAAGATGACATGTTGCCACATACAAAATAAATTCTCTTAAAGGAACAGTCCCCAATCTTGTTTAGTTTAATGAAAAAAGGACTAGGGGTAATGATAACAGTATTCCAATATCTAAAGGGCTGCCAGAGAAGAGAGGGTCAATCTATTTTCAAAAACACCAGAAGGCAATTCAAGAAACAATGGATGGAAACTAATCAAGGTGAGAAGCAATTTAGAACTAAGGAGAAATTCCCTGACAGAACAATTAATCAGTGCAACAGCTGGGCTACAGAAATTATGGCTGCTCCATTACTGGCGGTTTTTAAGAAGATATTCCACAAGCATTTGTCTGAAATTTGTCTCCTGCTTGAGCAGCTGGTTGGACTAGAAGACCTCTAAAGTCCTTTGCAACTCTTTTATTCTGTTAAACAGTACTTTACAGTCAAATAAAGAACAAGCACGGATATAAAAATGAAACCAGAAATAAATAACAAAACTGAAATACAATAAATAATTAAAATGTATTTGTCTTTGCCTCGTGCAGGAATGATAACAGTGAAAGACTGAAAAAAATCCCTCTTTACACTCTGGCTTTCTATTAAAATAATTTATGGTGAATCCTATCACTCATTTATTGAGAAATGTCTGCAGTTGGAAAATAAATATTTAACAACTGGGAAAATAACAAGCTTGAAAACTAATTATTAAGCTAAGCTTAACTAAAACTATTAAATAAGTAAACTTTAGGAAGGTGAGAGCAACTCATTTTAAAATGATTTGCATTTCGTTTAGTCGTTATTTTTTATATATTGTTTTTGTAACATAATAGATGGGAAAATTATATGAAACGGCTCTTTAATTGTAAACAGCACTTGGGGGAAATAAAATGGTCCAGCTAATGTTAGTTAATTGCTTCATAATTTTGGCACAATGTCTAGTGAAAAAGTATGGTCCCACTTGAATGTTGAACTTGATAAGGTCATACAATATTTTCTAAACCAGATTTGTAATTGTGTCTTAAATATTATATATGTTTTCTTCTAAATGAGTTTTTGCACAGTTTTTACATTTATAGATTAAAAGCAACCAACCAATGAAATTATTTATGAATCAAATAGTTAGCATTACCAATACTATCAACTCAGTCAAATGTTTTTCTAAAATATGAAGTTTTTAATAACTTGCAGATAGTGTGGGGGCTGAAATAATTTTTGTGGAAAGTTACTCTAAAATCTAAATTGACAGAAAAAGGTCTGTTGGTCTGTCTGTCAACCTATATACCTACCTACATACCTATCTCCACATACACATATACATTTATTCTTTTTCAAGGTCAAAGATCAGTCTATAAAACTAATTTTATACATAAAACCAATATTAATTAATTAGGTAAACATATCAGTGAACTTGTTATACATCTTACATGACAACATTGGGTTACATTTAAAGAAATTCAGTCTGAAAATAAGACTTTTAAATAAAAACTGATTAAAATGACTAGTTTTCATGTAACCTGCCCTGGAGAAATGTAAGATCTATGTGAAAAGTGGGGCGCCCCGTTTAGGCCTAGTGGGGAGCAAAAACAGGCTGGGGGGGGCTCCCTGCACTTACCTGGGAGCCAAAATGGGGCACGTGGGGAACTCCTGAAAGGGGCGAGGGGGCAGGCAGAGGTGGTATTTGCCGGTTCTCTGACCTACTCAAAATTTCCACTATTGGTTCGTTAGAACCGGTCTGAACCGGCTGAATATCGCCTCTGCTGAGGTTGTTAAAGCTCTAGTCCCCATCTGTGACACCTGCTGCAGGCCTATAACTCATCTACCAGCCTGTTTGCATAGGAATCTTACCTTTTTTTCATGCTGCAATGACATGAGGTCCTCACTTAATGATCCACACAGGCCTGGGATTATTAAAGCAACTGGGATTGCAACGATTTCAGGTGCTAAGTCACACAATTATGTGATGTTGTGCTTTTTGATAGCGTTGCTTATCCATAGAAATCCCAGTCCCATTTGCTATCATTACCCGATGACTACTGTATGGGCATCCTCAAATCTAAAAATGTCCATATAGGAAGCCATTAATGCAACAAATCTCTACATACAAAAGTAGATGTTTAGCAAAGAATAACTGCCATTGTTTGTTTTATAAACATAGTTTCACCTGAAAAAGTAAATACAAGAAAATAATTTCAAGGTTTAGAAAAAATGAAATGTATACAGATAAGGACAAAATCTCTGACATTTTTAACAAACATCTTAGTTTCCTCCCCATGAGACACAAATATCTACACAAAATATATTGCTGACTGCTATCCCAAATGCCATGATGAAAATTATTACTTACTCACAGTGATTTCTTACCCCAAGAATTTCTACTTAGCTTTTTTTATAGGACAGCTGTCAAATCTTTTATAGACAGATTTAGTGAATGTGGCTGATTATTTTTTATGTTGCAATGTCTAGGTTTATTATCAGAAAGGATGGACAAATAACACAACTTTTTAATTAAATGTAAGACTTGGAAAATAAAACTATGGAAATTTTAGGTCATTCCTTGTTCTGCTCTTTGAGATACTTTCAAATCATTGATTTATTTAAAACAAATACTTGAAATGTTGCTTCCTTTGAAGTTCTTTGGGCCTCAGATGAGCACAGCACATTTCTACTACTCATTAAGGTGACTTGACTTTTAATGTTTCCATGCACGCCTAAAAAAAGATGCTGTTACTTTAAGAAAACCACATATTAAAATTAATTTGCCTCTTAAAGAAGATGCATTTTTTTCAGGAGACAGGTGCCTAAAAAAAATCTTGTTCATTGCATGAATAGATGAGAGTGTTATTTTCTCCAAATTATGTTCAATGGTAGTATTTTATCTGACATATACTGTGTTCTTGTGTTTATGTGGATTATTTCCCACCTCACTTAACTTGGTGAGCTAATTCATTAAGATAGTTTTTAATTGAATTTCATATTTCTGAATCTCTATAGTCTGCTAGTTATGATATAAATACATTTTTTCAGACAGGTTTACGTATCAAAAAATAATCATTTGAAATCCAGATTCCACTGAAATTAAATTGCATGTAACAATAATGGGCAGCAATATAATAGAAAAAACATGCATCCATAGTAATTTGTTATATTGCCACTTTGAGATAATTAAGAGGGACTGTTTGTTAAGCAAATGTGTTCTGAAGATGTAGTTTGGGGGGGCACCGATTAAAGCAGCTACAACTAAATATCTCACTGATATATTTAATTTACCCTTGATTGCTGTTGTGCAAATTAACAATCAAGTAATAAAGTCAAAACCTTCAGTCTCCAACAGCATTACCCAAAAAGTTATTTCAAAAGATGTTGGAATGGGAAAACAAAGGAGATTTCCAATTTCATCATTTCTCTTCTCGGAGTTGCATATATACCTTGAAATGCCATTAACTGCTACAGTTGAACAGAAGGCAATTTGTTATATGGAACAGCTAATTTTTCATTTTGTTTCCACTGAGGCAAAGTACAAAGTAGTCCAATATCGAATTCAAATCAGGTAGGTTATCCATTTACATCTCCCAGCATCTTTAAGGCCAGGACCTGCTTTCAGATTCATTTTTGAAGTTTTCATTCATGTTTTTCTATTTCTATGATCGCTGCATCACTTAATGCATTCTGCTGAAGCCAGTGCAACATTACAGCATATATTTTATCCTCCAGACAGAGGGATTTTAATCAAATTTGGCAATGCGAAGTTTTACAACTGGAAGGAGACAAAAAGAGGATTTTTATAACTACTATACAGTAAACTGACTGGCCTCTGATTACAATATTACAAGCAAGGAAGCATATAACACAAACAAACACTAAAGCATTCCCAGATGCAAAGCCATATACCTGTCATCATGAACCACTGTGGATTGTAGTGTCAAGTTCAAAGCATGATTATGCTGTTGCAGCCATTTTCGCTTCTCAGCTTGTCACAGATCCAGGAGGGAGGGAAGACTAGGTTTGGAATGCCAGTTCCAGTGACGACAAGAAATCATCCCGTAGGAACCAAGGTCATCTAATCAGATGGTCAGCGAGGATTTTGACAGGTTTCCATAACAATACATAAACGTCTAATTGGACAATGATCTGCACTAATGGTGGGGAGGGAAAAAACTTTTCTTTAACTGCAAAGCCCATGGGTATTAAATAGGGCTGGTTTTGCTTTCAATCTCTGCCGAAATGATGTATTAAATATTAAGTTTTGCATAATGACATTGGATCGTCTCAACAGTGCTTGCTTGGTTGGATTCGTCAGTCAGAACCCTGACATGTGCTTTGTCTTTGTGGATGGGCAAAATACTTGGCTGAATAGCAAACTCAACTGATCTAACCACTAAGGATGGCCACAGACACTTCTTAATAGGAAAGCTATTAAGTATAGTGCTTTACTTGAAATTGGAAGAATTCGCTATAACCTCAATGGAATGAATGTATTAGGAAAAGCATTGCTTAGATACTTTCCTCTTGTGTACCTTTCAGTGATGGCACTTCTCTTTTTATGTTTCTCTTTTTGTAGTTTAAATGAAATGATAAAGTACAATGATTTACTTTTCTCAAACCATTGTCCAAGGGTTAGACTTCAATAGCTATTCCAGATACAGTAAAGACTTCATCAAGGCTATAACACATGTGAGAGAAATACTTAATCCTTTTCTCCCCTGCTGTGATCCTGTGAAAACCCTTTATGGATGGATGTAAAAATGATACATCCTTGAAAGTTTCAACTGGGAAATGAGCTATTCTAGTCTTTTCAAAGCCAGGATGGCTTGTTTTGAATCAGATACTTCCAAAACTCATGAAGCCCCCTGTTCCATAGTTGAAAGAGCCTTTTTGGGGTCATTCCTTGTATAACTGAAAGAAAATCTTCCCTTCATACTTAATTTCCCCTCTATTCCTACCATTAAACTTTAAAATTTTGATATAACTCTTGATGACGCAATTAGCAATATGCATAATTTGACAGAGTAATATGTTAATTTAATTACTCTTCATAGGAATTGATTTATGTTCTATGAGAAAAATAACAATTATGAAAAGTTCCAGTTGGACTTTTGATACTTTGGAATTGTTTTCTCAGCCCATCCATAACAGCCAAAAATATTTCAGGTAAATGTGTCTGTCTGACTGTGGGTGACACATTCCATGCTGAAATTTATTTTTTGTTTCATCCTGTTTCTAACTTGACTGTAAATTTTCATCTCAAAAAATAATCATGATACATATCATTTTGGAATTTGTATTGTTGCAGCAAATCAGGATATATTTTATTATTTGGTAATTAATTGTGGAAAAGCTGAAACTTTTCTTACTTTGTTCTCTTTAAATTTCTTCCCTCCTCAGCAGCAAAACAGCATCTTTAAAACTATTGAATGTTTCGTAACCACTATCCTAGCTATGGAGGGTTCTGTAGCAAGTAGTAATTAACTAGGATAGCTTGGATGTGCTTTAATGCAAACTAAAGGGTGACAAGGAAAGAAGTATAGAATTATACCAGAGGTGGGTTTCTGTCAGTTCACCCTGGATCGGGCGAACCGCTAGTGGCGGCAGGAGCCTCAGCCCACCCGCCCGGATGCTTCTTCGCATGCGCAGAAGTGTTGCGCAAAATAAATTGAAACCCACCACTGGATTAGGCATCGAAACAGCAAAATTATATGCTCTAGGAATTAATGCATGCAAAACATTTTGTAGGTAGATTTACAATATGTTCCATGACCCTAAGTTCCTCATTATCATGCATTATCTGACACAACTTTATAAATAATTTTATATAATATAAAACAAAACATAAGGAGAAAGCCCTACACATTCCATGTTATTTGAGAAAATTAACTAAGCTATCAATCTTGATTGCTGTGAGACACAATGATAAGTCAGGCCCTGAATATGGAAAACCCCTAGATTTCTGAAAGAGATTGTGGGAAGTTTAGGAAAGGAAGAGAAATAAATACAGACATCAACAATCAAGAAATTCAGAAAATCCTATTATAAATTCAAGATTCTGTACTTATACAGACTGACATTCATGTACCTTATTAAAATCTGCATAGTTCTTGCTTCCATGATCTTGCCCAGCTGAATGTAGGATTTGATATCAATCCTGGTAACTGTAATATGAATTTTCCTAGCCTTATTTATAATGAATTAATTAAGATGGATTCCCTCTGAGTGATTTGAAATGCTTCTTCCAAGATTTCTCTATACCTGAGCTAAGTTGCTATTTTATGATATAAGCAGTCAGCTGACTTGCCCACTTGATAATTTATCTTGGTGTTCTCTTGCTGTCTTCTCTCAGTCTTCCCACAATCTCACTTGCAAAACAAAACTGCATGTGACACCACAGTGTACAGTTGCTTCTGAGTCTTAAATCGTATCCATGAAACCAAGATATTTCATAAGACATACCGTACCTCACTGAATAAAGACAATATAGTTCAACATTTTGATTCTAACACAAGTGAACACCAGATCTTTCACGAGCAGATTTGTCTATCTGAAGATGCCCCTGTGTTTGTAAAATCTATAAAGCTACGAAACTCACAAATCTTCCATGATTTGATATGTTAGTTTAAAAATAATAATGGAGCTTGTGGCCATCACCATAATTAGGTAATTGTGTATCATTGGGAAATTGCTCTACTCAAGTCCCTCCTGGAATCTATTGCTAATTAATTACATTCAGTGACTTTTCAGTCTACTGTAATATTATATGATGGAGGAAAATGCAGTCTTCTAATATCTGGCATGTCCCCTTGAGTTACCCTTTCTCACTACAGTATAATGTTTTAGTCTGTTCTCACAGTGAAGCAATAATATTCTAATCAGTATATTTTGGTGATATAGAATGTCCAAAAATGAATACAGTGATAGAATTGGAAATTTATATGGGCATATTCCAAAAGTTTATAGTTTCCTTTAGTTTATACTTTCCTTTTAATTTCTTTCCTTTTAATTCTTTGTGATAGAAACTGAAAGTGAAGTTAAGAACTATGTACTCTAAAGGACAGGTAAAAAACAGTTCAGAAATTTTGTGGAAGTTATTACCAAATAACTGGAGCCCAGAAGGGTGTGGAACAGGAATAGACTATTGGCGTGCATGGTGTTAGGAAATAAAATGCTCAGATGATTGAGGAAAATGGAAGATATGCCCAAGGCTGTTAGTGATAATGCTGTGGTTGCTGTAATGCAATGCTTTCTTGTTGATTTTTTGTTTTGCGTTGCGTTCTAGGAAGCCTAGAACCTGAACAGGAAAAGATTCACAGGTTTTACACACAATAGAAAGATAAGCAGTGTTTAATTGCCTCCTTCAAAAGAAGGGAGCAATTAGGCTTACCTGTTTTAGTGTACACAATCAGGGGTTGAGGGGAGTGGTGTCAGACTAAGGTTGGCAAACCTTTTTCCAAACTCAGATCTGATTTTTTTTTAAATACGTGCTGATTATATGACTGACTTTTGGGTTGATATAAGAGATCACTCAGTCTGATTCTAGGTCTTGGATTTGTCTGCATGGAACTATGGAATCTAAAGTAAGTTTGTTTTGTAAGCTTGTGCATTCCTGCCTTATGGTGAGATTTTTAACTGCCTTACAGAACTGATCTACATTTGATCTCTTGCATTTCTAAACATTAGCATAGAATAACTATACCTATACTATTTTCGGGGAATACAAAGACTATATTTATTTATTCATTACATTTATATGCTGCTCACCTTCCCCATAAGGTGACTTACAGGGAGCTTACAGTTCATAAAAAGATAAATAGGGAAACCGTTAAAATTTAAGAAAAATTAAAACTATGCAAAATTCCAGGAACCAAGAGATGGATGGTACAGGGTTGAGATCTTTTTACCTCGTCAACCACCTCCAGCAGTCAGTGCCCCCTCTGGGCCCCAAGGAAAGTTTTAATACCCTTCTGGAAAACCATAAAGGTGGGTACAGTTCTCACCTCCAGTGGTAGAGTTATTATTAGAATGAATATTATTATCTCATTCATATCTATTTCTTGTTGATTTTTTGTTTTGCATTGGTTTCTGTTCTACTATTTTAATGGTTATTGAAAATTGTCCAAATTCTGGAATATGGCAGTAGATGTCTATTTGTATGAATAAATAAATCTGTTCTTCCACATTTTTTGAAGTCTATATATAGATAATACCCAAAGTATTGAAAATAAAAAAGTAAAGAAGTTATCCAAGTTCCTATTCTTCTTGGACCTTTGTTTTCCAAGAGCTACTGCTTAAATTTCTGAGCTTAAGTCAAATAATATATAGATTATAGTTGCGGCACAGTAGAATACACTAAAATAAGTATTTAAAATCTAAACATTAATTTGCACTGCATCCTGCCAATTTAGCTATATCTCAGTTTGGTTACTTAGTTCTTTAAGCGCCTTTCTTATATACTACCATACTCTGCATGGATTCCTGGCAGGTTATGGTAGTATATCCTTACAATAATAAGACAGTAAACTATATGTATGTTGTGTCAGCTGCAGTTTCCAAATGTTCTTCTTCTACATGCCATATAGATTGCAGTAATTCATTTATGTGATGTGATTCACCTACTCATAATTGTTAGAAACTTACTGTAGGTCTACAATTAGTACACAGATAAAACTGGACAAATGGTCTCCTATCCAGAGCAAGATTCTTTGTACCCAGAGCAAGAATACTTACAAATAAACAGGAACATGGTCTTACTAGGGTTCAACATCTGCATAATGTTTCCAGTAGCCTCCAAATACCAGATCAGAATTTCTACAGCATATCTAGCTAAGCTTATATCATCATCAACAAACTATGAGATGAACTCTCCCAGTGGTTTCATGCAAATATTAAAAATTGTAGGAGAGAACTGAAGCCTGGGACAGCATAAAGACCTGCCTTTGTTCCCCACTGTCATGGACTTGATCTAGGAGGAACAGAATTTCTATAACACAATGGCACCAATTCCTGACTGTTGCATATAGTGCAGAACAACACAGTGAGTAGTGGTACTGAATGCCCTTAAAAGCTCTAAGAAGAAGCCAGAAAGACAAATAAATGGGGCACACAAATCTTTGAAACGCAGGCAGATTTCTAACTTTTTAAAATTATGTTATGTTATGCCATAGCAATGGATTGCTTTCCATAAAAACTGCCACATAATAAACCAAAAGTTAGCTTCCATATTCATAAATGGAATGGTCTCACAAACAATTGTCTCTAAATGTTTTGGGGATGGTGAGTAATGGAGTAAAATAAGGTAAGGGGATTTTGGCAGTGGTGTTTATAGGAGAGCAATGTAAAAGTGAATAATAAAAGAAGAGTCCATTAGCCATCTTTAAGTCAATGCATTTTTTGAAATTCTGCAAAAAAAATAATATTGCTGAAATTCTTCCAGTTTCACATGAAACAAATGGTCTCCCTGGGGAAGTACATTTCACACAACTGAGGTTCAGGCTATCTTTCAGTTAAATGCATTGCATGGAAATCATGGTTTTTCTACTTCAATTTCCCCAAGCCCATTGTTAGACACATTATTTTTATAAAGTGTTAATAAGAGAGGGAAAAAAATAGCTGAGCAATCTTGTTTTATTCCTGAGATAGGCAGATACAAATTTTTATATACCATAAGAAAGGTGATTTGCTATTTTATGCTGTTTGATGGATGTTTATGCATATCAATCAAATATAAATTTAAAAAAACCCCTGAAATTGATTAAGAAGATACAAAATTCCATAAAGATTCTTTTGTGACTGAAGTAATTGGTGTCTTTTGGTGATCAATTTGCTATCAAAGAAAGGGTGCTATAGTTTTTATGTCTTTTTTTTGCCTCCTAATACAGACTTAGTATAAAGGAGGTGAAATTGTTTTCTCAATATAAATGTGTTTTTTTCTTCTTTCATTTATCTGCTAAGTCAGATAACTGTTGGGCTAATTGATAATTCAGCTTTAATGAATCTACTAGTTGTAATGCAAAATCAAAGTGGGACTCTTCGGAGTATGTTGAATTCTCAAGTAAAATGAAATTGGGTTTGAAAGAATGCTTGTTTATACACTAAACTATGCAGATGGCAGGTTTAAGAAAATCACTCTTCCTTCCTGAAGAACCACTTGATAAATCACAGGCTTTCTTTTATACTTATTACTCCTTCCATGACTAGGTAAGGAGGTAGTTATGCAAATAGGTGGCACTCCAATCATGGCTGAACACCTGGTAGAACATAATCAGTACTCATAACCAATTACCTTAATATCCCTTTTGTTATAAGATTGGTAAAAATGTTTGGAATTCCTAGAAAAAAAAATTCTACCATATATATTTATTGTCTAAACAAAAGAAACCAGATCAATTCTATTAGGTTAAGCAGATGATTGTGTAGGAAGTAAATAAATTGCCAGCATTGTGGCAGCCATTCTTATTACCAAAGACCTGTCTTTTCAAACCAGAACTCATATTTCAGAGCTATTGGCACTTAAGTGTGAAGCAGAAGTCCATTTAATGGTTCTGATGTACAAGTTTTTTAAAATCACAATGGAGTATAAGTTCATATATGCTTGAGATGTGAAACACCAATGCTATTCGATCTAAAATGAAGCAAGTAGAACTCCATTTGTCTTTCTTTCCACTTCAGTTTTCTGTGCTTCCTCAATTCAGAAGATCTCTTAAATGGCACAAGTAGTTGAACAAAAAGGAACTCAAAAAAGTAGCCTCCCTGCTTATACAGAACATATGTATGTTTGAAGTATACTATCTGGAATGAACGTATTCTAGGCCATCACGTACCTTGCTTGTTTTGGCATAAGCACCCAGGGTGAATGCAACTGTTCCAGTTTAATATGTGTATTAAAGCTTAATCAAACATGGTTTAAAATCTATATACATATGTAAATTTGTTTTTCTTTTTTAAAAATAACTTGATTTCAAGATTGTAACTCTATTATTTGAATGAAGAAGAATTTTATGTTTACAAATGCTGTCATTTATGCCTTGGGAAGGTAAAATTCTTCAACCTTATTTCTGCCAATTGTTATATTGTCACACAGACAGACAGACAGACAAACACACTAATACCAGTATAAAAACATGGAAGTTTGGCAATACTTTGGTGTGATCTCTTACTCGGTATTGCAAGCTAGTGAACCAGAATGATATTCAGATCATGAACAGGTGACTCAAAAGATTAGTTAGAATGGCACTGGAAATGAGTATATTTTCTCCAGAGGTATATCACCAGCAATCCATTGTACCCAGAGGTGGTATTTAGCAGGTTCTGACCAGCTCTGGAAAACCGGTAGCAGAAAGTTTGAGTAGTTTGGAGAACCGGTAAATACCACCTCTGTCTGGCCCCGCTCCCATCTATTCTCTGCCTCCCGAGTCCTAGCTGATCGGGAGGAAATGGGGATTTTGCAGTAACCTTCCCCTGGAGTGGGGTGGGAATGGAGATTTTAGAGTATTCTTCCCCTTCCACTCCCACCAAGCCACACCAGGCCCACCAAGCAAGTATTAAAAAATTTGAAGCCCACTACTGATTGTACCCAACAAGGAAGTCTAGAACCTGAACAGGAAAAGATTCACAGGTTTTACACACAATAGAAAGATAAGCAGTGTTTAATTGCCTCCTTCAAAAGAAGGGAGCAATTGGGCTTACCTGTTTTAGTGTACACAATCAGGGGTTGAGGAGAGTGGTATCAGACTAAGGTTGGCAAACCTTTTTCCAAACTCAGATCTGAATTTTTTTTAAATACGTGCTGATTATATGACTGACTTTTGGGTTGATATAAGAGATCACTCAGTCTGATTCTAGGTCTTGGATTTGTCTGCATGGAACTATGGAATCTAAAGTATGTTTGTTTTGTAAGCTTGTGCATTCCTGCCTTATGGTGAGATTTTTAACTGCCTTACAGAACTGATCTACATTTGATCTCTTGCATTTCTAAACATTAGCATAGAATAACTATACCTATACTATTTTCGGGGAATACAAAGACTATATTTATTTATTCATTACATTTATATGCTGCTCACCTTCCCCATAAGGTGACTTACAGGGAGCTTACAGTTCATAAAAAGATAAATAGGAAAACCGTTAAAATTTAAGAAAAATTAAAACTATGCAAAATTCCAGGAACCAAGAGATGGATGGTACAGGGTTGAGATCTTTTTACCTCGTCAACCACCTCCAGCAGTCAGTGCCCCCTCTGGGCCCCAAGGAAAGTTTTAATACCCTTCTGGAAAACCATAAGGGTGGGTACAGTTCTCACCTCCAGTGGTAGAGTTATTATTAGAATGAATATTATTATCTCATTCATATCTATTCTCTTCAAACCCCATTTTATCAACATACCAATTCTGTAAAATAGATTCTAATAAGAACACAATACTTTGTGCTCAATTGTATATAACTAGTATTGCATTTTTCAAAAGGTTTTTGTTTGGAAATACAAAAAATAGCAGTAGAAAGATTATATAATAGAATTTTATACTGAACTGAATTTTCTTCCTGATCACTGCCTTCAAGGTTCCTGATGTTGAATGCAACAGTTAAATTAATAATGAGTATGCATGATTTTGCTGAACTTTATTTGTATTATACTATATCATGTAAAACAGTTTGAAATTCTGTTTTGCATTTATTGCCCTTCTGGGAAATAGATGTCAAATTCAGGAAAAAGGAAAATGTAATTTTTAAGTGTGCAGCTACATAATTGGTAATTTACATGCTCCTAAAGAAAGAGAGTATATGTCTTTTCTCTATACATATGTGTTTTTTAAAGAGAGCAATCACTGTTTTTCTGGTCATTATAATTCACACTGCGTCTGCCACTACTGAAAAACTAATGAAAATGCTGGGAGAACAAGGCTTTATTTTACTATTGAGAATTCTCAGTGGTTACAATATGATAGTGTGCCTAATTCTCATAGTTTTGCATTTTTTAAACAGTGAATTTTATTTTCAGCCCAGTCATCCATTTCATTAATTAACCCTCTAACCACCAAGTGTATTTTTGAAATACTGTAAGGGAGCTATCAAAGGAATTGGCATTTGCTGCATTAAATATACATGAAAAAAACTGTCCTGACAGTCAAAAATTGGAGTCATATAAGCATTGTTAGCATTGAAATAGAACTATTTAAAACTAGTGTTCTTAAAGAGAAGCTCCAATAAAATGAAAGTGCTGGGGTGGGAAATGAGGATGGGGTTGTGTGTACCATAAAGTGTGTGATCTAATGCAGTGTAACTGTTGCCATAGTAAAATATTGTGTTGAATAAACGTAAGCTGCACCACTGTGACAAATTAAATAGGTAATAAACTGTTAATACAGTTTCTGTCACTTCTGCCTTTTGTTTTAAGCATTCACCTTTAGAAGAAGTACAATTAAAAAATTAAACTTATATACCGAATGCTCAAAGTAAATAATTATTTTCAAATATGCAAAAGGCATGTCTTTAAGAATATCAGTTTATGTACAATGTTATTATGTCCATAGAGGAAAATAATTTTTGAGAGTTCCCCTACTTGTCTAAAGGTAATGATTTATACATTGGCATATACAGCTAATCCTTGCTTAATGACTGGTTGCTTACTAACCTGTAAGTCAGTTTCTGAATTCTGATCGCATCGTCCCCACCTTGGTCACATAATTGCATTTGGGGCACTTGGAAGTCAGCTCACATTTATGGCTATTTGCAGTGTTCTATGGTCACCTGATTGTAATTTTCAATGGTTTTTTTTGCCAGTTTCCGGCTCTGACTTCCAGTTTCCAGCAAAAAACACTCTTCAGATAAAAATGGATTAATTTCACAATCATGACATTCATGTAACGACTGCCACAAAAAAGCTTCTCAAATTAGGTGCAGTCCATTTAACAGTTGCCATAACTTATAACCCTTGTTCTGGGTTCAGTTATGGTTGAAAGTTGAGGACTATCAGTAGTACAAACACATAGCATTATTCTTATGGAAAAAATAATAACAAAATCATCTCATTCTATGGATTTAGAACTCAAATTTGGGAATTACTTAGCCTTATGCAACCTAGCATACAAGCTAGTATCCTCCAAACTTTCTATAGACCTCAACCTGCATGCCCAATGTCAAAGAGATTTATTTATTTATTATTTATTTATTATTATTAATTAATTAATTAATTAATTAATTAATTAATTAATTAATTAATTAATTAATTAATTTATTATTTATTTATTTATTTATTTATTTTGTTCTACTCCACTCTACTCTACTCTATTCTACTCTACTCATGTCATTCAATTTCTATAGCCGCCTGACTCAACCAAGTGACTCTGGATGGCTTACAATTTTAAAATTCTAAAACAATGTAAACAATTTAAAATACATTAAAACAATAAAAATTCCACAAAATAAGTATGAACAGCAGCCATGATGATTAATCAACTAATAGTAAAACCAAGTATTGGGCTCCTTCATATATCCCAAGCTGCTGGTCTAAGTACATAGCCAAATTTTGAAAGCTTTGTGGAAAGCCAACAGGATTGGGGCCATTGTCATATCTTTTTTTAAATAAAGTTTTTTAAAAAATTTTGTTACACAATTAAAACTTCTTTTATGAAAAGTGTTGAAAAGTTATGAAAAGTTTTAGAGTGTGGTCCGGGTTTCCCCTTAACATTTTCACATATGCATAATTGATTTTACATTATATGTCCATTTCCAATTTTTGCCATATTATTTTTCATATCATATTTTCCAACTTTCAATGTTTATTATGTACATAAACAATATCATGTTTTCATCCTTTTTAAGATTAAATCAGATTTATCATTCCCCTTCCATCTATTTTCTACAAGTAACATGTGTCTTTTACATGTAAGCATTAAACGTAATTATTTTGCACACTTAAACTTATTAATATAACTCACGCACATCTTCATTAAGTACATACTATTGCAATATTTAAAACATTTCATTTCATTCTACTGATTACATTTCATTCTACTAATCTCCAAGTCCTAGATTTTTTTTCTCTTTTTCTTCTTTTTATATGTCTCATATCTTTTCTTCTGGAGTTTTCCTATCATTTTTCGGTAGTTTGTTTGAATGTCTCTCCCCCATCTTTTTCTTTTCCTCCTCCCATTGTTTCTCTCTTTATTTTTGGCTAGTTTCCTTTGGGGATACCACTTTTCTTTTTTCCTCTCTACTCTTTCTGCGCCTCTATAAATCTCAATAGCGTTGTCCCACTGAATTTTATTTTCCATTTCTTTTTCTATCTTGTTAGCTTCGTGTTCATTTGTGTTCCTTGTCTGTCCCTCTCCTCTCTCCAGTTTCAACAATTTTTCTGGCTCTTTTTCTGGTTCTTTGATACCTTTTCAATCAATCAATCAATCAATCAAACTTTTATTTATAAACTGCGCCCTTTCCTAAACAGGACTCGGGGCGGTGTACAGTCATTATTAAAAACCATATACATATCAAAATAGATGTGCATAAATATACATATACGTAAACATAGACATAGATGGAGGAGGTAGAAAATATACTGTACCATATTTAATTAAAAATACAAATAAAATTAAAATTCCCTTAAAATTTCACAATAAGATGTTTGCCAGGAGGTGAAAGATGGAGCTATAAATCGGCTAAGCCAGCTAATTGGAACAGGTGGGTCTTAAGCTTCTGTCGGAAGGAGCGGAGGTCGTTAGTAGTTCTAATATCGGGGGGGAGGTCATTCCAGAGGGTTGGGCCCATCACAGAGAAGGCTCTACTCCTAGGCACCACCCGTTGGCACTGCTTGGCGGATGGCACCTGGAGGAGTCCCTCCCTGTGAGAACGGATAGGTCGTAGAGATGTGTGAGGTGAGATGCGATCCCGCAGGTAACTAGGTCCCATGCCATGAAGCGCTTTAAAGATAGTAACCAACACCTTGAAACGCACCCGAAAAACCACAGGCAGCCAGTGCAGCTCGCGCAGGAGTGGTGTTATATGGGAGTATCTTGTTCCTCCCATGATGGCCCGCGCGGCCGCATTCTGAACTAGCTGTAGTCTTCGGGTGCATCTCAAGGGGAGCCCCATGTAGAGAGCTCTTTTAATGTTGCTCATGTATTTTTTAACACTTCCAATAATTCCTCAAACATCTCACCCTTCATGGTCAGATTTAACACACTTTTTTAGTATCTTCATATTTTACCACAGTTAATTCAATCCTTCTTCTTGTTTCCACTCTTTAATATCAGGCCCCAGAATAGTCCAATCCATTTCAAAAGACTTTAGTTTTCTTCTTCGGCTGTAGACAAAATGAAGTCAAATAGTAAAGAGGACTGCACCCTTCTTCAAAAGCTTTGTTTCAAAATGTTGTTATGTTACTTGTCTCCAGTAGGTGGCTTTTACTGTTACTCTATGCATTCAAATCAATAGTTTATCAAAATTTACCATAAATCGAACCAAAAACTCAGAATCCATGCACAAAATTATCTGCATTTTTCCTTTTGTTGTTTTGAATTTCTCCAGTTCCAGTTTTGTAATCAAATTCTCCTTGGGCTTGGTATTTAATCACTGATAATTTTTTCCTCTTTTTTTTCCCTCCACCATGTTCCAAGTAACTTTTAGCTGCTAGCTTAGCTCCGGAAATATTTTTAAGCACCAAAATTAAGCTCTTTTGTTCTTACATCAGCCACTCTTCCTCCGGTCCCAACACTCCATTCGTTTCTCTGCTCCTGCTCAAGTCTTATTCTGGTTTCCCCGGCTCCAGAGCAGTCATTTGAAGATGGCCCTTGATCTTTGGAGAGTGTAGTTTCTGACCTGCTGGGAAGCTTGCCTCGGTCCTTGCAGTCACCCAAAATGCCTCTCCTTGTTCCGATCCACAAGGGACCTCTTGAGGACGGTTTGCCGGCTGGGTTTTCGTATAGCTCTACAGAGCTTGCTATTTGCCCAGCTGTTCTCACCACGATGCTTCCGGGTTCTCCTCGGAGCCATTGTCATCTCTGAGGGAAGAAAATTCCACAAAGTAGGGGCTACAACAGAAAAAATCCATCTTCTAATTCATGCCAGTTGATACTGTTTGGCTGATGGGATCTGCAGCATACCTAATTGGTTGGATCTGATCGGATGAGTGGAAACTCTTGGAAAAAGGTTCAATAGAATTGAAATATTGTGGAATGTCAGTAAGTTCAGCAACTTGGAACTGATTTTCACAACAAGCACATATGGAAGCCAAACTGAGATTATTGAAGTTTAGGAAGTGGATATCTACATAACAAAATAACATTTCAAGAGAAATCTACATTGCAGCTGTAGTTCCTAACTTCAAGACATTTTTATGGCAGCCCACAAAGCATACCTACAGTATATTCTGAGATTATCCAGTCTCAGAACAACTGGATAAGGCATTTTATGAATATTAATTCAGTGCAATATATGTAATGCAGTTTAACCTGGAAATCTATGATAAACTGAAAAATGGCTTTAGATCAATAAATGCAAAATTATTCTGTCCTTAGGTTTACAAAATGTGTGTTTGTCTCTACTGTAGAGACACTCAAGAGAATACATTAACAGAGATTAATAACACTTAAACATTAACACCTCTGAAGTCCACAGAAGTTTGAACAAAGGGGGGGAGTGTTCCATTTTTCAAACACCTATAGTAGTTTCCACATCAGTGTCTTATGCTCCTTTCAATTATTGAGATATCCCAAAGATTCTTGTTGTATTTATCCAAAACAAAAATAACTAAAATCCTAAAGAAAAGAAGACAGAAAAAAATAGTAAAATTCTGAACAATGATCATATTCCCCATCTTATAAAACTCTGATTGGCAGCTCCAGCTAAAATTAATACTGCAAATTCTTCCCCTTCCCTCAATAAATAAACATAAGATATACTTGAATATGTATATACATATGTCTATCAGCCTGCCAGATGCTCATTCCCAAAAACAGACCAGAACCAGGATTAAGATAATAATTGAATGATTAATGACTAATTTGTAAATTTGAGTACTACCTGTACATATCAACTGACACATAAGTGCATACACAAATTTATCCTTCCAGCAGCTAAGCAAAATAAAAGGAGTAAGAGGATAGTATAGCTATATCGGGAAAAGAAAGAATGTAACTCGAAGGAATTCAGACAAGGAGTAATTGTGTAGAAAGAAAAAAGAAGCCAATATATGTTTAAGTATTACAGAAAGGAGAAAGAGTTAAATGCAACAAGCAAGCATACCCTTCCCAAGCAAACATCACTTTAGCATCCAGGATTTCCAATAGCAATGTCTGTAGTTTTCCCAAAGGCGCTTTTTCAAGAGGCAATTGGACTTTTTCAAAAAAAAGATGTTTTGCTTCTCATCCAAGAAGCTTCTTCAGTTCTGCTTGGAAGCTTCTTCTCAGAAGCAGAGCTGAAGAAGCTTCTTGGATGAGAAGCGAAACAGAGAGAGGTAGGATTGCAGCTGAATATATAAAGTCAAACTCTTAATTGGAGGTTCATTTTTCCAGTAGCCTGATTTAATCACAAAGACTACTCTTCTTGATGCCCAATCAATAGCCATTCTAATTTTTAAGAAAGATGCCAAGATTGGCTTGGCAAAATGTCATCTAACTGGAGTTTTAGACATTATTAATAAACTTTATGCCAAGCATCTATATATGAAATATGTAGACTGGGTGATTAAAAGAGAATTTATTTCCTTTGGAATAGGCTGGAAACAGATTGACAATATTTAGCAGAAAAATAATCTAGCTATCCTTGAGGTGTTCTTAATGTCACACTTATCAATTTGAAGGTAGCATTTGATTTGGTTTGAAGGGAGAGGTTAGAGGCTAAGACAACATTTTCTACAGTAGATTGAAGATTATAACAATGAATTATTATTCTGAATGAAAATACTTATGTGCAGGTCAGGCATGCTTCTCTAAATTGCCTGCCTAACCCAAAGCTCTCCAGAAAGGAGGCAAGCAAAGTTCTACAGTACTTAGCACAAATATTTAATTTCTTTATTAATTTTATTGCAAATATTTTAACAAAAGTGAGTTTGATCCTCTGATATTGGCAAACATGCTTATCTACATCTCTTCTGTTCTATTTTTTATTTGCAAGTATTAGCAACAGACTGTAGCAATGAAAGTTAGATATCAGTTACTTCAAAATGAAAATTGTGGTCTTCACCAAGAGATGCAGCATTTCATTTATAATTGGAAGATAAATAAGATAAATTATCACTGAGCAAGTGAAGGATTTTTAATGCGTACAAATTATCTTATAATCCTATTTAACATAGAACCAAATTTTTTAAAAAATGTGTGTGTGAAAAGTGTAATAACTCAATTTGCCAGCTGCAGAGGCAATAGTTTTGTTCCAGCAACAATAAAACTCTTTAAAATAAAAGTATTAATATTTTATGATGCCCAATATCTTATAAATCCTGTATAAGGACTTGAGAGCATTAGACGTAGTTCACACCTAATGTATAAGATTATATTTTGCATGTGTATCTTACAAATATGTTTCTGAATCTGGAAACTATTCTCTCTTGTTACTCCTTTCTCAAACTAAATTGTATGAAAGTCCCTTCTTACCCCTCGTTCTTATGGATATATTCTTTTTTTCTTGGAAGTAAAGCATAGATACAAATCACTGTGTCTTTTTAGCTCAATTATATTTCAATCAGGTTATGAAAAAGCTTCACTGGAGATAAATAATAATAAATTTTTATTTGTTGGCTGCACCCTCTCCCGAAGGACTCGGGGCGGCGTACAATAAAAACACATAAAATAAACAAATGAGGAATACATATACAGATAAAAATAAACACATACACATACATATACATGGAGGAGGTATCAAATATATAAAATAGAATTTAAAATGGACAGTTTTAAAACACCCTCAGTTAAATTAAAAACTTTACAAACCCCGTCAGGAGCGATAAGGTAAAACTATGGTTGAGCCAGGCCAGCTAATTGGAAGAGGTGGGTCTTTAGCTTTGCACGGAAGGAGCGGAGGTCAGAGGTAGTCCTGATATCAGGGGGGAGGTCATTCCACAGGGCTGGGCCCGTCACAGAGAAGGCTCTGCTCCTGGGCGTCGCCCCCCGACATTGTTTGGTAGACGGCACCTGGAGAAGTCCCTCTCTGTGCGAGCGAATTGGTCACAGGGATGTATGGGGCAGGATGCGATCCCGCAGGTAAAATAGTGTGCTTGGCTCAAATTTATGACCAGTTGTAGCATCCTCTAGTCACATAATTGTGATATTTATGTATTGATTTATTTGCTGTTTTCCAGCAAAAAAATGCCCATTGGATATGCTGGATTTACTTAACAACTAAATATCTACTTAACAATTAAGGTGACTTATACCACTGTAAAAATGGTTCTAAAATCAAGCCTGGTCATGTGGTGCCTTGACTTATGACCTCAATGACTTACAATCATAATTCTAGACCCCACAGTGCTCACAAGTAAAGGACTATATGTAGGGAACTAAATTGGCTAATTTGATATATAAATACACTTTTAGGAAGAATGGCAATTTTAAATTCAGCTGTTTCACTAAGCAGTTATAAAAAGGTAGGTTGCTATGACTAACTTCTATTTCAGTCTTGAGAAGAGGATCATAATTACGTTTCCTTTACTGCTTTCAGTTCTTTGTAATAATTACTCGAAATATTTAATTCCCCTTAGACTGATTCGAAGTTTAATATCTTGGTGAAGCTGTTTTTGTGATTCTTTACTAATGTTTTGATTGTCATAGATGATTTATCAAAAATAACATCTAAATTTGTCCCTGTAAAGAATTTTTTTAATTGCAATTGAGTTATAACCTTCTTTTTAAGAACAATGAGCCAATCATCTGTATACTGATTAATGTAGATTGGTTTCTACATTTAGCATCTAGATATTCTTGTTCTTAACATTCTGTGCTTATATTTTGATAACCCTATTGAACAAATTCTGAGAAAGCTGCCATTTTTCTTTAAGAGAAGAAAAGCTCCAAAAAGATTTGGGTAGCATGGTCTGCTTCCTTCTCTATGGCAGAAGTGGGCAACCCTCACCTCATTGGCTGTATGCAACTTCTTTTCTTTGCCACCCTCAATACCTACCCAAATCATAAAGCACAAAGTCAACTTCAATGATTCAGTTCTTTGGGGATGGGGATGCTCCATCAAGATAAGTTTAATATTTATCCCCTTGACCAGTGGTCGGCAAGCCGCGGCTCGCGAGCCACACACGGCTCTTTACACATTTTAATGCGGCTCTTCTGTGTGCTGGGCGCCCGCTCCCCTCCCTCCTCTCGGGCACTTCAAAACAAGTGCCCCTTCCCCTTTTTTCGACCCACAATGATTAGGGAGGATCCTGAAGTCGGGCGGGGACGAGAAGCGAGGAGGCAGAAAAAGAAACGGAGGCTCAGGAGCTTCCCCCCGCCCCCTCCCAGCAAAAATCTAACCGGGGATTTCAATCTATCTAATTACAAGCTGAAGGCTGCCTGTTGTTTGGCATTTGCAGCTTGAACAAAGCCAATGAATTTATGCCTGGTACTAATTCTGGTCAGAAGTCAAAGCCTTTCACTTTTGTATGCAGGAGAAGGAGACATCAGCACAAATACAAAACGGTAAAAAATTCACATTGCTATTTCAATGGCCATTTCTTTTTACATCCCCTGCAGACACCATTGACTCTTCAGTGTTGTTAGTTGACAATTCCCATCATTCCTTAATACCAACTATGACTGGGGTTTAGAAATCAACAACTTATAGAGGCCTATGCTTGTTCAACTATACTTGAAAGCTTTTCACTGATTGGAATTGGAGATAAATTGTAGTGTTTTGATAAAAACTTTCTGAATAGTGTCCATTTAAGACTACATTTCCAGTATCTGAGCCATTTGAGAGTCGTTTGGTATGACATGGGCAGCAAATAAATTAGACAGACAGACAGACACAGACAGACAGACAGGCGGACGGACGGATGGGCGGAAATAAATATTGAAAATAAAGAAAATAAATTAGATAGATACATAGATATAGATAAATACATAGATAGGTAATATTGATTGAAGGGAGGAAACATCTATTGTCTGATTATTAAGGCTTATAAGTAGGGACACAGTGGCTTAGTGGCTTGTCGATCAGAAAGGTTGGCAGTTCGGCAGTTCAAATCCCTAGTGCCGCGTAATGGAGTGAGCTCCCATTATGTGTCCCAGATTCTGCCAACCTAGCGGTTCGAAAGCATGAAAAAATGCAAGTAGAAAAATAGTTAACAACTTTGGTGGGAAGGTAACACGTGCGCCTTTGGCATTTAGTCATGCTGGTTCACGTGACCACGGAGACGTCTTCGGACAGTGCTGCTGGCTCTTTGACTTTCAAACGGAGATGAGCACCGCCCCCTAGAGTCAGGAATGACTAGCATATATGTGCGAGGGAACCTTTACCTTTAAGGTTTATAATCTTGTTATTCTGGTGTCTGTTTATTAAGATGCTGTTAAGGTTTATAATCTTGTTATTCAATTATATTACAAATTGTTTGCATCAAGGTTTCAGAAAGGGAAGGCATTAATGCTTTGATGAAATAATAATAGAATGTGGTAAATTTCAGTGTGGGGAACTAGATTCCCAGCTCATCTGTGCAGTAATTTGGATGCCTTTGACAAATTATTGTAATTCAGCATTATGTGAGAATAAATAAAATAAACAAAGCTCTTATCTACAAAAATGACTTAACTGCCAAGTACTGGTCAAAAATGATGATATGTATGCCTATTTTGACATGCCAGACAAAAGTGATTTTCCACATGTGAGGATGTTTGGTTACGATTTGCATATCTATTTTGGTTTTCACATTTGATCTCATAGTACAGTTATTCATTTTCTCAGCAGTTTGCAAGCTGCACACATTTTTCCTTTCCTAATGAAAGCTGAAATATTTCCTTAACGACAGCTTGGCCTTGGGAGAAAAGCAAAATCCAATCATAAGTATTGCAAAGACATCTGGAATTTGACAGATCTAGGAGCCATTTTTAATTTCTTCTCCTACCAAATTACCCAAATATATTACCAAAAAATGGCTTTTTTTTTGTAATGAGAGCATTGTTATGCAGTTTCCTAAACTAGACAATATTTCAGGGAAAGAGATTCCTAGATAAGAGCCACTGAAGACTTGTTGATAAAATTGAAATCAAACCAGTGTGACAAATTAGGCCTAAGGTGATACCATTCAATCATGAAGTTAACTGTATGATTTTGTATCTGTTTACTTTATGATTCTGACTCAATTTATAGGGTTGTTGTGAAAATAAAATGGTTATGAGCCAGTGTGTATATTTTATAGCATTTCTGGGGAAAGAATAGAATAGTCATATCATAAAATTAATTAATAGTGAAGCTTATCCACAGGCACTCCTGAGATTCACTTCACATTGAGTAAATACTTAATATCTAATTTGATATTTCTGAAATATTTTTGTCCGTTTTATAGATTTTTCCGAACTTTGTTAGAAATAACAGTAATTTTTCAATGTATGTACCGGTACTTCCTTTTAGGAAGTGTAGTTTTGTCTTTAAAAAAAGTTATCTCAGAAAATCTTAACTATCATGAAAGTTCTCTAGGGAGATTACAGTGTCATTTAACACTAAGAACAAGAGGAAAAGAAAAATATAAAAATGCATATTAATAAATAGCAGATGAAAATATAGTTACATATAAAAATTTGGTATAGTGCAGACAGTACATTAAAACCATATTTTAAATGGCAGCTGGTTTATATTTTCTAGTTTTAAGGTTTATTAAATTTTATTGGTTTTATTCTTTTCAGTGCTCTTCATGCATACTGACTTTTAAATGTGATTTTAAATACTTTCACCAGAAACTTTTTTGATGGGAGAGGAAAATAAAGTCTATTGAATAAACAAGTGAATAACTGTAAGTTTGCCAAAGTTCCATGAAAAATTATCTGCAGCTATATAATTTTTTATATTTAAGAGTGAGACATCATATTCACAGAGGAGCTTTTCATTTATCTCTTCCAAAAACAGCTTCCTCTCTTCCTAGGTTAATCACTGAAGGTTGAGAAGCTTTGAATATAGAGGGGCAGGAAGCTACTACTAAAAAAAGGAATCACTCAGCCCTCTCCCTGAATCTAAAGCTGAATAGTTGATGCATATGCTTTGAAACATAACATGATCACCAGGGACGATTATGCCTTAAACAAAAGTCTGTGGTTTGTCTATTCTTCTATTAAAATATCAGCCAAAGTCTGTAGCAGTACTTAATATTATTATTACATACCAGTTTTACATGGTAAAATCCTCCTATCTTGAAAAGAGAAATAAATAAAACCCTATTCCAAATAGAATAATTTTCCTTCTTCAAAGGGTATGGGCTTTTTTTTAATTTTAAATACATTTGCGCAAATACTTTGGAGATTTTATTTATTCAGGCATTATACAAATTATATTGCCAACCATCTTAATCAAATTAGGCAATTAACAAGCAGAAATATAGAAACATAAATAGAAAAATAGAAAAAGCAATGAAAGGTAGCAATTAAAAAATAAATAGCAGTTAGCATCGGGCAAAAATACAAATTGGGCTCCACTAACAACGTGGTCTTAAAAGCTGGGGTGGGGGACGGGACACCAGGATTTTAAGGTTTTCCAAAAGGCCAACAAATCATCTGAAGAGATACAGAAGGGATGAGAAATATAGCCATCCCACTTGATCTGATAGGATGGCTGAAATCACTGGAGAAATGTGGATTCCACAAGTATTTGGCTCCGTGCCATGTAGGACTTATAGGTGATAAGCTACATCTTGAATTGTACCTGGAGCAAAGCACATACTACTGGTGTTCTGTAGGCATATTGTGTTGCCACTGCAGTCTGGCATGAATGACCATGAACCAGGGGATCCTGGTTGAGGAATGGGTGCAACAAGATGCATTTGTGCAAAGCCCCCCATGACCACAACTGCCATCTGCTCCTCAAGTATGTGCTTAGAGTTGTTAGGAATGACACATCTAGCATGCTGTGCCAGAAGCGCAATTAAACCAGACCCTGTTCTTTTTATGGAATCCCTTTATTTTTCTTGTATTTTTTTTCCTATTTCCTTTGATATAATAAGCTGGGATAACAAGAGGAATAAATCTGAATTTATTACTTGTGAAAAACTTTTAAAACTGAGCTGGTGACTACAGGTGACCTTAGGCTCCAGGTTACCCAATCGTGAAGTACTGAATTTTTAAATATTGGCAAATTCAACAGAAATTCTAGCTATATAAAAATGCTAAATAAATGTAACTTTGTAGTTAACCTAGCATGACCACTAGGAAGTGAGACCTCTGTCTATCAGTTATCTCAAGAACCAGAAAATGTACTAAGGTCTTATCTGTTTCCCTGCTAAATATATTCATTAACTTGATTATCTCAGATAAATCAGTGTAACTGTCATAATGTCAATATCAGAATTAATGCAACATTTCCTATAGAGGCATATGATGTTAATTAGCTGACTGAAAGATATTTTAAAAATAAATTAAAATAATACTTGGATAATATTGCAAAAATAAATTAAACTAACACTTGGATCATATTGCCGCAAGAGAGATTGTTAATAATAATCAGATGTTTAAAATAGTTCAATATACCTATTAATATTTTTTCCTTTTGTATAATTCGGACTGGAAACCTTCATAATGAATCCTGCTTTTTTTCTTACCTTTTTTGCCTTCTTATTTTTAGTTTGCATATCTTGATGCCAACTTTTCATCCTTAAAATTTGTATTCACTCGGTCTCCATTCTAAGAATATCAGGAAGGAATACAAAATATATAACCATCAGATTTGCCACAAGATACCACTGTCAAATCTTATAACGTAAGATTTAAGGGCAAACTAAACACTGCAACTTTATATATTGAGATGCTTGGAGACATAAATTTTACCTAGTACCAACATAATAGCAGACCTGATAGTTGTTGACATTTCATAAATGGTATCATAGAGAAGGGTTTTCTTCCTAATTCTTTACAATTAGGTTTTTCTGGAAAGATGCTTTCAATTATTTGAGCCTGAAGTGCTTTTTAGAACTTTAATGCATATTGCATTGGTCTTAGATGTGAATAATAAACCAGATTTTTTTAAAAAAATCACTATGTTCTTTTTGACTATGTTAAATAGACAGCTGCTGTGCATTCTGCATTGAATGCATGCAGCATTCCCAGCTGCTTTTGAGAACAGTATTCATATACAGTATTTGATAACAATATTCATATATGTCCAACATGTACAGTAATCAGGAAGATTTAATCCCTGACAATATACTCATCAGTAAATTGCTTATAACTCCACCCCCTTTTGAACTTGTGTATGATATCATGTACAAGTAATTAAAAGGCAGAATTTATGACATCACCACACAGTACGTTATATCATAATCATGAGATTCACACAACTGTTAAACCAAAACTGGTTATGATAAAACTGGTTTCTGCTGCTCATGATATTTGAACCATAATGTGACTAGTCAGTATAAGTATTAATCATTAATTAGAGGGGATTGACATCATTCTAATTTAAATATAAAAGGAAGTATTTAACAATATTATATTGATTCCTGTTTTGAACTTTTCTATGGTGACATATATAGCCTCTTAAGATTATTGACAAATATAAAACTAATAAAAGTTATCCATCTGTTTAAATGTCAGCCAGATTATTAAGTCACATTAAAATAGCAAGCCATGGTATAATAGGAATCATGATATAACAGGTGATAGCATTAAAATTCAGAATAAAAGAGCAATACAATGGGCATTATGTTAACTTTAAAAATAATAATCTTATTCATTTCTAATCAAATACAGTAGGAGATCTGTTGAATTCCAGAGCAGGAGGTACCTGGAAACTGGATGGAGTTTTGGACACAGTTCACCTTTTGCCTGAAGCAAAAGTGGTTATGTTGGTTTAATAAATAAGATGCAGTAGTCTATATTGATAGAACATTCTAAGCTACAGAATGGCTAAATCACAATGGTGTTGTGGTCCGCCAGCGGCCTGCGGAGCTGGCAGCAGAGTCAGACAGTGAGGAGGTTGGGGAGGAACATGGCCAGTCCTGGAGTCTGGGAAAGGCTCGGACGAGGGCTCTGTATTGGAGGCAGAGAAGGGACCAGGGCCATCGGGGAGTTATGTGCTGCATTTGGAGCCTCTGGAATCAGACATCAGCAAGGCAGAAGAACAGGGAGAGCCTGTTCCCAGTGCGCACATGCACAGAGCTGCCAGATGGCAAGAAAAGTAAAGACAGAAGGGATGACTTGGGAGTAAGCCTTGGAGGTGATTGGCCCCTCCCATAGGACATAAGGGAGGAGCAAAGGCACGTGGGCCTTTGCAGGAAGCAACTTTGTTCATGCTGGTTTAATTTTGAAGCTCCGTTTTGACGTGGGTGCAGTGGGTGCTTATCAGCCTTCTCATGAAAGACTTTGGCAGACTACTGTCAGACTCATTACGGGCTGTGAATGAACATAATTCACAGCCTTTGAAATAAAAAGAGAGTTTTTGGGACTAAGTGTGTTCTTTTTACTGTATCAGGAAGAGTAGGTCAGAACAAATATCTATGTATTCCATTAAACAAAGCCCGCATATCAACATTATGATTATGCTGATGTGTTGATCAGGTTTTGTTTTTTGTATAACTTCTTTTTATATAGTTTCTTAGAAATTCTTCAGCTAGTTATATTAGCCTTGAAATATGAGTAAAAGCTATATAATATGAATTGAGTCTTATAGTAATTATCTTTCTTTGGGTTCATGTATATTATTTATCTTGCTTTGCTAGTTAAGTTTGCATCATCTGCTCATATAATCTGATGTACTTTTTTCACTGAATTTGTAGGAGTACTTATATCTTTTATTGCTAGGCCTCCTAATCTCATTTTTCAGTAACAATTCTCCTTTCCATCTGTAGCTAAATATATGTACCTGCCTACTAAGGATATGATCATATGTTCCATCATAATATTTTTATTAGAATGTAATGTGCTACAGGTCTTTACTGATTTTATTGTAACAGACTAACATAGTTCAGGCTGCAAATCGGATTCCCTTGTATTCCCTTGCACAATACAAGAATATCTGATGTAGAAACTTTGAGAAAAGCAGTTTAGCTTTAATGAAAGGTTTCTCAAACATATGGCTAAGCATAACTATCTCGTACAGATACAGTATGTTATGTATTATTGAATTTTCGTATAGGTGCTGAACTCTTGAAGAAGAGAGCCTGATTTTTTGATTAAACAGAGCAGTTCAGCAGGCCACTCATTAGATGAATAAGACAGTCTCTGAGCATGCTGAGAGAAGATTCATAAGGGCAAAAGCTACCATTCATTAAGACCCTTTATATTATATGAGAAATTGCTAATGTACAAAAAATACCTGGTTCTGTGGGCGTGGCTTTATGGTCACGGCAGGGGAAAGATACTGCAAAATCCCCATTCCCTCCCCACTCTCAAAATTTCCGCTACCGGTTCTCCAGAACCTGTCAGAATTGACTGAATACCACCTCTGATATACACATCTGAACCAGGGTGGATTTGATTGAAGTCAAGTCGATTTAAATCATGGCTTAAATCATGATTTAAATCACTAGTAAAAAGGTTTGATTTAAATCAACTCCATTTAAATCATAATTTTTAAAGAGCAACTGTCATCTCTGTCCCGCAGCAACTCTTCCTCTGACCCGCTGTTGATTCATCGACAGTCCTAATATTGCAGAATATACAGCCTCATGCTACATAACTAAGCTCCTTTTCATGCTGAATAAACTAAATTATTAATGTATCTTAAATAGACAACTATATTTAGATAGATTTTTACTCCAAAAGCATTTTATTAAAATAAATTTGATTAAAAAAACTGATTTAAATAAAAAAAATGATTTTAATTTTTTTTTAAAAAAATCATAGATTTTTATCTACCTTGATCTGAACTCTATTTTCTAATACTCTATGAGCTGGATTTGACTCCGTATAGGTTGCTACTTAGGAAAGAAGAACAATACTGTATCTTTGTTATTTATTCTTTCTTGATTATATGGATTGTGAACAAATGTCTTAATGTAATTCTAAGATTACAGTCAGAACAGATGACTAAAATCCAAACAAGGAAAAGTCAAATTTTACTTTATAAATCACATTAACCTGAATATGCATTTATATGTGAATAGACTATTCATGAAGTTTGAAAGTTTGGGAATTGCCATGAAGACTAGAGTATTAAGTTTAATTCTAATGATATAACTAGATCAGGCATGAAAGGAGGAGTTAACGGGTTTTGATTTTAATGTAAGGGTTTTATTAACAGTTTATTCCCTACTTAAAAGTGACTATTGAATGCGGGTTTTCAAGAGACATTATTTACAGGCAGGAGAATAGACACTAAAGTCTATTTACATGAATGAAAATACTATCAGGAAGTACAGTTGGGGTCATATGAATTATTGTGAGAATTCATGAAACATACATGGGCGATAGCTCTATGTTTTAATCCAGTAAATTGTGATAGTGGAAAATCAGATAAAGAATTTTGAAGAAAATTATGCAGGTTGCTGAATGAATGCAACGCAGCGGGGAAATTCTGTCTATTCTGTAACTTAAATAGATGGATGGATGGGAGTAAGGGAGTGTACGGAAAAAATGATTGGTCCATTCAGAAATTTTAAAAAATGGGGATTGCTTGAATATGCTTGAGAAATAACAGTTTTGAATACATGATTTAAGAATACATCTATTAACGTGTATTTATGACAAAGTGTAAAAGCATGATGGATTTGACTTTGAATCATTGAGTGAAGGATAGTAGTGAGGAGAATGAGATTTCCGAATGTGAGATTGAATACTTTTTGATAGTGTCTAGAATGGATATGGCAAAAAATAGATGCAGAAGAAAAGGAAAGAAATGAAAGAAACTAGAAGGAAAGTAGAGGGACTGCAAGATGATAAAATGCAAGTCCTGTATGGAAGAAATTTTAGCTAGTTTACTCGGATGAATTCATGTATTTTGTAAAAACCTTCCCAAAAGTGAGAAAAAAAATGGATGGGAACATTTTTAGATGTTCAGACGATGGTGGAAAGTTAGTAGGCTGTCAGTGATATGTTGTGAAGAATGAATCAAATACAAAAATAAATACAAAACTGTTTTTATGTTAATGTGTATTTCTCTCCACTATTACATGACAGTCATTGGGTATATCAGGAGAAAAGTAAAATTAACTTGTGCGAAGTGAGAATGAGCTAGTTAAGAAGTGTATGTGAAAAAGCAAGAAAAGATAACGTCAAGAATGAATGGATGGAATTCAGTGGTAAATGATCAGTGAAAAGAAGGATATTAAAGTAACTTGATCATAGAAATAGAATGAATGAAGATCACTTTGGAAAACATACCTGTAAATAAAGTAGAAAATCAAGAAAGTTGGAATTGATGAGATTCTCAGAAAGGGAGAGGTGAGAAATTTAAAGAACCAAAAGCAATTTAGAGATGTGGCAAAGATGAGGTAGTTTGCAGGGATGGAAAAATATGAAGTGGTACAGTAAATGTTGGTTTTAAACTAGTTTTCTTTTTCATATCCTGCATGTTTTGCTTTTTTATTCTACTATTTCCTTTTTCTGTGCCTTCAATAAAATTTCTTATCCCGAAAAATAATATGGCATAACATATCAACTTCTGAAACCCAGCTGTATGTACCAAACACATTCTCTCTCTCGTTCAAAGTTAAAACAACACTGAAAAAAGTGACCATTTTTTCACACTTATGACTGTAGTGGCATCCCCATGGTCATGTGATCAAAATTCAGATACTTGGCAACTGACTCATATTTATGATGGTTGCAGTGTCCCAGAGTCACATGATCACCTTTTGTGACCTTCTGACATGCAAAGTCAATGGGAAAGCCAGATTCACTTAACAATTGTATTACTAATTTATTTGTTTGTTTGTTTGTTTGTTTGTTTGGATTTATATGCCGCCCTTCTCCAAAAGGACTCAGGGCGGCGTACAACATTAAAAAAACACACATCCCAAAAGTTAAAAAAAAAATACATATCCAAAAAACAAACCCAATTAATATAGCACTAACATTTAAAAAAATAGATAAAATTAATAGGCCAGGCCGGCTTGCTGGAAAAGCCAACTTTTTAGGGCGCGTCGGAAGGACCGGAGGTCAGGGATTATGCGAAGCTCCGGGGGCAACTCATTCCAGAGGGAAGGTGCTCCCACAGAGAAGGCTCTCCCCCTGGGGGTCGCCAGCTGACACTGTCTGCCCGACAGCACCCTGAGGAGGCCAACTCTGTGGGATCGCACTGGGCGGTGGGAGGCTACTGGTGGCAGTAGGTGGTCTCTCAGGTACCCTGGGCCTAAGCCATGGAGCGCTTTAGATGCCATAATTAGTACCTTGAATCTCACCCGGAAAACAACCGGCAACCAGTGCAGGCCACCTAAAAGGGGTGTAACATGGGAGCACCTAGGTACCTCCATGACAACCTGCGCGGCCGCATTCTGGACCAGCTGAAGCCTCCGGGTGCTATTCAAGGGCAGCCCCATGTAGAGAGCATTGCAGTAGTCCAGGCGAGAAAGGACGAGGGCATGAGTGACTGTGCACAGAGCATCCCGATCCAGGAAGCGGCGCAACTGACGTACCAGGCGAACAACTGCAGTGATTCACCTAACAACTGTGGTGCAGGAAAGGTGGTAAAATGGGGCAAAATTCACTTAACAACTATCTGACCTAACGACAGAAATTTTGGGCACAATTATGATCGTAGGTCGAGGACTACCTGTAATTTATAGGTTACACTTCATTTCTTATTCATGTGCATTCTTTCCTAGGATGCTAAAATGACATTGTGACATCACGATGCCAGTTCTCCACCTTTCATGTTGGGATTGAGACATATGCAAGTATGTAAAGGGCAGTGTTTCCAATGCATTTGTCACTTGCCTCAACTTGCAGATGCCTATGCTTGTAGCATTGGCATATTGCTTACATTTTATGTATGTATCAAAAGATGTACGTCTTTAATTTTAGCTAGATAAATTATTAGTTATAGCTGGGTGTTAGTATTATTTCAAATTTGTAATCATTGCTGAGTCAGAATTGTTACAAATATTGTTTATTAAATAAATCATTGTAAGTGGTACATTTTGTGGTGGTTCTGCTTGCATTTATTTCCATATTTCACTTTTATATTTTTATATGTCTAGATAAGACATGTTCTATACCTCCTGGCAGTAAATCATACCTTCAGATATGGGAGAATGATTATACTATTTCAAGCAAGCTGGTTTATGTATTTCTGGTTTCTCATTTTCTGATGACTCAAACTCTTAAAGGAATACTGGCTGTTTATTTCAAATATTGTTTGTGATTTTACGTCAAATGCCTGCTGCCATGAAAAAAAAATCAAGCAAGGAAGAAAATACATATGTTATAAAAAGCAATTACAAATACTAGGGCCACCAGTTCTGGACTGGATAAATTCAGATTAACTGGTAGAAGACTGCAAAAATAAGGGTTTTATATATTTCTTTGTTTCTATCAGATTTTTGCATCTCAAATATGATAACTCTAGAAAAAGACATTATAGAAGATCTTAATGCATCAGAATCTGCAGGTTGCTACAGGCTTCTAATGTGTAGACATTTCATCTCTATTTTGTCTCCTTTTCTTTCATAAATATCCCTAATGCATAATGGGCACATTATTTATTTGGTAAATAAATCTGACCCAAGGGATGGTATGCTACATTTTGTAATACTGAAACAACACTAAGGATGTCATCTCCAAAATCATCTAGGGAATTGGAATTGTACCCAAGGCATCTATTATCATAATTGCTTTTACATAAAATACATAAAATATGAAATCATGCTGCCAGTTCTTTAGCTGGTGTGGGCCTTCATTCATGTTGAGTTCTTCTCAAGATGACACAATGTAGTAGCATACTAGAGGTGTGGATCCAAGCAGTGTGGCTTTTTGCAGTTTACAGATAAAAATTTTGTGCTGGTTTATGCCATACTCTTTTAATTTCAAATTTCCCACAATTTCTTATTTTTATATTTGGTATGTTGTGAGCCAAAGCTTTATCAGTTTGTATTCAGAAATCCTGCAATATTTTAACCTGCTTATTTTTACTACTTTTTTGTCTATATGTCCCAGAAACTGATGTATGATAATATTTACAGATGTCCCAATGAATCATTTTGGTGACTGTTATGTCTTTATTTATAATTAGTTTGAATGTGCAATTTTCTTATACAAGCTGAGTATATGATCTATGTTTCTTCTGCTTCGTTGCACAATCTACACTTTGAATCATTTTTTAAAATTCTGGCCTTGATTGCATTACTTTGAATAGCTTGTTCTTGTGCACTCAAAATCAAGCCTTCAATTTCTTTTTTATTGTTCCAGTTGTAAGCTATTGCTAAGTTTTATCTTTATCTACTTCTCCCCTCAATATTTTGTAGAAATTGGCCATGTAATGTTTTTCCTTGCCAGCATTTTGTTTGTGTTTGATTTTATTAATTTAGACATCAGTCATCTCAGCTAAATGATTTTGGGTGGTTTACAGTAAAAACATAAAGAGTGATAAATAGAACGAATAAAAAAGAAAGATAAACAGCGTTAAGAACAAAACTAAAATATTGCATATTAAAATGGTAGAGGGAGTGCCCTCATGTCATCAACCAATCCCAAGTCACATATCAGTCTTTGATCCCCCTGCCAATTGGCAAAGACATGTGTTAACACTATTTAGGAAAGCTAGAAGAATCGGGGGCCTTTCTAATATCGGGGGGTAAGAGCAGGGAATCCTCTTCCTGGATCCTGCCAGACACGGGTATTTAACTGATGGTATCTGTAACATACGCTTTCTGCCTCACCAGGTGAGACTGGATAATGTAATTCGGAAGAAATTGTTTCTCAAGTAACCTGGTCTCATGCCAAGAAGGGCTTTAAAGATGATAACCAATATCTTGAATTGGACCCGAGAGCAAACTAACACTGAGTGCTCATGTGTAGCAGAAGTATTACATGTACAATGTGAGAGGCACTAAGAACTGTCAACATCACTATTATTATTTTGCAACCCATAATGCAATATCTATGATTTGGTCTAGTGGTTAAGGTACCAGGCTAAAAAGCCAGACGCCATGAGTTCAAGTCCCACCTCAACCTTGAAAGCTGGTTGGGTGACCTTGGGCCAGTCACTCTCTCTCGGACCAACTCCAAGGGTTGTTGTTGTGGGAAGAAGAGGAAGGTATGTTGGAGATGATCACTGCCTTGAGTTTGTAAAAATAAAGGTAAAATAAATAAATAAATAAATAAATAAATAAATAAATAAATAAGGATAAAAAGATGAATTCAATCTCAGAATTGATCCTCATAGTAATAAAAAAAGAAAAAAAATGAAGAAAATTGCCTGAAAACTATATTAATTCTTCTTAGCAGAATTTATGCAAAGCATTGTTTAATGCATTATTTAGTTAGATGGCTTATTTGGGCACTAGTGTAGCCAAACTTACCAAATATCAGAATGTCATACTTGTTTTTATTATATGTGGATTCTGAATAACTTTTTTGGGGGGACTTAACCATCTTAACCAAGCAGTGTTAATTATTAGTTTTCCTATTCATTTAATTTTAATGACAAAAAGTTTTAATTCAACTTCTTGGAAGTTGACCCAATTCTAAGAATATGCTCTTTAAATTTTGCAAAAAAATCTTTCTGTGAGACAAAACATATTTTTATTGCTTATCAAAAAAAAGATACAGACCATTTTCATTGTGTGTGTGTTCTTTTTGTGTGTGTCCTTTTTGCAATCAAAAGAAATTCTTGAACTGGAAGGGTACTTAGCCGTTAAGGTGAGAATTGAGTTGTCTATCTGAAAGCAAGGTATTTGCTAGGCCTTTTGAAATTCCAGATTAAGAGAGAGAGGTAGCAGCTGCAACTTCTTTTGCTAAGTGGTATACCTGATATTAAGAGGTGAGAGACAAGTGGGGAAAGTCCAAGGAAAATTGGATGTGAAAAATCAAGACTGCTGTATTGTTATGTGACAGAAGGCAAAGTAAACATTTGTTTAACTTTTCCACCTGTATCATTTTACCCACCAAATGGTAGTATTCATATAGTGTACTTCATAAATTCAAAGTATACTGTCAAGTTAAAATGAGTATGTCTAGAAGGCAAACTATAGGATAAATAGGATTTTTATGCATTATTGATTTATTTCACACTCCATGAACACAGAAAAGAAGATACATGCAGTCTAGTTTTTTTAAGACTAAGTATTTGTGTTAATTTTTCAGTTTTTAACAAAGTAAACAATAATGACTGCCAAACATTTATAAATCAGCCCTGAAAGCAGAATCCAACTTAACTTTGAACACTCATATATTTTAAAATGTCAAAGAATGTAATAGTAGTAACAAACAATGAACTTCTTACCCCAGATCATTAGAAGATGGAATGTGTCATATTTTGCTAAATTATTTTATTAGTATAGTTAAAGAATGGGATTTCACAGAACCAACTAATATTGTGCCCCAGAGATAGAGAATACATGTATGGCTTTGACTTACAGAACCCCCAAGCAGGCTAGAGTCTATTTAATGTAAGGTGTATTTATCTTTCCCTTTTAAGATTTGGCAAGAAGACATTGCTGCAGGAAACCTGTTAAAAACATTGTGAAGTAATAATAATAAGAATAATAAATTTTTATTTGTTAGCCGCACCCTCTCCCGAAGGACTCGGGGCAGCGTACAATAAAAACACATAAAATATACAAATGAAAAATACATAAACAGATAAAAATAAACACATACACGTACGTACACATATACATATACATGGAGGAGGTATCAAATATATAAAATAGAATTTAAAATAGACAATTTAAAACACCCTCGATTAAATTACAAGATTTAAAAACAAAAACAAAAACAGAGAGCAGAAAGAGTAGCACAAGGTTTGGGTCTCTCACAGCTACTTTCCTGAGGTGCTGACAGAGCGCATATGCAGTAGTTTTCCACTCCTCATAGTGTAATGTTGCCAGCTGGTTCCCATGGCTTGTAGCAGCATTCCTGTTCTTCCAAGTAGGCTTTTTCTGTCCTGACACAATTGATTGAAATAAAGGAGCAAAGTCGGTGCCCAAATGCAATTGAAGTTGAAGCAATTTCTACACTGTCCAATGAAACAGTTGGCGTAACAAATTGTGTAGTTAAGCTAAAAGGAAAAAAAGGATGCTAGATTCCAATGGGAGCAATGAACCCATTTTATTCCCTTCCTCTAGTTCAGGGCATTATTGCAGCAGCCTCTGCATGCAAAGAAACAGACTGATGGTCACTATATTTCACTGCCCTGATGAGTAAATCTAACATAGATGAATGGAAAAGAAACAATGTCAGATAAGATACTAACTATACCTCCTTGAGGGCTTGAGCTATTGAGAGCTGGTATTGATTCTGATATCTGGTAGAGCATAGACACTAATATGGATAAGACAAGTGTCACAAAATGGAAGCAAGGGATAGCCAACCTTAATAGTAAAATTATGAAAGTGCTTATTGTTCCACAAACAAGTATGGTTACTGTGGTTTTACCTTTAAATACGGTTGACTCTATTTAAAAATAATTATTAAAAAAGGCTTTGCTTAGAGATTAAAAGCAATTAAATTAAGCACATGCAGTAAAAATCATGATCATTAAAAACATTTTGTTGGGCTAAACGTATTTCTAGTATAGTTATTATGAATTTATATGCAGTTAATATATGCTTTTTAGGGATTCCTTATAGGATGCCAAATAATATGCTTTATTGCCCTCTCACAGTTGAACAAATGAATGTAAACAATTGTAATTGTAAGAAATATAAATGGTAAATATTATTGTTGAAATAACTTTTGGACTTCATAGAAAAAGGACCCCTAAGATAAAAAAATGTTCTGGATTTTGCATTCAAAGTTAGGGTAGTAGAAGGATCAGAGCATGTTTGCAATAAAATTAATTAGAAATTAATGAGTGTTAAATTTTGAGTAAGTCAACAGGATCAGTCTCAAAGCTGTCCCTTCCTGTGCATACAGGATGTACCTATCTAATAGTGTGTATAGATTTCTCATTTTGAAATCGTAAACAGATATCAGGATTCGATTGTTTTGCCTTAAGTACATAGGTTCAGTACATAGGCCTTTTTTTCCTTTTGATGTTACTGTATTCACTAAGCCTGAGACAATGGTCTGGATGGGGGTTGATGCATGCAATAATGAGCAACTGTTTTTTTTTAATCTATTACCTTTCCTTACTTTGGGCAAGAACTGATTATCAGAAGTTGGTCCACAACAAGTTATCAATGGCAACAATAAAGGGAAGGGAGTAGAATTCCCAACTTAGAAATAAGTTGTAGGAGAATAAAGGCAGAAGCAATTGTCATACTTAAGAGAAGGGTATTTTGGAGGAGTGAGACTCAGAATTCCATCCATAATCCTCCACAATTTTGCTATTGGGGCGGAAGAGTAGCTTCTGTATAAAATTATAGGGTGTCTGTGATTTTGCTACAATTATCTTCTTCTGAAGTTCACATAAAGAGTGAACAAAAGTATTAAAATCTGCTTTAAGAAAGCAAATCTAGATGTTCATATGTAGGATATTTAGAGCTACCTGGTCTAAATATCAGGAAAGCAAACAATATTGCTATTGCTGCAGGAAGTAACTGCAGTGCAGTATGATTTGACAGTGTTTCTGAAGGAGAAAATACATTTGTTATTCACAGTTTTCTGTGCTGAAAAACTCTTTGATCCAGCACAACTGAGAGGATAGTGCTTGTCAGCAGTCTTCCATACTCCCACATTCCCTTTTTCTTCAAGCACTCATGGACTTGTTTAAAAAAATTGGGAGGTTAATCAGGGAAATGGAATATAGAAAAAGCAGTGCCCCAAATCTACTCTTTCCCTGTTTTGTTGATGGAAATGACTGAATCAAAAAGGACAGACAGCAGATTGTACATTTTGCACATTTTGCACCTGGATTGTTGGAGTCTGGTACTGAAACGTATCTAGATAGAGGTTTCAGCTCTGCCCAATTACATGCCCTTAATATTTATTAACTCTTGGAATTTTGGCTTTAAATAGATTTTTTTTTGTTTCCCCCACAATTGTAAGTAATTTCAATTTGGCTTGTATACATGTATGTAATCAATGTAACATGTATGTGTGTATTATTAATTGGTATTTATAACTGGTAGCAAGGAAGCAATTGTATTATACCAAATGGCTGCTGTTCATAGAGATTTAAGAAATTTATGCTAGCCTGGTGTGATTTCTTTCCTTTTGATCATTTGAGCCTCAAAGTTTTGTGAACTTGAAAAAGAAGTTTGTCACTTTCCTAGTTTGTTGGATACTGGTCATTTAAATCTAGCCCCCTGACAAGACAATTGATTGGATTGAGATAGGCAGCTATAAAAGTTGAGTATATAAATAAATAAAGACTGCTTGGTGCTTTCCAGTGAGTTTGGTCTGAACTTTAACTGGTATTTGCTGGGAATAGGAAATACTGTATTATTTGTTTATGAAATGTGTAATTTCTAAATAGTCCAATGATTCAACAATAATAAAATATCTAAATATACTGTATATACAATTTAAAACATCCATACTAAGCAAACAAATATAAATATAATACAGAACAATACAATGCATAGACAGCATCTTCCCCAGTTATTCCTAAATGATTTCCTGAAGAGTTTTGTCTAAAACATTTTCTGGACCTGAGAGTGCTAATCCAATATCTAGGGACAGGCTGTTCCAAAGAGTAAGAAAAATGGCATATCTATCTGAACCTCAGTTCCTCCTCCACCATCCACTTCTAAAAATGGTGAGGAATCACAAGCAACCTTTCCTGAGAAATACTTATAAAAATATCTTCTTGTATAAGCAAGTTATTGTACCTTCCATTATCAGCAAATAATCTTTTCCCAAACAATGCTTTCAATGTTATCGTCTCTTATTTTTAAATTTTTAGAACAACATGGCAGAAATTTGAGTTTTTTTATGGTGCTTACATGAATCCCCTCTATTGACAGATTAGCAGTACACAAAAATGCTGTGTCCCTCCCACTCCCCACCCCAATATATCTGCATTATAATATAATGTCAAGAAACATGTTGGGAAAGTGTTGCCATTAAAATTCAATCATATATGACCTTTTCCAGGAAGAGTCATTCCCTATAACTATTGTGTTTGAAAATCCTGAATATTTCATGTTACTTTGTGAATTTTGCATTCCAAATGATAATTTGCTAATGTCTTCAAGTTCCCATGGGGATGCTGAAATACTATAGATGCTGAAATGGGAGAAATGATGGTGTAGCAAATAAGCTCAATGAGCTGTCAATTTTTTGTTTCTACAGGAAAGATTCTTTTCACTTGATTGGTACATTATTTACTGCCTTCCTCAGATGTCTTCCTTAACTAAATGTGCAATAGTTCCAAGTTATATTCGTTATTTTGTTTAAAAAAATCATCGGTTTGGTTTTTGAAATTTTAAGGTGTATGAATATTGTTGTAAGGTTTCTCTTAATATGCCGTGGCATAGTGAGGGCAAAAATTCTCTTTCCAGTTGCTTAGCAACCTTTTTTTTTTGGGTAGCAGATGCACACAGGACTCCTGATTGCTTAATGCCAGAGTTCTGGCTTTTGTCAACCTAAAACATTGGCTGCAAAAGCAGCAGTAAAAAGTTACATCGAAACATAGGTAAGAAAGGGAATCAGCATTACTTTGCTGATTACTGCAGTTGACAGCTGGCTTCTATTGGGGACGTGTAGAGTTTCCCCCGTTTCTGGCTATGCCTGAAGGCTTTAGACAAAGAGAATCATTTTTATAGAATGATTATCTAGAAGCAGTAACTCAAGGCATGGACTGTAAAGACTATGTATTTGACACCGTCTGATATACCAAGAAATAGCAAGAAAAAGGACCGCATAAAATAGTTAGAAGGTGCCAAGGGCAGAGAGTCCCTGGTATATAGCAGATAATTTATTGCCAGGTTGATTTCTTAACAGTGTGATCCTATTCTTCATTTTGCCATGTGAATAGCTTGGAATTTGTATGTAAAAGTGATCTTCCCATCTCTTTTGACCACACCACACATACAGGTGAAACTCGAAAAATCAGAATATCGTGCAAAAGTTCATTTATTTCAGTAAAGCAACTGAAAAGGTGAAACTAATATATGAGATAGATGTATTACATGCAAAGCAAGATAGTTAAAAGCCGTGATTTGTCATAATTGTGATGATTATGGCGTACAGCTCATGAAAACCCCAAATCCACAATCTCAGAAAATTAGAATATTACATGCAATCAATAAAACAAGGATTGTACATAGAACAATATCAGACCTCTGAAAGTATATGTACTTAGTACTTAGTTTGGTCCTGATTTGCAGCAATTACGGCCTCAATGCGGCGTGGCATGGAAGCTATCAGCCTGTGGCATTGCTGAGGTGTTATGGAAGACCAGGATGCTTCAATAGCGGCCTTCAGCTCTTTTGCATTGTTGGGTCTCATGTCTCTCATCTTTTTCTTGGCAATGCTCCATAGATTCTCTATGGGGTTCAGGTCAGACAAATTTGCTAGCCAATCAAACACAGTAATCCCACGGTCATTGAACCAGGTTTTGGTGCTTTTGGCAGTGTGGGCAGGTGCCAAGTCCTGCTGGAAAATGAAGTCAGCATCCCCATAAAGCTCGTCTGCGGAAGGAAGCATGAAGTGCTCCAAAATCTCCTGGTAGACAGCTGCATTGACCCTGGACTTAATGAAGCACAGTGGACCAACACCAGCAGATGACATGGCTCCCCAAATCAACACAGACTGTGGAAAGTTTGCACTGGACTTCAAGCATCTTGCAGTGTGTGCCTCTCCATTCTTCCTCCATACTCTGGGTCCTTGGTTTCCAAATGAGATGCAAAAGTTGCTCTCATCAGAAAAGAGGACTTTGGGCCACTGAGCAACAGACCAGGTCTGTTTTTCTTTAGCCCAGGTAAGACGCTTCTGACGTTGTTTGTTGTTCAAGAGCGGCTTGACAAGAGGAATTCGACATTTGAAGCCCACGTCCAGGATTCGTCTGTGTGTGGTGGCTCTTGATACACTGACTCCAGCCTTAGTCCACTCCTTGTGAAACTGTCCAACACTTTTGAATGGCCTTTTCATGACAATCCTCTCCAGGCTGCGGTCATCACTGCTGCTTGTGCACCTTTTTCTTCCACACTTTTCCCTTCCACATAGCTTTCTATTAATGTACTTTGATACAGCACTTTGGGAACATCCAACTTCTTTTGCAATTACCTTTTGAGGCTTTCCCTCCTTATGGAGGGTGTCAATGATGGTTTTCTGCACAACTGTCAGGTCAGCAGTCTTTCCCATGATTTTGATTCCTATTGAACCAGACTGAGAGACCATTTAAAGGCTCAGGAACCCTTTGCAGGTGTTATGGCTTAATTAGCTGATTAGAATGGGACACTTTGAGCCTAGAATATTGAACCTTTTCACAATATTCTAATTTTCTGAGATTGTGGATTTGGGGTTTTCATCAGCTGTAAACCATAATCCTCACAATTCTGACAAATCATGGCTTGAACTATCTTGCTTTGCATGTTATGAGTCTATCTCATATATTAGTTTCACCTTTTAAGTTGCATTACTGAAATAAATGAACTTTTGCACAATATTCTAATTTTTTGAGTTTCACCTGTATATAGATATTTAAAGTTTAGAGGTAGTATGAACTCAGCATTTTGGACTGGATTGCCTTTGACTAAGAAATTCTGCTACAGCCAAGTGTGGACTCCCAGTTCGCTTTTTACAAAGATATATCCATTAACTATAATTGTATAGGTGAAAAGTATGCAATAGGTGAAAAGGAAGGGAAGATTCCACTATTCTGCCTTCTCTGTTTTTAAGAGCTCTGCTAGAAGCACTTCAAAAGATGGTTGCAAGTTTCCAGCCTTGTAATACACAAGACAGAGGGCTCTCTTTCCAATGGCAAAATTATCAACAATATTATGTGTGTGAACTGATTTATGGGTGCTTCTTTGAATATGATTCTAATTTCAGTTAAGAAGGTTTGAAAAATCTTCCATTCACTCATAGTGCCTGCCTGGGAGATGCAGGGCAAATCTTGTTCCAGTGCCTGGCATCTGTATGGATCTGCATGGAGATATCAGAATGAGTCTGAACTTTCAAGAGTGAATGTGTGTTCAGAAATTAACTGACTCTGCAACAATATCCATGTTAGTTCCGATGGTTGTGCTTAGTTATGCCTCCCAGAAAGTAGTCTCTTAGTTCCTGCTGGAACAGCAGGTGGAAACTACATCCTGAAGGGCTTCTGCTCCTCGTCAGTTACTAGAGTAAAATGTATTGACTGTGGTGACTCATATTCTTGTCATTTTATGGATGGACTTATAAAGCATAAGTGCTTTATGCGGTGTTGCTCATGAAAAAACACTTGGAAGATGCATTTAGTGAAAAATGCACCTGCCTGCGTGTTAACCAGGACAATCTGATACTGTGATGTAATGTCATTATTATGATGATCTACAGTACTTTGGTTTTAAGATTATATTATATTGTTTCTGATAATTTATTTGATCAGTGTATTATAATGTATTGCATATTCTTGCATATAAGCCATTTAGAGGCAAATGTTTGAAGAATATTAAAGCATTTGAAGTAAACAAGTAACTAAAGCTATACATTTATCACCCAAGAAAGCACTGTATTATGATGCTACACTTATAGGAGTTAACAGCTGTGGGTTTGCTTGTTATTTCCTATGAGATAGCACTGAATCATATTTAAGTTGAGCCTATGAACGTTATAATGTATTTTGGCATCCACATAGCTTGCTAAACCACTAATATGAATACATATGCCCTAGATGTCACATTGTTTCTGAAACCACAGTTGATACTTCTATGGTTAAGGATGTCAAATGTAGAACCAATTAAATTGAATCAATTAAATACAAAGTATCAGGCATTTTACAGAACTGAAGTAGACTTGTTAACAATGCTGCTTCTGATCACATCTAGATGATGTCGGAATATTTTGAAATGAAACTTGGGAGAACATATTTTTTCAGAATTGCTATCCAAACCTGAATACCACATATGATAATTCTGGCTTTTGCAAGATTAGTAACAAGTCTGCTGAAACAGTGCCCTTGGGTCATAAAAAAAATTCGGTAGATTAATATAATATTGTTATTTCATTAAATGATAATGGCATTTTAAAGCTTTAAATATTGTTGTTCATTAACTGACTATGCAATAAATGTATTCATTATTCAGTTCATAGAATTAACTTTGAGGAACATTTATACAATAAAAAAAAAGTTAAGTTTGTCCTCTAATTTATTACTGCTGTTAAAATTGTTGACCCTGTTTCTAATTATCTTTTTGACACAGATGTGCATTATGTAGTGTAATGCAGATTAAATCAAGTCAGTAATGCTTTTTAAATGCTTGCAGTAATCAAACAATTTATCTGTGTACTTTGTAATGGAGATACTTGCCTTTAATGTACATTTTTTCATATCATTATTCCAGTTAACAATCAACATGATAATGTTGAACTGTTTGCTGTCTTTTCCTGAACAGTTTTGCTGACATTATTAGGGTGGCGGGGAATGTCAAAAAGCTCAGAAAAAGAGGAAAGCTTGAAAAATTTGCAGACTTTTGTAAGCAGTATTGAAATGAGTTATATAGCTATTTGCCATCAACATCTAGTATTCACCCTAATCTCAAATATATATTGTATGGATCATAAGCAGTATATGATATTTGTTTGCCCCCATTATCCAGGCAAAGCTAGTGAGACAATGGTTGTTGCCTCACTTCAGAGGGCAACTCCACACAGGGCAAACATACCCAATAGATTTCTCCTAACAATCTTCTCCAGCTGTTTCATGGAGATACTGAAAAGCATTGAAAAGAGAAATCCTAAAGAAATAATTCCCATTTCAAAGAGCCTACTTTGTAAACTCCCATTTGAAATCTATATGACAAAGGCCACACTTGGAATACTGCATTCAGTTCTGGTCGCCACGATGTAAAAAAGATGTGGAGACTCTAGAAAGAGTGCAGAGAAGAGCAACAAAGATGATTAGGGGACTGGAGACTAAAACATATGAGGAACGGTTGCAGGAACTGGGTATGTCTAGTTTAATAGAAAGAAGGACTAGGGGAGACATGATAGCAGTGTTCCAATATCTCAGGGGTTGCCACAAAGAAGAGGGAGTCAAATTATTCTCCAAGGCACCTGAGGGTAGAACAAGAAGCAATGGGTGGAAACTAATCAAGGAGAGAAGCAATTTAGAACTGAGACGAAACTTCCTGACAGTTAGAACAATTAATCAGTGGAACAACTTGCCTCCAGAAGTTGTGAATGCCCCAACACTGGAAGTCTTTAAGAAGATGTTGGATAGCCATCTGTCTGAAACGGTATAGGGTTTCCTGCCTAGGCAGGGGGTTGGACTAGAAGACCTCCAAGGTCCTTTCCAACTCTACTATTGTATTATTGTATATACTAAAGAATTGAAGGGGTGGGTATTAGAAATGAGTTATTGGAAATATTAGAAATGAGTTATTGGAAATATGCCAAACACGCCCTCTCCCTTGTTCCATATTTCTTTGCTTGCTCTGCTGCTATTAGCTGCTTTGTCCTTCCAAAATTAGCTGCCTTTCCCCTTCTATGATTGCTTGAATTGTTCCTTAAACTCAACAAGCAGGGAGAGGAGATGATTAATTGATGGTGCTGCCCTAGAACTCAAGCAGGGTCATTTGTATTCAGTTTGTCAGGATATTCTAAAAGAATATGGCATGAAAGCAATTGAGATAAACTAAGCCTTGCCTGGCATGTCCAGTCATCCTAGTTACAACCCATAATAACTATTGTGACAACATTTTGTAAATATACGACATGTATCAATTGATGACTGCATTACATGGTTTTATTATATTGACATCTGCTTATTTATTTTACAGAATATTTTGGGGGAAGTACATGTACATTTGGTTCTAATACTTAAAGTTAAGGATTAAAGCATGATGTATGCAGAGTTAGAATCAATATTCTTTATTTTAATACTGTTATGGTGATGTAATGCACATTTCACTTTCTTGTCCTCACACTAACAGCAGCAACACAACTCTTTAGTTGTACGATTAGATATTTAAAGAGAGATATTTATGACTTAATATAGCACAAAAATGATTTTATTAAAGTATTGCTCATATATATCCTTTTTCTGCAGTGGTGAGTTTCAACAGAGTGATATTCCAAATCAGTTATATTAATTACTTTAAAAAGTTTTTTTTAAAAATAAATGGTTGTTTCGTGTGTTTCATTTAATTTTCTACCATGTTTGAAAATTATTTGTTGTAGACATGTATCAGTGTAAGTGTCTATATTTTGATACAAGGATTTTTAATTAATGCATTTGGCAAGTTTAGATTGATGTTACATTTTTATGAGCTTATCCTGTCAAATTATTCAAATAAACTGAAGTTGGTGAAGCTACATGGGCTATCATTTATGAATAATTAACATTTTAATGTTTCTCCATATGTGTTGTTACCCTTATGTCCACAATTGATATCAGCTAACTAAGAATATCCCTACCAGGATTATTATTTTCTATGCCTTTAGTAGATAAATAAGCTTGCCTTCAATCTGCCTTTTTTGGAGGAGGATAAAAGACAGGTCAGGAGTTCATGGCTACTATGATTCATGTTGGATACTGTGCATTTGATCAGATGTTTGTCATGGAGCAGATATGATAAAAGTGAGAGGAATTAATATTAACGTTAGCACCAATATTATATATTGGTTAAAGTCTACGACTAAGAACAGGATTTTCAGATTCTACCTTTAGCCATGAAAGTTCACTGAATAACAATTGAACTTTCTCAACTTAATGAACTTTAGAGTCTTATCCTTCAAAAAAATAGAAGGAGGGAGCATTATATACACTCTTGTATTGAAAGTGGAATATAGATTTAAAAAGAGCAAAAGCAACATTTTGTTGTGATCTAGGGAGAGTGTCTGATATGTCTTCTCAAGTTAGTTTCTTGAAAAAAGGCTCATGCATTGCTTATCTGATCATTGCCTTGGTAGCAGCTCTTTCTTCTGCCCTTCAAAGTCATTCCCTATGCCCTCTACATTCTCCCTCAGCCAAATCAATTATACAGGGTTACTATTGCAGGGATAACATTACGGGAACTGTCTATGAATGCTGCCTTGAGTTTCCAAAGTAAAGGCAGAAAATAAATGCTAGGGCTGAGCAAACATTTGGAAAAGTGTTAAAGACGCCTATGTACATGCAGGATCAGACAACATGGAGAAGCCCTCAGAGTTGCCATGCTAAGGGATAGAGAGGATGTTGTAGTATTTTAATATTTTGTGCTGGAGCTTCAGAATGAGCATAGACTATTTACATGATAGTATAATTAACTTAATGTTTCTAATCTCATTGCAAACATCTTCAAACACTTTTGTAGAAATGAGCTACAGTGCTGTGCATTATAATGAGCAAAAGAATACATGCTGGATATTAATTTATTATTTATTACGATAATTTGTGTCCTGCCTCCCTGCAGGAGCTGAGGTAGTTCACAGCACAATAAAAACGATGAAATACAAACATTTAAAAAAGAAGAATCATACTCGTTATAAAACTTCCCATCAATCAGTGATAAACCCCACATTAAAATTAGACACCCCATCAGTTGTTTTACAAAATTACTTAGTATCTTAGGTTTTGAAGCCTCTGTCAAAGAGAATGATCTTAACAGGCTTTCTAAATATTAATAACAAAGAAGATAAAACAACAGCATGTATTGATGGGTGCGTAAAAGCTATTCTAGAAATGTAGTCCACCTACCTCCAGAGATGCGCCCTGCTCACATTCTAGGGATAGTGTGTCTCAGCAAGCTTTCTCAGTCAATTTCAACAGACAGATTCTACACAAAGCAGATATTCCCAAATGACCAAATATGATCAAATCTGGTTGTTAGATAATGTAATGAAACTACTAGTCTTTTTGTCACCTTCAAAATATGAGGGAGTTGTCAGTCTTTAACCAATATAGACCGAAGTCTGATATTTTGGTCAACTATACTGCAAATACATGAAAGCTCTCTTTATTTTACTCCAGAGTATTGTGTATGTATATATAAAGTTCCCACACAATGTGTCATTGAAAACTGTCGAAGAGTGGTGTAGTTGGGCATCTACTCAGCACTGTTACCTAGGGGGTGGATCAGCACTGAAGTTCAAAGGGATGCATTGGGCTAAAAATTTTAGTTCATTCGTCTTTGCTTCTTTCATATACCAGTGTGCAATGTCTAGGATCTTCGTCACTTTATATCCTGTAAAAACTAAATCTTAGTTGTCATTGCTCCATTGTTAACAAATAAATTTTATTTTGTTTTTGCAACCAGACCCTCAGGAATACTGTAGCTATATTGCTTTGTGGTACCAAAATTAACAAAGTACTTTAAAGATTATTAACATTAACATTAATATTATATTAGCTTAAAATATATGAGGTGTTCTCCTGACTTAGAAAAAGACAGCAATGCTCAAAGGGAGAGTGAAACAGAAGTCAGTGGAGGGAAGTACTTTCTGTATTTTGTTTTTTTGTGAACCCCATCCCCATGCATATGTTTATGTGGGTGTATCTGGATATTGCTTGATACACCCATTATAGACATAGATATATATAGTTGTTGGTGTGCCACATTTTCTATTTTATTTTGTTCCAATGCTGTTTTTAACTAGAGAGCTTTATGATTAATATGTTAAAAGCATAAGGAAATATAAATGCTTGATTAATAAATAAAGACTTCCTTCAATTTCTCCTTTTCAGATCATAAGTAAACTTTGGGGATTTTTATCTATGTTTTTCTATGGATTATTTGAATGTTGTTCTCCTTGGTTAGATTGTGCAATATCTTTTTTTTATATCTTTAAAACTTCTATATTTCAGGATTTCAAGACTCCTATTTTTTTTTTTTTTGCTATAATATTAAAATTATATTTTTCCATCATCCTGATATTAACAAATAGAATGGATAGATCATAGTAAGATCACAGATAAATAGTGAGATGAAAGAAGATGGCATTATTGATGAATGGCATATTGAGTGCCATCAACTGTTAGATCAAAGTGTTTTCAAGTTTTGTCATCCGGTTTAGAAAATTAGCGAACTGATTGTTACACCGGTTGAATCCCACCACTGGTAATAATGTATTACCTCAAAAGAAGTCTTCAAGGATTGAGTAGACACATGTACAACAAGACATATGAAGCAAAAGTATCAAATAGTTGTTTTTTTTAATCTTACAGTTCAGTGCTTTTATTGTGGTATGAATGCACATGTTGTATGAAGCATTGTAGTGAAGTATCCTTGTTGCTTTCTGAGATTGTTTTTCTATAGGCATTTCATTACCAAACTAGATAACATCACAGGTGCTTTAACCATGTCAGTCTTGCTGGTTCCTTGATTGGGCTGTTGCTTATTGATACCTTATTTGGCAGTTCCTTGATTGGCATATTGTTTGCTTCTTGATTATCAGTTTAATGTTATTCTTGGTGTTAATATCTGCTCATCTGTGTGTTGGGTACTGGTGAGGAGGTGTTCTGGATTTTTTTGTTTCCTTTTTTAGCTTTTTGATTGTCTCTTTTGGATGGTATATAGGTATTGTTTTTTGTCTGTGTGCATGTGGATGGCTTATTTGTCAGATTGTCAGGCTTCCAGGAATGTTCTAGTATTTTTGGACTTGGCTTGCTCAAGGCTACTCAGTTTCCCATTGAAACTATGGTTAAGTCTGTTCATGTGTTGTGAAATTAAGGATTTTCATTATCTCTTCCGACTTCCAATTGGTGTTCATGGATGCAATCTGCTAATGTTCTGCTAGTTTGTCCTACATAGTGGCTGTTGCAATCTTTACACTGTATGTTGTAGATGACTCCTGTTTTTTCTTCTGGGCCTTCCAGGGTCTTTTGGTTTACTTTGGATGTTTTGGAGGGCTTTAGTTGGTGTGCTATAGTGATGCCATGTGGTTGCAATAGTATGTTGGTGGTTTCAGATATATTTTTGATGTATGACAGTTACACAGCAAAGAAAAGAAACAGATCATCTATATAACATCTTCCAACAAAATGATTATCCACACAACTTCACCAAAAAGTGCCTGACCACTCAACCCAATATAGCACAATCAACACAAGCTGTGAAAATGATAACGTTGCCAGATGATCCATTTCCTTTTGCTGATGTTCAAGGTTGCTGTAGTGTGTGCTTGTCTAAATAGTGTTCTTACATAGCTTCTCTTGCTCTTACATAGCTTAAAAAGACAGAGAAAGGATTGGGGAAATGTGTGTTCAAAAACATCTCTTGTGCTCCATGAGGCTATCTCAGGAGGATGGAAAGGAAAAGATATGGAATCTGTTGCAGACTTTCACAACCCGATGCTCTCCAAATATACTGGAATTGCAACTGGTAGGAAATTCTGGAAATTATAGTTCTGACATATCTGAAGGCCTTAAATAGAAGTCTAGTTCAACAGCAAACTATTGATTAGCTGTTATAAAGACATATTTATGGCAGAAGGTGAGCAGCAGGTGGTACATTTAGTTCACTAGTGAAAAATGAGTCAGCCTGTTGTCAAACACTGCAAATGCTAAGTAAACCTAGTGTAATAGGTGATATTAGCACAGTAGGAAACATAATGAATGGCAGAGATGAGGAAAGGCAAAATAGTGAAGGGAGAGGAATCTGGGAAGGATCATGTCATAGGATTGAAGGCAAGAATGAATAGATTGCAAGGCGAATAGGAGAAGGTAAAAATACATGATGTTTTGCACATCTATGGAGATATTTAAGCCTCGGAAATCAGAATTACCACTCATTTGTGAATAGAATAGGAATAGCAATAGGAATAGAGAGTTGGAAAAGACCTTTCTAGGTCTTCTAGTCCAGTCTCCTGCTCAGGCAAGAAACCCTATACCATTTCACACAAATGGTTCCTTATCTCTTCTTAACTTCCAGTGTTGAAGCATTCACAACTTCTGGAGACAAGCTATTCCACTGATTAATTGTTCTAACTGTCAGGAAATTTATCCTTAGTTCTATGTTGCTTCTCTCCTTGATTGGTTTCTATCCATTGCTTCTTGTTCTGCCTTCAGGTGCTTTGAAGAATAGCTTGAATCCCTCTTTTTTGTGGCAGCCCCTGAGATATTAGAACACTGCCATCATGTCATCCTAGTCCTTCTTTTCATTAAACTAGACATACCCAGTTCCTGCAACAGTTGTTTATATGATTTAGCCTCCAGTCCCCTAATAATCTTTGTTGCTCTTCTCTGAACTCTTTCTAGAATCTCAACATCGTTTTTACCAAAACTGGATGCAATATTCCAAGTGTGGCCTTTCCCCAAGGCATTAGAAAGCGATATTACCACTTCATGTGATCTTGATTCTATCCCTCTGTTTATGCAACCTAGAACCGTGTTGGGTTTTTTGGCAGCTGCAAGAGACTGCTGGCTCATATTTAAGTGATTGTCCATTAGGACTCCAAGATCCCTCTCATAGTTACTACTATTGAGCCAGGTACCACTTATGCTATATGTATGCTATACACCTATGCTAATGTGCATTTGGTTTTTCTTTACTTTTTAAGTAAGGTTCAAAATTTAGCAAATTATTTTTCCATATTAATCTTGTGTAGCAGCAAGATAAATGAAAGGTTGAAGAACTCAAACATCTTTCTTCCATTTGCTTCAGATCTCTGCTCACTGACCCTTTCAGGGTCATGAATTAAAACAATTGAAACCATTTCTCAGTTAAGGAAGGATACTTCTGGGATGGCAGCCATATCTCTTGCTACATGATAAGGTTCTGTTTGGGAGAAACAGGAATAAGTATTCCTTGCCTGGGATCAGCTGACATTCTTACGAATCTTAGATGTCATTGCAACAAGTTGTTTTTCATCTTCCTCATGTTTCATGACAAAACTCTTAATATAGAAAATATATTAAAATTGAAATCATGCTTAGAATTATTGTAAAAGACAAGACACGCCTGTTTTGTGGTCAAGTAAATACTTTTGACAAGTGTTGCTATTTCTTCTCTTCTGCAAACCTTTCTCTTCTAGCAATTTGTTCCTTTCTTAAGCGGCACAAAACCAAGAGGAAAAATTGAGAGAAGGAAAAAAAGAAACTGTTTGGATGGAGAAAGATGTATTTTTCCATCTGGGTTGTCTACATTTCCCAAGGTCATTAGCTAGAACAGCTGGTAGAGTACTGCTTTTGTTGGCCTAATTAAATGTTTTACATAAAATTCATACACCATCTGTTTAATTTATCATTATGGCATCCAAGGAAAAAAGCAAAACTATGAAAGTATTCAGCTCTAATATTTATTTTAGAATTAATGTCAGTTGCCTCTTTCTGTTGGTAGCTCCTCTGCAGAAAGTCCTAGTCATATCACCTCAATTCATATATGCATCATCAGCTCTCAAAGTCACAATGCCAACTGCACAGTGGAAATGAGGAGGCATCTATTTCCCCCCTGATCACTTTTAGTCCACATGACAAGTGATACTGGCACAAAAGGAAGAGGATGTGTTGTGCCAAAACAGTAATACTAACTCTACATTCTTGCCATCTACTAAATAGCTGAGCTTTTATAGGCACTCTCTAGCAGGTGGAATTCGGTAGCAGGTGAGATTCAGCAGAGGAGGTGATCAAAACACTGAATTTATGGTTGTGACATGCTTTACCATCTGCATTGTATTTAGCAATTATGGCTACCTCAGGAAGAGCCAGCACAAAGTGGCTTTTCTGCTTTTCTGTTAAGGAATTCTTAAAAGCTACAGAAAATAGTTAACTGGTTTCTCGCCAGATGCTAGTTGATGCCATTTCTAGTTCTGCATAATAAATAAATGTTGATGAATTGGTTAAAAGCAGCATATGAATATATAAATAAAACATATTCATTTCATAGCAACTCTCAAAGTAAAACAACTGATGTTAATAGATTGGTTTTCTGTTTTATGGTGAGATTAGCATTTGTAGCCATAGTCTTATGTGTCAATAATTTTCTTATATTGAGAGCTTCTAAAAATCTTGTCATGTGACAATCCCTTTAATGACTAGTAATTTAAATATGTGGCAAAACTTACTTAAGAGGCTGTGATGAATATTCAATTTTATGACTTCTATATTAAATCATGGCAAATGGTTTAAGCATCTCTAAAGTTTCAGTTAATATATTGCAGCTTGAGGATATTTGGGGGGGGGGGGGGAATCAGTAAAAATAAGTTAGCCAGACAAAACAAAAAACAAATATAAGATAAAATGCATAACCAATTAACCTCACAGAATTGTACATTCCTTTATTTTAGAGTACAACTAGCACTATACAGAAACTTTACAGAATGATAACAATGAAACTAAGTAAAACAAATAGCTACAGATTTGAACATTCAGGAAAATACTGAACTGTAATCCAGATGGGAAGTTATCAGAGCATGGATTATTGTGGCTAAACTATCACTGCCCAGGGATACTCACAATTGTTAGGCCAGGCAGGCACAGCTGGCTGACTATACTGTGAACCTGGGAAGCTTTCAGAGCCTTAAGTGACAGTGTAGAATCTAATGCAAACCCAATTGCACTGAAGTCAAGTAAATCAATATTTGATTGTTATGAGTGGCAGGAGCAGATATTTTGCTATATTTGGCTTCATTCAAGCCTGCAATAACTCATCTGAATCAAACTATGACTCATGATGTCATGTCCTGAATGTCACCATCTAGAAAGAAGAAAGAAGCCATACCCGAAAGAAGCCTGACAATGTTTTCCTTTTCTTTGGGTTTCCAACCTGGTTTGAGGTCGGACCACGGATGTCCAGACACTTCACCAAAGCCATGTGTACAAGTTAGCCCTCTCATTCAGTCAAACAATGGATAAAGATTCTCAGAACAATCTGATATTTAAAGCAACTGCTTTAAGAGCTAGAGGAAAGATGAAAACACAATAGCTATCAAGATATTTATGTAAGAGAAATTACTCTTCCTCATGAGGCTGGTGATAATGCTACAGAATATTAGTAAGCTTACCCATACAGTTGGAATGGGTAAATTCTTTACAATGTTGTCCTCAGCTATAAGCAATTAGAGGGGTGAAGATGGAAAGACACCTGATCACAGTCTCCATGCTTCTCTAGTACAGCAGCAGAATATAGCATAGCCTTCTTTTTGAGTTGCAGATCCGTTGTAGGCCAATTCAATACAAAACTGATTGTCTAGGAAGCAATTCAGGAATACTCATTGCTGAAGCATTTCTGATAAGCCATGCCCCAGCTATGCACAAAGGACCTCCGCTTCCTCTGGGCATCTATCACCATCTAGAAAGAAGAGGTTTCTAGCCATACTTGAAAGAAGCCTGACAATGTCCTCCTTTCCTTTCCAACCTGGTTTGAGATTGGACTCCGGATGTCCAGACACTTCACCAAGGCCATACATGCAGATTAGCCCTCTCATTCAGTCAAACAATGGATAAAGATTCCCAGAACAGAGATCAGAGATATACTTACATGTCTATAAGTGGCTTCCATTCAAACAAAAGAACACAAACTTTTTTTTTGAAAACTTAAAATATGAAATCTCTAATCTTCTGTAAAGTATTTATCATGTCCCTAAAATGGGGCTTCAATATCTGGGTTATGGTAGTATATCTTCAACATGCAAAAAATGTTTTGGGCTAGATTGGAAATTTCAGAAATTACAGACCAATTAACAGCATATATTTTAGTTTAATTGAGGAAAAACATTAAAGAAAATACTGTATTTGCGTATGTGTATCTTATTACTTATCTACATCTTTTTGACATGCTCAAACATAAAAGCTAAGCGAGATAGTTCTTTGTATTGTATTGTATTGTATTGTATTGTATATATTATATTATATTATATTATATTATATCTTGTATCTTGTATCTTGTATCATGTATCATGTATCATGTATCATGTATCATGTATCATATATCATATATCATATATTATTATATTATATCATATCATATATTTATTATATTATATTATAAAGTAAGAATTATCTCACTTAGCTTTTATAATGTTTGAGCATGTCAAAAAACACATAGATAAGTGATAGACACTTAATATAGATGTTCAAAAAGCTTTTGATTAAGACTCTCATCAAAGTTTCCAGAGGAACTTACCATTAATTAGATAAGTAGTCCTCTTGGCAGAAGAACATAGGAAGTGGAGAATATAAATTAATACGTAGGTCTCTAAATGAAGGAGTGTAAACAATAGACCCTCTGAGGAGAAGTCGGTTTTTAATTTAAGGCAGAAGGCAAATAATGGGAGACATGATAGAGGTGAATAAAATTAAGCGTGTTTGAAAGTTAAAGTTTATCGTTCGGGATTGGTAAAATGAGGACCCAGCTTGATGGAGATAATGTGCTGACTCTGCAAACAGCTTAGAGAAGGCTGTAAAGCACTGTGAAGCGGTATATAAGTGCTACTGCTATTAATGCAGAAGTAATCCCTCCCAATGGTTCCTAATACTAAAACTAAGTTTATGCAGTGTTGAGTAATATAGAGGTCCCTAGGTAAAGCATACTTAAATGAAATTTGACTATGTAATATTAATTTTGCTGTGAAAAGATATGGTGAGGCCAGGATTTGCTTTAAAGACATTTTTTTTGCAGCACATGGCTATCAGGTGCCTGGGTTTTCCTTGGCAAGGTGGAAAACATTTGATTTATTAAGAATTACAGTGACTGCTATGTAACAAATGCCAGATATATTTATGCTGTAATCAGTATTCAATTTATTTTGCCACTTCGCCAACCTCTGTAGGGAAAGAGAGGTAGTGTCATCTGTTCCTTGTTTTGGTAGCAGCCACATCACAATAAAACTGTTTGCTTTTGACCATGAGAGAGCTAACACTTCAGTAAGCACATGTTTTGAGAACTACATGTTGCCTGTAATGCGGGAAGCAGAATTCCTCCGATTACTATTTATGAGGGAAGGGAAGAGTTAGCTTGCATTCATTTCCTGACTTTGGGTTTCCAATAGTCTTCTAGATGGCCACTATTGGAACAAAATGTTGATCTACATAGGTTCCAAAACATTGAGTTGGTAAGTTTACAATAACATAAAAATAAAGTTTCAGAAAGCATGTTTTATGCATGCTTTAAAATTAGGTAGGAGCTGAGAATTTACCTCCACTATACTATCTGAAATTGCTGTCGGCTGCCAGTGTCAGTTCCACACCATCTGCAGATGCTTTAATCATATTAGTAGCTACATCTGTTCTTGGGAAGGGGACACATCTTCCCTTTGAGAACAGTTACCTGGTTGTAAAAGGTTTGTTTTTCTATTGTTATGCAGAATAGCATGTCACAATTACTAGAGACTACTGGACCATGATAAAAAAATAATACAAATACCTAATTTGAATCTCATTTTTGGATTTTAGAAATCGATTAAGCTGTAAGGCACGATGCAATTGAAGTCGAGGCACCCAAAATTAATACATTTGAATTCACTCCCAGTTAACTTGATTTGCAATGTTTTTTCTCTTTCTTTTTTTCCTATCCTAACATCTTTTTCCCATAATTTAATTTTAGAATAAAAACAGCTGACACAAGCAACAAAGAAATCCTTATCCTGGTTTATGAAGAACCATAATGATATAGTTGCATTTTTTAAAAAGTTGTGCTTGCTGATTAACAAAAAACACCTGCCCATTTATTTAGGAATATCAGTGTTCTTAGTGATACTGAGCAACTGAGGCATGTTTTGTGTCTTTTAAGATCACAACAAAAAGATATGAAAAAGAAGGTGAATAGTCAGATTCTTGCAAGAAATATTGTGGGATTTATGGCTAGTTTTGGCTCGGGTATCTATCCAACTCCCAAATTGTTTCTTGTCTTTTTTTACCTCTTAGGTACCAGAGGAAGAGAGGACATACCTTCCATTTTAAAATCAAATATTTTATTTCACTATTTTTTTATCTAGGAATTAGAGCTCTCAAATGTGCTTCTTTTCACCTGTAGTACCTTAGTAAAATATATCATGACCAGAGACACAATTTAAAACTACTATTAAAAGATACTTTATATTTAACATAATGCAGTGGATAAAAAGCAAATTCAAGTAATTATTTCAATTTTTTTATTATAAAAGATGCACATTCATTTGAGTGAGAGAAAAAGAGTTGGTGGAAAACATGTAGTAAATGTGTGAATGAATGAGATATCTTCACATGGCAGTAAAATTAATGCACTATTTTTATTTAGATTTTTTCATACAATAGATGTCCGTAAATTTAATAAATATATATTAGAAGACACTGGGCATGCTTGAGGTTCTGTCCTTGAATCATGGCTCTTCAATAACTCTGCAGATTATATTGCATTTATTTAAAAATCTACTTCAGTCTTTCACTGCTGTGAAACAACAAACTTTAGAAATTATAAAATGTGCCCCAAAGGCCTCCAGTGCTATAATTAGATTTGCTAGTTGTAATAGTAATAACGTTGCCCCTGCAATACTTAAATTACTTAAAGCCAAGGTGTTATGTCTGCTGTATGACACACAATTTCTCATAAAGATAAAATGCCCTTAGAAAAATATATAAGAACTATGTTTCAAGTTCCTTGATTTTTGCCAAATGTTCTTATTCTGCAGGAACTGAGTTGTATCTCTGTAGATACCCTCTTGAGAATTTGCTGTTTGGCATGCTGGCTGAAAGAACTGTTCTGGGATGAGTTTTTATCCCAGTGTATCTTTGCTGCTAAGTTTATTTTCTCTTGGAAAAAAATACAGCCTTTTGATTTACCTTATTTTTGATCTGTCAGCCCAATCTATATTTTTGACCAGGAAAATCTATGTTAGTGGCCAACAGAGCTTGGACCTGCAGAACAACAAATCATTTTTTAAAAACTTCTGTTATGATCTCTGTCGTAGATCTCCCACTATTCCTACTTATTTTTTCCAGTAAACACTGTCTTGCGTAGAAAGGGCATTTATGCTAGTGAGGTTTAAAGCCTCATCCTTAAATGTGTTGGAGAAGAGACATACTATGGCATATTCAGAATGTCACTGTTGAGATGAAGGTGTTAAGACAACTTCACACATTTTGCATGGCATGATAACCAGTGTGGCATCAAAAAAAAAGTAATATTTAACATCTTGTCTAACACAAGTTCATCAAAATCACAGGGAAGGATAGAAGTCAATTACATTCTCCAGAACAGGGGTCTCCAACCATGGCAACTTTAAGCCTTGTGGACTTCAACTCTGAGAATTCCCCAGCTCAGCTTTGCTTTGCTAGTTGGGGAATTCTAGGTGTTGAAGTCCACCAAGGGTTAAAGTTGCCATGATTGGAGACCCCTGCTCTAGAATGTCCACTGGATGATTGCAAAACTTTTTTTCCTCAAGGAAAGAGGAATACACAAGCATTTGTTGTGACAGAGTTAGCCCCAAAAGGGGAAGGGAGAAGATTTGGAAGTCCCCTAAAGCTCATCTTTTTTTAGCTTATAGATATTGACCCTTACCTGCTGAGCATCAGTTTGATTCACTGTTTCCTTCAGTTGATAGGAATGCCTATGGGAGGAGGTATCAGCATAGTTCAATATTTGAAATTGTTGAGTAGATTGCTACTTGCCATTCAAAGCAGTAAAATCAATCCAAATATAAATGTGAACAGTTACTTCAAAAAAACTGGAATCCCATGCTTTCTTGTTTAGTAGAACAGTGTATACAATCACACTTGGCCAATAAATTATTCTATTCTATCCTATCCTATCCTATCCTATCCTACTTTACTCTACTCTACTCTACTCTAAAAATGAGAAATGTGTTGACATAGGATACAGTGAGAAGAAATTGGAGTCAGTTTCAAATTAACATCATCTCCGGGCATCTTTCAGAGATGTCTTTAAGAAGCCCATCAGTTTTGTGACCATTAGCGTGAGATGCTACATATTTATGAAAGCATACAATATTCCAAATGAAAAATTCCTTTTATATTGAAATCTGCAATGATTATACATTGTAAGAAGGAAGACACAATTGAAAATATACGGGGGGGGGGAAGTAGCCATCTTCTCACCATCACTATTATTTTAAAGCTTATGTTAACAGTTTCTATTTGTTCATTTGTTAATTATTATTTTTTAAAGCAGAGGCTATTATCAAATTCATGGCGGAGATAGCATAAAAGCCAGATCTCATGATAAAAAGAAAATCCATTATACCAGAGAGTATGATGCTAATAAAATTTTCATGGGAAAAAAAAAGGTTGATTTGACATATGTAGAAGCAGACACACCTATGTTTTACGATATTTAAATTTCTGCATACAAAATGGTATATGGTTGCCTGTAACATCTGGTAAATATGCTGAGTGTCTCCTATAGATATTCCCTTAAAGAAGAGGAAAACAACAAATGTGCTGTTCTTACACTGTAGATGCTTCTTCCAGGTGTAAATCTATCCTATTTGCTGCTACAGGGCAAGCATCATAACTGACAGGTCTTGTAGTTTTACTATAATTGTGAGCCTTGCTTTAAATCACCGTGTCTTTGAAACAGCAGGAAGTGTTGATGTATGTTCAGTTTTAAAACAGCAAAGGGCATCACTATGCCAGCACCTAATAAACCATGAAAAGACATATAATGCTGTGGTTGCATTTCCCCCCCCCCTTTCTTTTTGCTTGACATCATACATTTAATAATACTACAATTTAAGATTTCAGCAGAAATCTCTACATCAGGTAGTTGTGGGGTTGGGAGAAAAACTCAGATGGAGGACGATTGTGATTCTGTTACAAATATTGGTTTTTAAGGAATAATTGATGAAATTCAGAATTAATGGTACTGACATCATTTAATTACGTTTGATTTAAGTTATGTTGTTTGTAACGGTGCCCCCTGAAGTGAGTTTTTGATTTCTTTCAGAGTCTTGTAATTGATTGTTGATAATGATTAGTGTATGAATTTACTTTTGTTAGCCATTTTAAGATTGTGCATGTGTGCTGTGTACTCTTTTGACTTGAGCTACAAAAAGATATTGAAGAACAGGGAAAGGTACAAGAAGAAAGAAGCCAAAAATTGTGAAGGGACCACAGGAGAAACCTCTACTATCTAGAACTTTTAAGCATGGAATAAAAATGGATTAGAAGAGACATGATAGGGTTTTATAACTGTGTATAGTAGGCCAAATATCAGTGAAAAATTTCTCATTGCCTCATGTTAGGACTGAAGAGTTACTCATTAAAAGTAATTCAGGAGGATTCAGGATCAATAAAATAAAAATAAGTTATATATGCAATTTATTATTGGGTTGCAATTTAAATTGGATAAGTGAGAGCTGAAAAAAAGCAATGCAACAATGGCTAACAGTGGACTTGGAATAATTATTTCCTTTAGAACTACAGGCAGCATATGCTAAACACCAGTTGTTGGGGACCCAACATAACAGAGGGCTGTCTCCCTTCTGTCCACATTTGGAGGTTCCAAAATTCATCTAATTTACTACTGTGAGATCCAGAATGCTGAACTAGATGGGCCTGTAGCCTGCCGGATTCAGCATGGCTTTTCTCTGTCCTCATGAAGCTTCAGAATAAGATCTCGGTACGTTGACTTAATGGTCTGTTATTTGTTTAACCGAGAAACATATTAATTAATACATAAAATGCATGCAGCCCTAAAACATAAACAGCTTACCCAAAAAGCCTTTGTAACCATAAAATAGATTTTTGAACTTCTACTTAAAATAAACTGATGTAGGGCTTTGCAAATAAAATTAGTATTGATGTTTAAATGTTATATTTATTTTATTATGGGGAGAAAAAAACAGTATTGTAAGAGTTACATGTTAAGATAGTAATTGACATAATACATGCTTCAGGACTGATTTAGGAGATCTGAAAATCATGTTTATAAATATAATTTTAAGGACAATTTAAACCTTTGGTACAATATTGTAAAATGTATCAACTCACTGGAAAGTTCTTTTTTTTTCAAGCCGACCATTTCCTCTCTGCATTATTAGTGTCTTAGATTCAGAGTAGAATTCCTACCATCCCTGGAAAACTTCTGAACAACGAAGCATTTGTCCTGAAGAATCTGGGAGCAAAGGAGGTTGGGGGGGGGGGAAACTCATATTGTTTTGCGAGCAATTCTTAATATTCCCAGTGTTGCTTCAATCAGGTAGCTCCCAATCCACAGTGAAATCCCACTTTGACTCTCTTATTCATAAGAAATTTTGAGGTTAAAAAGTATAAATGAAATTAAAATGTATTGAATTTTTGTTCTGGGATGAACACATTTTTTGTTCTGGGATGGTTGTATTAGAAACAGCTTTCCATTCTGGTTCGCTGTATCTCTCCTGCTAGCTTTCCACCATGTGCATCCAGTGTTGATGATTGCCTACTCTTGGCCAAAATTATAAGGGGAGTTTGCCAACCTTGAGCTGAAAGTGAAAGTCATATTTTCTTCTTTTCTCTGGCTTCGTTCTAAATTTCCTAAGTTCAGCATCTGACCCAACCTACTTTAAATAACAGGTCTGAACCTGAACATCTACAAAAAAAGTAATAATAAGGAACTGTGGCAGACAAAAGAATCTTCCAGATTCCAAATGACTTAAATTTCAGGTTATGTAGAGGATGGTAAACAGGAAGGAAGATAAGATCTTAGTACTATAAACATGCTGACTCAGCCCATTATGAGATCTTAATTAGGTGTGAAGCTCAACAGAAGAGCGCAGAAAGCTTTGTATATGAAAACTGTACAGTAGACATCAAGTTTGAGAAAGGATCGATCCATATGGGTGAACTGAAAGTTCACTCAAGTATTGAAATGAGCTTCAGCACAGTGCAATGGTTTCTTCCTTTTTTTAATTAGCCAGATTCCTGTAGTACATAAGTTGTAAAAGGGAGATACTTGGTTAGATTTTGTTGCCAGAGGGCAATTTAGAATTGCTCCAGGCAAAATCAACATCTTTCTGTATTGCCAGATCCCTTAGAAAGTGAAGAATTGTTGGTAAAAAATTATTTATCGGGGTTCTTGTAGCTTTGCATTTGATCATCCAAAATTATTTTCTGCAATGATCTTCTATAAATTACATGCTTCATGAATTACCGTATTTTTCAGAGTATAAGACGCATCTTTCCCGCCCAGAAAATAGGGTGAAAACCCGTGTGCGTCTTATACACTGAATACAGCATTTTTGGCCTCCTGAAACTCTGCCCCCTTCACAAAAATGGATGTGCAGAGGATTTGGGAGGCCTGCAAAGTGCTCGTGGGGGCTGGAGAGAGCAAAAATGAGTGAAAAATGGGCCGTTTTCCCGCCCCAGGAGTACTCTACAAGCCTCCCAAAGCCTATGCATGCCCTATTTTTTTGCAAAAAATGGGCCCGCTTTTCATGAAAAATGGGCCATTTTTTGCTCATTTTTGCCCCCCCTGCCCCCAGGAGCACTTTGCAGGCCTCTCAAACTCTCTGCATGCCCTGTTTTTCACAAAAAGCGAGGCGTGCAGAGGGTTTGGGAGGCCTGCAGAGTGCTCGTGGGGGCTGGAGAGAGCAAAAATGAGTGGAAAATGGGCCGTTTTTGCCCCCCCAGCCCCCAGGAGTACTCTACAAGCCTCCCAAAGCCTATGCATGCCCTGTTTTTTTTGCAAAAAACGGGCCCATTTTTCATGAAAAATTGGCCATTTTTTGCTCATTTTTGCTCCCCCCTGCCCCCAGGAGCACTTTGCAGGCCTCTCAAACTCTCTGCATGCCCTGTTTTTCACAAAAAGCGAGGCGTGCAGAGGGTTTGGGAGGCCTGCAGAGTGCAAAACCTTTTTTTTTAAAAAATTACCTCTTCAAAATCTTGGTGTATCTTATACTCTGGTGCATTTTATAGTCCGAAAAATATGGTAGTTAATAACCAAGTAGAGTAGTGCTCTCTGGTCTTTCCTAACAAAAGCAGTAGCTCTTTGTATTTGCAGAAAACAGCAATTTATGGAGTTTTTATTTTGAAACAAATCAAAAATTTGAAAAATATCTGAATTAGCAAATTAATAGAATTCAGACATTATAGTAATTGTATTTTAACTAATCATTTAGTTTACCTTGAATGTATTTTTTTTTACTATTGCTTGTAAGCTTCCCAGAAACATTAAGGCAGTTGATAGCATATACTGAATGAGTGGATGAATAAAAAAGAGCATTGTATTATATTGATAAATTTAGCATTTAAAAAATATTTGTATGCTCATGTTTGTATAGCAAAATGTATGTATTGATAAATAGAAAATTATATATTATCCCACTAAATTCTGCTTCATTATACTGATATATCATGTGGAATTATAGTTGCCTGAATAGAGTGTTTTTCAATACATTTAAGAACTTTGTGCTCTTGAAATGATTATGATGCTATCCATTCAATCATGTCTGATTCTTGTGCCACCTTTTTCTACCTTTTCTCATCTTGTATGGTTCCTTTCAGTTATTTTATGCTCTGGTTTGGCTCTGATGCAGAGATGGGTTACTCCTGGTTCTGCCCGGTTCTGCCGAACCGGTAGTGGTGATTTGGCTTGGGTCACAGAACCGGCAGTGACCAGGCTGGCCATGTCCCTGAACCGGTTCCCCCGGTCTCTTCTGCTATTGCCGGCATGTTTCTGCGCATGTGCAGAACAATTTACAATCAACTGCACATGCGTGAGCAACATGAGGCGGGCGCACACGCACTGCGAACCAGTACCAACCGGTACAGGAACCCATCCCTGCTCTGATGGTGTCATATTTTAGGAAGAATAGTAGATTTTAAAATGAATCTAGAACCTTTATTTTTACTCTTATTTTTGCTGCATATGTCTGACTGTTTTGCTCATTATGGAATGCCAGCAAAGACTGACTTACTATTGTCCCTCTCTCTTATTATTACATTTTTTAAACAGGCACTAAATTACATTTTTAATTTGAAACTTACTTCAGGGCTATTTTGAGAATTGTTCTTCCTTATTAAATTGCTGAGAGGGGGAAATTATATGTGGATGATTCTTGGTGTGGAGGGGGGAGAGAAAGATTTACATTGCATATATTTTATCCTTTCCTGACCTGGTTGTCTTCCGGTGATTACTTTCAATTAACAATGTTCCATTTCAAGTTGTGGAAAATCTAGGGATATAATTTTCCTAATCTTGAAATGTTGCGACATTGTTCTTTCAGATATTAGGGCATATATTCTTAACTTTACTTTTCCTGTGTAGAAATAAAATGTTTAAAGTCTCTTATTAAATACTAACATTGCAGCATGACATGGGACAAAGCTAGGTATGTATATACAGTATATGATGGCACAGGGATAAAGTCTTATCACATCAACCATCTCCAACAATGAACATCCCCATAGGGCCCCCCAAACTAATTGGCAAAACCAATTTTTAACCAAATCAGGTTTCTTTGAAAAATTAATTGAAACGTATCATTTGCCTATACTAAATTAATCCTTTAAAAATAATTTCAGAATTAAATACAATGCATATAAAATGGTCTCCTCTTAAATACATGCATACATACACACTCTTAATTTGTATACCTCTGAGAAACTGCATGGGATCTTACTAGAAAATTATATTTCTTACATAGACATAGAATTCTAATTTTGGATGACCACAAATTCTAAGCTTATAGTAAGGTTTTAAGGAAGGTTTTAAGGTTAAAGCATTTTGGCTTGCTGAAAACCATTCTTTTTCCAATAACAGAGATTTGAAGTTGATTTAGAATATGCAAAAGGAACACTGTTGGGTATGACAGAAGACCTGTAGTTGGTAGTGAGATGCTTTCAAATCATGTTTTCTAACTTGCTGTCTTTAATCATGCTAGAAATATCGCATACCCTCCTTAACTAATAAGCACTGGCTGTCATGTTATATAATTCATTCTTAACCAGAAATATCCTAGGCTTTGTTGGCTTTCTACCATCTTAATTCAAGTAGTCTATCTTAATTATACTTTGGTTTGAAGGAAATGTCAGTTATTGAATTACTGAGTAGTAAGTAAAAAGAATTGATTAGATCCAGGATAATACATATACTGAGCTACTCAACTCAGTAATTGAATTGAGATGAGTGTTGAATTTTATGAATGCTTTTGCACATACTTTCAACAAAGTTCAGAAGAATGCTCACAGGGGCACAAAGGGCAGTCATAATGCTTCACTGTTGCCTAAGGAACTGAACAAATCTTCATTTTTTTTTTTGCATTGTGTTATTGGATAATTGTATATTAAATCAAGAAACATCAGAATGTAGGGATGTACATTAAAGCCTTATCCACTAAGACTTGTCAGTTCCATAATTGAATGTGAACAGTGGTATTACTAAACCTGGCTCAAGGTTTATGAATTCAAGCAATACATTTTTATTTGTCTTAATTGGGAAAAACACAGCAGAAGAGCTTTCATCACATTTTTTACATGATGCTTAATTAGCTACAGCTACATGTTTTTAAAAAATATACAAGATAGTAAGAACGTACAGTGCTTCAGATTTGAAGGTGAAAAGGTGCTTCAAATCATCCAGAGATATTTACAAAGTACTTTCAGGAATTATTTTAGCAGCTGTGTCTTTTCATGGATTTCAGCACAAGCTCCAAAGATACAGTAGGTTAAGGAGGTGCCAATAGGATATATTCATGTCCTCCAAAACATATTTTGTCCTTTGACTCTGAAGCACCATGCAGCCCTAATCAAGAGTACAGGGAATTTTCAGGATAAAACCAGTCTCGGGTTGGGGAGAGAATTGTGCACACATGGACCTACATTTGGTATAAGGAAGTTCTAGCATACTTTCTGTTTATAAAAGGCAAGTTCACAGATTTCTTTTGTATCACCACCATTCCCACATGGAGATTTATTATTCATTGCCATATAAAATAAAACTTAAGCTGGAGGGGTAATTCGGGAGATGCAGATAGACCTTTTCTTCTCTCTTAAAAAAAAAGATAAATAATATAATTCCCACTGTATTTCTGGAGGGACTAAAATTCCATTTTATATGCAAACATCACTGTATGCATAAGTATTTCCAGCCTGTAAAGCACAACAATTTAAAGAAAAATAAAGAAAAAAGGGTTGGAATTAAACAAGGGAGTTAACTACAACTTTACTGAGTTTGGAGAAGCAATGCCAACTTATTACAGTTCTCAGTGAAGTCCAGTACATAAAAAGAAGCAGTTCTTTTGCAGTCCCATAACACAAGGGTGCTTCTTTGGGCTGAATGGGAGTCTGCTTTTGCCTGTTGGCTGATGACTCTTGCCATAGCACATACAAAGCATTTTCCTCTCAAGCTCGCTGAAGCTTTTTGTTTGCAAACCATGCTGTATTTCATTCATTTCTACTTCCTAAGCATGGGAATGCATGTGGTGAGATGGATGATAGTAATTTTCACAGTTTAAGTCACCACTTTATCACCAGGAAGTAAATAGACCCTTATGATGTACAGAGTATAGAAGAAAGAGTTTTTTTTTCCTTATAGCATTAGGCTACTGCTAGGGCCTGTCAGGTTTTCTTTATGGTGTCTTACATTTCAGGTGCTATTTATGTTGGTTCCAGGAGAGTTTACAGCTCACTTTTAAGCTTCATTTAAGGGCATGAGGCTCTAATGAAAACTAACTGGTTGTTGATTATAACTATGAAAAATATATTTGGGTTAAAAAAAGAAGAGTGAAGGCAAGCTTAAAACAATTTTAGTCTCTTAGTGAGATTGACAGTGTAGAAAATTGAGAAATAAATAAATAAATTTCACTCCTAGTATTTTTTCCCCACTTGCAGAGTCTTTCCAAAGAGCTAAAGAATGCATACAGACTTCATCCCGGTTTTACTATATTTGGCAAAGCAGGTTACAACAAAAGATTTTTGTTTTATCTTTTTTTTAAATTAGAAGTATACTTTGCATTTCAGTTTCTTTATTCAGATAAAAGAAAAAAAACACCTCTTTCTGTCAGTTGCAGAGTATATTATACTTGAAAAAAATTGAGATGCTGTACAGTAATACCAAAAAATCCTTAAAAAACCCCAAAGCTTCTTAAGAAGCCTGAATTGTAATGCTTTCAGCTACAGCATACAAACATAAAATGGAACCTCTTGCCTATTTCTTAGCAGAGTCGATTCATCACTGAAATCGGTTAAAAGTGGCAAGATAAATATATTGCTAAATCTGTTTTCAAATCCTCCATTAGTTTTTAGAAACAATGCCTCATTCTTCATCATTTTCTCCTAATAAACATTTGTCTGGTAGACCTTTCAAATCAGTCAAAGCCTTTCTTATGATCAGTGACCAAATGCAGGTACAATTCAATAACAATATTACAGGAGTAAAAGGGGAATGGGGTAAAGGTAGTTAACCAATTTAGAAAGATAAGAGAAAGGAAAAAAAAGTAAAAAGAATCAATAAATGAGTTCTTAAATATTTAACGCAGTGAAGATTGCAAGGGAATCTTAATTATGTATATACAAACTATATACTAATATTAACATACCTAATATATGGAAATATTTAGATAATTCAAATTTGCTGGTAAAATATGAAAGTATAAACTAAAATAATACAGGTAATCCTTGATTTGCAACTCTAATAGCGACTGGAAAAATTCATCATTAAATCTGCTTCATTAATCATTAAGTGAACAAGAATAATCTACAACAGTGATGGCTAACTTTTTTGTCCTTGCATGCCGAAAATGCACACATGCACACGACAGCGCATGCGTGCGTGCCCACCCACACCCAGACTACAATATGCGTAAAACCCGCCCCCTGTGCATTCCCCCACCCCGCACCCCATTTTGGGCCTAGCAGGCCTCCCTGAAGCCTCCTGGGACCAAAAAAGGAGTGCAGGTGGAGGGTACTGAACACCCCCTCCCCCCGAACCCCTCCCTGCATGCCTATGCTGTTACAAGTGTTATGTCAATCTTGTATGCAGTTTAGTCCTCTCTAGCATTCATTTCCATTGTTCAGTGATGCATTTCCTGCAGGATTTACCTCTGACAGGGCAAGTTTCTGTATATAAACAGAGAGCAACCCCTTCTGGTCTGAAGATGTTGCCTAGTCAGGTAAGAAAATGTGTGCAAGCAAACAGAAAGGATTCCACAGAAAAATAATGGGAAAACCAGGAAGAAAACACATCATTCCAGGTATGGAATCTTTAAAGCAATCTCAGTCTCAAATTGTCATAAACAGATTGCATTTCTAAAACTGCTTAGGTATCATTTTAGGATACTGTAAGTGAAAAGAAGAATTTATAGTGCATATAGGTGACTTTTATGGAGAGGATGGGTTTCTATAAAGCATATTGTCAAACTGAAAGCTTCACACTCCATATTTATGTGGCTTTATAGTTGTAAAGGAAAGCCCAAAGGCAGCCTATTAAACATCCCCATCTTAGTGTGATTTATTATATGATGGATAGTAGATTTGATACATTTTCTTTATGTTTGGTATGCTTTATTAAATTGATTTATGACAGGGTAAATGTAACAAAGCAACACAAAGCAAAATAATAGCAGTTCTTTATAAAAACCAAGCAGTAGGTTAGTATGTAGTATTCAAACCACATTTGGATTGCATTTCAACAGATACTTGAAGCAGCCTCATTTTCAGCTAGTCTCCTTTGAGACAAGCTTGATTCCTAGTGAGTTCATGGGCACGTCCAAGCAGTTTTCTTGGCAATAATACAGGACCCACATTCAAATTAAATGTATTGCGCATAAAGTTTCTCTGCATAGGCCTATACTTTTAGCACCTTGGATAAAAAAGATGCAGTACTTTTCCGTTCATATTATATGTTAAGCAAGCAACAATTAGTGATTAAAACTGAAGGCTAAACGGGCTGTTGTGGCACATATTTGTATTAAGTGTGGCTTAAGAAAACAGTAAAGAGAAAACCAGACTCATCCTGTAATTAGTGATGGGAGCATGTTTTTCTCTCAAAGACAGCATTCACTTAGAGTTAATCTGTTGGCTGCATGTAGATTCTTGATGAATATATTTTATTTTTTCTTTACGTACACTGAGACCATATGCACCAAAGACAAATTCCTTGTGTGTCCAATCACACTTGGCCAATACAAAATTCTATTCTAGATTGTGGGAGGGAGGAGCCAATTTTGGAAAAACCAGCTGGGTTTACTGATGTTCTTGAATTCTCCCCCCCCCCCTGCCATCCCTTTATATTCCTCCCAAAGGATGTTCTCTTACAGCAGGACTGTCAAATTCCTGGCCTGTGGGCAGTATGTGTCATGTGCTGGCCACGCCCCGTTTAGCAACAGGGGGAGGGAGTCCCAATACATGTGACGCTGCCATGATAATGTGAACCCTGTCTTACAGCAATCTGAACCCAAAGTTTTAGCACACTCTTGAAATTATGCTATAAAGGTCACAGGGCATTTACCAAAGACTACAGAATGGCCATATATTTGTAAATCTTGAATGTTGCTCTTGGTAAACCATGAACTACTTTGCTCATTCTTTAATATTGAAATAAAGTGGAATGATAGTTCTAATTTGCACTTACCTGACATTAACCTAGGTGCATTTCTCTGAGCCTATTAAATGGAACTAGCAAAAATTCAATAGCAGTGCAAAAAAATTGAGCCAATTCAACTGGCTTCTGTAGTATTATTATTATTATTATTAACATGATTGATAAACTCAACTTTTAGCACTTTTCTATTGAGGGTAACACATTTGGAAAAAGTATTTTGAAGGCTCAGAAAGTAAGATGAATTAAGTCCCTTCAAAGGAATTAAACATGTGATTTGTGGCTTACAATTAATAAATAATATTTTCCTAAACAATCTAGATACTATCCCAAGTAAACTTTGGAATGTTATAGTTCACCAATTTATGTTAAAAACTTTTTGATGAAATGGAGCATCCATGAGCACTGAAAGCTGAGACACACTTTTAGTGTAAATGAACTGAAAGAGAAAATTGATATGTTACATGACTTCTCAGTATTGTTATCAAGATGTGACTAGATTGTTGTAGTTCATTGACTCTCCAATTTACAATTCAGCTTAATATTTTTTTTAAAGAATCGGGCAAAGAGAAATTTCAAATAACCCAAGAGCGCAGAATTTATTTCTGTTGTTTATTAGAACACGATATTACTTTCAGCTGTAATTAAGTCTCTTAGCTAAAAAAAAAATCCCAAAGACAAGTCAAAGACGTTGCTATTTCCAGTAATACAATGGAGGACTCTAGAAAGTCTGTTCCATCATTCATATTTATGTAGTTGAAACTGTCTTTAAAAAATCTATATATAAATATTTGTAATAGATATGTTACATATTTCTAAAATAGTAATGTCAGCATGAAGACTGATTTAATGTAAATATTGTCATTTCAAATATTTGAAAAAGGATGTAGAAGTTGATAGGAATATGTGTATATGATTGTTTCTCACATAATGTGGTAAAATAAGACTGATATATGAAAATACAGTATGTGCTGAAAATTATATTAATTGTCTAACAGAACACATCTGCCCTGAAGAGAGGTGGTTGATCTGTTGTTCATGAACATTTGTGATTGTTGGATAAAATTCAAAGGAAATTAAGCATTTAAATAAACAGGCCTTAAGACTAAAATCTCTAGTGCTAATTTTGTCTCTGTAATGTAGCTGTTGTTGTTGTTAAATACAATTCCCTCTTAGTTTAATGGAACTTTCTGCTACGTAAACAATTTTATAATGTGACACAAGCTTGCAATCTGAACTTCCAAGCACAAAATGTTGGCGTACTCCAAAAAATCTGTAATATTATTTTTACTTAAATTGTGTTCTATAATTCTGATTGTTTATCTGTCAGCTAGAAATACATTCTCACATTTCAAATTGGGATTCTAATTAACACTGCAAGGCATGGCGTTTCTTGTATTCACAGCTGACTTATGTCAAAATTTTTGTGATACAATATTATACAAATTCTGAATTTTGCTTGATGCATATTTTGGTGATCATTTCAAAAACTGCATCCTGTTCATGTATCCTGTTCCATTGCAACTACAGCAGAGGTCTCACAGCACTCTTGAAACCAGCCTACAACTGTGTGCAAGAGGCTAGCAGGATTAGCTATTGCAACGTTCCTCATCATTGTTGATGGATACAGGGTAGACTGTAGGCTAACAGCTGGCTTCTTTCAACACCTTGTTGCTCCTTCTCAGCATCTGCTGCCTAATGTAATTGCCTTACTGCCCAATAGGAGGACTGTTCTTTGAAGAAGCTCATGATCCTTCCTCAGAATTGTTTTCCTCACAACAGCTCTGTGAAGAAGACTGTGTAGAAATGTACAATATTTTTATTTCACTTGTTAGATATAATACTTTAAAGCTGCTAACATCATTTTTTAAAAAAATATATGAGCTTGTGGCAGTGGATGGGACAGAGGATGAGGAAAATCTCATCCTGCTTTCAACTTATGAACCAAAAAGAGAATCAGAATCAGAACAGAGCTGGAAGGGACCTTGGAGGTCTTCTAGTCCTACTCCCTGCTCAAGCAGAAGACCATATACCATTTCAGACAGATGGCTGTCCAGTCTTTTTTTAAAAAACCTCCAGTTATGCACCTACAACTTCTGAAGGCAAGTTGTACCACTGATTAGTTGTTCTCATCGTTAGGAAATTTCTCCTTAATTCCAGGTTGCTTCTCTCCTTGATTAGTTTCTATCCATTGTTTGTTGTCTTGCCTTCTGTGCTCTGGAAAATAAGTTGACCCCTCTTCTTTGAGGCAACCCCCCAAATACTGGAATACTGCTATCATACCACTCCTAGTCCTTCTTTTCTCTAGACCATGGGTGTCAAACTCACTGCGTCAGGTTGCCTTTACATGACGTTTCGTGATGATTTTCTCATTTGCGGAGGTGGGGTGCGTGTGGCTGCATGTGACACATCGGCTGGCAGTTGACACCCCTGCTCTAAACTAACCATACCCAATTCCTACAATTGTTCTTCATATGTTTTTGTCTCCAGACCTTTAATCATCTTAGTTGCTCTTCTTTGCATCTTTTTTGTAATTTGGTGACCAAAACTAGATGCTGTCATGCCTTTAGTTATGTTCCTTTTAGGACCTTTGGCCTGCCACACTTTCTATTATTTTCCTATGCTGTTTCATTAGTGTAGTAGTTGGGAGGGGAGAATAGAAAGGAGTAGGATTGTGGAATGTATTGTTGCCATTCTTTCTAGAAGCTCAAGGTCATCTTTTGTCTCCACACCTTGACACCTGACCAGAAGCAGTGGGGTGTAGATGCCAGCATGGAAGATAATGATTGGAATATGTGATGGATTTGTGGGTGTGGGGATAGATCATGAACTTTCAACTCGGTGGAATTCCAGGAAGAGAATCAGAGTTGGAATTCCACAGTACGTTGCCAACATGCCTGTATGATTAAATTGGAACTTTAAGGATGATTCTGCCTTGGTCTCTGATTGATTTCATGCATGGTATTTGGAACAATGACAGATGCAGTATTCCAGGTGTGGTCTTACTAAGGCTTTATAAAGCTTTGCTAATACTTCCTGTGATTTTGATTTTGTGCCTCTATTTATATAGCCGAGGATTGTATTGGCATACTGCTGGGTCATATTTAAGTGATCGTCCACTAGGACTTCAAGGTCACTCTCACAGTTACTATTTTTGAGCCAGGTTTTGACACTAATCTGTACTTTTACCTTTGCTTTTTCCTGCCTAGATGTAAAACCTTACTTTTCTCCACATTAAATTTCATTTTGTTGGATGGGACACGTTGTTCAAATCTGTAAGATATTTTTGGATCCCGAGCTTGCCTTCCTGGGTGCTGGCTATTCCTGCCAGCTTAGTGTCATCTGCAAATTTGATGAGTTTGCTTCATATAAGTTATTTATGAAAATATTGAAGAGTACTGGGCCTAATATGGAACCTTTTGGTACCCCACTGCTTACTTACTTCCATTTATATGTAGTACCATTAAGGACTCTTCGTTGAGTACAATTTGTCAACCAGTTACAAATCCATCTGCTCTCTATCCCACATTTTTCTAGTTTACCAAGAAGTAGGTTGTCGTCCACTTTGTTGAATGCCTTGCTGAAGTCTAATTTTACTATGTCCACAGCATTTCGTTGTGGATGCATAAGAAGAGAGAAATTGGTAAAAGAAAGTACAGAAGAGCAAAATAGGTTTCCAAGGTTAGAACAAAGTTAGAAGCCCAAAATTATTATCTTCTTAGAACAGGCTGATCTAGACGGAGGTGAGGATCCTTCGATCTTTGGCTAATGGCAGAGGTAAAAGGCTCTTGTTGTTTTGGATGAGATAGCTGCCAGCTGAAATCATTTCTTTTTCTATCGGAGAGAGAAGCAGACCTAGTGATTGGCTCAAGGTATCTCAATGAGCTTTATAGCCAACCTGTAATTTGATTGTTTTAACTTGCATGCAACTTTCTTGGAACAATATTCTAAACTTGGCTGCTTTACATGTGAAGATTTGCCTAGCTGTGGGTTTTGTTTTGATTTTGACTTAAACAAATGAATTGGTATTATTGGAGTTAATTCTAGCTTACCTAAATCATGTCCCCAATCTTTTAATGGCTTTTAAATAGAGGGTTTTTAAAAATAGTATATTTCAATAAAGCTTTATATAAATTTGATAAATTATCCATTATAATGAAATCGTATTGAAGCCAAGGACACCTGAACCTCAATGCATATCACTAAAGCTCTTAATTGGCAGGAGCCAGACCAGACAGTAAATATCAGTTTAAGCATGTTTAGATCTCCAAATCCAAAGATTTATATATATGCGCAGAGACACAGCTTCATCCTTTTTTTGTTTGAGCTGAATCATTTAGTGGAAATGAGATTGAAATGACTTCCTCCATCAACACTAATATGGAAAATCTTATTGATGGACTGAAGAACACCATAGTATACATGGAGTTTCCCTGTGCTGCTTAATACTAAGATTAGCTTCAGAGAACAGTTTCTCTCACTTCCTGTGATTATATTTGATGTTTTGTAAAGGAGTGGCAACTTGTAAAACAACATGCCCTGGCATTATTTTCCAAAGCTCACGCTCTTGACTGGGATCTAAACTGCAACTCACCCATGAACATTTAACATAATGATATAAATGAGATTTTTTAAAAAAAGTTTAAACGTTTAAAAATCTTTGTATCTGGGAGAAAAACATATTTTATATCTTATGGTTATGGTAGAAAATTCAATAAATCTTCATTTGAAATTAGACTATATTGAATATGTGCTAAGTCTCCTTAAACAATTTCAGATAATGGCCAGTCTCCTTTTTGATTTTTTACATGAATAAAGGGATGAGATTCTGTAACTAGTAAGAGGGGGGGGGAAAGAATAAAGAGCAACTAACTTGGGAAGGTAATTCTCAGTTTCCTTCAGCCATTATCAAACACTCCCTAACCTCTACTGCCCTCCCTTAGGCACCAAGGAGAAAAATAAATCATCTTGGACACTTATATTAGACACTGTTCAATACTACTGATGTTTTTATTTCATTCTATATATTAAGTTCCAGTTCTTAAGATTGTTTTTTTAAGACAGGTGGCCAGTAAATGAAGATAAGACATGGACAGTTAGTTTAGCAACAACTGAACCCACCTGTCTAAAGTGCTACCTTGAAAGTCTTAGTTGTGATTTATTACATCAGAAAATTTCATAGTACTACAGAGAGATATTATTAAAAGCTCTGTCTCTGCTAGATATTTCATACTAAAAATACTTTAGTTGGGAATATGAATTTTGGTTATTAATTTCAGCACAAGAAGGTAATTCTCCTATAGTCAAATATTATGACGTTACTACGATCTGCATATAGTTGCATATATAGATATGACATATGTGAGGGATGCTTATTTCAACTTATTGCCTATAATGTAAATTTTCTTTTAGAATTGTTTGTTAGGACCTTAGTGTAGACAATTATTTAAAAACTTGACCTTCCCTAAAGTGTACTGTATGTATATCCTCCTTTCTTGTTGTGAAATAATATGTTGATGTCTATGGCCGAATACTCAAGTGGTATCTTGTAATTTAATAATTTTCAGGATGTAATTTTAATTTTGTATTTTTTAAATATTTAATGCTATTTACAGCCATTTGTTATAGTATACCCTTAGGAACAGTGTGTGTCTGTGTCTGTGTCTGTGTCTGTCTGTCTGTCTGTCTATCTATCCGTCTATCCGTCTATCCGTCTATCCGTCTATCCATCTATCTGTCTGTTGTGGTCCAGCAGCGGCTGGCTGAGTTGTTGGTGGACTCTGACAGCTCAGACCATTATGGGACTGCTCTGGAGGATGAGGAAGTTTCTGGAAGGTGTTTGGAGTCAGAGCAGGAACTAGAGAAGCCTGTTGGCCACCAGGTGGCATCTGAGTCAGGGAGCAGTGAGGAGGAACAGAGGGAGGTTGTCCCTGATGTGCGTAGACATCGAATTGATAGGAGACAGGAACAGCTGTGGAGAAGACGTCATAAAAGGAAGTAGGGACAGCTGGTTAAGGGTGTGGCTGCTCTCAAAGAGTTTATAAGTGGAGCGAAGGGAGGGGACTCTTTGCAGGAGACAACAGTCCATATTCAAGCCATGATGGGAATGTGGTAATAATACCTCAATTTCCAAATCATGTAACCTCCTTTTTAAGGCAAACTGTAACTGTCCGCATGACCCAGGCTAAAGACAGCAAAATGCTATGGATTCCTGAGCCTTGCCAGAGCCAGCCTCCAAGGTATGGTTGAAGTCATCCAACACCAAAAGCCTCCAGCCATCCAGAAAGGTATCTCTTGGGCACAGGGACAACATATTCACTCGCAAGAGCCCTAACTTGTTTTTGTAACCCTAACTAACACAAAGACAATCATGCTTCATTAGAGCAATAAATCATATACTTGAAATTTGGAATTACAAGAATTTGTCCGCCTATAGATGAAAAAGGTAATATAAAAACAATATACAACAGACTTAACAGATCCTCTGTGAGTCTCTTCCGATTGTGGAATACAGAAAAGTCCCAGAGTAAGAAATAACTTAAATGTACAAAATATCAGATCTTTCACATGCCTTAACTATTAACTGCAAATGAATATAAAATCTAGACAGGCAGCCTTGGTAGTCTGCCAGCTGCCTAACAAGATAAAATTCTATTGCAAGGCATATGGGTATCAACGCTTTGATAGCAACTCTGATTTAGCAAGAGTATACACATTCATGCTTTTTAAAATTTCTTTAAGAAATGCACTTAAATTCTTTGTACAGTGGATTGTATAGTGGATATAAGAATAGTATCACCACATATGAATCTACCAGTGGGCACAACTTGTTTCTTTCGTAGCATAAACATAGATACATTTGCCTTTGTTGTTAGTTTATAAATCTTTTAAGCAAATTAAATAAAATCAGTATGCAGAACCATTCCAAGTTCTCCTTTGTCTTGAAATACTATGAAATACTATCATGAGTGTCTCATATAAACATCTCCTTCCTTTTTACAAGAAGATCATCTTCCAGTATTTTATTACTTTTATCCGTAGAAGACCCTGAAAAGAATAATTACTTCTACCATTTATGGAATATAATTTATGCATTAAAAGAAAAAATAAAACATGTTTAAATTGCATTTTATCCTTCTGGGTGCCATTGAGTTATAAATTTAAATTCCTGTGGGATCAGTTGCAAAATTCCCACACATTTTGCTTCTTCCACTATTAGGGTTAAGCAGATGGGTCCATAGATATAATAGATTAAATTAGCTTTATCACTCACTGATTATTAGCTAGACAGAGACAGGAATTACATTCTCGTGTATTTAAATGAGCTGTATTTAAACATTACATCAGCAGGGAATGTTCTGTAATTCCTTGTAGCATTCAGTAGTTCCCATACAAACATAGAATGAACAAGATACTGTTTTATTAATCTCTGTAATCAGCATTGACCTTTTTGTATTAATGAGAGTCTATATTAATTAGCTGTGCCATCAAAAGTGAATTTGATAGACATGTTGTCAAGCACCGGATGCTCAAGAACTTCTAATTGTCTTTCCAGCTCTTTTTAGAGGGTGCATGAAGTTATGGTACCTGTACTATTGAAAATCTACTAGAAAGAAATTAAATGCTACATTCTTTTGCAAATAATGGAAGAACAATTGGGAAAGTAAAACTCTAATATTAACCAGCTAACTGATTGGACAAACATATTAATTTAAAAAAGCAATCAGTCTTGACATACATATTCTGGCCATTATTTATGTGAAAGTCTATATTTATATCTTGCAAACTTGTGAAATTCTTTTTTCTATAGCTAGTTGTCTAAGAAAAGATAATCTTCAAAATACAATCTCTTTAACAGTTAACAGTTTCTGGAGGATTGACATATTAATTACAGAGGCTAGGTTTTTCATGAGCAACTCTATGAACAACTGTCTCATCATATCCTAAATTGCTATAATATGGAATAATAAAACAGCATTGCTTGTAATGAATTATTAGATGTTGTGAAATATAAATCCAAGATCACATGCTCAGTGTTTACCATGAGTTTTGGTTAAGCAGGTCCATAACCAGAGAAAGCTGTCTAGAGCTGCTGTTTTTGGTTCCCATTTTAAAAATTGATTCATGACTGATTTGTGTATAGATACACTTTAGGATCCTTATTTAAGATCTTTCAAATAAGTGAATGTTTCAAATAAGTGGCACGGTTGGTATGGCCAATTAAAAATCTTAATAGAGCATGACTAAAGAACAGATCTATCCAATTAGGTAGCATCTCCTAGTTGGCCTTGACTGACCACAAAAAGGTAAGCAGGTATGACATAATGTGGTGCAGTATTGTGTGTGTGTGTGTGTTGTATAAGTGAGGCAAATCAGCCTCAGTGGACTTTTTCCTTCCATAAAGTATATTTAATAGTTACGCAAACTGTGTTTTAGTTTGGTGATATTCCTATCTATAGGCATGCAATAATAAAGAAACTGCTCTTGTGATGTTCTTGGTTCCTTGCACCTGACAACAGAGTTAGCACTGAAACTGTTAATATCTGGATTGGAGACCACCAAAAAGTACCAGAACTATAGGCTAGGTTAGGAAATTGAAAAAGCATTCTGGAAGAAGGCATCAGCAAATCATTTTTATTTAGCTGCTAAGAAGACAACATGGGTGAAGTCTTAATTCATAAAGTCATCAGTCATTGAGCTGATTTGGAGACTTTGCCTTTAAAAAGAAAGAAAAAGAACTGATTTAACCCAGAGATTTACCTTAATCAAAAAGTTACAGAGCAGGCAAATTTATCTCTGGGCTAATTGAGGTGTCACCATGCAAGGAGCAGTAAATAGCATAACATCCCATATGTACCCTTTGATGTCACTTAACAAGCAGATACCATCTTCCCAATATAGAGGACTTCGTTGGAAGGATTAAAAAGAAATACTGAAGTGTTCTGAGGACCAAAAGGAAGTTCCTAATGTTATATTTTGTAATTGAAAGAACAAGTACATCTTGTTAATTGCGACACAAAAGACTCCAAATGAAAGCAAAAGGTTTCAGGCTAAAAATGTTGCAACTTCAGAAAAAGTGTGTTCCAAATTCAGAACCAGAGTCCCTTTCTGGCATTATGTTTTATAATACATATGTTTTATATTTTTTTAAAAATGAGATCCAGGATAATGGAAACCAAGCATTTTATTCTAACACTGGGCTGGATCAATTCTGAAATGTCCAGAATTTTCTTATTATCTTGTTATAGCAGTTTTGTTTATGCATTATGTGTTTCATTAAAGAAAAGCGACCCTTCTGGGAATACTTATTTAATATATTCATTTATCATATTCAAGAACCGCTCATTGTACAAAGGGGTTCAGAATGGTATACAACAAAATATTAAAATCATAAAAAACAGTATGCTTAACTTAAAAGAGGCAAGGAATGTTAAAAATTGATTAAAAGGCAGGGAAGCCTTTAGGGCGCTAACCAGCCCCGTGGCTCCATGTTCCTTTGTGTGGCCCAAGCAGAGGTGGTATTCAGCAGGTTATGAACAGTTCTGGAGAACCGGTAGCAGAAATTTTGAGTAGTTTGGAGACCTGGTAAATACCACCTCTGACTGGCCCCGTCCCCATCTATTCTCTGCCTCCCAAGTCCCAGCTGATCAGGAGGAAATGGGGATTTTGCAGTAACCTTCCTCTGGAGTGGGGTGGGAATGGAAATTTTACAGTATCCTTCCCCTGCCACGGCTTCCAAGCCACGTCCGCAGAACCGGTAATAAAAATCCCACCATTGGGCCCAAGCAAGAGATCAGATATCTTTTAAAGCTTTACACCTTTACAGTAGGCTAATAGAGTGAGAGCCCACATCTCCTCCAGAGGGAAAGTGTTCCACATGGCGGGACAATTGCAGAGAAGGCTGTCTTCCTGGATCCTGCTAGTCAGAATTCCACTACACTAAATTGACAATATTGGTGACTACAATTGGGGGCTTAATTTCCCTTTTCTGAGTTTTGTTTTCTTACAAATTCAATGAAATCCCATTTCAGAGTCAATAGGAACCAAATGACAGAAGGGCATTAGGAGCATAGGATCAGATTATAAATATCTACACGACTGAACTAGATTGCAGATATTTTAAAATCAGTTATTAGCCTTGTTATGTGTGATTTCAATTGAAAAAAAATGAATATAACCATATATAGATTGTGGTCAATAATTTAAAGCGATTCTTTCTAAAATATGGAAATGTTTTCTATTTGGAGGAATAATACGGCATGAATGAGAGCTAATAACTAATGTGCTGGACTAGGAATAGGGAGACCAAGGTTCTAATTCTTCTTAAGCATCTGACTCATCTGGGTGCTTTTGGGCCAGTCCAGCTCTCTCAGCTTTAAATAAGAAGTAAAAAGAATACCACTGGACTTGTGTACTAGATTATGATTCATAAACTTCAGTGAAGACTATATCCTGCAGTGAGCTTTTTTGAACTGTTCATCATGAACTGACATGTATCTAATGTTTGATTCTTTCTTTTTAGGTGAGTACAGGATTCTTCTTTAGGCTCTAGGTTTTGGTAAGTATATCTTACTAGTAAATGATGTATTTCAGGAAATATCAATTTCAGATCTTTTGAATTGATCATATGTCATCAATGATGACTCATCATCATCTGCAATACAGATTTTGAAAGTATCTCTGTAATAGAGATTAATAATCTGTAATCTGGTAATAACAAATTACCAGATTGAACAAATTTGCTTTTTTGCCCTCCTATATAATGAATTTTCAATTTTCTTACATTGGTAAATGTGGGGATTTCCATTTTTTTCCTAAGTAAAAGGAATTCATATTTACAGTCCTTTTAGTTTGTGATGTTTGCCCTAGCAAATATTTAACCATAGTGGATGAAAATTTATAGAAAAACTGGAAGCACTGATTTTGTTGCTAGCATTGTCAAATTAACTGAAAATTCATATATATGTTTATTTAGAACTACTAAGTTTAATCAAGCATGTGTTTTAAGAAATTTCTTTCAAGGAAGGGAGGTTTAACTGATGAACTGAAATATTAATGGTTATTATGCATTAATATGTATTAATACTGGCAAATTAATATAAATATTAATTTGTGTAAATACCTGCCTGATTCAAGTAATCCTTTCTCAAAATAATAAGCAAAAATATGCATGAGACTTCTGATTGCTGAAGTTGCCCTTTTATAAAGGTTTTAAAATGCTGTATAAAACATCCGGTACAAAAACCATTTCAGAACAAAAGTTATAAAAACATGATTTTAAGGTGGTTTAAAGCATCACCTCTCCCAAAGCCGATGATGATAATTTCCATTTCTGGTGAAGTATGGTTACAATGCTAACAGATTATATGGTTTAATGGTTGCTCATATAAAATGAGCAATTTGTGGATGTTTTTACTTAATCAGTGAAGTTCTGATAGTCCAATCTTGCGATTGAGACAGATTTTTAAAAACTTAATTAACAAAATGTACTTCAACTCTGATTCAAATCCTGAATCAGAAAATAGTTTTTCTATTTTTTTTTCCTGATTAATTGATGTCACTGCAGAATCCTTATTAGTTGAAGCTGAAAGGCCTACGTGCCCAATTTTCAGTATTTTAACATTGATTAAGGGAATTGCAATGAGTTATGAGTACTCATACCTATTGTGTATATTTGGCTTCCTTCGATTGATAGCCAGGATTTCTAGGTGCTGCTTCTCCAGGTGGAAGTTGCATCATGGTCTATACAATGATTTCAGCCTCTTTAGAATTCAGCACTGACTTTGAACTCTTTAAAGCAAACCCACGATATCAGATGGCCATATTTTCTGAAGCTTTTAATAGACAAAAATCTCCTGATTTGCCTATATATAGTAAAAGACACAAGCATAGCATGGCTGTTAAAGCAAGAGAAATATTTTCATGTAGAACTCGGTCTCAAGTTTGTTAAAACAAATAGTCTCTCAGAGTCACTTTGCATGTACACATGCTGCTTAATATTTATCTTTGTTCTATGAATAGGGCATTGTGTAAACCGATGCCTCATAGATACCCTTGTGAAATAACCATCAGACTGTTTTTGTTCTAATGTGTCAGACTACTTTTACCATTCTCATCTTAAAATGGTGTTCCTCTGAAGTTTTAATGGGGCATAAGACTTAATCCTCTCAGGAGTGTTTGTGTAGTCTTTAGATTTTATCTTGCTTCCATTTCTTACATAGCCTGCGCCTGAGCAAAGCTATGAATCACTTCTAATTCCATGTAATTTTATTTAGCTTTTAGCTTTTTCCTCCCTCATTAAGTTTTTTTGGTTCCTTTTCTGCCCTAGTTGGATAACAATAGATTAATTCTTGTAGACTATTTTTTTTTTAAATGGGGAATTCATTGAGAATGCCCTGAGGAGTGATATGTATCATAACAATAGCAATAATGAATTGATGGAAGGAAAACTCCATTGAGTATTGCTCCTGTACAAGTGCCATTAATTTTAATGAGATCTGTTGGTAGTAACATCTGGTGGTGTGCCCTCATATGTTGACAGAATGCCAACACTTTCAAATGTATGATTTTCATGACACAAACCTTTCTTAGATTGCACTATATGATTTCTTAGATTGCACTATATGATTTCTCCTTTACTTAATTATCCCTCTCTCCTTTCTACACATATATACAGTATTTAATTAAGGAACCCATTTGAGCCTTCCTCTGATTTTATATTTCTAGAAGAAATTTAACTTTTCAAGGTTAACATTTTGTGTTTATTATACTATTTGGTGATGTAGTTGCAAAGTAGAGATAAACTATTATTTGTTAGTAGGTGACAGAAAGGATACCTTTTACATGTTATTTTTATTTCCTTTCATTTTAGGTCCTTCATTTAATGCATCATGTATTTGTAATGGAAAATACTGTGGACTTAAATTGGTGAAATTTAACACTTGTTGATTAAGGTGATATTAGAACAGAAGTCAGCATCATCTGTAAGTATCCTATTCGATCTATAACAGTACAAACATTAAATATTTTTCTCCATGTGATGAGAGTAAAATTTTGTTTTTCATCAATTACTTAATAATTCCAATTCCTGTCTTCTCTAATATCTCCAGTGTAATGTTTTTCAAAATAGTGTTTTTCTTAATATTCAATAATTTATTAAACAAAACTTAAGAAGCAGTTGAAGCACTCCTAACTAATAATGGATGCTTAATACAAGCATATATGTGAACAGAATCAATAAAATAACTTTCATTTTATACAACAAAAGACAAGACAGAAAAAGTATTTTTAAAATTTATTTTTATTAAGCTTTTTTTAATATAAAATTGAAAGAAAAAAAGGAACAGAAAGAAGGAATAATACAATAAAAGACAAATTAAAAGGAAAGAAAGTCGTGAACAGCTGATATAGATGCCATTTGCTTTGGAAATTCCACAGACCATAGAGTTATATGTTTGATTATGACATCATACTGTACGTAGCTTATCATTTGGTATCATTGTGTTTTGCTGTGGATTCTGCTGAACTGGTGCCATAATCTAAAGTAGGGTAAGGTCAAAATGCGAGTTTGTACATTACTTTTTCTCCTACCTTTAAGGTTAGTAAGGTTTGACTTTCAGATCATTGACCTTGCTGCTGGCCATTCTCTTCTCTTTCCTTTAATCTTTTCCAGCATTAGAGCCTTTTCCAGACAACTGGGTCTTTGCATCTGTCCAAAACAGGATAATTTGAGCTTGTCATTTTGCCTCTTTTTTTGCCTCATTTTTGGCTTGCTGTGAATAGGTTTTGCATGAGTACAGTGAAATGTTCTGAAATTTTTCTAGGGACATTTCACAGCTTGACATAATAAACACAATTGACACCATTTCCATAATCAGAAATTTTGGTATTCCCTGGCTGTTTATTTACTTAAGAAATTAATGTGGCTGCCCACAATAAAAGACTGCTGCAAAATGCATAGATAATAAACATAGAATACAAAAAGATAGCATAATTAATGCTACAAAATAAATAGATAATAAGCATAGAAAGCAAAATATAAAATACAAATTGGCATTTTCTCAATTATCCAGCAGGCATTAGCAATAATGTCTCATGTTCCTCAGCCTTTCTTAAAGCCAGCTTGAACATCTGGCATTTCCCTTATGATGTAGGGCATTAATCTGCATTGAATGGTCTTTAGGCATTACTTTGCTAGCATATGAAATTAAGGTTGGCATTGGTCTGTAAGTTAACTTCTTCCAATGTATTGGCTGCTGTTATTCTTTAGATTTGCTGGCACAGTATGGGTAAGACCTTTACAGATCCTTTTGTTGCTTGTCATATTTCTGTAGCCAGTGTTTAATGTTATCTTGTAATTTGTTTGAATTTTGCTTTCTGCAATGTGTAGAAGTATGGTTATAAACAAAAGATTATCTATATATATATAAAAGCAAAATACCACTCATGTGACATCGAGAAATCTCCAGAACCATAAAGCTTACAAACTTGAAATTTGGCACGTATGTTCCTCTTGGCTTCTAGGTGCTAACTAAGAAAGGATTTTTAGAAATGACCATCAGATCATTAGTATTTCTTATATTATTATTAACATGCTCTGATGCTAAGGAGTTCTACTCCCCCTCCCTACCTGAAAAATTCTTTAATGCTAAGGAGTTAGACTGATGTAGAGAAGGGGATAAGATAGGAGAGGCCTCTGTGGGGTAAGCCTAAGGGAGAGGAAAGGCTCAATGGGGCCAGCCTGAGAGGGCGGGGGGGGGATAGGAGAGGAGTGGTTTCGGTGGGGCAAGACTGAGGGAGAGAAAGGGAGAGGAGAGGCCGATCATAACTACTCATTAAGTACTCATACATCATTTTCAAGCTGTAAGTGTCAGTTTAGCAAGCCCAATCACATAGTTTCATAGCAGAGCACGGGTATCCAGCTAGTTGTTAAATATTAGTGTACCAGATCATTTGTTATACTATTATTAGACTCCTGCAGCAATTTAAAATAAAACCATTAAACATTTAAATGTAAACTTTAAATTTCAGAAAGGTACATTTTAAAAACCTTTTTGAAGAAAAGGAACAACAGATCCTTTCAAATTCAAAACTCTAGACAGCCGTAGAATGAGTTTAGTGCTAAGCTACTCCCAGATGAGCTTGTGGCATCTGTAGACCAGCACCTGATAATCCACCTAAAGTATTGTTCGCAGTTTCTGTACAGTTTTTTGCACAAGAGTAATTTGATTTCATTGAATGTTTCCAAAGACCAGCTTGGCTGCCAGGTTGTCAATCAAGTAAAATTTCTAGATTTAAAGAAAGTCATACATATCATTGCAATAACTGGGCTTGAAGTTTACCAGTGTGTTTGCCCGCCATGTTCAAGTCATCCATTTTACCTTTTCACAAGAGGAATTAAAATATGGGTTATCCATGGCTGATTGCAATCTATGGAGAAAAGAAACCTCAGTCAGTCCTTCAAACAAGATTTGAAGATTTGTCACTTGTCTTCCTCTAGTAAACCAGTGGCAGAGAAGGCTTAAAAAAAAATAAAGTTGCTGGTGGCATCACTACCTATTTGGCTGTTCCCAGGAGTTATGGGAAGGTGTAAAAGGAGTTTGGGCTCAGACTGTGTACATTTGTTTGCCCCCATTATCCAGGCAAAGCTAGTGAGACAATGGTTGTTCCCTCACTTCAGAGGGCAACTCCACACAGGGCAAACATACCCAATAGATTTCTCCTAACAATCTTCTCCAGCTGTTTCATAGAGATACTGAAAAGCTCTGAAAAGAGAAATCCTAAAAAAATAATTCCCATTTCAAAGAGCCTACTTTGTAAACTCCCATTTGAAATCTATATGACAAAGAAGATTGAAATCACTGCAAAGCAATGCCTCCTCTTTGCCAATCAATGTGAAAGTTTATCATTGCAAAGAACAAAAGCTATTGAGAAGAAGAAACAATGGAATCACATTCCCAGCATTGAACTCCAACCGAAGATATCCATCTGTTCAACAAGGCAATGACAACCCTATAGTTCCATTCTGAAGTTGGTGTTATGCATCTTCAGCATATATTTGGTTAACAACATTATTTATTAATGTGATATGGGAACCATAGGCATGAGTATAGTGTGAATATTTGGTTTATGAACTGCAAAATGAAATCATGCAGCCCTATAACAGCTATATTAGATCATTACTCATCCGTTTTTGCTCTTAGACATAAAACTACATGAAACATGATTCTCATTCTTCATTTATATTAACCTTCATTCACTATGTGTTAGTGCAGTATAATCTCATTTGATGTCAGCATCCTAATGGACTCAAACAGGTTTTTTGGCTCAGTAAAATTTAAGAATTTTGACAGTCTGAATGTCTTTTGTAATTAGGCATGAAAAAGTTTAGCTTATTGTTGTCAAGTTAAATTTCCCTTGGTCACATTACATACATACATAGGTTTTGTTTTTCATTTTATCCTGTTTATAATATATTTCTAATGATGCCTTTAGACACACACACACAGAGTCCAATTTTATTTGAAAGTGAGTGATTTCACCCTTCATTTTTGCTTTATTGTTTTGAATTGACAGTCATGTCTTTGTTCTTTGCCTTTCTGGTTTTTTTTCTAGATAGGCACATAAAGTTCAGTTCATCATCATCCTATCTGATACATCTAGGATGTGTTTTGTCAGAACAGCAAAAACCTCAAGCTGAATGATTTCATACTCTGAATCACAGCATGCTAAATCATGCCTTACCTCAGTAAATCAGGCAGATTATAAAAGTATTAAATTGATAATAAGAAAAACCCCTCACCAGTGCTTTATTCACTCTTTTAATACATTTTACACACTTATTTGGTAACCCTTTCCTTTCTGCATGTACCCTTAACTGAAATGATAATGCAATAATGGGATTCATAAAATCACAGTGCTAGGATTTTCTTTCCAACGAACACATGCTTCACATTTCTTTTACTTACTTGGCCAGAAATGCATATAAAATATATGATCTACCAAAGTCTTAGGCCTTTATTCCTCTATGACTGCACAAGGGACATAGAAAGATTAGGAAGCCAGCTTCCTGCCCAAAAAACTGCTTCAAATGCCTCTTCCTCATGCAAAATATGCCTCACCTCTCAGCCAGCCCCTGTTCTGTGTACCTGAGATGGAATGGGATATAGAAAATTCCATTGGCTCAAAAGGTTTGACAGTGGTCTGCAGGGGCTTCTGGGGCATTTCCCACCCCCAATCTCATCTTGCATTTGGGCATTGCATTCAGGCAAGTCCGGCACTGGTTGAAGTCATGCTGCTGCTCAAAGCACTGTTTTTTCTGACCGAAGTGGTACCTATTTATCTATTTGCATATAATGTGCTTTCAAACTTCTAGGTTGGCAGAAGCTGACTCAAGTGTCACTCTATCATGCAGAGCTAGGACTTGAACTGCTGGAGTACAGACCTTCTCCAGTGTCATTCAGCCATTTAGCCACCTGCCCCTGTAATAATCAAGAGATGATAAAGAACTATAAAATGTCAAGCCTACTCTGTAATGTTTAGGAAGATAATAATAATAATAATAATAATAATAATAATAATAATAATAATAATAATAATAATAATAATAATAATAATAATAATAATAATAATAATAATAATTTATTTGATTAGCCGCAACCCTCTCCCGAAGGACTCGGGGCGGCGTACAATCAAAACAAATAAAATACACATAAGACAAACATATATACAAAAAGAACAGAGACATATACATATGTGCATGGAGGAGAGTTGACTTATAAGTGAAAGACAATTAAAAACACAATTTAAAATCCCCTTAAATAAAATTACTAAATTAAAAAACCCATCAGGAGCGATACGAAGTTATGGTTGAGCCAGGCCAGCTATTTGGAAAAGGTGGGTCTTGAGCTTGACACGGAAGGAGCGGAGGTCAGTAGTGGTCCTAATATCCGGGGGGAGGTCATTCCACAGGGCTGGGCCCGCCACAGAGAAGGCTCTGCTCCTAGGCGCCGCCCCATGGCACTGTCTGGTGGACGGCACCTGGAGAAGTCCCTCTCTGTGCGAGCGGATGGGTCGTAGGGATGTATGGGGCAGAATACGATCCCGCAGGTAACTAGGTCCTGAGCCATGGAGTGCTTTAAAGATCGTAATCAAGACCTTGCTATTGTGAAGCACTTCCATTATTTTGTTTCTAGTGCCTCTATCCAAGCACTTTTCTCTGTGGCAACTTGTTTCCATTAGTCTATAAGAATAGCCCTTCTGGATCAGTCCAAGGTACATCTCAGTCCAGCATTTTATTTCTAAGAGAAGCCAGCATTCAGACTTCAAGATTAATAGCCCACTATAGACCTATCCTATACTGACCATCATTACTGTGTCTTGTATTTACATACTCCAAATGTTAATTATATGCTGTGTGAAGAAGTGCTCTTTTGTGTATTCTAAATGTCTTTCTAATAATCTTCATTTGATGGCATGCTGGCCCAACCTCAAAATAACAGTCTTTGCTATTAATAGCCCTTGATAGAGTCCGTTTCATGAGTTGATCCAAACCCCCTTTAAAGCCATCAAGTTAATGGCCATTTCCTCAACACTTGCCCTAATGAAGTCCACAGATTTTATGCTCTCTGAAGTACTTGCTTTTGTGTGTTCTAAATCTCTTTCCATTTAATTTCATTGGATAACTCTGCTTTTAGTATTTGAGAGGAGAAAAACCTCTCTTTCCAATAAATGCATGATTTTATATGCCTTGACCATGCCCCATTCATTTCCCCCCCAAGCTAATAATCCCAAACACTATATCATTTTCTTACAGAAAAAAATGATTCTGTTGATAATTTTGGAAGCCCTCATCTGCACTTGTTCCAGCTCTGTTAATCCTTTTTCAAGTGTGACATACACTATAGTACAGACACACCATAAATTGGGATAATTGCATTACTAATGCTGGCATTACAAAAAGCTTTTATTATACAGACTTGGCTTGTCTCAAAACATTTCCAGTGCTTAACAAAACTAAATCCCCCTTTCTAGTATGAATCCATACACTAAGATCTGTGAGCTTTGTCTTGCAATCTGAATCAGACAAGTATCATTTTTTGAGAAATTTACCTTGGAAATCTTGGAATTCAATCTAATACCTAAATCTAGCTTCAAGGATTGCTTGACTACATTTCCCACTGTGATTTATGCCAACCTTCTTCCCAGCTCCATCTGCTTCGTCTTCAGAACTATGTAGCAAATCTCTGTGAATTTTATGCATATATCACCCAACCCTTCTGTGTTTCTAATGACGACTAATCTGCATCCATAAACTCTCTGGATCTTGGATTAATATCTTCCCTGTAAGATTATCACTCAAGGATTGGTTCGCCCACATCATCACCCTTCTTTCCCAAGGCCTTCCTTTTCCTTTACAACAAGGAAATTGTCTTCCATGGATTGAGAAGAATCTATTGTGTCCCATTATTCTTTGGCTATCTAGGCACATCCAGTTCAGCTATCTTCATTCATAGGAATGGACTTGTTACATGAAAATAATGAGCTATTGTATTCCGCACAATAATTGATACAAGACCTTGGACTTGTTATTGATAATGATATATTGACAGTTTTACTTTTCTATTTACTTAATCTCAGTTCTGGTCTATGTAATAGTTTGTGGTTGTTGTTGTCAATCTAGAAAATTTATTTTATATTTTCTAGATTATGGATTTGGAGCCTTGGCTTTCTTACCCAATATATAAACTGACACTAAATCTTAGTTTCTTGAGATGAGTGGTCATGGTGTTGTTTCTCTGGTCTCTATTTGCCATCTGTTGAATCTGAAGAATTATAATTTACTTTCAATAATTCTACTTGTACCATTTTTAGTGGATATAGAAAAATTATCTGAACATTCTACTATTTAAACCAACTCTTTGCTTGTTTTTCTGATTGGTTGTGAAGGCAAATATCGAATTTTCCAGAACTCTTCATTAAGTGAGTGACTACAAAACTAGGGAATACAGAAAAATCAAGAAATCAACCAATATTTTAAATCATCGAACTTAAAAATTGTATCTTTAAATCAATGATTTTATACACTGAATTCATTCATCAGTAATGTGTGTTGAGGTTTCAAGGAGAGGAACAGCAGACTTATGATGTCTTTGTGAAAGTCAGTGAGAGTGAGACAAACAAAGAGCTGGTGCTTAGACAAGGTCTTTGGAGCCTTTTCAGAGGCTCAGCAGTCTCCAAGGCATGCCAACAGTCTCCATGTGAAGACTGCAGGACAATAGTCTCTGCAAGTTTGAGTATGTCTTGTCCAGGTTTGAAACTCTTTTACACTCAATTGCTAGGTGAAAATAGCAATTTGCTCAAGACTGAATAGATAATAGCAGACAAGTAAAGGAATGTAAATGAAAACAGATCCTCTGGGAAAGAAAATTTCCCGGAGTACTTTCATTTTCAGTTGGAATTAAAATCCAGTTGGAACAGATTGCCTTTAGAAGTTGTGGATGCTTCATCACTGGAGGTTTTTAAGAAGAGATTGGACAGCCACTTGTCTCAAATTGTATAAGGTCATTGGCTTGAGCAGGGGGTTCGACTAGAACATGGGTCACCACCTTTTGGACCTCAGGGACCACTAAATTCATAATTTTAAATCCCGTGGACCACTAATATGATCTGCCTAATGACCGGCTGGGCATGGCTAGGTGGTTATGTGACTGGGTGGATGTGGCCAATCAATGTCACTCATGTTGAGGGGCACCTCGCTGGCCTCTACTTGCCCCTCCCCTCCCAGCTCTTCCTCGCCTGCCTGCCCGGGTTCCTTAGGGCCCCAACAGGAAGCAGTTGTTGGAGCTAAGTAGTCACCATGACAAAGAGTTGACAAAACATCTCAGTTCAAATTGGATCTGATTGAGAAGGAGGCTCAGTAGAAGCAACTCACTGAGGCCTACGAGCATAGACTTTCCAAGCAGAGGGAAGACCTGTGGGAGTTCAAGGCCAGGTACTGGCGCCTGGAGGCTCAGCGGGCTGAGATGGTCAGACAGTTCCAGGCCATGATGCAGTCCCACTGGAACAAGACCCTCCGGCTGTTCGCCACCAGCGGCACTTCCCTCCAGCCTTAGCCCAAAGTCCCACACCAGGAAGCTGAAGCAGGCCCCAAGTCGGAATTTCTGCTCCCCTCTGACCTGCACAAAAAGACACTGAAGGGGGAGACTCTCTGCAGCAACACAAATGTTCATTGCATGTATTCAGCCCAGAGGGCATAGTTTGAGGACCCCTAATTTAGTGCAATATAAAAAATGAAAATAATTTTTCTGCGGACCACCAGTGGTCCATGGACCACCAGTTGGTAACCGCTGGACTAGAAGACCTCCAAGGTCCCTTCCAGCTCTATTCTGATTGGGACCTGCAGAAGAGAAATCAAATACAGTCCAAACTTTAGATAGCCAAGTTTATGAACTAGAGGTCAGGGTTTCATGAATCATGAACAGAATCACTGGAAAAATATACCAAAGCAGAAAATCAGATGATTGTTTCCAACAGAAAAGCATGGGTCAGGGTTGCCTCTTAAATCAAGCTGCAGCCAGCTGTCTTTAATTAAGAGTTACTTCTTGGTCAGCAAGAAGCCTCACTGATTGTATTTGCTCTGCTCTCCACTCCTTACTTAGTTCAAAGGCTTGGAGGCTATACATAATAATTTGAGTCCTCTAGCTGTACTGATGGTACTTGAGTTTGATCACCCTCATGTGATTCCTGGCTTGGTGTCTTCTGAGTCTGATATATTCCACTGGTTTAGCTGGAATAATTTTTTCAGAGTCAGAATGAGTCCTGGGCCATGACAAAGTGCTGGAAGACAGCAAGAATAGCCATCTTGCTCTCAGTTGCAGTTGGTGCCTTTTAAAGGACGGTTAAGTTTGCTTACCTCAGTTGCTAACCTCTTTTGCAAATTGCTCATTAACTACTTCTTCGCTATTTGAGATCTTTGAAATGAGAAGTTTGAAAATACCATGCGAGTTTGCCTTCAATCCTGGGCTAAAGAAAAAAGTAATCATAAACTTAAGAAGTTAAAGAATCTGAAATAAAGAGCAGAAAAACTAAGTAAATGTGTGATGTTAGAAAGTTATAAACGGAAAGCTGTAAATAAAAGGTCCTGATTAATTTTGAATATTGAAACTTTTACAATGAATCCTGCTTTCATTTTTGCAAGATATAACAAATGTAAATAATTTCATTATTTTAACATCTGGACACTGCAAAGAACTAAAAAGTTTAGCAGAGGGGGGGAAATACAAAATTTTGAAAGCCTGTCAGAGTTTATCTCCGCCTAGAATCAAAATGGAATTGTTTAGAATTTCAATAATTTCCTAGGATTGAGTTACTTTTCCATTTATAATGGCTCAAACATCCCTTCATCAGTATGTCTTCATTCCCTTACAATACTCTTAATTGAATAATTAGAAACTAGGAACACTAAGCCACACAACTGGTAACTATAAAATGTTTGTTGTGCAAATGCAACACCTGTGTTTTAAATTGATTTTTAATAAAAATAAATTCTCACTAATATGCATTGCAACTAGCCTGCTTTCTATAGAAGACTGTATATTGTGTGGATCAGGAGGACTGAAAAGTTATCTGCAGATCCCTCACATTCTGGACATAAACTTTTTCAGGTTTTCCTTTTGGGTTGCAGGCCAACACAACTAGACACAGGATAGTTTTGCCCTTGTGCCATCACTTTACTGAACAACTAATTCCCATAGTACTAATGTCTATGGGTATTTACCCATGTACTATGGCTGTATGTTATTATTTATCTTTATTCTCATCTTTATTCCTCCTCTATTGGTATTATGATTATCATTATATTGCTTTGCATGTACACTGAGAGTTTCTCAACCAGAGACAAATTCCTTGTGTGTCTAATCACACTTAGCCAAATAAAGCATTCAATTCAATTAACTGTCTATTACTCTAAGTTAAGAACCTTCTGGTATGACTGTTTTCCTTGACAAACGTCTTCCTACGAACAAGTTTTTGTTAATCTATTCCCAACATCCCTTTAATTTTCAAGGCCAAGAAATTATGCCTTGTGTGTGGATTTTAGGGGCTCTATGGTTCTAGTGTGTCTGTCACCCAAGGAAAGGTATAATAGAGAGGCTTTCTATAAAAGCCAGCTATCCATTTCTTTCTCCTAAATGTTTCCTTTTTCAAAGGTTGATAGTTATGTAAAACATATGATTAAGGTTGGGGCCATGAAAAATGCCAATTAAATGGGATATGCAGATTACAAATCAGCATTAACTAATTAAGCTATGATACATTCTTTCCATTAGTAGAGCCATGTAATCGAGAAGAAAGACAGGGATAAAATATATGCAAATTGTAGAAGCAGACTTTGGGATAGAAGTGCAATGTAGCATTCCTACTTCAATAATTAAGGACAATAAATTAATAGGTGCCATATGTAATTTAAACAGAAGTGTCTGTTATTAGGTATTCCAGGGTATAATTAATCACTTGCAGCTGCATGTTTTGGAGTCATGATGTAGAGTAGCATTTCATTAAAAACTCAGTAAACGTGGGTCAGATTGTCATGGTTTCTAAAAGAGTCAGAAGCTAAACACATACTGCTTAATTTCATTGGCTTGTTGCATCAATATGCAAAGTGAAGTAAAATCAGAACCCACCTTCCTAATTGCTTCATGTGCTGCCATTTCTAAAAACCCCGGGCTTGACAGCAGAATTGCACACATGAATGAGAGGAGGTGCAGTGCTCAGTTCTTGCATTTGGAGAATGGTCTTCCGAAGCTGGATGCAAAGCAGTATTCTTGCAGAGGATTTTTAAATAACTACTGAATATGCTAAGAGATTTGTCTATTACTTTTCAAACTATGAATTTATTTTAGTGATGAGATGTCACAAACTAGTAAAAGAAATGAAGGCATTTGTAATATATAGCTGAATTTTATGTATCTGTACTGTACTTGTAAATTACAATGAAATGTGTGTTCAGCATGCATTCAAGATACACAACACATCTCTAACATGCAATTAGAAGAAATTGCGAAAGAGTAAGGTGCACAAATAAAAGCAGTTACATCATTTTGTGCTTGTTTACTCTCTTGTAACCCCTTCCTCTCTAATCTCTGCAGGCAAGGAAAAGTGAGTCAGGCATGGGAAGATTGCCTACAGATATTAGTTGTTTGTCATCCCGCCCCCAATTCTTGTTTAAGTCATCTGTCTGCTCTTTTTTCTGCTTTGTGTAAACTATAGCAGCCATTTTAAATTTTCAAAGTTTGTAATTTTATTCATACAGATTCTCAATTTTTTAAAATTTATACATAATTTATTTTCTTGTTTTTGACATAAAAAAACCAACTGAGCCCTTGTCTGGAAACTTAAAAAATAATCCAGGTGGAATTGAATCAACTTTGAGTAAATTATATGTGTCATCGTTGTCAGTCATTCAGTCGTGTCCGCCCCTCAGCCACTGTATGGGTCAGCACTCTTCTATGCCCCTCTGTATCGCACTGCCTCCTTCAGATCTGCCATGGTCACCCTGGTGTCATCTTTTATAGGATCTAGCCAGCACTATAAAAACCGTTAGGACAGACCCTTCTTTTTCCACTGATCACTCCCAGCATGATTGACTTTTTGAGTGAGTCAGCTCTCATGACATGACCAAAATATGACATCCTTTGTTCAGCAATCTTGACTTCAAGTGATATTTTTGGTGAGGTTCAATCTAGGATTTTCTTTGTTTGTTATTTTTGCAGTCCATGAGATGCATAATAGTTGCCTCTGGCACCACAGTTCTAAGGCTGCCTTTTTCAGAGTCCAAGTTTCACAGCCATAAGTATCAATTGGAGAAATTATTGCATTAACTAATCTGCATTTGGTTGTGAGGTGATGTCTTTTTACTCTTCTAGATGTTATTCATGCAGACATTTACAGTTCTTCCAAGCATTTATACGCCTTCTGATCTCAGGACTGCAGTCAGCACTTTAGCCCAGGAAGATGAATTCCTTTACTATTTGGAAGGTCTCATTGTCTATCTGCACTGTGAGCTGTGTGTTCTCTGCAGTTGTCATTATCTTTGTTTTCTTGATGTTAAGGGGCAGTCCAAATTTTTCACTTTCATTTTTGACTCTCGGGATTAACCACTGCAGATCTTCCTTCCTTTCTGCAGGTTATGTTGTATCATCTGCATATTGGACGTTGTTGATATTCTTCCTACCGATTTTAATCCCAATGGTAGATTCCTCCAAATATGGATTACTTATAATTATTTATGTGTATATGTTGAATAGTATAGGTGACAGGATGTAACTTTGTCATGTGCCATTTTCAATTCTGTACTATTGTCTGTCTGTTCTTACAGTGGATTCCTGAATAGAGTACACTTGTTTATTTCAGGTTTATGAATTTGGAGTTTATGAATAGAACATACAGGTATTTTTCCCTGAATTAACCAAACGAAAGACCTTGCTTCTACCCCCACAACACTTATATTAGAACACCTGTTTAACAAGCCTAGATTAGAGGAAAGGATCCCATTCAGTAAGCAACACCTTTATTTTTAGTCTAAAAATATTAATTTTATGGCAGAGATGATATTACTTCTTGACTTCATAGATCTTTTCTTATCCCAGTGAGTATCTGCAATGCCATATTAAATGAAAAAGTGATAATTACAGAAATGAAAAAAGGATTTCTGATTCATCAGTTGCATTTTTTTTGTCCTACACTATGTATAGTGAGGGTAGGGGAGAACCCAAAAATGCATTCAGGGGATATTCAAAGCTGGTTTAATAGAAAAGGCATTTAAAGAAAGAAAATGTGACAGATATCTTATTATGATTGCTATCCCCAATCCCTATAATTCAGAGAGATAGTTAAGGTTCGTCAGACCAACTGAGGCAAGAAATGTTAATAAGTGTTCTGGGAGGGCAATATATTGTGTTTCACAATATCAGAATGTCAATATTTAAAACAGCTATATTGGATTACAATGCATTGCATATTTGCAGTTTGATTGCTGTACACTATGGAATTAATGGGTAAAAAATTGACTATATCATGTAGCTAAACTAAATCCCATATTTTCCTATGGCTTATAAATAACCTGAATAATTTGGCACATTTCCCTCCAATTTATGTGCTCTGTCCCTGCTACCATATGCTAGGTGCCACAATGTCTCTCCCTTTGTGAACAAGTGTTTGTCTTACACTATCTCTCCCTTTGTGAAAAATTGTTTGCTTTACACTGTAGCCTTAAGCTAAACTTGCATTTATTAAGCCTTTTAAATATGCAATTGCTAATTTAAATTAGAGCAGCAAACAAACACGAAAAGCTCCTCTCATTTAGAATATTTATTATGTTGTATTTTAGTTGTTAAACAACTCTCATTGCTTTGTCCCATTAAGTAAATGACCACATATATCTATTTCTCAGCTTGAATTCAAGGTGATGGATGTAGTGGTACTATACTCCTCATTTTGCATTACATAGTCATTTTTAAAAGCCAAGATTTAAATCTGGTGTTTATAAAGTAATTGTTGCTAATCAGATTTATGGAAATGGAAGATACATGTGCAAGGTTCTTCATTAGTTCCTCAAACCTCTTAAATAAGTCATTTTACACAATAGCTATTTGGGTCCTGTTCCCAGTGAAAAATAGTAACAACAGGATATATATGTTTTCTGAGTGCTGGTTAATCTGTTTTCTTGAATAGATAATCTTTAAAAAAAATAGTTCTGAACTTTTTAAGCTACATATTTGTATAGAGAAACATAATTTCAAAAAATTAATAGTGATGGCCATAGCAATTTGTATTTTGGCCATCCTCTATGATAACATATTTTTGTAGCTGTTTCTGAATAGTTTCAACAACATCATCCCCATGATTCTTTATATAGTTTATGATCAGAGCTGTATAGATCATTCAGTTTTGTCTTATGCATTTATTGATAAAAGAGAAATAAAAATAGGTTTACAACAGGGGTGTCAAACTCGATTTCATTGAGAGCTGCATGGGTTGTGTTTGACCTTTGGCAGGGTAGGGGGCCTGGTCAGGGTTTGCATGGCCAGCTCGACATCACTCCTGTTGGGGGCGTCTGTGGTGGCCGATTGCTCTGCCAGCGAAAACTGGCTCCTGAGCTCCGTTTTCGGTTGCCATGGCCTCCTGCAACCCTTTGCCAGTGAAAATGGAACTTGGGACGGCTGCCCTCACAAGTTCTGTTTTCACTGGCAGAGAGTTGCAGGAGGCCGAGTAGAAGCACTGTGGGTCGATCCTTTGCTGTTTCCAAGGCAGCCCTATGGGCCAGATCTAAATACCCTGTGGGCCAGATTCTGCCCCCAGACCTTGAGTTTGACACCTCTCATTGACAAGTTATTCAATGTACAAAACAGTATGTATATATGCAGTGTAGTCCAGTCATTTCCCTAAAGTCATCTTCCTATCATTGTGGGAATAATCATGAAAAATAGTATTTGTTATGTACTGAACTTTCCCTGCCATAGACTTGCATTGCTGACTCCTGATTGGCTAAGACACAGCAGCCTGCCGGTGGGAGAATCTAGCTACCTGATTGGTTACACGCCTGACAGCTCAACTATAAAAGAGCTGTCAGCTGTCTTTTGCCGCTGTTTGCCGGTCCGAGTTTTGCCGTACTTATGAGCTGTTTGTCACTGTTAATAAAGGTTGTGTTAGCTTCAACCTGCCTTGCCTCAGTCCCTGTCTGCCTTGTTCTCGCTACAGAACACTGGCGACGAGGATGGGATCAGGTCTGAGGTAAAGGACAAAGGCGAAGTCACTGTTAGAGCTGTCTCAAGTCACTAAGCGATGAGACATCGCTCATCGCTGATTTTTTTTCTCTGATCCTTCACGCCCGTCCTTCTCAGGATGGCTACCCAACCGGCATTCTCGGCATTCAGCCCAGCCACCGAAACATGGGACGCTTACCTCGAAAGATTTGAGTGCTTCCTGGAGGCAAATGACTTCACTGGTTTGTCTAGTGGCCGTAAAAGAGGCTATTTCCTCAGCGCCTGTGGCCACGAGATGTTTGGCACAGCCAGGGCTTTAGCAGCCCCTCAGTCAGTGCACTCAATGCCCTGGGAGACACTCTTGGAGAAGCTGAAGAACCATTATTCTCCAACTCCCTCACATATGGTGATACGCTATGCGTTCTGACAGAGTCCAGAGAGAGGAAGAATCCATGTCGGACTACATGGCGTCCCTCAGAACTGCGGCTCTACACTGCAATTTCCCTGTGCTGGACGATGCCCTACTAGAACAGCTGGTCTGTGGTATCAGAGACCTCAGACTTCAGCGGCGTTTGCTGGTGTGAAAAGAGCTGACACTTCAGGCAGCCATGGACGAAGCCACAGCATACGAGATGTCTGATAAGTCTACCGCAGAAATTCAAAGATTTCTGCCGCCAGCCACTCATGCCAGCAGGGGCCACGCTGTCCACTACGACGAGGTCGAAGCAGACTATCTCTCAGACATTGAAGAGGACATCAGCCGCCTCAACCTGACAACCCGAAAAAGCCGGTCACAGAGAGACTTTTTGCCTCAGCTGTGTTGCCTCAGCTGTGGCGGGAACCATGCAAGAGCAAATTGCAGGTTCAAAGCCGCCATCTGTCAACGTTGTGACAGGAAGGGACATTTGGCCAAGGTGTGCAGGGCGGCCATGCCTGTTGCTCTTCGGCCTCCTGAACACGCCTTGCCAAGGCAGTCCACAAGACAAGCGCCTATGCACCACCGGGACTGTTCCGCCATTGCTGATGACCAGCAGCACTCTGAATGGGCTGTCAGTCATGCATCGCTCTCACAGCCGGCTCGCAAAATTTATATGACTGTTCACATTGAGGGGAAGCCCTGTAAAATGGAGGTGGACACGGGTTCTTCCAAGTCCCTTATCTCATGGGCCACTATCAAGCGGATAGTGCCCAGCCTTGCTAAGGCTGCCCGCCAGCAATGCCTAATTCTCCTCAAAGACTGTCAAGGGCAACTAATTCCTATTGTGGGCTGTGGCACATTCCAAGTCGCCTGCCAAAATTTCAAAGGGCCTCTTCCTCTCGTCATAGTTGACGGCCAACTGCCCAGCCTCCTAGGGCTGGACTGGTTCTCCGCACTGGGGCTCAACATTTCCGGCATCCACTCCGTGATTCCAGACCCTTTTGCCGCGCTGACCAGCAAGTTCGCAGATGTCTTCGACGACCAGCTGGGTAAATATACGGGGACACCTGTTTCCTTTAATTTGGACCCCCAGGTGGCACCAATCCGCTTTAAGCCTAGGAAAGTGCCATTTGCCCTGCGGCCCAAAGTAGACCTAGAGTTAGACAAACTAATTGTGCAGGGGGTGCTAGAGGCAGTGGACCACTCTCCCTGGGAGACCCCCATTGTGATACCCATCAAACAGGATGGGAGCATTAGAATCTGTGGTGACTTTAAGTGCACCATCACTAGGGGGTTGCAAGCCAACCCTTACCCTGTACCTGTGGTGCAGCACCTGCTCCACTCCCTGGGGCGGGGTAATGTCTTTGCCAAGTTAGACTTAGCACAAGCCTATCAGCAGCTCCCAGTGGACAAGGCCACTGCCTTAGCTCAGACCATCATGACCCACCGGGGAGCTTTTAAATGCAAGAGGTTACAGTTTGGGGTTAGCATTGCCCCAGGCATTTTTCAAAGCCTAATGGAGCGATTGCTCCAAGGGCTGCCTGGGGTGGTTCCTTATTTCGACGATGTGCTTGTATCCATCAAGGATCAAGCCAACCTCATCGTCAAGTTAAGGGCGGTCCTGCATAGGTTTTGCCAAGCAGGGCTTAAACTTAAGCAAGGCAAATGCAAGTTAGGAGTCCCCAGCGTAGAATTTTTGGGGTACCTCATGGATGCCAAAGGCATCCATCCTACCCCATCTAAAATAGAGGCAATCAAAAAGCCCCCACACCCACATCTAAGGTAGCGCTTCAAGCTTTTCTGGGGCTTCTCAATTTTATGCCATATTTTTGCCCCATAAGGCTTCATTGGCAGAGCCTCTTCACAGGCTCCTGGACTCTAAGATGCCCTGGCATTGGGGTCCTAAGGAAGCCCATGCTTTTAAGGCAGTCAAGGACATTCTCACGTCCCAGTCACTGCTGGTCCAGTATAGTGACCCCTTCCCTTGGTATTGGTGTGCGATGCATCGCCTTTTGGCATTGAGGCTGTTCTGAGCCACGTTCTCCCTAATGGCTCAGAAGCCCCAATTGCCTATTATTCCTGCACCCTCTCAGCTGCGGAAAGAAACTACAGCCAGCTAGACAAAGAGGCTCTAGCTGCTGTAGCAGGGGTCAAGCGATTTCATGATTATGTATATGGTCGGTCCTTTCAGTTGGTGACAGACCACAAGCCCCTCTTGGGTCTCTTGGCTAAGATGCAGCAGCCTGCCAGCGGGAGAATCCAGCTACCTGATTGGTTACACGCCTGACAGCTCGACTATAAAAGAGCTGTCAGCTGTCTTTTGCCGCTGTTTGCCTGTCCGAGATTTGCCGTACTTATGAGCTGTTTGTCACTGTTAATAAAGGTTGTGTTAGCTTCAACCTGCCTTGCCTCAGTCACTGTCTGCCTCGTTCTCCCTACAGAACAGATTCAACTCTACATTATTTTAGGAATTGTGGAGGACTGGTCCATAGTGGTTAAATTTAAGATGTGGATTACAACCAGAAAGACCAAGTTTAAATCACCCTCAGTACAAATTCACATGTTGGTCACCTCGTCATTCATTCTTTATCAGTTAAATATTGCAACCTTTATCACTTCATACAGATACTGTAAAACACTGAAAAAAAGTTTCTGATTTAGCAACCCAGGAAATGAATTGGGATCTGAAATGAAAGTTATATAGTTGATAAGGTTTCTCTAATTTTAACATATTCTCATTCAATTAATTATCTTAAAAGTAAAGCCAAATAAACAGAAAGCATCTTGCTTTTCATTGAAGTGATATTCTCAAAACCTGATGCAAAGCAACACATTGGTTTTAATCTGTAATGCCCTTTATTTTTCAGTGTCTTAATATTTGATCCCATTTGAATCTTTTATCCATTAATTCTTGAGAAATCGGTATGTGGATATTGTGCATTGTATATGCATGTGGTGTTTTCTCTAGCCAAAGACAAAATGAATAGGTAGAAACCAAATGGTCCATGTTCATTTTTATTTACTTGCAGCTTTATAAAACTCTATGAGCTATGAACTAATGATGGATAAATCAGTGCTTCTCTCTAGCTGATAGAATTTGTTGGTAGAAGCAGGAGAGAACAATTTTATTTTTCCCATAGCTTTCTTTTTCCTCAAACCTATACCAGAGACTTGGAAGAACTTCAGAAGAAGGTTTTGGAAAAGTAGTCGCCCAAAATGTGGAAACTAGGCACATACCTGACTAGGGTTTAGGTGCCCTTCGAAGGGTCAACTACTCACTAACAAGCTAAATCCATGTTCAAAAAAGAATATGTTCTGAACGAAAAAGTGATCTTCAAATGGGCTCAATGCTTCTTGAAAGATGAAGGCATATTGCAAAGTCAAGTTATTTTACCACTTGGATAACACCATGATTATGGGCTCCTGCTCTGCTTTTGTAAGTTCACGAATTGCTTTCTTTAACAGACAAATGTTTGAAAAAGGAAGCTTTTAAACTAAAATCACAGTTTCGTTTTTAATTTTTCATCATTTCTTCATATTGGAAATAGCTTTAATAACAATAGCAACAAAACCAGTAATAAAAACAGTTAACAACAACTTTTTCCCAGAAGAGAATTAGGCACATAGGACCACAGCATCTTTTTAAAAATGAAGTCTTCCCCCTAAATTGCACTGGATGGAGAGATTTATTTGCCCTTTTATTTAATTATCTTTTGCTTCTGTGACACTCAAAGCAAGTATGTTTGTTTCACTACAATTGCTTGGAAATGAGCGTAAAGAGAAATAGAATATTGAAAGCAATACTGTCATAACCTTATGTGTAAATTAAATGTCACAACGATGGGTCGAAATGCTTATGTAGCTTAGTCTCTGTTTCTCCTTACAGTTGCAGCATCAATATGATTGCTTTTTTCAGATTCCTTTCTAAGGTCTATTTTGCATACTATGTTAAAAATAGAACATATCCAAGTTATTTACACCTCTTTTTGTTCATTTGCGTATGAGGTAAAGAAAAAATACGAATATAGGGAATTTGCAGATATATTTAGATCAGAAACAAATTATTTTAAATACCTCAATTGTAAAAGACGATGCATATGAAATTACACATTTGTTGGATTTGTAGAGCAATGAATCTACATGGTGTCACAGTCGCTTGTAGCAAAAACCCACAAGTAAAAAATCCATGATAGCCACATAAGATGAAAATATCCTCAATAAACAATTTGAAATAATAGAAATATCATTAGTAAACCATATAACATCCATGGCAATTCTCTTTATCTTATTTTAGGACTTGTGTGAAGAGCAGATCATATTTAGGTCATATTTATGCAGAAATATTGAATATTTGAAAGAATTCACAAACTTTAAATTACCATGAAAAGTTTAACTAACTGTGTAGAGGGGGAGAAGGAAAAGGGTAATTGTATTATCTTTTATTATTACCTATGCTCCATTCCTAACCATATTTTTAGCTAATCAAAATATAAATGTGCAATTTCCCAAACTCTACTAAACAATAAGATAAAGCAATATAATAAACAGCTTTCAAGACTATTGTTTGAGGCTCGAATATCAATTTATATCAATTGACATGTACAGATTATAGCATTATTTGTGTGCTTTTTAACCTAGGCTTAATTTTTTTCCTTTGTATTTCTTACTGGTTACTCTGGTTTAATATTCTATAGAACATATGTGCTGTGGGGCAGTCACAGTATTGAAGAAAAGGGTTACAAGAGTGTTCTGCCCCCCCTTCCTCCTTCGCCCACACAGAACACGCTCCGGAACAATACAAATGAACAGGGTTTATTTTACAGACAGACAGAAAGTTCCATGGCAGTAAACCACCATGACAAAGCTCACAAATACAAGATACGAAAGCAGCTATCCAGCCTGCTACGTTTCAAGACCAAAACGTCTTACAGGATTTCTTTGTTGACTGCTGCAAAGGGTGTATGCACAGTCAACCCTTTTATAGCCTGAAGAGGAGTCTGCTGATCAACAGCTGAGAGCCCTTACCACCAATAATTGTGCCCTCGCTCCTTGCGTGTATGAGCGCGGCGATAACAGGCGTCCAGAAACTCCCTGTTACTCTCTGACTCACTGTCTCGTGACTCCTCCCCACTGCTCCAAGGCATGGCATCAGGAGCCCTCCTCCTCTGGCTCTCACCGCTGCTCCATGCCTCAGGCGCCTCCTGGTGGCCGACCAGACTCTCTGATCCCTGCTCAGAGTCGGAACCCTGTCCAGGGTCCTCCACATCCTCCTGAGCCGACTCATAGGGACCCTCACTCTTGGAGTCTGGTGGCAGCGGCAGCGGCTCCTGCTGGGCCACAACACAAGAGTAAATGGGGAATACAAGGATTTCATAACACAATATCTTACCACTTTGAATTTCTTGTTACAAACATTTTTAGTCATGACAAAATTAGTCCCCCAAATTGATAAAAGCTTTACAGTGTACAGTACAATATAATCCTTGATGTAGATAAGAGACTGTTGTTGGAGGAAATATTTCTAACTCTATAGGTGGAAATTTTAAAATGATTTGTGTATGAATGTCATGATGCTGATATATTTTATTTGCGGACCTAAGGGCCAAAGGAATATTTTGTTATCCATTCCAGTAATTGCATCCTTGTATTGTCTTCTTGGCACGATAATTGCTAATTCCATTTTTAAACAGGGTAGTTTCACTTTATGCCTCCAGAATACAAATGACTAGATCAGCAGGAAGAAGCAGATGGATGAATGTTACTAAAGAGTGTTGTTGTCCTTTTATTAACTTCAACTAGTTATTTTGTTGGATAAATCCCAGTATGCTTGATCTATAATACAAACATAAAGACTACCTTTTCTGCTGTTTACTAGAATAACAGAGAAATACAGTATCCAGTGAAATGAAGGGACATGATTAGACCCTTTGACTTTCAATGTCACAGTAAGCCTTGTATTGTGCTCGTATACTGCTTCTTATTGTAGCATAGATATGGCAGTTTTAGGGAGAAGTTCAGGCATGCTGGATTCCATTTTGGTTAACTATATCCTCTTATTTCACTCTGCAGAATCCAACATATTGTGGTTGGTTTTTTATTATAATTTAAAAGAAACCATACTTCAAATCTTAGGTCATTTTTTCAACAAACCATCATTACAATTTTGTTCAATGGAGACATATGAGTCATTGCATTATTGATTCAATGAATGAGGTAAAAGCTTTTGTATCAATCTAGGTGTTGATTTAGGATTCCACTTTTTTTCTCTTTAATGGCAATGTATATTAACCAGTGATTAAATTCATTTTTTTTTACTACCGGTTCTGTGGGCCTGGCTTAGTAGGCATGGTGTGGCTTAGTGGGCATGGCTTGGTGGGCATGGCAGGGGAAGGATACTGCAAAATCTCCGTTCCCACCCCTCTAGGGGAAGGATACTGCAAAATGTCCATTCTCACCCCACTCCAGGGAAAGGATACTGCAAAATCTCCATTCCCACCCCACTATGGGGCCAGCCAGAGGTGACATTGCCGGTTCTCCGAACTTCTCAAAATTTCCGCTACTGGTTCTCCGAACTACTCAAAATTTCTACTACTGATTCTCCACAACCTGCAGGATTTCACCCCTGATATTAACCTCATAATTAATATATACCAATTTTTCATCTCAAACTGATTAAGTATTGACAAACTGCTAGAGCAGCTTTGTATATGAAAACCCATAAAATATTTTCAGCATATTTTAAAACAATATGCATGGTCAACAAGATAATTTTCATTGGTATTTTTTAATTGTGTTGTTTTTCTAGCATCCTGCTCCAATTGAATGCTAATTATGAAATCATAAAATCACAGATACAGCTTTCAGTCCCCTGAGTAGCAGGTAAACAAGCTCCAAAAATAATGAGTCAGTGATAGCTTTGCTGTTTTTAATACCTTTTTAATAAATAATTCAATAGCAACTCTCATGCATATCAATAATTGACCCATTGTTAAATGGATCATAGCATTAATTTATCTTGTGGTTATCAGCACTAAAGGCGAACAAATATCATGGAAGGGCTTTTTGTTCAAGATTAAATATAACGTCCTTTAAAAGTCAACTTCCAAATTTCTCTGATCTAGAAGATTCAAGATGCTCACAAATGGATTTTTGACATCACCCCAGCTTAACTTTCTTGGGACAGTTTCAAACAACCAGTAGGCTTTAATTATTCTTTTTCTTTAATTTCTTTTTTTGGGGAATTTTTTTAATTATTATTATTTTTCCTTCTACAATATCTTACAGTCATTATTTATTATTATTATTATTATTATTATTATTATTATTATTATTATTATTATTATTATTATTATTATTATTATTTATAGCGTTTATATACCGCCCCCTCTCCCGAAAGGGACTCGGGGCGGTGTACAGTCCGTATCAAAATACAACAGATTAAAACATAGAAATAACTACATAAATACATGTATGAGAGGAGGATAAAATATGCCAAACTGTACAGCTAAATAAATAAATCGATACAAAAGTTTAAAATATCAGGTTAAATTTAAAACACTATCCCTCTAAAAACCAGTAAGAATGTGTATGCCAGGAGGTAGACGTTATAAATTATGCCAAACCAGCCAGTCGGAACAGGTGTGTCTTATATCAACATTATTATGTCATCATACCTGTACATGTAAATATTATTTCTCTTCTATGTTTATAAACCTTTATACACAGTTCTCTCTCTATATATATATATTGTTTTGCGGCTTAATTAATTTTATTCTTGTTTTGCAGGAATTTGTACCAATTGTTCCAAATTTCATAACTGTTCCAACTCTTCGTCTTTTAATTTTAGTGTTAATTTGTCCATCTCTGCACAATCCAAAAATTTTTGTATCACTAATTCATCCGAGGGGATATTATTTTGTTTCTAGCATTGGGCAAACGCTATTCTAGCTGTGGTCAGCAGATGTGTTAATATGTACTTAATTTTCTTTGTATATTTCCCTTTGATTATTCCCAGCAGAAAGTGTTCGAGTTTGTATTTTATTTGTTCTCCTGTAATTTCTTGCACCCATTTCCAGATTTTGTCCAATATTTTTGAGTTTCCGGGCAGGTCCACCATATGTGATATAAAGTCCCTTGTATTTTTTTTACACTTCCAGCAGGTCGGATTCATGTTTGGGTACATTTTAGCCAATCTCATTAGTGGTAAATGCTTTAAATTTCTAAATAAAATTTCTTTGGCCATGGACAGCTATATGATCGCAGGGATTTTTTTAAAAAATGAAGATTATGCTATGCATAATCCTGTGGTGGTTATTGTTGTTTAATTTGGAGAATATTTTACAAATTCAAATTAGGTGGAATTGGCAGGCTGGTGGGCATCAGCAACAGTGCCTATGGGCATCAGATTGCCTAATTTGGTGCTGTTTTCAAGGCTTCATTCAATTAGATGCAAGTAATTGCTCATTTTAAAGGGATAAACATAAAGACTGCTAGTATCAAAGTTTATGCTTTAGTTTCAGTCTTGTTTATTTAGGTAGGTGGGAATGAGCTGATCCCAACATGGTTTGGACAGAGTTATTTGGATTCAATTAAACCCTGGTTTATACTGACAATTTTTGAAGTATTAGCCAGGAAATTCAAAGCTGAAGCTTTTAGAAGGATTTTTATTTGACATTGCTAGGCTAAATATTAAAATAGACATACCCACAGAGAAAGTTTTCAGTATGATCCTGCTTTTTGTGTTCCAGCCCAAAGCATGGAGAATACTTAATCCCATTAAGTGAAATGAAACTATTAGAAAATAAACAAGCTTCAGTTTTATTTCTGGTTGAAGAGTTTTATTTAGCTTTTAATCTAAACCAGTTCCTTTGCTATCTGTGTTCTTTATCTTTATTGGCACAATAACGGCAGTGCCTGCAGAACAAACATCAGAACCTCTGGGGAAACTTTGAATAGGAATAGGAATTGGGATCAGATAGACAGTTTTATGACTTCTACCCTTTATAGAAACCTAGGCAGGAATCTAAATGTGGTTACCCATGAATACCCCGAGAGAACCTTAGACGGCTGAGCTCGTTTCTAATAGCAGCATCCTACAGCAGTTTTCCCATTGCAAAGAGAAGAAAAGGGTAGTCTGTAGCTATAGTTTTCTTTTGTTGATTTTTATTTTCCTTATGTTGTCGTGTACAGCATTAGCTTTAGCTTAGGAACAACGAGCACAAGTTTCTGCATGTGTCTCTGAAGTAGCAATACAGTTGGAAACTCACCAATGGTTTTGTGTTACAATAAAGATGTATTTTCCATAGCCTGAGATTTACTGTAATCCTGTTGTGAACCAGGGGTGTGTATGTATCAGTGGTGGGTTCCGGGTGGTACGGGCGTACCGGTGGCAGCTGGGAGCAGCAGCCACTATACCAGAACGGTGTTTCGGTGGGCCCACCCGCCTGCGTTCCTTACTGTTTTTGAGGGAAATGGGCCAATTGCGCATGCATGCACAGCGTACGTGCCTGCGTGACCTCGCCAAGAAGCTGGGGCATCGCAGGACAGTGGTGTGCTCATTCGTCCACAGCACGCGTGCCCGAGGTGGACGTCCAGCCCTGTCGCATCATACTGGTTGCGATGGGATCCGGAACCCACCACTGGTATGTATGTATGTATATATGTATGTATGCATGCATGCATGTATGTATATGTGCACACACACACACACACACCTAACTATAGACGGTATCACAGCAATAAGACAAGATGCATATGTCTAGATATCTTCTCTAGAAATAATATTACAGTATCTTTTAATGTCACTGCACAGGATCAGGTTCATAGACGTGCTTTTTTTCAACTATGTTATATGCCATTATTTGTCAGCAATTCCCTACTGCATTCCAGAGAAAAAAGAATGCATATTGTCTGTGCAAAAAAATAATAATAACAACAGCAAAAACCAAGCACAAATTGAATATGAGAAATGTAACAAACAGAAACTGATGGGGGAATATGTTAGATCATAAGGATGCTTTATTACCGACCTCAAGGTGGCAGTCTAGAACTGAAAAATTGGGGTGGAAAAAGACTGTCTATGAAACAGCTCAATGAACATTCATCAAAATGTTTAACCTTATTTCTTATGGATTAAATGGAGGGCTTTTTCCCCTCCTCATACAGTATTTATCATCTCATCAATGACAGCTTAGTGGAAGCTATTTTGGTGAATGACCATCGCCAGGAGGATAATTCTTATTAACTTATTATTTGTATTTATTTCCTTCGTTGTTCCTAGTGTTTTCCTTTGATCATGATTGCATGCATACTGCATCGAGCCAATAAAGTGGAATAGAAGCTTGAAGTGATAACATTAAGCTGTGCCTTCCAGATGTTTGACTACAACTTGCATCATCTCTTGTAATCATACCTTTATTTGTATTTCGGAATGGGAGATTGAAACATCTGAGAAACATTAGGTTAAGGAAGGCATCTGAAAAGATTGAATGTGAAATTTTTTGAATCCATCTTCCTATATCGCTTATAATCCCCATTAAGATGATGGTGGGGTTTAAGCGCATTAAAGGTGAAAATTACCAAAAGGATTCAGTATACCATTGTTGGTGCACTGAGCATATTATTAAGCAGCAATTAAATGGATCATGAAAAAAAAAATCCTATTCATGATTCACCTCCTGAAGAATATACAAATCATTAACAAATTCAGTTGTGAAAACTTTTGTAGCAATTGCTTAACTGTTACTCTATTTCAGTATTAAGGCCATATATTCAGAAAAACAGTGAGAAGAAAAAGGGATGTAAGTTTTTTTTTGGTGCAATGTATATTAAGGACAAGCTAGTTGGAATAACATGGTATCTCATAAAAGGAGAACCTCTGTTCTCAATTCTCAAGGCAGTATTTTTTTTAACCAGTCCTTAATTCAAGAAAGGATAATGCTTGGCTTCAGTTGTTGCTGATCAAAAATGTTCCACACCTTCCACTCCTCACAACTATCGATTTAACAATTTATATTAATATTGTTTTCTGATTGCTTGTTTGTACCCTATGACTATCATTAAGTGTTGTACCTTACGATTCTTGACAAATGTATCTTGTCTTTTTATGTACACTGAGAGCATATGCACCAAAGACAAATTCTTTGTGTGTCCAAGCACACTTGGCCATGTTGTTCTATTCTATTCTGTTCTGTTCTATCTGAGATAGTTAGAGCTTTGCAAATTGTAGGTCTACAACATCATGTGTGTGTGTGTGTACGTACACACACACGCACATGCACCACTGAGCACCAACATAACTCTTAAACCGAATGCACTACGTATAGTTATCTAAAGTGCAGAGATATGGCCATTCAATTCCCAGTTTGAACTTTGTAGAGTAACATCTGGCTATCTACATCTGATAAATGCCCAATAGAAGTTTCCATTTTAATCATACCAGAATTTTCTCCCTCCAGTATTTCTCCCAGTATTAAATAATCTAAAACAATTGACTATTTGGATTGTAAGAGTTTGAAAGTTATATTTTCCAAAAATATGTGCTGTCACTTGCTTATTCCTTACAATATGACAGCTAGCCAACCTTCTGTAGATTCAGAAATAATCAGGCTGAGACTGGTTAGTATTTGGATGGAAGACAATCAGGGTATTCCAGAACTGTAGATTAGACTGCAATAGTTAATTCTTCTAATACCGCAAGAGAGAATATAGGTAACTCAGGGCTGAACTGTGGAGTCATTGCTGCTCTCTGAGTTTGGTGGTTTGCTTGCAGCCATTTCATTACCTAACTAGGTAACTTCAGTGTGAGTAAAAGTGGGGTTTGCTCCCTCTTTCTATAAAGTAGTTTGCCCTGCCAGTTTTAGTGGGGGTGTGGTTTCTCCTTGGTAATTCCTTGATTAGGGTATTGTTTTCTGTTTGATTGTTTGTCAGATATTAATCCTTGCTTATCTAGATGCTGCCCGCTGAAAACATGTCATCTGGGATTTTTGTTTCCTTTTTAGCCTTATAGTTCTCTTTTAAATGGTGTGTAAATATGATTTATTTTGATGTGTCTATTGATGGCTGATTTGTGAATGCCAAACTTCCAGAAATTATCTAGCTTGTTTTGGATTATCTTGTTTTCAAGGAAACTGCATAGGCATGCCCATTAAATCTTCAACGATCAAGTTCAACTTAAGGCAGATTTATTTTTAATTTTTTACTTGATGATAGTGATGATTTTATGAAAGGTTTTAATTTCTTCACTGAAAAACAAGTTATAATGCTCTATATATTGTCAGATAATAGTAACACCAAACCTCTCATGCTCAAATTTCCAGTGGTCCAGGTCTGGAAAAATAGAGAGTGAAGTCCCAGACTGGCATGTTCTTTCATATTTAATGTTCTTATATCCCATCTTTCTAACATCCTGTGGCACCACACAATTTCAAATGACCTCCATGTAAGCTTGACAAGGTGGATGAATGACTAAACTGGGCAACTGGGGCTGCTTGCAGCCATTTTGTGCATGGAATCTTCTGCTGAATTTTATTTTCCTACAATTTGTTTCAAGGGGGAGGGAACATGAAAACTGTGGTATAGAAAGAGTGCAATTTTAGCTCAAATTTTACGAGTAGAGGCAAATCTTGATGTATTAATTTGATTTTTAATAATATTTTAAATTAGGAACAGAGAAACATATACAAAATACTGAAACTGGTATATGGATTTTGTCGCTTACATAATATTTTCAAAATTTAGGTTACATGGTAATATTCTACACATGGATAGCTTTCAAGAAAATGGGACATACCGTTAAAGAATAACTATTTGTGTTGATTTATCAGAATATCTGTTTCTATTTTAAGATTAGAGCAAGCAAGTAGCCTCTTAATAATAATTTCTAGGAAGGAACAGAGACGGGAGGTTGTTGCATTCATAGCACCCACTGGCTGGCCACTGTGGGGAAAAGTAAGTCTGGTCTGACACATCTATGGTCTCACTAGTTTATTGGGGAACATTGGCATAATTGGGCAAGAAGTGAGTTAGCATAGTAAATGGGAGTGAGCACATTTTTACATTAGAGCAAACGAAAATCAAGGGTTTGTGGAGAAGAGGTAGCATTTGTTCTTTTGTTGGAGGATGGCAAAGATTCTATGGCATTTGAAGAATCACAGGATTTCCATGTGATATTGGAATGATGCCCAGAATATCTGCCATGCTTAATTTTGAAAAGATTTCCATTCACACAGTAAACAATATCATTCAGTAATTAAGCAAATCCAACAAAATGCAATTTCTGCCCAATGCTTGGAATTATCATTCACCTAATCCATTAAATATAAAGTCTCTGACAAATTGGTGAAATTGACTGAGTTAAACAAAACATTAGACTAATTCATGGGACTGGCAGTGAGAAAGCAGAAGAGAAAGCAGTTCATTGGCCAGGCACTGGAATATCTGTAAAAAGTACTCTTTTTAAAAAAAATAACAAAGTAGACAGAGTTCCAGAGGAGGAGTACTTGAGAACCCTTCATCATTCTTCTAGAATTGGAATACCATGTGGAAAGAGAGAAAGGGATCAATGAGCTGAGACATAGAAGTATGCAATGATTTAGGGCAGGATTTTTTTTTATTACCAAGAGGGGTTTGTATTGAACAAGGAAGCTTCAGAGGATTCGGTTTTACAGAAAAAAAATCTCCCAAAACAACTTAAAACTCCCTGAAAACCTGAACATAGTTGTTTTCAGCTGCATACCAAAAATAAAATTTATTTTATAATTTCACTTTCTATCTTTGTACTTGTGAGTGGGGTCCCTTGGAAAAGTTGCAGGATGGTACTTTTGAATAAATCAGGTTGGTTGGAAGAATATTTAGTCAGAAGTTTCAAATTTAGAAGTCATCTGCCTATGTTTTCCTGGATTTATCTCTGTCGCTCAAAGTCTAATTTACCTTTAGGATTGCATCTTCCTTTGTACTCTTAATTTATGCCATGTATTTTAGGGATCCAGGAAGCTACTTTATACTGAATCAGTCCTTTGGTCCATCCATCTGATCATGTTGCTATTAGAGTTGACTGGCAACAGTTCTCAAGGACTTCTGGCAGTTTTACCTGCCGATGCCATGGATTGAAACTGGTGCCTTCTGGATGAATACTATATTCACTACCAGTGAGCTGTAGTCACATATCCCTAGTGACAAATTAGATCTTGAAGCTGAATTTCCATCTTCCATTTACCCATTTTAGTGGTAAAGTTGTTTCTTTAGATTGCCTACAATTGTCGTATAAGATTCAACTCTTTTATTAAACACAGGAGATATGGTGAAATCCAAAGCGGAGAATGCAATTACTGTATCTATTGGCTACACATATCAGTTGGATGACATGTGATTAAGCAACAATAGGGAATCCTAATGATCCCCAGTGAGACTCGTGATCTTACATTGTTCTCATTTTCTGCTCTGCAAAGTAGAGATGACAAGCTAACATGAATTAAGACGCGGCTAATTACAATTCTTAGAGAGACAGAGTTAAACATTATTTTCATGTTAACCTAAGAACCTAACAGTGGGCTAAGCCGCAAATATCCAGGGGAAAGAACATTCCGCTCCCGCTCCCCAACCTTGGAGCGGCTTCTTACAGATGTTCTGCAATAATCTCAAATTATTTCTTTTGTAGATAGTCATGTTCTTTACAACTTTCCACAAGTCAGGAGGTGCTTTCATTGGTAGCAATACTGGGATGGAAGAGTACAGGGGGCATAAGGGAAAAAAAGTGTAGCGCTTGATCTCTCCACTTCAAACAGCCTGTCTGAATTTCTGTGATACAACTTCAGCCTTCAAGCACCACACATTGATTTTATATTCAATAGATTTTATGAAAAAAGACCTGTGGATGAACTGCAAATACTGGTTTGTTAATTGTCTCTGGCAGATGGGTTTTTTAAATTCCAAATCAGCAAGTTCTCTTTTAAAAAGCCTTGCGTCTAATATATAGATTGGCATAAACTACAGTGCTGTACATGACTTACACTACTGCGGTTGAAATGTTCTTTTATTTATTGGACCATATATACCGGTATACAATTTAATATTTTATGGTTTTGCAAGTAAGCTTGCTGTGCGTCAAACACTGGCAAGCACAATACAATATCTCAAAGGATATTTGAGATTCTTCCTTCCCTGTCTTGTACCTACCTATGTTTTCATAGAGAAAATAATTTAAATTTGTCAGAAAATATACGGTTATTTGCAAATAATCGTTGTTTCCTTTTGTGGACAGGACTTTGATCTATAAATACAGAGGAGATCTTGCTCTTTCTAGTTGTTGTGTGTGATACAGAATTGTCACCAAAGGAAACTAGTGGTGAAATTCAGCTTCTATATTTCCTATCATTGCAAAGTATCCCATCTTTCTGTCAGCAGTTCATTTCCTGAGGAAAGCTTCTTATTTGTCTGGATTTTTGCAGAAACTTGGATTGAAAGGGAAATAATAAAGAATTTCAGTTCTTCATGAATATAAAGTTTTCAATAAAATATATAGCATCATTCAATCAAAGGTGCATACAGTGAATGGTGAATAACAACTGAATTCCACCAAATGCTCAAGCAGCAAATAAAAATACCCTGCTACTTCGATTTTTGTATAATTTATATACGCAGGAAGTTACTTTGCCATTCTGGTGTAGTCCTGACAATTCCAGTAACCCAACATCTGCCAGTTCACCTCTGTGCGAAAATATTTTATTTGACACAGGCAGAGGTTACTTTCGCACAATTATTTAATAGTGCATTTGAGAATGCATGCAGCAAAGAGCTGTATCAATATTTGTTCTTGAAATGATTAAGGATGGAGCTTGCAATTCCTAAGGAGTAGAGAATTTGGGTGCTCAGCAAAGAGTTTCCCAACTTGGGAATTATAAGCAAAAAATAAATAAATAAGGTCATCTATTCCATTGTGTATAAGAAAATCAAGGCAACACATTTATTTCTTGCATAAGAGAAAACTGAATAAAGATGTCATTACATTCTTCAGCCATTTAAATGCTATCTGCTAATCAGTGCCGAGCCTCCAGTGTGGCAATAATTCATACAGTAGCTGACTGAAACAAAGGGCTGATGAAGCACATTAAAGCTACCACTTGTTAAGGTAGCTGAACACATACAATTTCCCCTCTACCTAATGGATTTCTTCTTGTATTTCATGTGCATATAGCTCAGGATATAGACCTTTGTGTAGGAACTTGAGAATGGGCACAGCAAATTGCTATCGGTTGATCACTGGAGTGCAAAAACAATCTTAAAGTATTACTTCTGGCATCAGTGAAACTCATGGAATACAGAGAAATAAATCAGGGCCTCATTACATTTAAGGAAACTAAATGAGAGTCTGGTAAATGCTATCCATCATGATGTAGCATTGTGCAAGATGACCAAGATGTTTATAGAAAAGGATTTTTTTAAAGCAAGTACTCAAGTCCCAGTTAAATAGCAGTGTCTGCTCCAGAAGAAATAAAATAATTGATCCTAGGAGTAGCAATGGGAACGTCAAAGTTTCTCATATTAGTGAACTCCTCTGTTGTATTTCAGCAGGGAGGCTATTTATAGTTTCACAATTTGTACAGAGACAGTTCTCCAAGACTGCTACAATGAGATTACTTGCATTCATATCGTAATATTCTACACTATGCAGAAGGTGGTCCAAAAATTCAAGTGCCAAGGTTATACAAACTAAAAGAATGTTCTTCATTTCCATATGTCACTTTAGATGCAGAAGAGTATGATTATTCTCTACTAATGATCCAGCGTGGTAGAATATTTTATTTCACAAGCTCTGAAGTTTGGATCTCAGTTATAATTTATGAGGCCCACACCATGATTGACTGCAGCTTTTCATTCTCCCACATTATTCTGAAAAAAGGGAACTTTCCTAAGAAATAAAAGCAGTCTTCAGTGGAGCAGACTACGGATCTGAACTGCAAACATCCAAGCAAATCCTTCTGGCAGCAGCTTTTTCTGGGTCTCCCTGATGCTCTCTAGCTGTTGTCTGGAATTCTTCGACTCAGATGTGATTATAATGGAGCTTATTGCTGAGTAAAAATATTTAGCTGTGTATTGTAATTCTTCAGACCATTCTCTCAACACAAAGCAGGAAATGTTTTGCATCAGATAGCATATATACATTTCTTATTTCCCCAATACTCTGGGAAACATTACCCGTTCATACCAAGGTTAAGGCAAGGAAGTTAAAATTTCTGTCTATATGATCAAGGCTCATTCAACCATTAGATTCATACAGATGTAGGATTATTTTAAATTCTATATGCCATATATTATTTCTTTTAAAAATCAAATGAAGTTTCTCTTGTAGGATATAATTTGGCTTTTCATGAATTGTCCATTTCAGGAAGGATAACATGAATTATTTTCTCACATGTGGAGAGAGGGAGAGGGGGAAGAGAGAGATGGAGAGAGAGAGATCTGCTGAATCTTAGAACATCTGGTTATATCTCAGAGAAAATGAATTCTCCCCAACTTTTTGTGACCCATGCTTCTATAAAACCTATCTTTTAATTGTTCGTATTTCAATGTATTTTATCCTATCTCTGGACCCTTTCTTATCTCATGTTTTGCTTGGCCATGATTTGCTATGCTGCTTTAAAAGACCCAATTCTTAGGTCAAACCAGTAGAGCTCATTTATTGTTTAATGGTCTTCTCATGTTTCAGCAGGATCTCACAGTTTCCCCATAATCAAGTAATTGTGATTTGGGTGCTCATATTCATGATTACTACATCACAATAAGCCACAATCATGAGATCACCGTTTGCAACCTTCCTGCCAGCTTCCCACAAGCAGAGTCAATAGGGAAGCCAGCAGGATATTTGCAAGTCACTTCCATAAGTAGCTTCTGTCAAACACCCCCTCCCCCGAGGAATCTTGCTATGGTGTACAAGATCCCAGGTCCCCCACTGGCCCACCCACAATGCCTGTCAACCTGCCCACCAAACAGACAATTTTTTCTTGCTCAGAATATTTAGTTACCCTTATAATCCAGCAAACTGAAAATTTGTTCCAATTCTTTTTTAGTTTTTCTTAAAGGCACCCTTATCTGATTGAGTTAAACAATCATGGCAATGCATAGTGCCACATTTTTAGAGGAACAATAAGCAAGAATAACTATGTTACCATTTTGGTAGTAATATATTGTCTGCTCATCAAGCCTCTGAGGATTAAACAAATGCCAGTGTTAACAAGACATTGCTGCTGATTTGGCAGTTTTACATAGCGCCTACAGGGATAAAATGTTATAAAAACAAGTCTGTGAATTAGCACCATGTGTCCATGCTCACTGTTAAAAATGTACACACACCAACACTAGTAAGAGAGAGAGAGAAAATGTGCAACTATGTTGAACAAAGTTCAGATCTAGAATTTAATTAATGGGAGGACATTCTCCAATCTATCGAACTGTCAGACCTATGCTGGAAGAGATTGTTGACACTTTTCCAAGTTATATTGTAGGAGAGATGTAGCTCACAGCAGCTATCAAAGTGATCAGTGTTCACTCTGGTGAGTCATGGAGTTTAGAAAATTTTCTCAGAGATTTGGACATAAAGCTAAAATATGTAATGTAATTTGTGTCTATAATATACATACATACATGAATGCATGCATGCATGCATTCATACATATTTATATACATATGCCTGTCATTGCTACAGCATACCTTGCATTTTAATTTTGTTTGAACCATTTGATTATTTTTCACCATTTCTATAATTGTAGCAACTTCATAGGGTTTTTCAGGAGAAAGGTCCCATGTCCAATGCCAGGATTATAAGAAGCAGCTTTTTATCAATTCCTTGTTTATCAACTTCCACGTTGTTCATGATCTTCCTGCATGTGCTATGGAGCAAAGTTCAGATCTGAAACATTTTGTATGCCAAACACTACCATGTTGCAGTTCTTCCTTCATCATAGGCACATTCACAAATATTTTATTCAACTTAGCTTCCCTCAAATTTTTAATTCACCTGGCCAGAGGAATTTGATTTGTATATTGAATTTATATATTTGATTCTTAGTAGTACAAGACATACTACAGGAGTCATTTGTTGACATGGGTAGCCATACAAATTGAACAAACAAACAAACATAAACGAGGGGGGGGAGAAAAACAATAAACCATCCACAATGAGATTAAACCACAAGCAACATAAACATTGTCACAAGGAAAATAATTCATTGTCATCAGAGTTGAGATTACCTAGATGGCACATAATCAACATAAAGGGAGAACACAAATATGTTAGCAATACATTTACTGTAACAGTACAAATAGAAAAGTAAAAGATACTTAGTAATTACAGATGACTTGAATGCTCTCTGGAGAATCTTAGTTATAATGACCCTTCAAAAGTCATCATGGCACAAATTCTAGACTGTTTCCTGTTAGACAGCCATTCCATGGCATTGTCATTGCCAAAAAAAAGCAGTGTCTTTAGCTTCTGCTTCCCTTTCATTCCAGAGGGTGGAACCATAAATAGTTTCTTGCAAAATTTTCTAGTGCAATTAGATCTTACTATGGGTCTGCCTAGTCTTCCTCTTACATTTGGCACCATCAGATTTCGGTGGAACATGCACGAGTAGAAGTGACTCAATATTTCAAATCATTTCTCACCACATAAGAAAGAAATATCAAAAAAGAAACAATGAAGGTTACCTTACTCTCCCCAGGTGTATGTAGCTGGAGCAGAATTATTAAATATCTTATTTAATAATTATATATATTATTTAATATATACTGGGTCATAGTGCAGCTTCTCTAGTTTGAGAACTTGATCTTAATAGCAATATAGCACAGGCTTACATACTGCTTCACAGTGCTTTACAGCCCTCTCTAAGCAGTTTACAAAGTCAGCATATTGCTCCCAACAATCTGGGTCCTCATTTTACCAACCTCGGAAGGATAGAAGGCTGAGTCAACCTTCAACTGGTGAAACTTCAACTGCCAAATTGTGGGCAGCCAGCAGTCAGCAGAAGTAGTCTGCAGTACTGCATTCTAACCACTGCGCCACCATGGCTCTTGAATTATACTTAAAAATGATCCCATTTGGAATTAGTTGCTGAAATAAGTTGGAGTTGAATGGTTAATACTATTGCTATGGTGAGTGCTAACTAATTTCATGGGGATTTATTTCTGTTAAAAACTGTAATAGATTTCCTTTTTTAAAAAAGATTGTACTATAGGTTGGTTGAATGACTGCACTCTGATTACTTTATAATGATTATTTTTTCTGGTAAATGAGTAATCTTCTACTTGTCAGAACTCAGGTTTATGCCCTTGGTTTTAGCAGTTTGATTTTGTATTTGTGGTTTTTAAAAATTAATTATTTTGCTATGTTTGGCTATGCTCTGCTGCACATGCATGCAAAATACATATTATGGATAAAAGTTTCCTAAATGACAGGCTCCAGTTACTCTTCAGTAAATATAAAAACACTCCTGCTTAGATTTCAGCACAAATTCTTTTCTGTCAGTCCCCGGAGACTAGAAGGAGACCTCTCAGGAGGCAGCCCGTCAGTCCCCGGAGACTAGAAGGAGACCTCTCAGGAGGCAGCAATGGCTTACAACCTTCCTTGCAGCTTCTCCATTGACTTTCTGGGGAAGCCAGCAGGAGAAAATGCATATAGCGATCACATGTTTGTAGGACATTTGGCAGTCAGTCATAAGCGTGAATGAGTTGCCAAGTACCCAGGTCACAATCACCAGACCACGGGAGCACCGCAACAGCCATAACTTTGGTCACAAGTCGTAAGTTCCTTCATTTAGCTCTGGCATAGGTTTGAATGACCACTGAATGAATAATCATAAGTCAACCTTGACGTAACAGGTTAACTATATGGTTAATGTTTACACATTATAATAGAAAGGCAAAGCACCCATAATAATAATAATATAATGCTTAGGCTTTAAGTCTTAAATGTCTTCTAAAAATTATTTGTCTTTGAAAAAGGGGTGTCAAGTAAATAAAATGAGATAAGGAGGAAAGTGTGTGTATACACACATACTTACCCCTTTTCACATTTTGCTTACTAATTAGGGTTCAATAATTTATTAGAAATTAACCATAAAATATTAAATCACATCAAAAAACATTAAAGTACTTTAACAACCTGGTTAATTTTTTTAATCTCTTAAATTAAAAAAATCTCCACTCTTTGTTCTATAAGAATATAAAGAAAGGGGGGGATGACTCTAAAACATCACCAATGAATATTAATGTCTGACATCTTTTTTTGTATTGTGCTTTGATAATCTATTTCTGGACATTTAAAACTTTTTGTGTGTCTCTGATTTCAATTCTTTTTTTTTTCAGTTCTTATGCCTCTTAAAAAATCATCTTTTTTTTTCTGAGCATGAATCGGATTTTTAAAAAAGACACAGTGTGATTGTATCCAAAAGTAAAATTTCATTATGAAAGCCTCTTTAATCAGAGGAGGCTTACATGGAGGGCAGGTTATTTTTCATGGATAATAGAATGCATCTACTGCATAATGACCGTCATCATGGACACACATTTCCTCCATTGTGTCTGAACTCCGGTCAATGAAATTGAGGCATTATACTGTATAATGAAATTGATATATGCTTCATGTTTGCATTCATCGTGGGGCACATAATTTTTGTGCATCTAACATGGGACCTCTTTCTCCTACGGAGCTGCCCCAAGTTTGTGCTGTGGCATTTTGTATTATGGAAAGGTAATAATGGTTTGAATCCATTTTGTTTTTCAGTAGAATTCTGCTCTTGATTTCGTCTTCCTTTTGTGTTCTCTAAAAGCTGTTCTGGAGGATAACAGGGATTCTTCAGAATCGAATGGGAAATATTTGGGAAGCTGCAGGGGAAGGAAAAATTGTCTCCTACATTCTCTAGTATCTTCACTGTATCCTAGTTCCTCTTGTGAATGAAAGGAATTATTTCATGCGGGAAAATGTCTTAATGATACCCACTGAATTGTTCAGTAATCTCAGACAATATCTGTAAGATGCTGATCTGATTCTTTCAAGATTCACAGTATAAACTGTATCTTGTACACCTATTGTTTTCTTTATTTGAGATCCATTTGCTTTCTTCTCAGCCCAAAGAAACATTTGACAATTAGAAATGCCTAAACTTACCATATCTTTGCCTATATATTCAGCAAAAGGCATCCATGCCATGTCCTACCATAGAAATGTACAGTCTCAGGAAATATCAACACTACTAATATCGACAGTTTTCTTGAATGCCTGTAAGCCATTAAGAATGGAAGTAAATCAATATTTGAGTAAGAACAGAAGGTAATCTGCATATATGCTGATGAAAGAAATAGAAATCTCAGACTTATTGATGTTTGCTGAAAGGAATGAATATCCATAAGTTTATATGGTGTTCTGATGTGGCTTTTTCTGTTTCCTACGAATTTACTTATAATTATATGAAATGATGGGCAATTGAAATAATTTATTCTTGGCAGGTTATGGTCTCTTATTTCCCCTCACCTCAATTATCGAGCCATGATGCCCTGCTCCATGTTCTTGGCAGCCCAATAATCAATTTTGAAATTGAAATCTGTAGGGACATATTGAACAAAGATCATTCTTATGATCATCATCCTATGAGCCACGGTGGCTCAGTGGTTAGAATGCAGTACTGCAGGCTACTTCTGCTGACTGCTGGCTGCCCACAATTTGGCAGTTGAAGTTTCACCAGTTGAAGGTTGACTGAGTCTTCCATCTTTCCAAGGTAGGTAAAATGAGGACCTGAATTGGGGGTAATATGCTGACTCTGTAAACCGCTTAGATAGGGATGTAAAGCACTGTGAAGAGGTGTATTAGTTTAAGTGCTGTTGCTATTGCTATTGCTTACATGCTTCTCTACCATCTTATGAAGTAGAGGATCTATATCTGTGAAGATGGGTGATCTCCTAGAACCCGTTTAGTGCAAGAATAAGGCAGAGATCTTTTCCCTCTCTACATTGCATTGCATATGACCTTTTCTCTATGTAGTATTTTGTGAGGAAATATAAACATTCTTTTTTATGGAAATATAGGTAGAGAGGGTGCAAGTCACAAAGCTGGCTTTTGCTTTGTTATTTGTTTTACAGCTATTATCCAGTTCTTTGGATGATTTAACACTCAATTTTTTTTACTATTGCTAATGCCAATGTGTGCAGTTAATGCAAACAAGAGATATCATCTTAAGGTTTAAATGTAGATCATGTTTTTCTCTCTTCATTTGTTTATTTGCCTTTTTGGCAGTGTTTTCATTCACTGCTTGCAAAAACTTATGTTTTTTTTAATGTCCTTGATACAATTATGCTTACACATCTATTGACCTTGTGACTACAGTACTGAAAAAAAAACCTAGTGGAAAATTTGTGTGCCCAATGCTCTGTACAAAATCCAGATATCAGAAGTATAACAGAAAAAAAATCTTAAAGCTTCAAACTCACTTTGTAAACCAAAATAATTTAGACTGAGGAGAACTTTGGAAACATCTCTTGTGAGTTTTAATAAAGCATTAGTGAGAGAAGATGTAGCATGGTGGCCATAACACATACAAGATAAAACATAAATTGGGCTGGTTCACAGGTTCCATGTTAGGGACCAAGATTGGCAAAATAGAACCTTTCACATGTTTTGGATTACAGCTCTCATATTTGATTCTATGCTGTCTGAGGCTTATGTGAGTAACTTATAGACCCAAATATCTAGAAGACCTAAGATGCCTGCTTCAGACACTGTATTCTATGAAGTACTGCATTTTAACTGAGTTAGTCAGCAAAAACTATATTTTCAACCATGAACAATATTACAACAGTGAGCTACACCTGCAATAAATTTTTGAATGCTCTTTAAAAGTGACAAACCGATATATTCTTTTTCTTAAGCTATATTTATTATTCCCCAAGGGCACATTCATGGCATTATGCAAATACTAGGTATTCATGAATTCATATTGTCAATTTCATACTTTGCATCTGAGGCAGCATTAGAGTTTGAACTGAAACACTTCCATCAAAAAAGTGACTTATTAACACTGCTTTATCAGCTGGTGAGAACATTATCCATCTGGATGTGAAGTCTCCAAAGAAGAATTTGTTTTGTAAGTGAATATATTTGGTGCATGGAAAAGTAAAAGCATCTACATGAAAACCTTCACATCAGGCTATGAAATATCATATCTGAGGATGTTTCTTATGAAATTCTACTCTGCCTTGCTTTTTTCAAAGGAAGAACTGATCATATAATAAGAAAAACAATGTAAACAATTACTTCATATAAAACTGTTAAACAGAACACTAGAACATATCAGGAACTCTAATAGATCAAATCAGTTTTTCACCCAGATTTTCATCCTGTTCCCTTCAAGTGGCAACCAGATATCTATGGCAATCTCATAAGCAGGAAAGAAGTGCTTGAAAGAAGTCTGCTTCCCAGAATTAGGAATTAAGCAGTATCTGGGGTTTCTAAATCTGGAACTAGTCTTTTGTAGCCTTATTCTTTAAAAATGTTTCAGTTGAATTCAGTAGTTTGCACGACAATTCTATTTAATTTTCCTTAACCTTCTAGGAGGAGGTAAGTGTGTTGGATATGTTTGCCACCATGAGTTGTTTGTAAAAATAATAAAGGTAGGAAGTAAGTATGTATGTTGTTTGCATGTATGTATGTATGTATGTATGTATGTATGTATGTATGTATGGTTAAAAAGCATTATTGTCTAAAAAGGCATTGTGAAGGCAGGGTAAGAAGCAATGGATGGAAACTAATAAAGGAGAGAACCAACCTAGGCCTAAGGAGAAATTTATTGACAATTAGAATTAATCAGTGGAACTACTTGCATTCAGAAATTATGGGTGTTCCAACACTAGAGGTTTTTAAGAAGAGATTTGATAACCATTTGTCGCAAATGGTTTAGGGCAGTATTGGTGAACCTTTTCGGCACTGAGTGCCGAAATGGGAGTGTGCGCATGCACATAGGGGAGGTCCAGAAACCAGAAGAGCATGTGTGCCAGGGAGCTGCTCTTCCGGTTTCCGGTGGTCCCGCAGGTGTGAAAACCAGCTGGCCGGCACACATGTGCGCGCCGGATCCTGGAAGAGCAATGGGCGACAGCTGGCATCCCCGGAGAGATGGCTCTGCATGCCACTTCTGGCACACGTGCCATAGGTTCACCATAATGGGTATAAGGGCTCCTGCCTGAGCTATATTAGAAGACTTTGAATTCTGTTGTTCTGTCTTCTTTTTCTCTATAAGGAGGGCTTTTTTGTATATCAGAATAGTGTGGGGCATGATCTTCAAATAAGAACAACATATTCTAGAGTGTACTAATGTAAAAATTCTGGGGATGGCTGAAGAATTGCATGTCTGAAATCTATTTATACCTGAAAATTCTCTACTATGATCCCCTCCGCATTTCATCCCTCCCCCCCCCAATTTCAGAACTTTTAAATGCTCCCCCTTCTATCTAATAGTGGGAAGATTTTGACATAATCTTTGCAACTTGCCTTAACCTAGTGGGTTCAGCTCTCCATTTATTTTGTATTTTGAGTAATCATTTCTATAGAGTGACTTTTTCAAGTTGTTGTAGAATAGTTTCAATAAAATATTTCAGTGGGATTCTTTTGCCTACTCCAACATAACAAATGAAAGAACATCTTTGCTAATTCTTCATAGCTCTAACTTCAGTGCGGTCACAACATTCTCAGCCTAGATTTGATTTCCCCCCCCCCCCCCCAATCCAGTATTTTTAACTGGTGAAATATTCTTTTTCTTGAAAAAACAATATTGTCCAAAAGAGCCCATGGAGTCAGTTTTTATCCACATGTTAGCATCTACATATTATACATTCTTTCTGTACATCTAATGGAAAAATCATGACAGATATGATTTTTGTGATCTCCATACCTGTTACATGGGATTCAAACCCCCAAGTGCCAGAATGACTTTGCCATATCATATATATGGCACATATCATACATTTGCCATATCATACATAAAACACATTTTTTCCTGCTGTTATCTGATATTTCTAGCAAAAAGGCAATGGAGAAAATATTGAAATTAGACTAACACAGACATCTTGAATGCTGAGAGAATGTAATAGTCATCATCAAAACAAATGATTAATAGGATTAGTAGCAGTAACTCATGTCAAATCTTGATTTAGAGGCACGTGTGACCTAAAAGACATAAATGCATGGATATGGGTATTTTGTTGTACCTAATTGTGTTGGTATGCTATGCAATCCTGCTTTCCCCCCTTCTTCTTGTATAAAACAATACAGCGAGTGCAGAATAGCTGTTCACTGTGGGAGGAATAAAATAAGAATATGCATTGCATGAAGAAAACAATAGACCTGAAGTGATTGAATGTCATGTGCTACTGAAAAAGGTTAATTAAAACAATGATCAACATGAAGAATATGGTTATCTGGGGCACATCTACGCTTCCTAACAGGTGAAAATGTGAGATTCTTAGTCTTTGGGGTTTGAAGAAGAAAGACAATAAATTGAAATAAAAGATTGTTTTTGCCCAATTTTCTTTCCAATTAATTTTATTGAAGATTCTATTGTACAGATAAAACTAATACAACTACATAATACAGAAATAGATTTATTTTTTTAAAAAAATAGTATAAAATGTAGGAAAAGGAAAAAAGGCAAAGAAAAAAGATTCTTTTAACCAAATCAAGAAAATAAGCTCTGGCTCTTTACAAACTCTTTTATAGCACAGAGGGCTTATACACACGGCATCACAGGGCCCTGCACTCTTTTGTTCTTTATAATGAAAAGCTGCGCCAGAAATGATTGAGATATCATTTCTTCCCATTTCTAGACTTTATTCTGATATACATGGCTTCTGAACAAGGCAATCCATTAAAGTTCAAAGGGATAAATGAGCAAGGAATCGTCCAAGAAATAGATGAATATTAATCCTTTACAAATCTGCTAAAAATTAAAATTAGATTTTAAAAAAACCTGTGGACTACTTTTGTATTTTTAAGAAACAAAGACCTCTGTTTCAATTTACATTATTCTTTATCCTTAATCACAAAAGGAAGAGAAGAGACAGGGATGATGTAAAACCTCTTTTCCATCAAACAAATTTCCAGAATACTTAAAGCATTCCATTGGAGAAGAGGCCACTTTGAGTAGGCATTTTTCTTAAGGCTACATATCTTCATGTGAACATCATGTAGAATGGGACCTTTGTGTGTACAGGGGTACCCTCACATTAGCCAAGATTTGATATAGATTAAGAAAACCAGTAAGTGGCCATAGCTAGATAGAGGTAGTTGTCTACATCATGATCCAGTCTATCGAGAAGATCAGTAAATCTCTAGAGATGCCTTTCTTGTTCAGCAGTATTTACTTAGCGATACATTGAGCAATGGCTATGCCTGCTTTGGCTGACCTCTATTTCATTTCCTGGATAAGGATATTCTTGCCTTTATATCTTCACAATTAACAATACAGGTAGTCCTTCTTTACCGACTGCAATTGGGACCACTAACTCGGTCATTAATTGATGCAGTCAGAAAGCGAAACATCATGTGACTATTCCAGACTTACCTCTGGCTTCAATTGTGAAGCAAATCACCTGTGGTTGTTAGGAACAATGTCACATGACTGCAACTTGTGACTTCCTGCCAGCTTCCCCATTGACTTTTCTTGTCGGAAGCTGGCTTGGAGCGATCTCATAACCACAGGATGCTGCCACTGTTGTAAATACATATGGATTGCCAATTGTCTAATCGCAATCACATGGCTTTTGAGACACTGCAACAGCCACAAGTTTGAGGAACAGTCATAAAAATCCCTTTTCAGCATGGTCATAACTAAGCAGTCAGTAAGAGGACCATCTGAATGCCCTTGAAATGGAATGAAAGATACAACTGAGGCACCAAAGTGGAATTGTGTGTCATAGCCTTTATGGCACTGCATGCTCAGTCTGTAATTACTAAATTGTGAAGGCATTGATACTATTATATAATTCTCCGATATAGAACTATTTCAAAGGACAGTTTTCTTCTCATTATCAGCCCATATGTGCTTTGATACTGGCTGGAATGTTCTGCTTCTGGATCCATGTATAGCTTGATAGTCTAAAATGATATATTTGAATAGTAAAAGATAAAAGGTAAAGGTTCCCCTCACACATATGTGCTAGTCGTTCCCGATTCTAGGGGGCAGTGCTCATCTCCGTTTCAAAGCCAAAGAGCCAGCGCTGTCCAAAAATGTCTCCATGGTCATGTGGCCGGCATGACTAAATGCCGAAGGCGCACGGAACGCCTTTAGCTTCCCCCCAAAGGTGGTCCCTATTTTTCTACTTGCATTTTTATGTGCTTTGGAACTGCTAGATTGGCAGAAACTGGGACAAGTAACGAGAGCTCACTCCATTACACAGCGCTAGGGATTCGAACTGCCGACCTTTCTGATCGACCAGCTCAGCGTCTTAGCCATTGAGCCACCGCATCCGTTTTATAGTGGGATTGGATTATTATTTCCTTTGTGCTGAGAATTCGATGCATGGTAATAAAAAATATGTGTTTATCTTGTTTATCTTGAAGCACCTTAGAGTTGCTTCTTCATAGTCCCCCTGCGAAACAGCCAAAAGTGAAGTCTCTACTTTATGTTGTTCTGAGTTGCTAAATAGCCCCTGTGCGGGTTTCTTACTTGTTGAATTGTTAACTCAGGGCAGCTGATTGAGGAAGATCAGCAGCACCTGAGTGCTTTGCAAAAGCAGAGTCTTTTTCATCTACCAAATACAGCATCCCAGTGAATCATATCCAGCACAATACACAGATCTCATGAAGTGTCGATTGCATTTTAGGAGAGAAATGCTTGTGTGAAATAGCATATCTGGCTGTAGCCTTGTACTTCAGTTAAATATTTGATTTTTCTTTCCCACAAATGTAGATGCAAAGTAGATAGAAACAGTCTTTTTTTGGTGACGACATTCTTTGCACGAGTAGAAGCAAATATAAAATATATTCCTCAAGAGTGTTAAATTGTCTGTATCTGGGTACAGTAAACAGAAAGCTTTCATTCCCTCATTTGTCTAACTGGAAACAGCATCTGGTTGGAAAGGATATGAAAAAGTCCCTGAAGTGAGAAATAAAGAGAGACACAAAGAGGCATAAAATGTATTGTATTATGACAGCCTTTCTTTGAGAAGTACTACCGTAGTAATTCAAAAGGTTGGAAGGATAGTGTATCAAGACAGTATATACACGTAGGCTGCTGATTGGAGTATCTGGTCCTGCATATCCTACATTGTTGCTAAAACACATGTACTAGCTGCCAGTTAACTACTGAATTTGATTCAAGATTTTGATATATAAAACCCTAACAGCTTGAAACTGGCACATTGCCTGTACATCTTTGGTTGATCCTTAAAATCATCAGAGGAGGACTTCCTGAATGGACTGAGGATAAGAGAGTGCCACCAAGTGGTTACTTATGGATGGGCCTTCTCAGGTGGTGTCTGCATTCTGGATTTGCTATGGCATCTGTGGAAGATATTTCTCTTCCATTGGGCAATTCCTATATGAGTTGCATGAATGCTTTTGCCTTGTTTTGGGGTTTTTCTTTTAGTTTCTTCCATCTTTTTAATGAGGTTATTATTTCATTTTAAAACATTCTTTGTAAACTGCATCAAGACTTATAACAATGGGAAGCAGTATATTACTACAGGTAGTACTTGATGTATGACCACAATTGAACCCGAAATTTCTGTTGTTAAGTAAGACAGCTGTTAAGCGCGTTTTGCTCCATTTTATAACCTTTCTTGGCAGAGTTGTTAAGGGCATCACTGCAATTGTTAGATCAGTACTACAGCTGTTAAGTGAATCTGGCTTCCCCTTCTGACTTTGCGTGTCAGAAGGTCGCAAAATGTGATCACTTGACCCCGGGACACTGCAACTGTCATAAGTATGAGTCACTTACCATGCATTTGAATTTTGATCACATAACTTTGGGGATGCAGCAACAGTCATAAAGTGTGAAAAACAGTTAAAATCACTTTTCTATTTATCGTTTTTTTCAGTGCCATTTGTAATTTCAAATGGCCACTAAATGAACTGTTGTAAGTACAGGACTACCTGTATATTGAATGTATTGAAGAAGAAATGTATTAACAAAAATCACTCTGGTAGTAAATGATACTTCTGAATCCATAGCTGGAGGAATGTGATTTTAAATTTAAGTCTCCTGAACAAATTACTTCTTATACTAAATTAATTGATTTGAACCTATGTTAGGGCAAAATCAGCAAAAGCAATGAGATTTGGTTTATAATCAGGAGTAAGAAATTGTCTAGTAAGATGATGTCATATTCTGTTACTTTTTGGAGGATGACTAAATATTGGAAAATGTTATTTTCACTATTTCATGCTGATAGTCTTGTTTTAATCTAAAAACTTTGATTTTAAAATAAAGAAACAAGGTTCCCAGGCATAGTCATTTATGGGTCAGCAGACATGAGGAATGAATCACCAGTCATTTAAGATCCTTAGTGTAAGACTCTCTCAAGTCAATGGCCACTTAATAAAACTGTATCGGTTTCTGACTTTTCCTTAAAAGGTGAAAAGTTATGTTGTCATTCTGCATGAATGCAAACGGGTTTGGTAGTAAAGACAAAGAATCAGATCTTTATTCTAATGTGGTATTTTTTAGCTTTATAGGTATTATGTATATCAACATTCAAATAGCCACAACAATAATAAAAGCACAAGGTAAGCAATAAGGTTTATGTCTTAAGACAGACTTCAATATTTGATACTTAGCTAAGGATATAATGTGCAGATCCTGAAGCTTTAGCTTTAAAATGTGACATTTTACTATATATCATTTTTATTTTACTCATACATGCCCTTTTGTTCACCCCTTACTCAATGCATTGTAAATACTGAATACATACCTCCTCCTTTTTATTTTACAGCCTGTTATGACTGATGTGAATAAAATTATATGGTAAGATAGTGCCATTGTGAAATACATTCAGGACAGAGTAAAAATGAAAAGCTTCAAAAATAACGTTTTGCTAAATAATACTTTATAAATCTGAAAGCAAAAGAAGAGTTTTAAAGACCCCATTCGGAAGGAGTGGAAGGTCTTAGAAGTTTTCTTTTTAAATTTATACCAATGTAGATAAAGACTTTTTATATCTGGAGAAGAACTAGATGTGGTAGACCACTACATATACCTTGGCCAATGGATCTCAGTGGAAGAACGGAAAGGAATTGATACAATAAAGGAAATTGAATGGCGTGCTAAAGTGGTTGGCAGGCATTCGGCAAGCTAAGCATCATTTTCAAGAACAACCTCCCTTTATGCTTGAAGAGAAAAAAATGTAGATCAGTGTGTGTTACCTGCTCTAAACATATGCCAGTGAAACATGGACACTTACCTCACAATTGATACAAAAGCTACACGTATCCAAAGAGCCATGGAAAGATACATGCTTGCAGTGACGTGCGGTGAGCTTTACAGCTGGTGAGGCTGGTGACGTCATAAGCGTGAGCCGCGGTCCCCTTCATGTTGGCTCACGCTCCACAGTCCCCTTCATGTTGACTTAGGAAGGCGGGGAATGGGACGTGCGCAGGAGGGAGGCTGAGGCTAGAGGAGCCTCCTGCAACGTGGTCCTATTCCCTTCCTTCCTGACTCCTGAGTCAACATGAAGGGGACCATGGAGCGCTCCCATTCCCGACCACGTGTGCAGAAGGCTCCTCAGCGCCTTTTCCCTTTTAAAAATTTTTTTCATGATGAGAGCAGTGCGGCTCTGCCTCCCCTGCCTCCCCTGACCGCACGTCCCTGCATGCTTGGCATTACAAGACAAGACAGAAAGATCTGAACATGGATTAGAGAACAAACAAAAGTATACAATATCATCAAGAGAGTAAAAGGATTGAAATGGAAATGGGAGGATCACATAGCAAGAGGAACTGATGGCAGGAGAAGCAAGGTAGTCATAGAATGGTTCCCACTTCATAAAAAGCATCCATGAAAGAGACCTAAAACAAGATGGATCAACGACATCGGCAAATATTGTAGGCCCATATAGGTTGGGAACCTGTGGAAGAGGCCTTCATCCTTCAGTGGATAGATAATAGCTAAAATGATGACAAAGGTTCGTATTGAGCAACAAAAACATGCAATTTTCAGTCAAGAAAGCAATTTGATTTTTAAAGGATATTAGGTCAGAAACCTCTGTAATACATACCAAATTTAGACTTCGATCAAGATAAACACATTTCGGGGAGGCTTACCGTAATTTACTTTAAGTAGCATCTACTTACGTAATATTTTCTGCCCTGATCCAGTAAAGCACCAATCATTTATCCAAAAAATCCCAACCCCAATTCACTCTTATCAGTGATACCATGGATCATCCATCGCTAGAAGTTATTTTTCTTATTTTTATTGCTTTGGTTTTGAAGCCCCTTCTTATATGAGGAGATTTACATTAAAGTGGAAACATAATATGTGAAGTTAGAGCAACATTTTATGAAAAAGGGGATGTTGGTAGTGTGTTTATTCTAAGTCATCTGAAGGAAATTTTTTTTATCTCTCCTGCATAATATTTGAAACAGTCATTTGTAATGTGGAAACAAAATGATGAGTGCATTTATGGATCAAAGCCTCACACCTTTATATATGCATGAACATATAGATCAGGGCTGTCAAACTCGATCGTGTCACGTGATGTAACATGATATATATCACGATGTTTTTTGTCTTTGCAGAGACCGGGTAGGCATGACGCATCTGTGATGCCTCTGGCCTGCGGGTCGCCACGAACATTGTACAGGTGGTCTTTGAACTGTGACCACAATTGGGATTGAAACTTCTGTTGCTTAGCAATACAGTGGTTAAGTGAGTTGTGCCTGAATTTAGGACCTTTTTCCCATGGTTGTTAAGTGAATCATTATGATAATTAAGCAAATCACATGGTTGTTAAGCAAATTAGGATCCTGCATTGATTTTGTTTATTGGAAGCCCCTGGGAAGCCCACAAATGGCAATCACATGACCCCGGAACTGCAGCCATCATAAATATATGCCAGTTGCCAAGTGCCCAAATTTTGATCACATGACCATGGGGGCACTATTATTGTCATAAGTGAGAGGACTGGTTATAAGTCTTTTTTGGCACAAATTTCAAACCGTTAAACCGAGGGTCATAAGTTGAGAACTACCTGTATGTATATACAAAAAAAAAAAACCCAACACTGTTAATTTAGTTGGGTGAGATCCTTTTGAAAAATTAAATATATTTTCCTTGATTTATTCTTAATTTTACCCAAGTAGATATATTTATGTATTTAATGAGCAATTAATGAGCATATATGGATACCCATCTCATACATATGACTTCGGGTGGCTAACAATTAAAAGCAAATTAAAAACAGGATAAAACAATCACAATTTTAAAAAGCAATATTACTAGTATAGAACAGCTACAAAGAATATTTCATAACGTAGACATTGGGTTAATGGTCCCCAAACCTTCTTTTCTTCTTGCTTTATTTTTCTTGCTGCACATCATCCAGAATCCTTTGGAATTTCAGTGAGTTATCAATACACATACACACACACAGAGAGAGAGAGAGAGAGAGAGAGAGAGAGAGAGAGAGAGAGAGAAGAAAAGCAGGGACAATCTACGAGAAAGGGCTCAGGATGAACTAGATTTAGTGAGATGTTCTTTTTTTCCTTTATTATCCCCTGCTTAACACTACTTACTTTTTGGGAGGGTGGGTATGCTTTGAATACAGTAGCAGTGCTTGCCCAAAAATAAAATAGAAAAATAGGTATGTATCTAGTATATTTGCCAATAAATACTTTTGTGCTGATTTTCTGTTGAAAAATTCCTAGCCGTCCTAAAAATATTTCTCAGTGTGACAAGTGTTTTACATGTTTTTCTGAAAAAAGAAATCTAAAGACGAATAGGCTATCCGGGACTTACTGCCCTGGAAGGTAACCCTAATATAAATGAATGATGAGCCCCATCATCCTGAAAAATTCCAGAATATTCTGTCAAGACACCAATCACCAAACCTTTCTTTGATATATGTGTCATATATTTTATTTTTTTATCAAGCTGGTGTGCTGCTCATTTCCAATGGCTTTGAGCTCACAACAATCAAAATAAGGCAATTATAATAAAAACAATTACATGGAAGGGGGGAAAAGATAAAATATATTCTTATGTGCTTACTGAGTCATAACAAGAATGGGGGTAATCAACACATTTCATACAAATGTAATGAGTTCCTTGTAATAACACACATAGTACGTTCTTCGTATACGCTAAATGTATGGAAAGTTTTGTGCATATAAAGTAGAATTGTGTTTGTGCAGCATATCTCGTTCTTCCATACATGACAATTTTAAAATCCTGTTTTTGATCTGTATAGAGTTAAATGGTTTGAGACCTACTCAATGACCAGTTGGGCTTTTTAAGTTGTGTCTCCTCCATCTGTAGAATTCTCTCTCTGCAAAATTCTTTGGTCTTCTTATTAACCAGTAAAAATAAATGTTATACTCCCAGGGTGATTTTGTAATGATTTTTTCTTGTTCTTTGTAACGTGTTCCACTTTTTTGTTTTATAATCTTATTCCATTTGAGAGCTTCTGATAAAGAACAGCTAAAAATATTGTTTACCTGAAAATATATTAAATGCAACACTCTGCCTATTTTAAGTCCCTAAATTTATGTAGATGATATTGGGTTTTAGGTCAAGAGTATAGCTCATAATGTTCTCTCAATATATAGTCTGGGTCTTCGGTTTTATGAGTACGTATAGTTGATTAAATACAAGAGGGACACGGTGGCTCAGTGGCTAAGGTGCTGAGCTTCTTGATCAGAAGGTTGGCAGTTCAGTGGTTCGAATCCCTAGCGCCGTATAACGGAATAAGCTACTTGTCCCAGCTTCTGCCAATCTAGCAGTTCGAAAAGCATGTAAAAAATGCAAGTAGAAAAATAGGGATCACTTTGGTGGGAAGGTAACAGCGCTCCGTGCGCCTTCGGCATTTAGTCATGCTGGCCATATGACCACGGAGATGTCTTCGGACAGTGCTGGCTCTTCAGCTTAGAAATGGAAATGAGCACCACCCCCTAGAGCCAGAAAAAAATAGCACGAATGTGCGGGGGAACCTTTGCCTTTACCTTGAGCTGATTAAATGCAAGTTTGGATTATTAAAGCAAGGACTTTCAGATATCATTCTGTAATCTCAGATCTTCTTACATAGAGTGCTTATGAATGGGGGCTTCCTCCTGTTATCCCAAAATAAAAGAAAATGACAAAGAATTTTTAATATGCTTCAGAAACTAGCTTTCATACATTCTAAAAGCGAAATTGGAAAAGTTAAGTATATGAGAAATATTATTTGGTGCAAAATCATTTTCTCAGTGCTTAATTAGGCTAAACATTTTTATTCATTCAAATAAAAAACAACTGAGCAGGCTCAGATGTGGATTAATTCAGGTCTATAGTAGTTACATTCATTTGTGAATATTTTTAACAACCGATAAATAGTAAAGGCTGTTACTATGGATACTTGGATTGCTAGATGTTTAGCTGCTTGGGTAACATTTCTGCTAAAGGGCATATTCCTACATCGCAAGTCTTGTTTGGCATAAAACATAAATATCCATTGCATTAAAATACACACTTTTTAGTTGAATATGTTTAGATTTTTTTTCAAATTACTATTGTTGCATTAACTTTGGATTTATCACTATTTATCACTATTATATACTGTATGTGTACACACAAACATATATGTATACTGTGTGTGTGTGTGTGTATGTGATGTGTGTGTGTGTATGCTGGTCTTGTTGTATTTGGGTCTTTTCCCGGGTAAGTTTGAGATTGTCTTGGCAACGTTTTGGTGAGGTCTCACTCACCATCTTCAGGATGGTGTTTTTGGCTTAAAGCGTGGCCGGAGCTGCCATCTTTCTATAAATCTTGGTGGGGGTGTGTGGAGTGCTGGCATTGTTTCAGTAAGTGGATTGATTGGCTGTGTGGCTGTATCATGATTGGTACTGTGTGGCTGTATCACGATTGGTAGATTGGTGCTGATTGGTGCTGGCTGTGTGTCTGTTGTTGTTTTGTGTTGTAACGGCCTGGGTGTTAGGTGGGCCTTGTTTGTTTACCAGGGCTGGTTTCCAGATGTCTGGCAGGCAGGAGGCATTGTCACGTTTATTCGTGTTATGGGAGTGTTTCTCTATTTCGATAGCTTCCATAATTATTCTCTTGTTGAAACCAAAGACCACAGCCTGAAGATGGCGAGTGAGATCTCGCTGAAACGTTGCAAAGACAATCTCAATCTTACACGGGAAAAGACCCGAATACAACATATATATATGATGGTTTTGTTGTATTCAGGTCTTTTCCCGTGTAAGATTGAGATTGTCTTTGCAACGTTTCAGCGAGATCGCACTCGCCATCTTCAGGCTGTGGTCTTTGGCTTAAAGTGTGACCGGAGCTGCCGTCTTTCTGTATATCTTGGTGGGAGGGGATGGAGTGCTGGCTTTGTTTCAGTAGGTGGAATGATTGGTTGTGTGGTTGTATCGTGATTGGTAGATTGGTGCTGATTGGTGCTGGCTGTGTGTTCATTGTTCTTTTGTATTGTAACGGCCTGGATGGTGGGTGGTGTTTGTTTGTTGGCTAGGGCTGGTTTCCAGATGTTTGGTAGGCGGGAGGTATCATCACGTTTATTCAGCACCAATCTACCAATCATGATACAACCACACAACCAATCATTCCACCTTCTGAAACAAAGCTAGCACTCCATCCCCTCCCACCAAGATATACAGAAGGACGGCAGCTCCGGTCACACTTTATTGCATACCAGGCCGATGTAATTGCCACTAAGCCACAGGCTCTCTTCCTTATCAGCAAGGCCAGGGAAATAGGTATGTATTTGTGTTACAACCCCTGGTATGCCCAAATATGGGAGGGAGCTCACTACCCCCTCTTTCTGTCATTCGGCTCATCACAGAAAACCATCCAGACAGAAACCCATATTTGGGCATACCAGGAGTTGTAACACAAATACATACCTATTTCCCTGGCCTTGCTGATAAGGAAGAGAGCCTGTGGCTTAGTGGCAATTACATCGGCCTGGTATGCAATACAGCTCTGGTTCGAATCCCAGTAAGGGTATGAGAGCTAAATAGCTTGAAATGTATCCATACTAGTCTCCCTTTATTTATTTATCAGCACAAATACAACAAAAATATGGGTTTCTGTCAGGATGGTTTTCTGTGATGAGCCGAATGACAGAAAGAGGGAGTAGTGAGCTCCCTCCCATATTTGGGCATACCAGGGGTTGTAACACAGATACATACATACATACATACACACACACACACACACACACACACACACACATACATACATACATATATGTTTTATATACATACATACACACACACACACATACACACACATATATATACACACACTATATATACACATGTTCTGAAAGAGAGATTTCTAAGTTAAATAACTTTATTTTAAAAATCAAAATCAATCCTCATTCAGTGCTTTCCATGTACAATGCAGCTGTTTTGTGAATTATGATGTTAGAGTAGCAAAAGTGGATTCTCAAACTAATTATGGGGCTTTCTCATAAAAGCTCACCCCCTCAGATTGTTCTACATTTCCTTTTTGATCAGATAACTTCTCTAAGAGTCATTCTAATCTTTGCTCTTCAAAGTTGAAACTCCCATTTGTTGCAGAATGAGGAATACTTGCAACTTTTCATTACATTCACTGGCAGTGCCTGGGTGGGGAGCACAGATATGAGAGATAAGAGTCCCCCAGTCTGCTTGGTTCATCTGGCTGAAGGAAAAGAGACTTAGAGTCAGCCATTTTTCACAGAGTCTTTGTGAAATAATCCAGAACATTTCACATAAATATTTGTTGCATTCAAATGTATGATCACTTGAACCACAAAGCTGACTGCCCTACAAAAACTGCATTTCGGTGCAGCCTTCTTCCAACAAATGCTTGGTTCAACAGACCCTGTCTGAAGAACTTACCTTGCAATTTTTGTGACATTAGAACTTCAGAAAGTTCTTCAGAAAGGGTCTGTTGAACCAAGCATTTGTTGGAAGGAGAAATTGTGCTAATTTAATTGATAATTATTAACAAGTCAGCACTCAATATTCTGTAAATTGTAGCACAGCCAAGGAAATAAAAATTAGAACAAGTTTATACAAAGATATCAGTGGAGTTAGGTAGCAGCTGATGGATTTCTCAGTGGTTTGTACTACATTCAGTGAGAGAAAATAAGGACTTGCAGTCTCTGTTGTGGTAAATGGGGCTGAGTTCTGATGCAAGTGTCAGCATGTGTCTTGTTCTTCATCAGAGTTCGGGCTGGGAGTGGCAGTGTTATAATTATACAGTCTAAACTTTAATTCCCCCAAGAGTTACTCACAACCAAGGTGACATAAAGAAGAACAGTCAATTAGTCAGTGTAGAAGTGAAAAATAAAAACAGTCCAAGTCCTAGGTGTTTTTTAAAATAATAATCTGTATTTTTCTCAAGGATAATCATATTAAAATGTCCACAGCTACCAGTCTGTCAAAAAATAAAAAGATGGGCAATAATCAGTGCTCGTGCGCAAGTTCTGGAGAAAATTGAATAATAAAAAGGTGATGTTTTCTGTTAAAGAAGACCTCAGCATTTTAGACATGTCAGCTAAAAGGAAAACATGAAGCCATCATTGTAATGGAGACAAAAGACAGTGATTTACAGCAGAGTCAGCAGACTGTCCAAGAATGCATGAGGTTCAACAAGTATCTTGTTCCAAAAGCAAGTCCTAATGTCAAGGATTATAGTATGAGCAATAAGGTTGCTTCGAAGTTATTATAAAGAACTAAAGGAAGATGCTGCTTCCTGCCCAAATAATACTGAACAATCCGTTAAGTTTCAGAAACAGCTGCAATGTCCTTTCTTTCTGTATTTCTGGACTCCCAAATGTCTATGCTACTTCTCAAGTCAAGCTTGCCCCCGAAGAAAACTGGGTGCAGGGGGCAATAGACTGTGAGATCAATATTTTCACCAATAATCTCATAGTCTACTGGCCCGTGCACCCAGTTTCCTTGGGAGGCAAGCTTGACTTTGAGATTTCTGTACCTTCTGCCTCTGGTTCTAAGATATGTGATTGGACTTCTAGACTGGTCCGTCTCAGACTGTCCAGTGCCAGTAGAAACATCAGCAGTGAAGGCATTTCTTTGTTTTAATTTTTCTAACAATATCTTGTGTTAAATAATTTAACAATCCTAATTATATTTCTAGAGTTTTAAAACCCTGATATTTTAATTAGATTATCACTAGCCCCATTGTTCAGAAAGAATACCAAAACATACATACAGAAGCACACAAAGACACAAAGACACATTTAAACTGCCCCTTCTGAAATGATTTAATTTCAGAATATGTACTCCAAGGATATATATTGTTTTAAATATTCCTCTGCATTTCATTTTGATGTAGCTGCTATAATAATCTTGGTCAGATGGAAAAATGTGCTAGAAAACTAATAAAACAAATCTATAGGCTATACAATTGTAAAGAAATCAGCAGCTAGATTGCGCTTTAAACTCTGCAGTGGCACGTTATTAGTGAGATGTTGCTTATCTAGTAAGATAGCTCAGAAGTCACCTTCCTGTAGGAAACATGGCAAATGTTAACTCAGTGCCTTCTTTAATGCTTATTTTTGCTGCTTTATCTATAATACTCTGGTTGCAGGCAGCTATGCATTAGTAGTACCTTAAATCCCAATTTTGAACAAAAAATGGCTTTAAGGAAGAGAGGTTAAATAATTTGAATATATTTGGTAAAATTAAAAATTCCTGAATAGTCACTGGACCATTTCTGATAACAGTGAATGAACTTGATAAAATAAAATGGGGAAAGAAGAAAGTATGTAAAGTTTCTTATTAGGTTGTAAACAGGGAGAATTGGATTTGGAGTGGTAATGAGAGAAATATTTCCTTAAGAATTTCCTGTAGATAGTGATTAGATACAGATCTCTGAACTTCGATAGTCTACCCGCAAGTATTTGAGCTTTAAGCTTAACATAATGTTTGTCTAACTTAGACATCATTTTTATTATATTTCCAAGACATCTGGTGGAAACACTTTAGAATGAAATATATTTTCTTTCCTAGCTGGAACTGATCAGTTAATGTAGATAAGAGAAACAGCTATCCATCTCCTTTTTTCTTTTTATTTTCTGTATTTTTACTTCATGTATAGCAATCTAAAAGTTCAAGGCAACAAATAAAGCCTCTATTGTTTTACTAATTGTTTTTAAAAGTTCTGCATTACAACTACATCACAGTTCTTATTTCAGAGTCATCATTCACATATTTAGCCCAATAAGAATTTAACTAATGGCTAACAGATGGATTTTCTGCAGTTTCCTTAGGTCAGCTGGGGAGGACAGAACCAGCCTTGGTTAAAGAATTGAATGATACACTCCTTCCAAAACATCACATAGTTCATACCTATCTTACACTCCCATAATACATAAAAGTAGCCTTGTTTAATAAAAAGTTGGTTAGACATTCTATAGAAATTCTCTCTCCAGAAAAGAGGTACTCTATAAGAACATTATTCTTTCCTGCATGGTTTGTTTGTATAATAATTTTCTTCTGCTGGCTGTTGGGGTCTGAGAACAAGAAAACAGCTTTTGGTCATGTAGTAATAATTTTCCAAAACTATTACTGAGATTCTTATCCAAAATTTTAAAAAAAATATGCATTTATATGAGCAACCAATGACATATTGCTGCTACAGGCAATGCAAAATAAATGGAATCATCTTTCCACAATCATAAAATAATACCAATTGTTAATGACACTTGGTGAAATCATACCAATGTTTATTGTAGAAATGCTTGTAGTACCACATGTTAAAGTAGAGAATTCCTAAACCTTGTATAATCAGGCCAATATTCACTTACAGAAACATAGCAGATTTTAATCTAGCCAGATCTTTAGCCCCAGTCCTCTCAGAACGGACAACTTAAAAAAAATACATATTAATTCTTTCAAATGTATTTTTTTAAAGTGAAACTATATTTTTAAAAGTGCAAGACCATTCATTAATGTCAGCTAGATCTAGACTTGCTACATCTAGACTGCAGTAATCAGATGACTGCTGAATGACAGTAGCCTATTAATTTTCTAGGCCTCTTTTTTGCTATTTGGTAATGATGTTTTGCTGCTCAGATATGGTATCCCTATATGTGCCCCTCATCAGTGGTGGATCCTGCTGGTTTAACAACTGGTTCAGTGATTGCGTGTTTCGCGCATGCATGCGTAGTTTTACCAAAATGTATCTTTCATATAACTTCTTGGGGAGTAACACACCTGAGGCACGACAATCCGCTCTGCCACGCTAATCAGTTGAGAGGATATAGGTAAGTAAAGCGCAAGAACAGGTAGGCGGGTCCACCTGATTGTTGGAGCAAACCGGTTCGCTCTCAGCTGATTGTCAGAGCTACCGGTTTGCCTGAAGTGGTCCGAACCAGCTGAATCCTGCCCTTCATAGAGAATATTAGAACATAAAAATGCTGGGTTGCTGCAGGTTTTTGTCTTCTGAAGTGTTTGGTGTTTAAATATCCCCATTAAGCAACCGTTTTAATGAAGAGGATATTTTCACAAAAGGAATATCATGACAGAAGGCTATTATTGTCAGTTGCATAATGCATATGATCATCAGACTAAAAATTATTGATTATCCTGACCAGTATGCATTTTAAAACATAAAATTATTTCAGAGTGGCTTAATGATAATAATAATAATAGCAGTAAACACAGTTTAATCCAATGGCTAGCAATCGGTTACCAGATAATCATGAGAGTTTTGTCTCACTAAAGCTAAGTCATGCCTGAAGGCCTTCCCAAAATTGTTTCTCAAATTTGCTCGTCCATAAATTCTATCTCCGCCTGGTATGTTAGGCTTTCAACTCTGAGGATTCTGACAGTTGTAATCCTGCTGTATCTGAAAGCACCAGGTTGGAAAAGAGCTGATCTTGGCCAAACTCCTGAATTTAGAAGCATTCTTAGAAAATTAATCCATGCTACTGGAAAAGAAAGATAATAATTAACTAGAGAAACCATTTACTTATTTGAAGTCTGAGTTCAACCCATGTTAAAGGATAATGCTAACTATGCTGTTCATTGTATGTAGCTAAAAGAATAATGTGGTAGATCACTGCTGTACTATGTACCATAATACATGTGAGATTCTAGGGTGGAAGGGGAAGCTGTTACGAATCCTTTTAGAGATCAGGAGTGTCTTGCAAGAAAAAAGTAGAATATTAGAAATTGTGAACTTAGCTTTTTGTCATGCTAACATGCTCTTTACTTTATTTTTTTTTCCATAGGAAGGGTTTGAATAAACCTTATACTGCAATTACAGTTGATACTCTTCAGGAGTTACTCAGTTGATAGATGAAATCTTTTAAAAATGAGGCAGGTTAGAATGTTTTTAAATGCAAAATAAATGATTCTACTTACTCTGTAAAGTAGTCCATTACTGGGATTAAAATGTGTTATATTCTCAGATACCCCAGACTCAAAGTTTTGGAACAAAAAAAGCTTTCCTTATATCTTGAAGGGTTGTTAAGGTATGTGAGTTTAGGCTTCCTTTATGGTGAAAGACTCATATTATCAAAATTATATTGGCACATCAACAAAAGAACACTATTCCTGGACCAGACCGAAGTTCTTTTTAATGCAGTATTTTCTTTTTCATCATGGCCAAACATCTGCCTCTAGTGGTCATATGTATGGAATGGGATGTATGGAATGGGAGCATAATTATTGTTTCTGCATAACTGATATTTGAGGCATGCTACCCTCTAGCATGGACGTAACATTGAGTCATAGCCCTTATAGATCTGTCTTCCAATCTCCTTTTAAAACCATTGAACAATTTTGCTTGCTTTTGTCTGTTCTAAACTCTTTGCAAACAGATTCAATGGATGGCCCCTAGTCCTAGTACTTTAGGAGAGAGAGAAAAACACATTTTTTTCCATGCCATGTATGATTTTATATATCTCATTGGTGTTCTCTGAGCTTGGTTGTTTACTTGCAGACATGTCATTAACCAACTAGGTAATGAATATTGTAATCAGTAATAATGAAATGTCTGCAAGCAAACAATGAAGCTCAGAGAACACAAAGAACTCCATAGCTCAAGCCCGAGCTACAAATATTCTCTTCTATTTATGTAACTTAGTTATACCCTTATTAGGCTGCCTTTAAAAAGAGGAAGAGAGCAGGCATTTTGCATAAAACAATTGGTTTTTATCAATCAGACCAAAGCAACTAGATAACACTCCTGTTCCAATATTTTGTAATATGTTAGATTTTACTTTACATTCAAAAGTCATTCTATTCACTCAGATTTTGCTTTGTATATTATACTCCTATTATATCCATGTTTACAAACAAGTACTTTTATTTCCCCATCCTGGCTTAAAAAATTGTAGTGGTGGAATAGAAACACCAAATATTTTCTTAGGTTACAGGAACCTTTTTCACAATCTCGTTGTCTCATTTTCCTCTCTTGATTAATATGTCCACCTATTAATTTATTGTAAATGCTGGTCCTATTCTTTTCACATGATTCAGAATAGAAATATGTAGACTGTATATCATCATAGGCTAACTAGACTTGGGTTGCTTTGAGACTAAACAAGTCTACTCTGTTAATTTCAGAGAAATGAATTTTTGTTTAAACTACTGCCCAATGGAAGCAAGATATCTCACAATTCAGAAACTAAACTGTAGATCAAATGTATTTTGGTTTTAGAGAAGCTTCGAGAGCTGACCTGGGATGATAATTATATTCCCAGTTTTTCTTAACTTTCTTAGAATTATTGGCACTGGCATCACTAAAAAGCAGCTTATTTAAATGTAATAGTTCCTGAACTCAGCACAGGCATTTCTTTCTTCATGTGTATAAGGACTGAATTTAAAACTGAAAGAGAATCTAAAAACTAAAAGAACCAAGGGGCCCATTTTAGTAGTTTGAGGCCACTGGAATTTATTCGTTAGAAAAATATGAAACCTGAGTATGCTACTTCCCACATTTTTAAGGTTCCCATGCTTATCTGTATCTGTAATAATTACAGTGTGTCTATAACAACTAAGCCTCATACAGAGAATTATTTAAAACATCACATTACTATCTAAATTAAGATAAATTTAAAAGAAAAGAAAAGAGACAGACAGAAAATGTAAGATGCAAGTGATATCCAAATATCAAGTAACTGAAATTAATACATTTAACCTGCTTCTTGAAGCCCAGAAGGTATGAAAATCCTATGGAGATCAGAAAGGAGAAAGGACTAAAAATCAGAGCAATAACAGAAAACTTTGAAAGTGAGAGAGAAAGGGAAGAAAATCCTATTTAAATAATGAAAAGGTATACAAAAGATTGGTAGGAGAAGGAAATGAAAGGTTGAATGAGAAACTAAAATACTACTAATTACATTTTAATGTATGCTGATTAGTGTACATTCAAAGTGACAATAAAGTTCCTCTAAGTTCTAAGTCTACTGTGAAAAACATATAACGTTATGCCTTTCCCTTCTAAATCTACCATACCAATTCTAAAAACAGTATTACAGCTTCCAATATTTGCTGTGATACCTCCTTTATAATTGAAAATAAAATATGAAGAAACTTCAAATACAAAATGTGTAGAATAGGACCAAGTCATAGTATGGAGGGAGGAGGCAGCAAAAGATAAGAGTTTGAAAATGGGCCAAATCTGACCAGGAAACTGGAGAGGGGGGAGGGAAATCTAGAAAAAGATCCTCAAGTACTTACCTATGAAAACAAAAATCCTTTTTCCATTTTTAGCATTTTCCTTCTAACTTCATGGTCATAGATCAGAGGTGGTATTCTACCGGTTTGGACCGGTTCACCTGAACTGGTAGCGGAAATCGCAGGTGGCGCTGCCCACCCACCCAGGCTCTATGGCATCCCATTTAGGCCCTTTTTTTAAGCCAAAAGCGCAAAGGTGGAAGGCTGAGAGTACATGCGTGCATTCACATTTGTGAACCGGTAGGGAAGTTAAGTGAATACCATCCCTGTCATAGATGCAACTCACCCTGATCTTCTTAGTTCATATGCACATACAAAAAATGTTGCAGTATTCTGTATGCTTTCCTAGTATGACTATCAGGCTTTATTTGGTGCATAATTAAATTGAACCACTTTTGGCAGGTCTTGGATATGCCAATTATCTGGTATATAGGTTTTTTAAAATGTGCATGTCTGTCTCCCTCCTCCCCATCCTAAACAATTCTACAGGAAAAAAATAGAAACAGGCCTAGTATTGATTTAATGTCATTATAGTTCAGTGTATAACTAATCATTGATGGGGTTTGATTTTGAGAATGAAGAGAGTTTCAAATGCATCATATAATGGATTGTAAAAATGGATTGTATATAACAAACAGCTAAGTAAAAGAAGTATATGATTATGAATAGAATGAATTCCATGTTTTGTTTTGTTTTAAAGAACTGGAAAACATTTTTATGTGTACTGAAAAATGTCACAAAATTAAAAATAAAATAAAAATGATGAGGTAGCATTTAAAATATATTATAGAGAATACTGTAAATTGTTTCCTTACAGAAGCCACAATTAGCTTTATAATTTCTGAGGGATCCAAGAACTACCAAATCAAAAATATAAAATGGATTAAGGCCAACTGTTTTTTCCTGCATATTTTAAGCAGTACAGCATACTCAAATAAAACAGCATATTAGGAGAAGGTGAATCTTATGCAGATGACATAAAGGAGTATAATCAGTCTTTGAGAAATCAGTGAAGGGCAGGATACATTTCAGTAGCTGAGAGACTACACTTTTAAAAAAAACGGCAGCCAAAATAAGCAGAACAGAAGGTTTTTGAGGTATTTCATTTGTGGATACTTGGAGATTTGTGCTTTGGTATATTAAATCTCAATGAAAGTTTATGCAGCAATTTGTCTCATCCTGCCAAAGTTAATGTCTCTGATTCTGGATGGGGCAACATTCACTTGCACAGATCTGGTGTGCAGCTTGGAAGTCCTTTTTGATACACAGTTCCTGCTGGAAGAGGAGAGGGACAGACATGGCCAGGGGTACTTTTGCACAAATTCATCTTGTGCAGCAATTCCTGGACTGGAAGGCCTTGCCCACAATCAATCCTGCCTTAGTCATCTCCCATTTGAATTGCAGGTAGCCCTCAACTTACAACAGTTCATTTAATGATTGTTTGAAGTTACAACAACACTGAAAAAAGTGACTTATGATTACTGCTTTTCACAGTTACAACCTTTGCAGCATCCCCGTGATCATGTGATCAAAATCCAGATTCTTGCCAATTGTTTCATAGTTATGACCGTTGCAGCATCCTGGGGTCATGTGATCCCCTTTTGCAATCTTCTTTTGAAGGCAAAGTCAATGGGGAAACCAGATTCACTTAACAACCAGGTTACTAACTTATCAACTGCAATGATTCACTTAACAACTTGGACAAGAAATATCCTAAAATGGGGAAAACTCACTTAACAAATGTCTCACTTAACAATTGAAATTTTGGGCTAAGGTTATGGTTGTAAGTTGAGGACTACCTGTACTGCAATGCACTTTAAGTGGGGCTGCCTTGAAGACCATCCAGAAGCTACAATTGGTCCAGGATACAGCAGATGTTTCAGTTTTGAGTGCCATGTGGCTCAGCTGATTAACATTATTGAAACACTGGCTCCCAGTTGCTTTCACCTTTACATGGTGTAGGGCTAGGTTATTTTGGGAGTGCTGCTCCCTGAAGGTATTTCCTATTAGGTTAGATAGGGTGGGTGCACTCCAGATCACCACCTTTAAAAGTTGCCACAGGATGGGACCTTGGACGTATTCCTTCTTGGTGGCTTCCAAGTTGTTTTGAACAATGGTGGGTTTCCAATTTTTTTACTCCCGGTTTGCTTGTGCATGTGTGCGATGCTTTTGCACGTACGCCTCCCACCGCTGCCACTACCGGTTCGCCCAATCTGGGCCGAACTAGCAGAAACCCACCTCTGGTTTCAAACACTCACATCTGAGATTGAAGTGATACCTACCATTTAGCCTTCTGGAGGGCTGAGCCAAGCATTGGGCTAGGATGGGGGTTGAGCTGCAAGGATGGATGGCCTGGCACCTGGGGAAAGGTACTTTTGTTTTTAAGTCTGTTTTTCTATGGGTTGTTATGAGCACCATAGAATCATCATTTCAGGTAGACAGCGCTATAAGTTCTGTCAGGAAGTAAATATTTTCCCCCTACTTCCATGATCTGACTTATAAGTGCTCCAAGAAGTACAAAAAAAAATGGGGTTAGAAAAATTAGTGAGGCCCCTGTAATAATGAGAACCCAATTCCCCATCTCGTGCAGTGTGTGAGCTATCTCAATTAAAAGTTCAATCTGTATATGTATAACATTTCTGTATACAGAAAGACCCAAGATAGGAGCTCATGAAATGTAAGATACAAGAGTGCAGAACTGCAAGCTTACCTTCAGGTAAGCAATTAATTTCTTTTGCTCTATAAGGGTAAAGGCAATGCTGCATAGAAGGCTCTGCCTTGTTTGCAGATTTTTTTAATCTACAAAAGAATGAAGTAATTAAAATAAGGTAATTATTAATTAATAAGCTACAGTCAGAAAAGCCAACTGGTAACATTCTTAAATCACAGTTTGTTCTACCTGAATCTCAGCAGGTCCACTTCCCCTTCAGGTAAAAAGAAATGCTTTCAAGAAATGATTCTTCAGGGTCTTTTCATGTTACGGCTCAAAAAATTTAATCTAACCAGTAGATTGCTTACATCGTTCTTTCTCTTTGTTCTTCTTTTGTGTTCAGTTTCTATTAATATTTCATATTAGTGGTTGGCCACGGCAGCAGTCTTTTGGGACATTGGCAAAGAGGGCAGCTGTAATGTTGTGCAATCTGGCTGTAAAGTGGCTCTTGTTTTATGAACCGCAAAACAGTGCTTATACCAGAAAGACCTTTGGGTTTGTTCTTCAAAGATTATGTCTAGCCAGATGGTCAGAGAACAAGACTTTAAAGAGAAGTGGACTCTATTCCCATATCTATTGTAGTAGGCTATCATCTCCTTTAAATGTGCCATGTACTATATTCTGTTCTATGGTTGAAATACTCAGGTTACACTTCTGTGTTGTCTCCCATAATTCTGAACTGCTGAACTACTAGTGTTAAATGCAATTGGACTTGAAACCTGATTTTAAAAAATCTGGGTTGTTTTAACTATTTTGCGTGCTTTGTACAAGTTGTATGCACACCTGATGTAGAAGGTTGTATAAATTTGATAAATGTATTTTAAAGTTGAACAAAAATGAACACACTAAGTATTTTATTGTATGTTGAAAAAAAAGTAGGAAATGAAAGTCCTTAATGAGTAAGCAAACAATGATACTAGAGATAGATTTTCTATTAATGATACCTTTGGAAATTTAGTAAGATCTAAAATTTTAAATACCTAGATGTATATAAAGCAAATGGGCAAGTAGAAATAATGAGGAATCAAAAATAAAGAATCCAAGAGAGATGGCTATTTAACCCCACAGGTCAACGCTCTGTATAATTCATTCTACTTTTAATATCTTCATAATCTCTGATAATTCCTCTTTTTCTTCTCTGAATCTGTTCAGGACTTAGTACTCATAGTAGAGTCTGATCAAAGCAGAAAAGAATCAAACATTTATTTCTCATATTTTGTAAATTATACTTCCATTGTCATAAACTAAATATGTGTGTTTCTCTTTTGCAGTACATCACACTGCTAAATAATATTTCGTTTGTGATCAACTACCCTTTCAATACATTATTCATGACCAAATGAATGTTGAATAAATCAAGGACTTTCTGGAATCTGTTATCTTTAGTCTGTTATTTTTTATAATTCTAGTCAGCTTTCGGCTTTTAATTCCCCTCTTCTCTCATACTCCTTAACACCTTTGTCCCACACTGAGAAATCTACCTTCTACATTATTGTACTTCTTACATCATCCTGTTGGCCATTTTACTGCTCTATTATTGGTTTATTACTTTTCTCTCCTACTTTATTACCTTCTTACCTTATTTTCTCTTGCTTCACCCCAAAGTCACCTGATTACTTTTCTCAGTGTCTTTTTTCAAGTGTCCAGATGTAATAATAACAGGGGACAGTTGCCGCCGATTTTCCTTCTCATAAGTGATAGTCTTTCAGCTTTCATTCTTCCTCTGAAGGTCTTTGGAAATTCTTTCCCTCCACTTCTAGTCTCTGGTATCTCCCAACACTTTCTAGCATAGTCAAAGAATGAGAGTAGGAGTCTGTGTCTTCTTGCCTTAGCCTTTGTGGATTCCATTCAACTGCTTTTCACTTCCTTCATGAAGCCTATCTGAATCACTTTTTCTCTAGCCCCTCAAAACTGTCACCATTCTTAGGTCTGCATAACAAAGTTGTTATGGACATCTCCAAATACAGAAGTCAGATATCTCTCTCTCCATCCAATTGTATTGCGATGAGGAACCCCAACCTACAACATTGCAAAATAACTGACAAATGACTGACTGACTGATTGTCTGACATAGATGAAGGTGAAATCATGATTTCATTTGGAGTCACAGCACTCTTCATTTCGATAGACTCAGAAGTGGCAAAAGAATCCATGGCAGCACCACTTCACAGCACATCTGACCTAACCAAATACACCAAGATTGAAATAACCAGAATCATGGACCTTATCAACCTTCACCTGACCACATACTTTCTGTTTACTGGACAAATAAATCAACAAATCATGGGAACACTAATGGAACCACCATTTTCAGGATGTGAGACTGTAACGGAACACCTTGAATCTACAGCACTCCCATGCATACAACTCAAAGTTTGGATCTGGTACACAGATGATGCTTTTGTCATAATGAAAAAGGACCAACTAGAGAAAACACATGAAATTATCAATAAAATCTTGAAAGGAATAAAATCACAAGGGAAGAAAATAATAGCAGGCTCTATTCTCATCAGCAGAGGCAGTAAGGTCAAATTAGAAATATAAGTCTATCACAAAAGTAACCACACCAACCAAGTATTGCACTGCTAAAGCAACCGCCCACAAGAGAACTTGTGTAAGAATACTATTTGAATAAACAAACACACTGCAGCAACCTTGATTGTCAGAAGAAGGAAACAATGTCTTCCAGCAAAATGGATACCCATGCAACTTTATCAAAAAGTGCCACTCAACCTACCATAGCACAATCAACAAAAGCCATGAAGGATAACACCGCGTGCATCAAAAATTAGAAACCACCAACAGACTGTTACAATGACATCACCATAGCACGCAAACCAACTAAAGTCCTCCAAGACACCCTAAGTAAGCCAAAAGACACAGCAGCCCCAGAAGAAAAAACAGGAGCCATCTACAACATACAGTGTAAGGACTGTAACAGCCACTATGTAGGACAAACAGGAAGAAGACTAGCAAAGCACATCCATGAACATCAATTAGCAGTCGGAAGACAGGATGAAACTACTTAATTTCACAACACATGGCCAGACTCAACCATAGTTTCAACTAAGAAACTGTGAATATCCTAGATTAAGCTAAGTCCAAAAACATCAGAGAATCACCCTGGCACTCAGACAAATTGGCCACCAACAAGCATAGAAATAAACAACATCTACATACCACTCAAAAGATTCCAAGGTTAACAGTAGACCAATAATCAAAATAACAATACCACAATCAAGGAACTACAAATACTAAATAAAGGAATTAATTGTGAAAAAAATGTCATTAACTTTAGCATAAATATAATCTCTCTTTAAAATAATCGGTGCAGAAACTCCTGCTTTGAATTATAGTAGGGATTAAGTTTATACTGTAGGCCCATGATGGCGAACCTATGGTACACATGCCCCAGGTGGCACGCGGAACCATTTGTCCGGACACGTGAGGCATTGCGCTGTCAGCTGGCCAGTCTTCGGTCTTCTTTTGAGGCCATTTTTTGTCCTCCGGAGGCTTCGGGAGCTTCCCTGAAGCCTCCAGAGTGCGAAAAACTGGTCCTACGGGCAAAGTGGAAGTTCAGGAACGTACTTCCGGTTTTCTGGTAGGGCCAGTTTTAGCCCTCCGGAGCCTTCAGGGGCCTTGAGGAGGCTTTCCTGAAGACTCCGGAGGGCAAAAAACAACCCTACGAGCAAACCGGAAGTCACTTCCAGGTTGCTCGTAGGGCCGATTTTAGCTCTCCGGAGCGTTCAGGAGGCTTCTCTGAGGGCTCCGTAGGGCAAAAAATGACCCCATAAGCAAACCGGAAGTCCTTTCCCAAACTTCCGGTTCACACATAGCCCCAGTTTTTCGTGCTCCGGAGGCTACAGGGAAGCTCCTGAAGCCTCCGGGGGGAGGGGGAGGCTGTTTTTGCCCTCCCCAGTCTCTTATAAAGCCTCTGGAGCCTGGGGAGGGTGAAAAAGGGACACCAACAATGGGGGAGAGCGCTGTTCGTGTGCATAGCATTATGGGTGTGGCAGACCCACGCATGACCCTCCCTGCGCTCCCCCCGCTTTTAGCACGTGAGCCACAAAAGTTTCGCCATCACTGCTGTAGGCTTTTTTAAAACTAAAGATATGAATTTACTTTGTTGACCAATGTTTCATCAATTATTGCATCATTGTGGCCAAGATACATTTAAAATGCAGTTTTAAATCACATGTATAATGTAGTAATGCATATCATACATCATCAGTACAAATTAGAACAGTTTTGCAAGTCAAACATAAAATTAATGAGGTGAACTCAGAATAAGTTAATGTATGTTCTTGTATGAATCATAAGTTACTAAAAAGTATAAAATATGTTTGCTACTACACTACATTACTACACTAATGAAACACACAGAAAATTATTAGAAAGTGTGGCAGGCCAAAGATCCTAAAAAGAATATAACTACAAGCCTGACATACTGTATGTTACATGTACTCCTCTGAATGATTCATTAATGAAGTATAGCACAATACACATTTTATAACAATGTATATGTTCCCTAAGCATGAAAGAAAATTATTTAGTATTTTTTACTTCCCACACCAAACAAAATATTATATATTAGTATTAGACATGATGATGGTGGTTGATGATGATGATGATGATGATAATAGGCACAAGTATCTCTAGCTTGTTACTATGCATGTTAAATACATGTAAAGGGGAGCTGAGAAACTCATCACCTACCATGTAAACATGAGCAGTGTGCTGTAACTACTAAAAAAGCAAAAGTTCAGAGTGCATTAATGGAAAGAGCCCAACTCATGAGCAATTGTTCTATCTAGTCAGATCCCATGTAGAATATTGTGTCCAGTTTCAAGCACCACAATTCAAAAAGGACAGCAACAAATTAGAGCACATTCCAAGCGGGAAAGATCTCTCAGAATAGGACATTTTAAATAGTGAAAGTCTGGAACCTATGCCTATGAGGAAGGGTATGTTTATTAAAAAGACATTTGAGACGGGAATATGATAGCATTTTAGAAATATATGAAAAGCTATTACATAGAAAAGGAAGCTGATTTATTCTATAGTCCTCTAGAGCAGGGGTGTCAAATTCTATTTCATTGAGGGCCGCATCAGGGTTGTGTTTGACCTCGGGGGGTGGGGGCGAGGGACGGGGGGTATGGCCAGGGTGGCTATAGCCAGCTTGACATCACTTGTGTCAGAGACACCTGTGGTGGCCTGAATGCTCTGCCAGTGAAAATGGGCTCCTGAGCTCTGTTTTTGGATGTGACTGCTTTCTGCAATCTTCTGCAGTGAAAATGGACTGGGGGGGGGGGGGGGGCGTGTGTGGCCCTCCCAAGCTCCATTTTCACTGGCAGAGGCACTGCGGGCCAGTCCTTCGCTGTTTCCAGGGCAGCCCTATGGGCTAGATCTAAGCCCTGGGCCTTGAGTTTGACACCCCTGCTCTAGAGAATAGGACCAGAAGCAATGGAATAAAACTGCAAGAAAGGTTTATGATAGATTTCAAGAGGAATCAGTTACTATACAGGGTAATAGCCAGTGGTTCAGACTGCCATAAGTGATGAGTTCTCGTTTACTAGAGATCTTCAGTCTATGGTTGGATAGTCATCTGCCATAGATGCTGTAGTCATGTGAGTCCTGCACTAAGGAAGTGGATAAATTAGATTAATTTCAAAATAATAAATAATAATAATAATAATAAATTTTTATTTGTTAGCCGCACCCTCTCCCGAAGGACTCGGGGCGGCGTACAATAAAAACACATAAAATATACAAATGAACAATACATATACAGATAAAAATAAACACATAAACGTACGTACACATATACATATACATGGAGGAGGTATCAAATATATAAAATAGAATTTAAAATTGACAATTTAAAACACCCTCAATTAATTTACAAGATTTAAAAAACCCGTCAGGAGCGATAAGGTAAAACTATGGTTGAGCCAGGCCAGCTAATTGGAAAATACCTTTCACCTCAATAATACTATTATATGAAATTAATAGAGAATCTTTTATCAGGTTTTTTTAAGGGTTGTTAGATGCTAGCTTATATAGCTAGCATCTCTGGATTGCTTGCTTATTCTTAAATAGAGTAAAGGGGGGGAAATCTTTAACATGGGGGAAAAAATCCCACAGATGTGGGTAAGATGTTATGATTGGGCTGCTTCAGCCAGCTATAAAAATTGCAGTCTTAGAAGCAATACCATAAGTAGTGTTATGCAAATTGTAAGAATACATTAATATCCAAGGTGCCTCACATGCTAATTAGCAGAATTTTCTTTTCTTTATCCACAGTAGGTATAAATCATTAATAACCCTTCTACTTCTGCCTCCCTTAATAGGTGGCACATTTGCATATCTACCTGGTAGTCCGACATTAAGCTCTAATATTAACTTTAGCCATCTGCGTATGGATACACTATTCTCTCCTTTGACTTAAAAAATGGGAAGCACATAGATCGAGATTCTTTCATTTGCTTATAGCAATGGCAATAGCACTTAGACTTATATACCGCTTCATAGTGCTTTTACAGCCCTCTCTAAGCAGTTTAGAGTCAGCATTTTGCCCCCAACAATCTGGGTCCTCATTTTACCCACCTCGGAAGGATGGAAGGCTGAGTCAACCTTGAGCTGGTTTATTTGAACTGCCAAATTGCAACTAGCAGTCAGTTGAAGTAGCCTGCAGTGCTGCACTCTAACCATTGCACCACCTCGGCTCTTGCAACTACTGCGCCACCTTGGCTTATGCTTGCAACAAATCTTAGAACATAATTTAGTACTCAAGTGATGTCAAAACTTTAATAGAATCCAGAAGAGTCGTGAGATATTCCTCCTGTGAATGTTATGGCTGAACAAATCTAACTTATCCAAAGCCCATTTTCTAAAGATCATGTTATAGTGAACTCAGGTTTCCATTCTTGGATTTTGTTGGCTACGTACATTTTACCTTGTTCATAAATTCACACGTGATTTGGGTATCTAGGCAATTCTTTTGTAACTCTAGCCAGGTAGACATATAAATCATGTCCATGTAATGAGAGGCAGCCAGGCAGCAAATATTAAATACAAATCCTTCCTCCTTTCTCTGCCTTGCAGCACAGGTTGCACAAGAAAAGTGAGATCTTACCCAGTCAGTTATTTCCTGAAAACCATTTTCCCTTGCTCCCATGCCTTCTCTTGAGTTTTGCCTCCAGTAGTTGATTGAGATAAGATGGCAGTAGCTGCATACTTCTGTCTTATCTCCCTTGTTTGCATCCCCTAGGCGCAATGGCAAAGGAGATTGGTTTAGGAAAGTAGATAGCTCTGCCAGAGTGTTTGGCTTCTTTCTTTCTTTTATTAATTAATTTTTATTAAAGAAATGTTTACAGAATAAAAACAATGCAAATTTTAAAAAAGAAAATAAACAGAAAGAAAAGAAAATAATTAGTAAATGAGAAAGAAATAAAATGAAAGAGAAAGGAAATAAATAGAAGGTTATAAAGGAGTGACCAGCAGTTATAAAGCATTTATATTTTATCCCCTCTCTAAGGTTAGATTGTGGCTCCCTTTTTTTCATAGCCTATCTTTTGTAATCATCCAACTCAAAATCACAAGTTCATTTTTTAAAAATTTTCAGCAAAAAGCTCATAAATGGTTTTCATTTATTGGCAAATGTAGTTACTGAGACCTTCTCTTTCTGATCAGTGAAGCAAGCAGGCACCTTATGATCTTACTCACTGAACGTTGCCCCTTGTGATGGTACTTTAGTGTGCATAGATTAATCAAATTAATCAAAGTGATTAAATTAGTGGATTGGGAAAATACTATGGACATAGTTTACTTAAAGTTCAGTAAGGCATTTGACAAAGTAGTCCACAGTTGCCTCCTTGGTAGGATAGAAAAAATGTTGGATAGACAGGATCACTACAAGACGGACTTAAAACAGGCTGACCAATCACACTCAGCATGTAGTCCTCAATGGAACTACATCTACGTGGAAGGAAGCATGAAGTGGGGTACCTCAAAGTTTTGTCTTAGGCCCAGTACACTTCATCATCTTCATAAATGATTTGGATGAGGGGATAGAATGGGAACTCATCAAATTTGGAGATGACACCAAGCTGGGGGAAATTGCCAACATCTTAGAAGATAGATTGAAGATTCAGAAGGATCTTGATAGACTTTATTATTGGGCTCTTTCCAACAAGATGCAGTTCAGTGGTGAGAAAAGTAAGATCTTGCACCTAGACAAGTAAAATCAAATGCACAGGTATAGAATAGGTGGTACCTCGCTCAACAGTAGTGAAAGGAATCTCTGTGTCCTGGTGGACCACCACTAAGTATGAATCAGCAGTCTACTGCAGCTTCCAAAAAAGCCAATGCAATCCTAGGAAGCATCAACATAGGGTTAGCACCAATATCACACAAAGTGATAGTACACTAGGGAGACCACGCTTGGAATACTGTGTCAATACAAAATGCTGAGGTCCTAGAAAGAGTGCAGAAAAGAGCAACAAAGATGATAAGGAGTCTGGAGACTAAACTGTATGAAGAATCGTTAATGAAACTAGGTATGTCTGGCCTATCAAAGAGAAGGATTAGGAGTGTCATGATAGCTGCATCCCAGCGCTTCAGAGGCTGTCACAGAGGGGGGAACCTAGCCTCCAAAGAATCTGAGAGTAGGACAAGAAGTAACAAGCTTTTCTGTAACAGCGTTGTTTCCTATGCCATCCATCCGGTAAACTCACAAGATCCGTTTTTTTCTCCATGTACATGTATACATCCAAACTAGACTGTTGTCTCTCTGTGTCATATAATATATGTGAGTATATGCGTAATTTTGTATTTATTTATTTTGTCATGTTTATGTAGTGCATTTTGGAGGTGGTGACCCTTTGAGAGCTGTTTGCAATGAATTTTCATTTTAACGTATTAGTGTACTGATTAGTGTACATTCAAAGTGACAATAAAGTTAGTCTAAGTCTAAGAAGTAGAAAATCATCAAAGAGAGATCCAATCTAGAACTAAGGATAAATTTCCTGACACTAAAACAACTAGTCTCCAGAAGTTGTGGATGCTCGATAACTGGAGGTTTTGAACAACAGATTGGACAGCCATTTGTTTGGAATGGTATAGGATTGTGATGGCGAACCTATGGCACGCGTGCCACAAGTGGCACACGGAGCCATTTGTCAGGGCACATGAGGCGCTACCCTGTCAGCTGGCCAGCGTGCATGCGCGCGCTGGCCAGCTGAGTTCACCTTTTTAAAAACCATTTTTCGCCCTCCCCAGACTCCAGAGGCTTTATAGGAGCCTGGGGAGGGTGAAAGGAGCCTCCCCCACCCCCCGGAGGCCCTCCGGAGGCTTCAAGAACCATCCGGAGGCTTCCCTGAAGCCTTCGGAATGCTTAAAACGACCCTCTGAGCAAACTGGAAGTGACTTCCGGGTTGCTTGGAAGGTCGTTTTAAGCATTCCGAAGGCTTCAGGGACCATCCGGAGGCTTCCCTGACGCCTTTGGAGCGCCTAAAACCACCCCCCAAGCAAACCGGAAGTGACTTCCGCGTTGCTCGGAGGGTCGTTTTAAGTGTTCCGAAGGCTTCAGGGACCGTCCGGAGGCTTCCCTGACGCCTTCGGAGTGCTTAAAACGACCCTCCAAGCAACCGGTTTGCTCGGAGGGTCGTTTTAAGCATTCCGAAGGCTTCAGGAAAGCCTCCGGACAGTCCCTGAAGCCTCCGGAGGGCCTCCGGGGGGGCAGGGGAGGCTCCTTTCGCCCTCCCCAGGCTCCTATAAAGCCTCTGGACCCTGGGGAGGGTGAAAAAAGCATGTAAAAATGGGGGTGTTGCGCGTTGTGCGCGCAAGCGCACTGGGGGGGTGTCGCACGTTGCATTATGGCTGCGGCACGCCCGCACACGACCCCCCTGCGCTCCCCCCACTTGTGGCATGCGAGCCAAAAAAGGTTCGCCATCGCTGGTATAGGATCTCCTGCTTGAGCAGGGGATTGGACTAGAGAACCTCCAAGGTCCCCTCCAAGCCTGCTATTCTATGTTATTCTCTGTATCTCCCAGTAAACAGAGGATAAGGCTTTCTACTGACAAAGTTGCTTCTTGGTTGGCCAAGCACAATTCTTCCCATTACATCCTCTAGAGAAATTATATGCAGACAGAGTGGAGCTTCCCAGCATTGCCACACTTCCCTGGGTTTTATTTTTCTCTCTACAAGTGACCTCCTTTCAGACAAGCAAAGAGGAGACAATCATCCTCTTTTCATTTCTCTTACTGTTAAAAAGAAACTAGGCTGTAGAAAAAGAGAATGCAGATAGCACCCTCTGCTCAATGACTTGTCACCGCCATGTTTTTCTGTGTAAAGCAGGGGTGTCCAAACTTGGGCACTTTAAGACTTGTGGACTTCAACTCCCAGAATTCTGGGAGTTGAAGTCCACAAGTCTTAAAGTGCCCAAGTTTGGACACCCCTGGTGTAAAGGATTGGCAAGAACTGACATTTCATTCTCCTATTTCCTTCTGGGCAACAGCATGTAGGGATTCACCTCAGTGTATCAAATCTACCAGAGTGTGCCATTCTGAGCGATCGTAAGAAACCCACAAAGAACAATCTTCCTCTATGTGGTCAGTCTCTCCGCCTACCATAAGGACTAAGCAGATGATGGTTACAATATTTCCAAATGCACACTTGCCGCCTCCTTCTGCCAGAGTAGCATCAACACAATGTGTTTTTTGTCCAAGATAAGGGACAAGCTTTTGATTCCTATCATGCCACTGTGTGCTGGTTCAACCCTATTCCCCTCTGCTGAGAGTATCATTGGATGTATTTATGTGTAGCAGGCTACTTCAAAGGAAGGATGAATAGGGCCACCAACAACATTCAAACAACTACTACAGTACTCCCCTCAAGGCTCCCTGGCACATTCTGCTTCTGTCAATCACTCCGTGCTAGCCTGCAGCATTTTATCTGCTTATGTATAATAATGATTTTGAGGAAATGAAGGTATATATTTTTTCACCTCCCCGTCTGGGTTTCTTTGGAATTTCAGGAAAAAAATGAAAATTTTTCTCCCATCTGCAACGAGCTGTTCATCTGTGTTCTGAACAGTAAAGTCAATATTTTTGTAACCAATATTTTTACTGCTTAAAATGAAAAAAAATCCGAGCTCACAAGTCTTGTCTGGAATTATGTTTCCAATAGCAGCCGGATAAACATAATTAAGATGTATAGCTTTTATAGATGATAGGGATTGTCTGAATGGGCTAAACTAGTGACATACTAATTAATGTAATTTAAGAAGAAAACAGAGTGCGTGTGTGTGTGTGTGTGTGTGTGTGTGTGTGTGTGTACACTTATCCATTTAAATTAACTCTGCTGCCAAAGCATTTGAAATTACACCGAGGGCAGATTTTATTTTAATTTATGATTAATATAATTTTGCAAGCATCCATAGACTAAAAGTATTTGTGTACTTTTTACATTAAAACTAACAAATTAATTTTCAGCGTGTCATTGGAGACACTAGGATTTCTGTTTCTAACTGGATTATTATAAAAGCCACGTCTCTGCTTCATATATTGTAATATGAAAGGTGTTATCTATGTTGGGGATAAATATTCTGGTTATTGGCTTTTGTCTTAGCTGCCTTCTCTTTAAACAATGCTTTCATTAGGTTAAGGCATTACTACATTATTCTAATAAACCTAAACATAGATTTTAACCTTGTTTTTACAGGTGACCAGTAACTGTTTCAGCATAAGCAATGGAGAAATGCAGGATGTCGCTGTTGGACTTTATCCCAGGTACAGTGGACAGGCATTACTTTTGTGGTTCTATTGGTATCAATCTTTTTTTCTCTGTGTCTCTCTCACTTTTTCTCTTGCTCTCCAGCTCTCCAGCTGAAATGTCATGTTCTACAAATACATTAAGAAATTTAACTAATATAAAACTGAATATATGGCACTTCAGTCTCTGAATTCACAGCATGTAGTGGAAATAGGGGTATGATAATTTTGAGAGTAGATTCCGTATGTCAAATGAGACAAAATTGGATAAAAGAAGTGTGCAAATCCTGAGCACAAGAGGGCTTAGGCCAGGGGTGAAATCTAGCAGATTCTGACAGGTTCTGGAGAACCAGTAGCAGAAATTTTGAGTAGTTCGGAGAACCAGCAAATACCACCTCTGACTAGCTCCAGAGTGGGGTGGGAATGGAGATTTTGCAGTATCCTTTCCCTGCCATGCCCACCAAGCCATGCCCACAGAACCGGTAGTAAAAAGATTTGAATTTCACCACTGGCTAAGGCCAAGATAGAAAATGACCACTAGAGCAAAAGTATAGTTGGTCAACCCAGTGAAAACCCCAACCTTCATTTTGTTTTGCCACTTTGGCTGATTTCGGTTTTATATTACTATCCGGCTATTCTGACAGTGAATGAGAAAAGCTTTTCACCAGAGACTGTTCCTGGTTGCCCTTGACTGGTATGATCAGATTGCAGTCTAAAATCTCTAATTTAATGATATTAATTACAATTAATAAAATTACTCCCCACATATTCCTTTACATTAGAAATTACAAATGCATGGCAAATTTTGTAAAGGCAATTAAATCTATATAGTTCCCTTTGATTTTGACTTTCAATTGCCTCTTTCTTCTGGAGCAGTTTCTTTCTGTCTTGTCAATCGTGTCCAATTTTTGGAGACTACCTGGACAAATCCGTGGAGTTTTCTTGGCAATATTTTTTCAGAAGTGATTTGCCATTGTCTCTTTCCTAAGGCTGAAAGAACGTAACTGGCCCAAGTCACCAACCTCGTGTCAGCATTTCAAATATCATGCAGAATTAAATCAGAGTCCATGGCAGAGCTATCCTTAAAGTTCCAATTTAATAAGACAGACATGTTGGCAACAAACTGTGGAATCCCAAATCTAAAAGCTTCCTGGGATTCCACTCAGTTGAAAGTTCATGATCTTATCCCCACACCCATAAATCCATCACATGGTCCAATCTTCTTTGGCCACGCTGGCATCTCCACCCAGCTGGTTCCGGTCGGGTGCAGAGGTGCAGAGGCAAAAGATGACCTTGGGCTTCTAGAAAGGAATGACAACACATTCCACAATTCTACTCCTTTCTATTCCCCCTTTCAATTACTACACTAATGAAACATCATAATGAAATAATAAAGAGTGTGGCAGGCCAAAGATCCTAAAAAGGAATATAACTGCAGCCTTTATACCTGGCTTTGTACACAAGACTGGACTAGAACTCATGGCCTTCTGTTTTCTAGCCTGATGTCTTAATCCCTAAACCAAACTGGCTCTTTTTGCAGTATGAAAAAGTATATTTTTCCCTATGTTTAGCTGCATTCTATTCCAGGAATTTACAGATTTCCTGGAAGCATGGCTACAGCTCATTCAGCAGAGCTGAACTGTTTAGCAGCTATAAAGAGTTCTGGATGAAGAAGCCAGACTGTCTACTCATGCTCTGTTGAGCTTCTACTAATAGATAACAAGAAAAGTCCAATAGCTGTTTCATTTTGTCAGGCTCCCGTAGTAATGGGAGGCAGCAACAGTTTTTCTCAGCTTTTTGGAAAGACTTCAGGATAGGCTAAAGCAGAAAGGGTTGTAGCAGGGGTGGGTTGCTGCCAGTTTTACTACCGGTTCACAATCTGTACGCAGCACGCACGTGCGCTGTTCAATGTAAATTGTTTTTCACTCATGCACAGAACAATTTACAGTGAACTGCGCATGTGCAGTCACTAAAAATCAAAATGGTGGCGGCGAGGGAACCGGTTCGGGGGCATGGCAGGCCTGGGTCACTGCCAATTCTGCAACCCAGGCCTGAATAACACTATTGGTTTGGCTAAACCGGGCTGAACCGGGAGCCACCCACAGATGTGGAGAAAGAAAGAGAGTTCAAAATGAAGCACCTGGCAAATAAAAGAGATTATCTGGGGGAATCACTCTGATGAATAAAAATTGAACACCTTCCTTCTACCTTGTATTCTGCAACAGCAATATTCTGGCCTGTGAGGTCCTAGAAATTGTAATTTTCCAGGATGCCTGAGTTCTTCTAATAAATGTTGCATGTCCTGAAATGCATTTTTCCAGAATCCCTTAGGACTTATTATGCTGCTGATCGACCTTTCTCTGGATTTCCCCAAAATCACTGCTGACAGTTGAAAATGAATGGGACAACTAAGAAATATACCACTCTTATTTTTGACTTTGAGTGGAGGCAGTAAAACCCCAATGGTCTTATGATGATATCAGGACAATGGGAAAAATTAAATTTTTGAATTGCACTCAGAGAAAGAAAGGGGGAGGGGGGGAACTATTCCCTTATTCACATTTTAGAATTCAGATCCAGATTTTAAAGATAATTTCAATATCCATCATCAAACAGATAGCTTTACTATTCTTGGGTTTATTGTTTTCATTTATTTATGTATCCAATTTCTATAGCTGCCCATCTCAGTCAATGATCCTGGGCAACTTTCAATTATAAAAAAGATAAAAACAAAAATGAGGTGTCCTTGATGCTTTCTGACCTTGGTTGTTTTCTTGCAGCCGTTTTATTACCCAAGATAGGCAACAACATCAGTACTAGTAAAGAGTGGGGATTGGTCACAAGTTATATTCTAGTGCTCTGCCCTGTCATTGTTGGTGGGAGTGGTCCTGCTGATTCTTAGGTTTGGCTGTTTATTGTTAGCTTTGGCAGTTCCTTAATTGGGGGTATTGTTTGTTTCTTAATTGTTGGTCTAATGTTAATCTTGGTGTTAATCCATGCTTATCTTGGTGTTGATTGATGGAAAGGTGTCCTGGTTGGTTGCTTTTTTTTAATGGTGTATGGAATTTGTCTATGTGCCTGTTGTTGGCCAGTTTGTCAAAGTGCCAGGCTTCCAGGAATTCTGTAGCATTTTAGACTTGGCTTGATCTAGGATAGTCACAGTTTTCCAGCTGAAACCACAGTTAATCCTATCCATTGTGTTGTGAAATTAAGAAGTTTGCATCATGTCTTCTGACAGATAGTTGATGTTCACAGATGTGTTGCTAATCTTCTGTCTGTCCTACATAGTGATTTTTGCAGTCATTACAAACTCACATCGTCACGACGGCATCAGATGACATATCGGGACTTTTTTCACTTTTGCTAAACCGGGCATGGGCATGGCCAGCACATGACGCATCCAGCCCGAGGGCCAGGAGTTTGACAGCCCTGCCTTACACTCTTTGTTGTAGAAGTCCATCCATGTGTTTTCATCTAGAAACAAAAGGCATCAAGCCCATTCTATCCCATAGAATGAACAACAACAACAAAAAAAAAACCACAGTGATTTGTGGCTTATATTTTATGATGAAGATAATTGGAATTCTTTCTTAACAACTTCTATAATTTATTTATATTTAAAATGTAGTTAAATTGATTGACATTTAAATTTTATTTAGTGGAGACCTGCATGTAGAGATCTCTCTGCATTGTGTTGTGATAATTTTATTGTGCTTCTTTTATGCTTTTCTTTATTGTTATCCACTCAGAATCACTAAGTTAAGGTGGGCAACCTCGTAAATCAATCAATCTTTGAGTCCCTCCCTATGCAATTTTTATATCAACCTGAGACATACTAAGCTAGATAGATTTGTAGAATAAATACTTTCCTGTATATCTATTTCTTACCTGGATTTTGTTTTTCTTCATTAGCATGTCCTTGTTGAACAACAGCTGTGATCCTAATTGTGTGGTCATCTTTGAGGGTCCCCAGCTCCACCTTCGGTCCATCCGGGAAATGCAATTTGGAGAAGAGGTAATTAATTTGTTGCTTCTTCCATCCCAGAAACCTGCAGATTGAATATCTTGATAATATCTTGATGTTATTTTTATTTCATAGCTTTCAGGAACAACATAACAAAATAAATCTTTCCTTCGAATAGTATGCTCCCCTCATCATTGCAGTGCTGCTTAGAAACAAAACCAAAGAAAAACTACATGTGGGTGGAATTCAACATGCAGTAAATCACTTCCACTGTAAGCATTTGTCAGACTAAAGCCATGTTGAAGCAGTAAACCTTTCCTGCAAAGAACGTATGAGGCAAAAATTGTTTTCTTGTACATTTTATTTAAAAAGAATTACCCTTCTAAATGATTTGTGTTTTTGTCAGAGATTTTTTCACACCATTTTCTTTTCCCTTTTTTAAAGTTGGCCATATCGAATGACCTGATTTGATGAACAAAATAGAATATGGTGTCTGTTTCTCTCCCTGTGTGTGCGCGCGTCTCACTGTGTGTGTTATCTGACAGCCTGTTTCTAATTAAGAGGCTCCTTGAGTTTCAAATCTAATCCAAATTATACTGAAACAATTATACCACCTTAATCCAGCAGCACTATAAAACTTCATTTTTCCCCTGGCTTTTTTTCTATATTCCTCTCCAGTGTTAGCTTTGGCAAGAGGGAAAACAGGCAAAGAATATAATGTAGGGACAGAAAACATTGTTTACTTTGAGACAGGATTAAATTTACAGGTAATTTTGCTGATTTTATAGTTCTACAGTTCTGTTCATTTTAGAAAGCAGCTTATCGGAATCTCTTGATGTGCTGGATTAAAGTTCTTGTAGCAGGTAGAAGAAGACTGGTATATCGGCATTTTTAGCATATACTGTTCATATATATATAGCTAAAAATAATTAGATTATACTGTAAAGCTTGAGAATTTCAAAGCTAACAGCATAGAATTAAAACCTATTAAATAAAGCTTGTCACATTTCATACCTTTAAATGAATAGTCTCTTTGAATCATCAGAGCTGACAGCCTCATACAAGAAGTTCACCACCAAACCACTTATGATTAACCCTTTTCTAGCAAGAAAAGTGCCATCATTTAAAAAAAAAACATAAGACCTAAAGCAGACCCTGGAAGAGTTATATTTTATAAAACTGAATCATATTAGCACTGCAAATAAACTTTCAATTTCCTGGTCTTCTCAAGAAATGGACCTCACAATAGAAATATTTATGAAGGATGATAGTAGTTGTAGTTGTAGTAGTTTCCTAAATTGTAAGCATACAATTAACAACTTTAATCAGGATTTTATTCACCCATAAGAGAGTGGGCAATCTGTGACCTCAGAAGCATTTGGTCTTCAGCCTAATTAGAGAAGATTTTTCTCATAATATAGCCAGTCCTCTGGCAAAAGTAATCCATAGAGGATTTAATAATCCCCTAAACTCGACCGAAGATGTTACCTAGTCTGATAACGAAATGTTCTGAAATCAGGCCACAAACTCGGAATATGAACCTCCACCCTCAAAGTAATCTATTTGGCCATCAGCAACTACCTGAATAAAGAGTGATAAATACAAAGAAGGTGCTTTGGAGAAAGGGAGAGATAAATGATCATTTTACCTCTGGCTCTACTCAGTAGTAGCTATACCAGTGGTGGGATTCAAAAAAAAATTACTACTGTGGGTGTGGCTTGGTGGGCGTGATGTGGCTTGGTAAGCCTGGTAGGGAAAGGATACTGTAAAATCTCCATTCCCACCCCACTCCAGGGGAAGGTTACTGCAAAATCCCCCTTCCTTCCTGAACATCTGGGACTTGGGAGGCAGAGACTAGATGGGGGCGGAGCCAGTCAGTGTTGGTTTTTACCCGTTCTTTGAACTACTCAAAATTTCCACTACCAGTTCTCCAGAACTGGTCAGAGCCTGCTGAATACCACCTCTGAGCTATACCATGCCTAGTATGTAACCCCAGTAGTTCATGGGTATTGTTGACAGCCCATTCTGACCTAGAGTGTTATGATTGGTAGTCACAAATCACTAGTGTTAGGTAGGTTTCATTCAAACATTGTATTTATTTAAACCTTGCACCACACTGTTGTGAGATGGGCAGCTCTATAAATCATTTAACCCAATAAATAAATCCTTAAAGAAGTAGAACACATAAATGGAATGAGATGTTATTAACATAAAATGTTGTTCTTCATCCTGAGTTCATTTGAATATAAAACTAACCTGTAGTGTATCATTAGATGAATAAGACTGGGGTATTCTCCTATAGTATAAAATGGTGACTAAAAGCATTTTTACCCAACCATAATTTAGTGTTGTGTCCAAATCTCAGGAATCTGTGTTTAATTGTCATTTGGGAAAGGTGAAGAATACATTCTTTTACATTGGCGCCTACCAAATATATAGAATAATTGGAATATATACATTGCAGGGACGTGCGGTCAGGGGAGGCAGGGGAGGCAGAGCCGCACCGCTCTCATCATGAAAATAAAAAAAAAAGGGAAAAGGCGCTGAGGAGCCTTCTGCACACGTGGTCGGGAATGGGAGCGCTCCGTGGTCCCCTTCATGTTGACTCAGGAGTCAGGAAGGAGGGGAATGGGACCACGTGTGCAGGAGGCTCCTCTAGCCTCAGCCTCCCTCCTGCGCACGTCCCATTCCCCGCCTTCCTAAGTCAACAGGAAGGCGGGGAATGGGACGTGCGCAGGAGGGAGGCTGGAGGGATCGCGGAGGAGGGATCACGCAGCGTGAGCCGCGGTCCCGCGGAGCATGCTCCGTGGTCCCCTTCATGTTGACTTAGGAAGGTGGGGAATGGGACGTGCGCAGGAGGGAGGCTGGAGGGATCGCGGAGGAGGGATCGCGCAGCGTGAGCTGCGGTCCCGCGGAGCGTCCCCTTCATGTTGACTCAGGAGTCAGGAAGGAGGGGAATTCCCCTCCTTCCTGACTCCTGAGTCAACATGAAGGGAACCGCGGCTCACACTGATGACGTCACCAGCCTCACCAGCCGTAAAGCTCACCGCACGTCACTGGTATAAACTAAAGATAAGCATGGATTTGCAACTCATTTTCTGCTTACAGCTCAGCTTATGAGTCAGTTTAGTTTGACGGACAGCAATGGTCATAGTTCTTTGTGGGTGAGAAGATATTTGAACCGTCCTTTATCTTTCTGCTTCTAGTTGGACACTTGCCTCTGAACATGCTTGATTTTTCTTTGTATCACAAATATATGTTCCAGAAGTCACATTTCAATCTCTAAAGTTGAAGTCCAGTAATTCTCCCTGACTCTATAACGTTTCCTGGAAATTTGCTTCAATATAGAATTATCAATTATGTCCATATAAGTTGTTCATCAGAGGTGGTATTCTGCCAGTTCAGACTGGTCCACCCGAACCGGTAGTGGAAATCGTGCACACCCACCCTGGCTCCATGCCAATTTAGGCCCTTTTTTAGCCAAAGCGCATGCGCGGAAGGCTGAGCACATATGTGGAGGGTGCATATGCTCATTTCACATACATGCTCACATTTGAGAACTGGTAGAGAAGGTAAGTGTTCACCCCTATCCTTTATGGTTTAAAATGATTCTCTATTTTCTAATGTAATGTTGAAAAAAATGTTCTACTGTCCCTCTTAGACTATTATCCAGTATTTTTACCTTGGAATTCCCCCCCCCCCTTTTTTTTTTTGCTATTCCAATGGCTGCATAAGTATTATATGCATTCATTGTCAAAAATATAAGTCTTTCTGGTTTTTGTCACTTGCAGCTCACCATCAGTTATACTGAAACTATGATGCCCACTCCGGAACGTCAGCAGAATCTGAAGCGTCAGTATTGTTTTGAATGTGATTGTGTCATGTGTTCCACACAAAGCAAGGTGAGTCAGCTAAATTTGTCTTTTGACCAGGTAATATGGGTCAATACTTGTGCTGAGAGTAGAATTTTTTAAAGCGTGCTCTAGGAATTCTTTTATTTCGTCACTTTTTCTTAGCTGTACTGGAATTTTATTATATTTTGGAGCCAGAGTTCTTTATTCCTATCCTTTCTTCCCATCTTTTTAAAGAGTTTTGTTCTTATTAGTTGCTTCTGGTTCTTTCATGATGTAAGAGCAAACAGTTATATTTTTTTCTTAATCCAACTTGCTTATTCATAAAAACACAGAATCCAGAAGTGCTACTTAATCTATAGCAATAGCACTTAGACTTACATACCGTTTCACAGTACTTTACAGCACTCTCTAAGTGGTTTAAAGAGTCAGCATATTGCCCCCAACAATCTAGGTCCTCATTTTACCAACCTCGGAAGGATGGAAGGCTGAGTCAACCTTGAGCCTGGTGAGAATTGATCTGCCAAACTGCTGGCACCAAGTGATCAGCAGAAGTAGCCTGCAGTACTGCATTCTAACCACTGTACCACCGCAGCTCTTAATATATAAGCATTTATATATTATAAAATGCTATAAAGCATTTTTGTATTTGCTTGGATGTATATTCTTTCTCCTTCCAATAGCCACTCATGCCTTTTTAAAATGCTGTTTATGAATATTCTATTCAATAGAATCTATTGTATACTGTCTCATACAGTCATTCTCAGAGGCTTTCATTGAATTGGCTTAAGTGAATTAATTTGTATAATTTTATTCAAGAATGATGGAATGATTTGATTAATATTTTTGTTTTATATCTGTACCTTGATCCCATTGCTGTTTACATTTTTTTCTATTGTCGGTGTTTGAAATGATTAAATTTCTATATTGATATATTAAGAGATTTAGAGTATAATCTTGTGAAACAGCCACAGCTGAATAGGATAGTTTTGATGATGATGATATCAATACATTGAATCCTTCCTTTTACATGAGAAAGAGAAATGAAATCATGAATCAAAAAAGACTATGTCTATATTTATCTTTAAATGAAACAATGGATGGAAACTAATCAAGGAGAGAAGCAACTTGGAATTCAGGAGAAACTTCCTAACAGTGAGGAAATTAACCAGTGGAAAAGCTTGTCTTCAGAAGTTGTAGATGCTTCATCACTGGAGGTTTTAAGAAGAGATTGGACAGTCATTTGTCTGAAATGGTATAGGACAGTGATAGCTAACTTTTTTGGCTCCTGTGCCAAAAGTGGGGGGAGCGCAGGGAGTTGTGCATGGGCATGTCACATCCATAATGCTATGTGTGCGACCCCAGTGCGCATGTGCGCGTGACCAGCGCTCCCCCCTGCTATTGGTGCACTTTTTTTGCTCTCCCCAGGCTCCAGAGGCTTTCTAGGAGCCTGGGGAGAGTGAAAACAGCTTCCCCCGCCCCCTGGGAAGCCTTCTGAAAAACAGCCCTATGAAGAACCCGGAAGTTTGGGAACAGTGACTTCCGGTTTGTGCATAGGGCTATTTTTTGCTCTCTGGAGCCTTCAGGGAAGCCTCCTGAAGGCTCCGGAGAACAAAAAACAGCCCTGCAGACAAATCAGAAGTCACTTCAAGGAAGCCTCCGGAGGGCAGAAAACGGCCTCAAAAGAAGGCGGAAGTCAGCTGGCCAGCACATGCATGCATGCTGGAGGTGATATGGCACACCTCGCATGCCCTAACAAATGGCTCCGCGTGCCACCTCTGGCAATCGTGCCATAGGTTCGCCATCATGGGTATAGGTTCTCCTGCTTGAGCTGGACTAGAAGACCTCCAAGATTCCTTCCAGCTTTATTCTTTAGAATAGAATAGAATAGAATAGAATAGAACAGAGTTCTTTATTGACCAAGTGTGATTGGACACAGAAGGAATTTGTCTTTGGTGCGTATGCTCTCAGTGTATTTAAAAAGACAAGATACATTTGTTATTGAAAACCTTGAATTATTTCTTAGTTGGTCAGAGATGTTTGTAGTTATACAATAATGCCATAGTCATATTAAATCAAAATGGAAAAAAAATATTTAAAAAGTATGGTGTAGTATATTGACGTATGCAAATACATTTTAAAAAGATGCATGAAGTGAATTACCACTGACTGGGTAATATTCACAGAGTACTGCATTTTCTCTGTTATTAGTTCTGCTCCATGAACAAATTTCCCATTTTTGACACATTACATCTCCTGTTTCTATCTCCAAACTAATAATCAGTAGTCTGTCCAAGACAAAAGCAATTGGTCAAAAGCCAGGAAAGCAATCATGCCTGATCTTCAGAGTAAAATATTTCAGGAATGAATACTCAATGATCTGAAAGACCAAGCCGTAAAATTCTGATGAGAATTTTACAAGGTACGAAAATTCACAGTAGGGTTTACACTGCCCAGCTTAATAAAGGAAGTTTTTGTTTCCAGCTCTTGAAAAATTTACAGTGTTGTGGCATAGTCCCTAATCCTACGAAGTCTTTGTTTATGGTATCCTCAAACGTTTATCTCATAGCCTTCAATTTCATATGTCTTTTTGTGTTAAGAAAATGACAAAGAATACGAGATTCCTATTGAATTGTCTGTAATGTTATTTGGCCCCGATTCTTCTCTGCCTGAAAGTTGTGATTCTAACAAGGCTTTATGGACTTCCTTCATCTCTTCCTCTTCTTCAGATGAGGAGCTGCTAAGAATATCTTACACATTTTTTTAAAAAAAAATTGTTTTAATTACCATCCTGGTTGCTTCCAGGCAAATGCCCCAGACTGTTACCAGTCCAAGGTTACCATGTGCACCTATTATGTTTTACCTTCTTTAACATGTAGAAATTATCTGGATTCACATAATTTCTGGACCCATCTTGGAGGGAAGCACTGCAAATTGTGCCTAATATGGGACAAAGACTATTTTGAGAGATGATGCACATGGACTGTACATTTTGGTCCGGGGCTAAGGGCTAATTTTGAAGAATTTTTTAAACAATGTTACTGATTATGTTGTTGAATTTTAGGGATCCTTATTTTTGAATCCCCACTTGATCAGATAAAGAAAGTTGAAAAGCCATTCCCTGAAGTTACTCACATTACATTTATTAATACAAGGTACATTTTCACTTAATGAAAAGTAAACAATCTTCTACTTTATCTTCCAGACTCACTTCTCTATGTGTATCTTCTCGGTCTACAAAGGAAAATTAAACTTATCTAGAGATAAACTATCCTGAATCTAGTATAACTACAACATGTTTCACAAATTTTAGTAAATCTTTAGTAATACTTCTTTACCAATGATTAAGGGGCATAGGTTCAGTGCCATTGTTGTTCAGAATTTAGACAAGTTTAACCTCAACTAATATCTACTTTTCTTTAGTAGTTACAGATCCCCTTTATTCAGTTGCCTGAAAGTATTTCTGTAATGTGGATTGCGAATCAACTTGACATACATAGATGCATGCATACATACATACACACTTACAAACATACATAAATATATACATACCCATCTTCCTATGCCATTTTAGAGTAAGCAACATTAAACAAAGTACAGAGAAAGAATAAATAGTTGCAAACAAAAGAAATTAAAGGGAGAAGGGAAAGGAAAGGAAATACCATTCATAATACCTCATTATTTTTGCAGTCCTTGCTTTCATTTGTCCATATACTGTTTCATGCAGTTCCTTTTGTTCAAAATTCTCTTTTTTGGGGGATCTCATTAACTCAGTCTAACACAACTTTCTTAGTGTTAGATTTCTACTTATTCATTTTTCTTCTGTCACTTATTTTGAGATTTAATTATTTTTCTCTCTGTGATAAAATCAGTTTTACGTATTTTTTTTATTGATCATTCACTTTGTATTCTGTCCACATTCATTAATCATCCATTTATTATTTTCTTATTTCAATAGTCTTGTAATGTTGAATTATTTGCTAACCATAGATTTTTCCCCTTTGGATTATAGTTATACAGAATATTTTACTTTTTCCTCCAAAGCTCACCCCTGGTTCTTTCATTGACATTAATCATTGGAATATAACATTCAACTATCATCATGTAATTAAGTCATTTTTTCATATAGGCCCAGAACAATATAGAACAGGAGTGTCAAACTCAAGGCCTGCGGGGGGCCCCAAGGTCAAACACAACCCTGATGTGGCCCTCAGTGAAATTGAGTTTGATGCCCCTGATATAGAAGTTCATCCCTTCTGAACATTGAAGTTAGTCCAAAAAAGAAGCACAAACAAAGAATACTAAATTATCTTTATTGTAAAGTTATAATAACAGAAACCTGCAAGTCTGAAGGCATCACTCCCTTCTCTTACTTTTATCTTCCAGAAAATTAGGGGAGGATCCCTTCTGAGATGCATCCCTTACTTTTTCTTCTGTGGGCTGAAATATCTTTTGCATAATAGTTGTCTAGACTGTAGCTCTTCCTCCTGTGTCGCAAGGTCACAATCCATTCCATGATAATACCAATACATATTTTCAGCTCTTTCATACCCAAGCTTCCTGGAATCAAGAGTTTTTGGGCAGTATAAAAATACCATAAATAAATAAGCCTATATCTTCATTTTCCTGTATTGCTCAACTTCATTGAATGAATCAGATTGTTTTGATTCCAATTTACTACATCCTTCCTCTTTATTTCAGTTCTACACACTCTCAGAGTATTTTTTCTTTATTTCATTCATTAATCCCGCTTACATGTAAGTCACAGTTTTCCATACATTCTGATCATCAGCAAATGAATATTGACCCCAGAACATATTATGTCTTTGATCAACTGAGTTTTCATACACTATATTGCGAAAAGTATTCGCTCACAACTGCTTCTGATTATATGGATGGGTGAGCGAATGCTTTTGGCAATATAGTGTATAAGATAAGGGAAGTCACCAGTCATATTCATTTCCACACTGCAATATTAGCAGTGTTCAGTAAAATATTTTGGTTAATATGCCAAAAGTTCAACCAATTTTATCTTAAATATAGTTTTACTATTCTATACTTTCTAAGATCTCTAATTCATGACTATCCTGCAAGCAAACATACTGTTGCCCACATCCCATCAACTAGAATATAAATGCGATGTATTGTATACAGTACTCGACATACTGCAGCCTAAATATACTGACAAAATGCCAAGCTTCTAGTGAAATTCTGTATCGCATTGTTTTCCCCAGACAAATTCTCTTTATAGTCCTTGATTATCTCTTTTGGTGATATCTTAGTCTCCTGTGCTCACCTGTTGTATGCCCTCTGTGGGCAACTACAGAATGTCATTAAAACATTTAAAACAATTTCTTCCTACAGAATAGTACTCCGTGGACTATGGATTTCATAAAACCGTCAGTTATTTTGTCTGTATACAATATCTTAGGCCTCAACTCTTCTCTACAATGATAAATAGATTTATTTTTGTCTTTCAACCAGCTGCCTCCTCTCCTCTGGGGAAGGCTGGAATTAAACATACTAGTCTCAGTAATGTACAGTATTATGAGTGAATTCATACTTGTGGCTGTTGAAAAATCAATTTGCAAACATTTCCTTTAATAGTTGCTTTCTGACAATGATACACCTGCATTTAATATAGTCATTAGGCCTGTTTTTTCAAGAAAATTGCAATGGTATGGTTTAAAATACTGTTTGAAGACATATGTATAATTATTTCCATAATCACTAACTTGGGTGCATTGCTAGTTCTTGTGCAATAACTATGAGTTTTACAACACAATCCCGGGCAACTTTCTTGGAAACATTATATTGAAGGAAGCACAATGGTACAATTTTTGTTAAGCAATTGAAAACAAATGGTGTGATTGAGGAAGCACTGCTGTTCAGAATCTTTAGCCCTTATTGTTAAAGGGAAGTCAACTTCAGTTTGAGTTCCCGCAAATATTCTCAACCGCACAATTCTAATAGTTGCCACAATGAATGGAATTGTAATCAATATGTCAGTAATGCCATTTTCAAGTTGGAAAAGGCTGTTTTAGAAAAATGTGGCAAAGCATACAGAATGTGATTACTTAAGTGCTCAGTGGAAGAAATGGACTTCCTCAAATTGTCTTAGAAGCAGAGGTGGTATTTAGCCAGTTTTGACAGGTTCTGGAGAACTGATAGTGGAAATTTTGAGTAGTTCGGACAACCAGCGAATAGGCTGGCCCCGCCCCCACTGCCTCCCAGCTGATCTTCTTTTGTTGCCCTGAACAGGAAAATAGAGCTGGAGAGCAGGTTAGTGGGGTGGGGAGGGAATGGGTAGTATTTTTTTTTTATCTCACCACTGGATAGATTAAGTGGATGGGTGGGTGAGGAGGGAGGGAGGGAGGGAGGGAGGGATGGAGAGAGAGAGAGAGAGAAAGAGAGAGAGAGAGAGAGAGAGAGAGAGAGAGGATGGATGGATAGATCTAATCACATTACAAAAATATTCAGAACATTAAAGCGACAAATGTTATCATAGCCTTCAACTTATCAATAAAAAACTATCATTCTCTGAGAACTATATACAATAATACAATAGTAGAGTTGGAAGGGACCTTGGAGGTCTTCTAGTCCAACCCCCTGCCTAGGCAGGAAACCCTATACCGTTTCAGACAAATAGCTATCCAACATCTTCTTAAAGACTTCCAGTGTTGGGGCATTCACAACTTCTGGAGGCAAGCTGTTCCATATCTTTGAGTAACTGTCACAATGCTTGATTTATATCTTACTAAAATAGAAATCCTACAGATTTTAAAACATTTTTGTGATTACTGCAGTTTTTATTCTCCCCTTCTCCCCCACATTTGTCATGAGGACAATTGTGGATCAGAAGTTCTGGTACTTTAGTTGTGTAGATTATCAACTAAAGAGTTACAGAAGATTAATTTGAGTTTTCTCTCATTGCTCTTTTTTGTAAATACCATTAATGGGGAAAAAAAAGAATACCTCTTAGCCTGTAAAGGAATACTTTGTTTTCTCTACAGTTAGACCATTAGATGCTTAGGTTCCACAGCATTATGGGATTGTCTTTCATAAAAGGGATAAGTCATCCAAATCACATTAGGAAACTCCCCCTCTGTCAGATAAGAAATCATTGCATTCATATGTAGGAAAAAACCTCCCCCTTACCTGTCACATTCTATAGCGGTTGACAGGCCAGTAAGTTCATTAGTCTGAAATTATATAACTTTGTGGTCTCATATGAGCGCCACCAAATTATGCTTGCAGTTTGAAATGTAATAATATAGATCAAGCTTCATCCATTTTAGCCCATCCTTCAAGTTTATTGTTTCTGAGAAGAAAATACAAAAACCTCCAAACTATTGCAAAACTATTGCTGATTATTGGGGCCTCAGTTGCAATACCTGTATTGTAAATCTTTTACTTGTTTTTTGTATCTTTTATCTTTAAAACTCGTATTTCATCTTTTTCTGGGAAAGAATAAAACAACCCCAATCAAAAAAAGAATCGCTAATACATGAAACACATCAATGATGAACATAAGAGCTAATAATTAACATAATAGCTCAGGAAACAGTTAAGATAGGAGATAATGCTAAATTTTAGAAACCAAAAATAAAATCACAGCTGAAGCAGTTCTGGACAGGAGACCATGTGAATGAGGAAAAGTGAAGTATAAATATATCAAATATGGCAATAGGCAGAAAGACAGACTTTTGTTTCCAAATACATTGAGTGCACCGATCTTTAAATCTATTGCTGGTTGCTAAAACCAACCTTATTGTGAAACCGCCAGTGAGGGGAAAGCTACATTGTATTTCTCCTTAATGGTTGCATTTTTGTCAACTGTAATAATCGTTAAGAAAGCCTCTCTTCACTGGAAAAATGTATATAAGAGATTTTGTTGGGAATGTACTTTCTCATACAATCTTTTGTTTTCGAAGCCGCCAACCTTCCTTCAGGACTCTCCAACTGGCTGTCCAGGGTAATCCCCCTCTCCTGGGTCAATCATCCTCATTATCATTATTGAGTGACAGATGAAAACTTGCCAGCTTCTCCCACCAAACCTAAAGAAGTTGTGTTGCGTTGCAGCTTCAACTGATCTGGTCCCTAGAGGATGCCAAGAGTTTTATCAAAATGGGTGACTGACTTGGCATTCCATCCCTCTCCCAGGATTCCCAAGAACTAGTTCCATCCAATATTTATTCAAACCTTGCTGGGGAAATAAGACAGAGTTGTTGCTCTGCTGGGAAGAAGTTGATTCATAAGTAGGAAACAAAAGATGTAAAATCCAATTTGGAAAAAAAATACTCATCCAGAAAATGAAAAATTTAAATTGCAAGTTGTTAAACCAATTATCCATATGCTACATTGTCAGGGCTTGGTGAATTGTTAGCTGCCTAGAGCCTTCTGGGATTGGCGTGTAAATAAAGAAACAAACAAATAAATAAGAGCCAGTTTGGTGTAGTGGTTAAGGTACAGAACCAGAAATCACAATTTTCAATCCTCTCTTTGGGCAATCACACACTGTCAGCATAACTCACTTCACCAGGTTGTGTGAAGAATAAGACGAAAGACCATTATATACACACCATCTTGGTTTGTACAAAATAAAGAGGAAGGAAGGAAGGAAGGAAGGAAGGAAGGAAGGAAGGAAGGAAGGAAGGAAGGAAGGAAGGAAGGAAGGAAGTCTTATAAAGGCCTTTTGCAGAGTAGAAATCACTGCTGAGAAGACCTCCTTCCTTTTCACTAGCCGCCATGCTTCAGATGGTAATGGAGTCTGGAATCTTAGATATTGATCAGAATATGTGTGAAGAAACATAGAGGGTCTTTAAAAATGTGATGGTGGTGGTGGTTAAATATTGCTGAACTAGAACTTCTAGCATCTCTTCTCATCAGTCATGCTGGCCAGAATTACTGAGAATTACAATTAAGTAGTATATGTGGTAGTAACAATTCCCATCTCTGCCTTCAGTGTAGCTTCCTGAACTACATGCAGAAGTAAATTAGCAATCAGTGTGATTAAACAAACTGAATATAATACGTCCTCAACAGTTCAGGTTTATGGCAACTGTTGACAATAACTTTATTGCAAATAAATTTAAATGCTTTAAAACTGATAAAAAGTTGCAATCTTGGCAATATTTAGCATCCAGCATATCTGAGAGTTTACTTTAAATGCAATTTAATATTAGCTTACAGTATAGTGGTTATAATGACTGTTCCTGTGTAATAAGTATTATGAAATTAGTTCTCTTTAATCTGCTTCTTAAATACTTTAGAACTAGGGAGAGAACATGCGAAGTCCAATATAACCTTCTCCAACTTGGCATATTCCACATGGCCAAAGCTATGGTTAACTGTGAATTCTGGGAGATACAGTCCCATTATATCTAGAAGACACCAAATTGCAAAAGATTGCTCTCTGCATTATCTGTCTGTGAAATGGACATTACCAAGCTACTCACATAATTCCTGTTTCCTAGCAACTATTGTTAGCAGCTCCCTGGAAAACAGCAAAGACAGTAATTTGCAAAGACTACCCTGCAAAATCCATCCTGGAGTAAATGATTTCTGAAAAGACCTTAATTAATGTATTGAAAATGTTTACAAATATAACAAACACACTTTTGGTTAAGAAATATGCCAGGTTTTTAAGAAGCATAATGCTTTTTAGTAAGAGAGAAAGTATAGACAACAAAATGCCCATTGCTTTCCCGATGAGCAAGAAAGCAGGAATGGCATAGGAACAGGGGAATTATCTAATGGGAGGCCATGGCAATCTTGCAAATATTTCAATCCAGGCAGGATTTCTGAAGATTTCTTACATGGTAATTGTGACTATACCATAATGTTAGTTCATTGGGCAATCTTAAACTGACAATTTCACACAGTTCACATAATTGTGCAAGACTTATTTAACAAATATATTTTATTTCTTAGAGTCAGAAATGACTTTGAAAGCCAAAGAATCATTTCTAAATTTAGGTTTTAGTAGTTCATAAATTCTGGCTTTATAGCGTTTGCCTAATAAATGATAACTTGATGAGGAACACTGAGACTGAGGGATGTTTACCTCAGAGAAAGAAAGAGAATACTCTTTCTTTCTTTCTTTCTTTCTTTCTTTCTTTCTTTCTTTCTTTCTTTCTTTCTTTCTTTCTTTCTTTCTTTCTTTCTTTCTTCACCACTGCATTTTTGAATAGCTTAAATAGACAGGGATCCCTTCAGGGTACATAAAATAAGTTGTAGTTCACCTAAATTAATGAGACCTCTGAAAAGTCTGCCCGAAGTTCAATTTCAGAGGAAACTGGGAATTTATATTGATATGGCGTGACAGTATCAATTTGGAAGACTCTCTGTGCTGACCTGCTGGAATAGGTTTGGAATACAACACTCTTGTGAGAGGTGAGCCTTGCGGTCAAGTGAGAGGAACTGAGCTTCATTACTCACCAAGCCAAGAGGCTAGAAAGAAATGTAACGTTCATGATAGATGATTTAACCAGACTATCTTCCTCTGTGTTTCGGATGGAGCCTCAGGGTTTTTCTCAAAATTGCTAGCACCATAAAAGTTCTACATGCTTGGCAACCATTAATTTCCAGTTCCTGTTTATCCTAGATAAACTCAGCAGCTCCAAAAGGTGCTTGGATAGCAATCCTGACTATCCAAACGTTTTGGGCCAGTGAGACAGTACAAATTTCAAGAGCATCTTTCAGTATATCACAAAATGGTAACCATGGTGGATGTAGCCCACCACTTCTCCAGTTTACTAGCAACAAATTTCATGAGGCTGTTGCTCACTATCACCCTGAACTTCCAAAATTTTTTGTCTTGGTTTCTCTAAGCTGTTACATGAATAACAGCTTCATTTTATGCTTGAGATATACTTGAAAAAGCATTATGTTGCAGTCATCCACCATATTTTTTTATGAAAACCGCTGGGGTATAATTAAGGCCTAGATGTAGGAAATGACCAGTCTGAACCTGAGGATGGGATCAAATGCATCATCAGTTTGGAGTCACTATGCCTCTTTAAGAGACCTAAGTCCAGCTCCCCCCCCCCCCTGCCTTTGAAGTCTATTTATTCTTATCTGGCACCAGTTTGCCTTGACTGTTAGTAGATCAGATTCTTATGCATAGGTAGCATGAAATAATTTTTAAAAAATCTATCCCAGCTCCTCGTTTTTTTGCACCTGACATTAGAGACATTGCTGGAAATACAGATTATGTATGAAGGTGTTATTCTGGAGAAGTTTCTCATTTATTTATTTTCTGATTAAATGAATGTTTAAAAATAGTTTTAGGATTAAGCAGCTTGGTAGGCACCAAAAGAGATGCTGTATTGGAGCCCCCAATTGTACATTTGGATCTGTGCTACCATGAAGTATGGCATTGCAGGCAGAATTATTGTTACATGGTCTCTAGTACATTTTATTTAACAGACATATATGGCTACCTATCTAACACACAACTTTGGGCATTTCACAACAACAATAAAAACCACCAGATAATTTAAGAGGGGAAAAAAAACAAAGGCAGTAAAGCCAGGTGCCTGACCCACAGTCTGCTGTCCATCAGACAATACAGTCTTCAGGCTCCAACCTGACCCTATCCCAAGATGTGGGATCAGTAATGGTATTCTATTTTCTTCACTACTGGTTTGGTAGCAGTGACATGCGGTGAGGTTCATGGCTGGTGAGGCACTGACACAGTGGTAGGTTTCAAAAAATTTTAGACTTGTGGAGTTCAACTTCCAGAATTCCACACCCAGGCATGCTCAGTTCCAATTTAAAGCGACAGCATTTGTTTTTCTCCTTTGCGAAAGAAGTTTCTTCCTTTCTTTTTCTTTTTCTTCTCCCTTCCCCTCCTTCCTCCCTCTTTCCCTCTCTCCCCCTCTCGCAAACACACACATACACACACAGAGAGAGAAGTTGGATTGGACTATCTCTCCTACCCCCTTCCCTCTCTCTCTCTCACTCACTCTCTCTCTCTCTCTCTCAAACACACACACACACACACACACACACACACAGTTGGATTGGAGGGAAGAACACCAGTGAGGAGACCACAGGAGGAGGCAGGAAGCCAGTCAAAGAGCCTTACTGGAGCACACACACTTTCCCCCAGCTTCACTGATTACAGGTTTGAAAAGGCAACATGGCTCTGCCTGCAATCAAACTACACCCCAGGGAGCGCACAAGCGAGCCAGAGTCTTTCCCTCCAACCTTTGCCCAAAGCCCCGCACCAGGAGGATGAAGTTTGAATTCCTCCCACTCCCTCCGACCCACATGTACCTTTTCCAACTGTTTCAGAGAGGATTTCAACTCTGCTTTTGCCTTGGGTGCTCTGAAGAAGCCCCGCCCAAATGAGTGCCCTCTACTATGAGGCAGGAGAACTGCATGCCTCACCTACGTCAGGAATTTTTAGGCTTTTAACCCTTACTTAACTCTGCTCAAGTGATCATAAAACGCCTAAAGTCAGACTAGATGAGGCATGCAGTTCTCCTGCCTCATAGTAGAGGGCGCTTTTTAAGAGGCTTTTTTAAACAGTTAAGCAGAGTCATCCACGGTGAGGCAGCAACTAGCTCAGCCTGACCTCACCTCTCGCCTTTTTCTTTTTACATTTTTTTTTCATGATGACAGTAGTGAGGCTGTGCCTCCCCTGCCTCCCCTGACTGCACGTCACTGTTTGGTAGCGGGAGCATGCACAACAGCATGCACAGAACTTTGGGCATGGACAGAAGATCCTTGATAACGTCTGGGTGGACGGGCAAAGCCTTGCGCCGCTGCCACTACCAGTTCGCCAAAACCGGGAGCATACCACCTCTGCTTGGGATATGTTAAGTTATTGGGTGTGATTATATAGTAATCTGGATATCAAATGGGGACAGGAATAAATTGGATTTTGATTCTTTGATGTTAAACATATTGAGTACATGCCCATGTTTATGTAGTAAATAATGTTTTCTAAAATAAAAACAATAAACATAGCATTGATAACTAAATACATGCTGCCATGAGCAGACATACTGTAGATAGGGCAAGCAGTATCAGAACCAGAATTAGATTCTGATATTTCAATACAACACCAGCCAGCTCAGATATCTCTGCTGAATTAGTTTCCCACATCACAGCTTGCTTTCTGAGGCAACATTGGGAGAGTTGAACTTCAGCCCTAAGGTCCAGCCTGAGTGAACTTAATAACAATACTAAATAACCATTAATGATTACCTGTCTTTAGAAGAGGGACCTTAGCTTGAGGGAACTAATTAGATTAAATGGATGCTTTGTATTATCAGGAAGAGTCAGTTCAAAAATATTGGAAAACCTGAACAGCTACTGAGTTGCTTGAGAATAATAGAGAGCCAGGTAACCTACTATGGAGCAACTCCTGAAGGCAGCTTCCTACCTAGAAGTAAACCTGTTTAGTTCCAGTTCCATTTGTGGAGAGCGATGGGCGTGTTCCGCTTGCCCTGCGCGCTCTTGGTGGGCTCCCCCTCGATCAGGGGGGGGCACAGGGAGCCTAAAAGGGGCCCCTGCCAAGGGGGCGGCTAGCTGGGGGTCCTCTGCAGCGGCCGCGGGGTGGGCTCCCTGCATTGCCCTAGGCACCAGGAGGTGAAAGGGGGTGTGCAAGGAGCTTCCATGCTCCTGCGCGCTTTCACGTCGAGGCAGCTGGACAAACCTGACAATTTGAAGGCTACAGCTGCAATGTGGTGAGGTGGAAACTCTCCTCGATTCCTTTTTTGACTGCTAAATGAAGGATTGCCAGCTTTTTAAAGTTCTTCAATCTGTTCCTGGGAAGTGTGATTGGAGGGAGGGGGATTTCCCCCCCCCTTGGAAAAGCGGCTTTGGACTGCTCTCTACCCTCGGAGGAGGAGGAGGGGGGGAGAGCTTTAGAATGGAATCACACTCATAGCAAGCTAGCAGATGAATACCCTGCTGCAATTGTGAAAGAGAGGTGATGATCTGATTCTTTTGAAAACTTTGTTGCCTTCTGATCCCGGTGTTGGCAAGGCAAGATGGCACACTTCCGCTGTCTTTATGCACTTTGAAATTTGACTCCACCCATGGAAATTGCTGGCATTTTGTCTTTGTCTCCGTGACACTCAGAGATATCTCTTGATATACTGTATCCTAGACTTGGAATAATGGATTTTATTGTCTGGATTTGAACTATAGAAAAGGTCCTTATTACTGTCTGGACTGCCTGCCTCGTGATCTCTCTTGGTTATCCCCTTTTATAGCTGCCATTTCATCGTATTGACACAGACATCTCTGAATTCTCTTTATTAAAATGGCACCGAAGAGACCACCACCTGGGAAACCAGGCTTTGCTGGCTCTGCTCCAACATCCTCAACGTCCAGCCCCAGCGGGCAACAGACATTAACATCTCTATTACACCCCAAAGCCCCGGAGGAGGACTTAACCCAGCAGTTGCTTCAAAAGATTTTAAAGGGGCAGGAGGACTTGAAAAATCAACTGAAAGAAATGAATGAACAGCTCAGAGAAAATCAAAACCGAATGGCTCAAAATACACAGAGACTGGAAGTTTTGGAGGAGAGGATGGCCAAGATGAGGGGGGAGGTGAGGGGGGTCCAGAGAGGAAACCAAGAACTTGAGAACCATCAGATAAAAATGGAGTTTGAAAGGATGTCTTTTTTCCTTAGATTTCAAAATGTAATTGAGGCTGATGATGAAGATTTGAGGGAGATTATAACAGAATTATTGGCTGAATATATTAAAAAAGACAGACAGCAGCTGGGATGGGATATTGACCTGGTCTATAGAGTTAATTCAGCTTATGCTAGAACACACAATGTTCCAAGAGAGGTTCACATTAAATTTCTTAGAAAGACTACAAGAGATGAGATTCTGAGTGCACAAAGGGGGCAAGTGTTAAAATACAAGGATAGAGAGATAGTCATCCTGAAACAAATCCCAAAGAAAGTCAGAGATAAAAGAAAAAAATATTCGCTTCTAGCGAAGAAACTATTTGAGAAAGGGGTTTGGTTCCGGTGGCTTCTGCCAGAAGGTATGCTGATATTCTGGGAGGGCACTAGAGTTAGAATTAATACAACTATGGAGGCCGAGGCCTTCATGGAAAAAAACAAAGCGCTCCTAGATAAAGCTGATGATATCACACGAGATACACAAGACACGAGAGGTGCCGGAGCCTTGCTGGTGGGGGGAGAAGAGGCAACATTGAGAAAACATAGATCACAAAAGTGAGTTAGAAAAATAATGCAATTGCTGATACAGGGAATTTTTTCTGTTTGATATAAAATAGATTGAAATTATTGGAAGATATAAGGTAAAAATATGCTGTCAAAATATTGCTAAATAGTAATTATCTAATGTATTAACAAGTGAAAGTTATGAGAATCGGGGGGAGTACCATTTCCTGCATAATGTAGCTGTCAAAATTTGTAACCTTACCCATTACCCCTTTTCCTGAAAATTTTGTAAAACTAATAAAAATTTCTGTTTAAAAAAAAAAGTAAACCTGTTTAAACCAGATTTTTTTTCTGGTGGGCCAGCATGAGTAGGACTAAATTATAATCTCATAATTCAAGAGTAATTTCTTATTCTCCAGCTGATGGTGCAGGACTGTCCAGAGATGGGTTGTTCAATCCTTATTTGCCCAAGAGACTGAGTCATAGTTGAAGCCATGCCTCCAGCTCCTTCCTACTTGGCTCCATTCCGACTCAGTCTTGCCCAAATAGAGACTGTTTTTTGGGGTTTGCTCGTGTGTACATTAATTGGTTTTAGGACTTTATTTTATTTTATTTTAAAGTTTTTTTTCCTTTTTGGTTTGTTGCTGTGATCTGACTTGCCATTGGAGGTTTTTGGATGGCTTTCCTTTGCAGGGGGGGAGTGCCGCTAGAGTGCCTGTTATCGGGGCTTGTGTGTGCAGCTGGCTGACTGTTACTGGTCATTTGGTTGCAGGAGCTTGTTGAGAGCGAGCTGAGAGTGCCCGTTGTTGCCGCTGGAGCTCAGGGGCAGAGCGGGGCTGTCGGAGGTGCAGTGAGGGCGGAAGATGCTTTTGGCAAAGTTGGAACCTCGGCGAAACAGCAGCAGACCTCCACGTGGCTACAGCAATGTTGGCAGAGCTGGGCACTGCGGCAGCTGCTGCTGTGGAGCAACAGCTATGTTTTTGGCCGTGCCAGGTGGCTCAGGGCCACTTGGCTGTTGCGTAGATTGCATGGCGACTGTCTGGCTCAGGGCCACTTGGCTGTTGCAGAGATTGCATGGTGACTGTCTGGCTACGGTGAATGTTTCGGTTCCCCGGGACGGCCATTTTTGTGAAGTCTCCGGGCGGTGGCCATTCTGGTGAGGTCCCTTGAGCGGTGGCCATTTTGGGAGGTTGCTGGGCAGTGGCCATTTTGGAGAGGTTGCCCAGGTGGCAGCCATTTTGGTAAGGTCTCCAGGGTGGTGGCCATTTTGGGGGACCCTCATTGTGGTGGTCATTTTGTTTGTGCCACAAGGCAGTGGCCATTTTGTTTCCCTTGTGTGGTGAGTCACATGGGTGGCAGCCATTTTGATCCCCTGTTTTTGCCGACACAAGGCTCATTGCAGCTGCTGGGTTCAAAGTGGTTCAGTCTCACTTGAGAAGACATGCTGCTGGGCTGTGTTTATTTCCCCTTCAGGTTCCTCGGTGGTTTTGCCAGTGTGGGGGTGTAGCAGGATGGCTGATTCCCCAGGGGAAGGGACCGCCAGGGGTGCTTTGTCCTCCTCTTCAAAGAAAAGCTTGAGGAAGAGGAAGACTGCCTCGTCTGACCCTCCAGCCATTTCTGGCCAAGAGGCCTCCAAGTTTAAAGGAAAGGAGGGGCACGATGGTGGTGCAGTGAAGCCCAGGCTGGTTGGTGATGTTCCTTTGCCCCTCCCAATGTCTCCACCGTATTTGAGGGCGGTGCCTCTGTCCCCCTCTCCCTCTCCCCTCAGGCTCTCTGACTCTCCGAGGGCTAGATCCATTTCCCCATCTCTTTCTGAGGTAGAAGTGGAGGAGGGAGCTGATTACCTTTTTGCATGCCTGGCACCTATTACGAAGCCTGTGTAAAAGCAAAGACTGGCCCCTAGACCTGGCCCCAGCCATGTTGAGAGTGAATTTGATGATCTGCCTGATAACGTCCAATCTCTTATTCCTTGGGCCATTGCCCATGGCATAGCTCTTCAGGGGCAGTCCCCGGACTTCTGATGTGGAACTGATCACAGCCCAGCGTAAGGCGGCCCAAGGGCTGACTGCTTCCTCTGGCCTGGCACAGAGGGCTGTGTCTCCCTCCCTGAGCAGTGATATGTCCATCCAAGAGGAGGAAGAACAGAAGGAGGTGGAGCTCTCTGATGATGAGAGTTTGGAGCCTGATGTTCCTGTGTTTGCTGGTCTGTTTCCCCCCTGGTTTGTTTCGCTGCTTGCTGTTCAAGGCTAGAAGCACAGCAGCCGTCGAGACGGAGGCAGAGAAGCAGAAGGAGAAGGAGTCAACGGTAGTGACCTTGACATCTAAGAAGGCCCCTGGAAAGAGGGGGTTCTCCCCAGAACTGGCGGCTAGGAAGGAGGAGATACCTGCGCCCAAATTGTTCCTGGACATGATCCAAAAGCAGTGGGCTAACCCAGGTACCTTCCCCACTCCTGGTGGGAACGATAGACACTTCTATAATATGGAGCCTGAACTCTCTCAAGCTCTACAGGTCCCAGGGGTGGATGCTCCTGTGCCGGCCTTGGCCTCTCCGGTTTCCCTGGTCACGAACAATGTGGCGGACAACTTTAAGGCGGAAGATAGGAAAACTGAACTGGCCTTACGTAAGACCTTTATGGCGGCCATGTGGGTGATTAAGGCTGCGTCCTCTGCATCCTTCTTCAATCGCGCTACCTTGATGTGGCTGGAACAAATGCAGGAGCGGGTACAGTCACACAATCTGAGATTACTGCAAGACATCAGCAAGGTCATTGCTGCGACCCAGTTTTCGGCTGATGCTACCTTGAATGCTGCTAAGTTTGCCTCTAGGGCTCTTTCTTCCTCTGTTTCAGCTAGGAGGATGGTGTGGCTCCGGAATTGGCAGGTGACGCTAAGGCGAAGTGGAAGCTGACGGCAGCACCGTACACAGGGAAGAATCTATTTGGTGAGGTCTTGGACCCAATCCTTATTGAGGATAAGAACAAACGTAAGGTTTTGCCTGCCACAGCTAAGAAGCAGGAGCGCCGTTTTACACCATATACACATAGGCCTACATATAGGGGTTCTGATAGTGATTATCAGTACCAGCCCAGGGGGTTTCAGGTGCGCCAGGATAGGAGACAGGATAGATCCTCCTATAGGGATAGGTCCCGGTTTCAACCTCAGAGTAAGTGGCCCTTCTGGCGCAGACACCCTTTTCACAGAAACAAATAAGTTGGCATTGACAGCTCCTATCAGTAGCTGGTTGGTGCTGTTTGCCGACCGGTGGGAGAGTATTACTTCTGACCTCTGGGTTCTGAATACAATTAGATTTGGCCTGCAGTTGGAATTCCTTTCCGCACACCCAAATTTCTTCTGGACTTTTACTTCTTCCAAATGCGAGATAAGACAGAGCTTATGCGTCGGGCAATTGCGCACCTGGTGGAGATCCAAACTATTGAGTTGGTTCCACAGGGGCAGGGGGTTCTATTCCAACCTGTTTGTGGTCCCTAAGTCTTCGGGTGGGTGGGTGAAGAGTGATTCTTGACCTTAAAAGATTGAATCGCTATTTGATTTGCAAAAGGTTTAAGATGGCCTTTCTTCGTTTCATCCTGGAGGATCTCAGGGATGGTGATTTTTTGGCCTCCATTGATTTAACAGAGGCCTATTTGCATGTCCTGATTTTTCACCAGCATAGGAGGTTCCTGAGATTTTCCTATGCTGGTATTCACTAGGGCTCTCCCCTTTGGATTGGCGTTGGCCCCTAGGACTTATACAAAGGTGCTGGCAGCTCTGGTGGCTCACTTAAGGACCATACCCATCAGGTTACGATGTTACCTAGATGACATTCTTCTCCAGGCAGAGTCTCCGGAGCGGTCCACCCAGGACCTTGGCCTGACAGTGGAGACCCTACAGAGGTATGGGTTCTCTGTTAACTTCCAAAAGAGTCACCTGAGCTACACTACCAGGTTGCTACATCTGGGAGCGGTCATAGATATCACCGCGGATACTTCTTGACCCAGGATCGCAGGACTAGCCTGGTGAAACTAGTGCGCCAGGTGCAGAAGGAGAGACGTGTGCCCGTTGTCACCTTGTCTAAGTTGTTGGGGAAGATGATCTGTTGTATAGATCTTGTTCCCTGGGCGAGGCTTCATGCTAGGACTGTTCAATGGTTTTTGCTCCCATACCAGAAAAGTAAGCGTAGCACCTCAACTTTCCCTGTTAAGGTTTCTCCTCAAGTTCATCTTTCTCTCAAGTGGTGGACTTCCCCAGCCTTAGCTAAAGGGTGCATGTTCAACGAGCCACAGAGGATTACACTGACCACTGATGCGAGTCTTTATGGCTGGGGAGCGTTGCTAAGGACCCAGCTGGCCCAGGGCCACTGGTCCTCTTGGGATCTTATATATAACATTAACTGGCTGGACTTGCGGGCTGCTCATCTGGCCCTTTGCCACTTTCAGGCCTTTGTAGCTCACACTCACGTCCTGCTGCTGATGGACAACATGGCCGCAAAGGCGCATGTGAATAGACAGGAAGGGATGCATTCCAGGGTTCTCTGGGAAGAGTGTCAGAGGCTGCGCCGTTGGGCAGAGAGGCATCTGTTGTCTATCAAGGCGGAACACATCTCTGGAGAAGCAAACCACCATGTGGACTGGCTCAGCTGGGCTACAGTGGATCAGACGGAATGGCAACTGGATCGGGAGCTGTTCGAGGAGATTTGGCGGAGGTTCGGACGGCCAGAGGTGGACCTCTTTGCATCTCTGGAAAATGGCCAGCTCTCCAGGTTTTTCACGTGGTTTTTGACACGGGGAACGGAAGGGAGCAGTGCCCTGCGCAGCTGGTGGCCTCGGGCGTTGCCTTATGCATTCTCTCCTCCAGGGGTACTAGGGAAGATAGTGTTAAAGGGGGAGGAGGTGATTCTGGTTGTTCCATACTGGCCCCGCAGACCTTGGTTCGCGGACCTGGTCGATCTGTCCACTGCCAAACCTTGGAGGATCCCGTAGGAGAAGATCTCCGTCTGCCAGGGGCTCCTGGTCCATCCGAAGCCTCAGTGGCTCCAGTTGACCACCTGGCAGTTGAAAAGGAGCTCTTGAGGGAGGCGAAATTCTCCCAAGAGTGATCCAAACCATTTTTGCTTCCAGACGCCCCTCCATGGCCAGAATTTACAATGCCACGTGCTCTGCCTTTTGCAAATGGTGCCGCACAGTCAGCGTGAATCCGAGAGGTCCTTCTCTACCGAACATCCTGGAGTGCTGCGGGGCAGGGTCTGCTCTTTTTTGTCCTCTAGTTGGAGCTGCGTTTCTTCAGAATGGAGCCATGCAGGAAGGAGCTGGAGGCGTGGCTTCAACTATGATTCAGTCTCTTGGGCAAATAAGGATCGAACAACCCATCTTTGGCCATCCTGCGCCATGCTGAGAAGAACATTCAGGTAGGACCAATGTTCCTTCTCTTTTGGGTTGGCATAATCATTAATATCCTGTTCTAATCTATAAAATAGCTGATCAATATCCCTGTCTGAACATTAGATTAAATAATAAAATAAATGAGTGACATCTTCCTCCCGTCAATAGGGATAATCTTTTAATCTTTTCACTGACAGACAAGACAGTTGTCTGAAATCTGTTACATGCTAATAATATCTGGATGAAGCTTTAGTCATGTATTCATTTTAAAGAGATTAGCAATAGGCTCAGAGGCTCTCCACCTCTTGTTTATTGATCAAGGTTATGTCATATAAAAATGATAAAGCGACAAAAATACCCTGGATCCTCAGTAACTGGTTAGTATTTTCTTCTTTCCGTGGCCACATGCTTTAAAATTCTTAATTAACTTTTGCATTGTGGATGCAATATGAGATTCCAAATAGTTATTATTTATGTCCTAGTCATATAATAGCAATGTCACAGATAGCAACCTATTAGTATTTAGAGCATGTAGTAACACTTCCATTAAAATGAAAATGGTTATCTTGCTATTTGACAATTAAAGAGGCTGGCAGAAAAGGTCAAGCATCTTACTTAAGGACACATGCACATGTCAGACATATGCATCTCTCCCAATCTCTCTCTCTATCTTTCGCACATACACACAGAGAGAGAGAGACAGAGAGAGACTATTATCTACCCATTTTTTTTTTCTTTTACAATTGAGGGATGAAGTTCTCCATTAAGAACGGATTCTGTACATTGTGCTATGAGCAAGAATTTGATTACAATATAATCCTTGGGTTGGAAATAGAATAATCGTAAAATCAAAGTTCTGACACTTAATCCAAATTATATCCATTTTATGTTTTGTATTTTTGAAGTCTGCACACAAAAGTGTCTCTCCTGTAACGGTCTAATATTAATACAATTGGTGATTCTTGCTTGTTCCGAGTCCTGAATGTAGAAATGCATCTACTGGCTCAGCTTCTTCAGTGGCATTATTAGTTAAGATCAGTTAATATATTAAAAGGAAAAAATATAAATGGACTAAACCACCATGTACTTAGTTAATTAACATGGGAAGTCATGTATGGAAGTTTCTGTAAAAATAATGAGTGTTGTTCTAGGGGGGAAACAAAGCATGATAGAATTACAGTGCTATTTAGAATGCAATACATTCATTTGGTTATGTAAATATTTTGGTAGAAGAATCAGACTCAATTACATGCCGGTTGTAAGAATAGCGAGAAATGCATAGCATTTTGCTGATTAAACTGATCAGCTGCGCAAGATAATTAAATTGTCTACCCAAATTGTTGTGTTGAAATGTGAATGTATGCTTAATATATAACTTCATTTACAAAGAATTGAACTATTTGTAGTTCCTTGACTGACCACTTACTGTGAATCAGTTATGGAACAATAATAAGCTATATGCAAATATTCTAAATATTAAAAGGCTCATTATAAAATAAGATGTGTTTGTTGGAAGTATTTGGTGGAGCAAATTGAAATAAAAATATTCTTAGGACATGTAAAACAACCCATTTTAAAATATGCTTGATAATTTGACATAAAATTTCCACAGTGATTGAAATGAATAGAGGGATGAAGTTGCCAAAAACCACCAAAATTCTTTCTCTAAATGTTCACTTTTCATTTAATATTACATTGCTTTTTTATTTCATGATGCATAAAGAAAATTGTGTGAGCTGTATTCAGTATTCTCATTTTGGTCAAAAATTCTGTGAAAGATTAACTACTCTTCTCCCATTACTCCTGCCTAGCCCACCAGAATGAGAAGCCAGGGTATGTTGCAGGGCCCATCTATTAAGGATGTACACCTGGGAGGACTATGAAAAAAGGCCTTCTCGGTGGCCCCTTCTCTATGAAGCATCATTCCCTGGAGGAATGATTGACCCTCACCTAGTTTTTCTGAAAGATCCTAAAGACTTGGTTTGTTCTCTGTTACAGTCCAAGGCCCCGGAGGAGGACCTAACCCAACAGATGCTCCAAAAGATCTTAAAGGGGCAGGAGGAATTGAAGAATCAACTGAAAGAAATGAACGAACAGCTCAGAGAAAATCAAAACCGAACGGCTCAAAATACGCAAAGACTGGAAGTTTTGGAGGAGGGGACGGCCGAGATGAGGGGGGTCCAGAGAGGAAACCAAGAACTTGAGAACTATCAGATAAAAATGGAGTTTGAAAGGATGTCTTTTTTCCTTAGATTTCAAAATGTAATTGAGGCTGATGATGAAGATTTGAGGGAGATTATGACAAAGCTATTGGCTGAATATATTAAAAAAGACAGACAACAGTTGGGATGGGATATTGACCTGGTCTATAGAGTTAATTCAGCTTACGCTAGAACACACAATGTTCCAAGGGAGGTTCACATTAAATTTCTTAGAAAGACTACAAGAGATGAGATTCTGAGTGCACAAAGGGGGCAAGTGTTAAAATACAAGGATAGAGAGATAGTCATCCTGAAACAAATCCCAAAGAAAGTCAGAGATAAAAGAAAAAAATATTCGCTTTTAGCGAAGAAACTATACCAGAAAGGGGTTTGGTTTCGGTGGCTTCTGCCAGAAGGTATGCTGATATTCTGGGAGGACACTAGAGTTAGAATTAATACAACTATGGAGGCCGAGGCCTTCATGGAAAAAAACAAAGTATTCCTAGATAAAACTGATGATACCACACGGGATACACAGGACACGGGAGGTGCCGGAGCCTTGCTGGTGGGGGGGAGAAGGGGCAACACCGAGAAAACTTAGATCACAAAAGTGAATTAGAAAAATAATGCAATTGCTAATACAGGGATTTTTTTCTGTTTGATATAAAATAGATTGAAATTACTTAAAGATATAAGGTAAAAATATGCTGTCAAAATATTACTAAGTAGTAATTATTTAATGTATTAATAAGTGAAAGTTATGAGAATTGAGGGGAGTGCCATTTCCTGCATAATGTAGCTGTCAAAATTTGTAACTTTATCCATTATCCCCTTTCCTGAAATTTTTTGTAAAACTAATAAAAATTTCTGTTTAAAGACTTGGTTTTGTTAGGAGACCCATGGGGATCCTAAATGAAGATGGGAATGTTGTTGCTGCCATACATTAATGGTTTTATGTCAAACCACCCAGAGTTATATAGGTATGAGTAGGACAGTTATAATAGATAGGTAGGTAGGTAGGTAGGTAGGTAGGTAGGTAGGTAGGTAGGTAGATCCCATTTCCCTGAGTGCTTAAAGGTATTGTTCCTTTAAGAGATCTAGGAGGAACATGTAAGGCAGGAGTTCTCAACCTGTGGGCACCAGCCCAGTAGTGGGCTGTGAGGGGTTTGTAACTGGGCCATGGAAATGGCCAGTGAGCATGTGCTCGCACACACACACCCTCACTTGTGAGACCAGCAGGTGAGCGTGTGCGTGTGTACTCCATTTAACATGAGCAGCAGGCATGCGTAGATGCCACTTGTGCAAATGGAGCTGCATGCACATGTGCACTCGCAGGCCGCTTGCTCGAACCATCTCCTCCCCTCCCCACCGGTCTGCAAAGCTGGAAACGTTGGGGAACTCTGATGTAAGGAATACCCAATCTACCCAAATTGCTAAGAAACATTTTTTTTCCTGGTTCAGAAATTCTTGTCGTTAAATGCAAAGAAAAATATTGGAAGTACTCTTCCCTTAATTTCACCGCTTTGTAATATTTTTGATGCAAATCAATTCGTTCTTTTAGCTCAGTTCCGTTCCTAGAGTGGTTTGTAATGCTACTTAAAATGAAGAACCTCCATGAAATAAAATGTACAGCAGAAACGAACAATTACAGTAAATGTGAAGGAGAGAGCTCCAAACTTTAAAAGCGTAATATTGCAATTTTATGCTCTCTGGGGGGGCTTTATGTCAGATTGCTACCCCAGGAATGGAGAAGAAGACAGAGGCTTTAAGGAGGAAATCAAAGCTTGGATGTTATCTCTCAGTCCCCAGGGAGTCTTCTGAGCTTTTAAGAGAACCATTGAGCTCAAGGTAACCCACTAGAGTCGTGCTTGGAAATGCTACAAAAAACACCTACCGGTATTTTAAATACATGAGGATATTGGATTGGATTGGATTGGATTTATTGGATTTATATGCCGCCCTTCTCCCAAGGGACTCAGAGCGGCGTACAACATTAAAAAACACATATCACAAAAGTTAAAAGGAAATTAGATAAGTATCCAAAAAAACAAACCCAATTAATATAACAATAACATTTTAAAAATTAGATAAAATTAACAGGCCAGGCCGGCCTGCTGGAAAAGCCAACTTTTTAGGGCACGTCGGAAGGCCCGGAGGTCGGGGATTATGCGAAGCTCCGGGGGCAGCTCATTCCAGAGGGAAGGCACTCCCACAGAGAAGACTCTCCCCCTGGGGGTCGCCAGCCGACACTGTCTGGCCGATGGCATCCTGAGGAGGCCAACTCTGTGGGATTGTACTGGGCGGTGGGAGGCTACTGGTGGCAGTAGGTGGTCTCACAGGTACCCTGGGCCTAATCCATGGAGCGCTTTAAATGTCATAATTAGTACCTTGAATCGCACCCGGAAAACAACCGGCAACCAGTGCAGGCCGCCTAAAAGGGGTGTAACATGGGAGCACCTAGGTACCCCCATGATAACCCACGCAGCCGCATTCTGGACCATCTGAAGCCTCCGGGTGCTCTTTAAGGGCAGCCCCATGTAGAGAGCATTGCAGTAGTCTAGGTGAGAAAGGGCGAGGGCATGAGTGACTGTGCATAGAGTATCCCGATCCAGGAAGGGGCGCAACTGACGTACCAGACAAACCTGATAAAAGGCCCCCTTGTTTACTACCATCAGGTGTTCTAAACTAAGCCGCATGTCCAGGAGGACTCCCAGATTGTGGGCCCTCTCTGAGGGGGCTAAAATTTCTCCCCCTATCATCAGAGATAGGACAAGGTGCACAAATCGGGATGACGGAAACCACAGCCACTCAGTCTTGGAGGGATTGAGCTTGAGCCTGTTCCTCTCCATCCAGATCCGCACAGCCTACAGGCATCAGGACATCACGTCGAGGACATTGGGTGGTTTGGGGTAGAGATGAAAAGTTGGGTATCATAAGCATATTGATGATACTGTACCCCAAAACCACGGATGATCTCGCCCAGCGGTTTCATATATATGTTGAACAGGAGGAGTGAGAGAACCAACCCCTGGGGCACCCAACAAGTGATGAGCCTCGGGGTCGATCCCTGCCCTCCAGCCAACACGAACTGCGACCGATCCGACAGGTAGAAGGAGAACCACCGTAAAACAGTGCCCCCCACTCCCAACCCCCTGAGTTGTCGCAGTAGGATACCATGGTCGATGGTATTGAAAGCCGTCGAGAGGTCTAATAGACCAGGACAGAGGAGCAGCCCCTGTCCCGAGCCCGCCAGAGATCATCGACCAACACGGCCAATGCCGTCTCCGTGCTATACCCGGGCCTGAAACCCGACTGAAACGGATCCAGGTAGACAGCTTCATCCAGGAGCTGGGGAAGCTGACGTGCTACCACACTCTCGAAAACCTTTGCTACAAAGCGAAGGTTGGAGACCAGACGATAGTTGGCTAAAGAAGCTGGGTCCAGGGAAGGCTTCTTAAGAAGGGGCCTCACCACTGCCTCCTTCAAGGCGGTGGGAAAGAACTCCTCTCTCAATAAAGTGTTGGTAATCGCCTGGATTTCCAACGCCTCGTGTCACCTCCCGGGAAGCTGAAACTAACCAAGAGGGACATGGGTCCAGCACACAAGTGGCAGCACTGAGTCTTCCCATAATCCTGTCCATGGCCTCGGGGGTCACAGGGTCAAACTCATCCCAGATTGTCTCCACAAGATTTATCCCCGTCGACTCGCCCGAATCTACCCAAGCAGAGTTCAAGCCTGTCCGGATCTGAGTGACTTTATCCTGCATATACGGAACAAATTCTTCAGCTCTACCCTGCAAGAGGTCTTTCCCACTTCCTTGGTTAAGTAAGGATCGGGTCACCCTAAACAGGGCGGCTGGGCAGTTATCTACAGATGCGATAAGAGCGGAAAAATGTTGCCATTTTGCCGCTTTTATCACCACTAAGTAGGATTTAATATGAATTCTTACTAGTGTTCGATCAGATTCTGACCGGCTGGCCCTCCAACCACTCTCTAGGCTTCTTTTCCGGCGTTTCATCTCCCGAGCTCCTCGGTAAACCAGGGAGCCACCTGGGATCGACACCGGGTCAGAGGCCACAAAGACACAACGCGATCCAAGGCCCCAGTGGCCGCCCTATCCCAGGCTTCCACTAGGGCTTCGGTCGAGTTGTGAGCAAGGGATTCAGGAAAAGTCCCAAGCTCCATCAGGAACCTTTCAGGGTCCATCAGGCGCCTGGGGCGGAACCATCTAGTCAGTTCTGCCTCCCTGCAGCGAGGGGTAGCAGTATGGAAGTCAAGCCTGATGTGGAAATGATCAGACCATGACAAGGGTTGAATAGAAATATCCCCTAAATCTAGATCATTCATCCACTGCCCAGAGACAAAATTCAGGTCAAGTGTGTGTCCCTTATTATGGGTGGGGTCTTGAATTAACTGAGTTAGGTCCATAGCCGTCATGGAAGCCATGAACTCCCGAGCTGACTCGGATGTCTCGCCAATGGAAGGCAGATTGAAATCCCCCAGGATCATAAACCTGGGGAAATCAACCGCCAATCCAGCTAACATATTCAGCAGCTCCGGCAGGGCCGATGAAACGTAGCAGGGAGACAGGTACATAACAAAAAGGCCCACCTGAACTCCAAGGCCCCATTTCAGAAAAAGGGACTCACACCTGCCTATCTGAGGCACAGTGACCTCCTGAGGTCTGAGACTTTCCCTAATAACCACTGCCACCACCACCCCGCCCCTGCTCTGGGCTCTCGGTTGGTGAAACACCCGGAAGCCTGGTGAGCATAGTTCGCTAAGGGGAACACCCCCCTCATGGCCCAACCAGGTCTCCGTAATGCACGCCAGGTCCGCTCTACCCTCTTGTATGAGGTCGTAAATGAGGGGAGCCTTATGTACCACGGACCTGGTGTTAAGCAACACAAGTTGGAGACCAGGGTCCTGTAATCCCGAGCACCCGGGGGTGCGAGAAGGGCGATATAATAAATAATAATAATAATTTAATTTGTTAGCTGCTCCCTCTCCACAAGGGACTCGGGGCGGCGTACAATAAAAACATACATAAATACATATAAACATACACATACACACATACACATACACATACATATACATACACAGAGGAGGTAACAATTACATATATCACAATAATAATAATAAAATTAACCATTAAAAATACCCCAAATAAAATTACAAATTTAAAAGGACTGTCAGGAGGAGAGGATAAACTACGGTTGAGCCAGGCCAGATAATTGAAAAAGGTGGGTCTTGAGCTTTACACGGAAGGAGCGGAGATCGGAAGTAATCCTGATGTCAAGGGGGAGGTCATTCCACAGGGCTGGGCCCATCACAGAGAAGGCCCTGCTCCTGGGCGTCACCCCCCGACACTGTTTAGTGGACGGCACCCGGAGAAGTCCCTCTCTGTGTGAGCGGATTGGTCGTAGGGATGTATGGGGCAGGATGCGATCCCGCAAGTAACTAGGTCCTGTGCCATGGAGCGCTTTGAAGATCGTAATCAAAACCTTGAAACGCACCCGGTAGACTACAGGAAGCCAGTGCAGCTCGCGCAGGAGAGGTGTTACATGGGAGTACCTAGTCCTCCCCATAATCACCCGCGCGGCCGCATTCTGGACCAACTGCAGTCTCCGAGTGCATCTCAAGGGAAGCCCCATGTAGAGAGCATTGCAGTAGTCCAGGCGAGACGTCACCAGCACATGGGTGACTGTGCGTAGGGCATCCCGGTCCAATAAGGGGCGCAATTGGCGCACCAGGCGAACCTGGTGGAACGCCCCCCTTGCCACGGCTGTTACATGGTCATCCATGGACAGCCGGGCATCCAGGAGGATGCCCAAATTGCGCGCCCGCTCCATGGGGGCCAGTTGCTCGCCCCCGATGGCCAGAGATGGAAGCAACTGGTTGAACCAGGGAGCCGGAAGCCACAGCCACTCCGTCTTGGAGGGGTTGAGTTTGAGTCGGTTGTCCCCCATCCAGACCCGTATGGCTTCCAAGCACCGGGACATCATTTCGACGGCCTCGTTGGGGTGGTTCGGGGTGGAAATGTATAGCTGAGTGTCATCAGCATACAGATGGTATCCCACCCCAAAGCCATGGATGATCTCGCCCAGCGGTTTCATATATGTGTTGAACAGGAGTGGCGAGAAAACCGACCCCTGTGGCACCCCACAAGTGAGGGGGCTCAGGGTCGATCTCTGCTCCCCTGCCAACACACGTTGCATCTGGCCGGAGAGGTAGGAGCCGAACCACCGTAAAACGGTGCCCCTAACTCCCAACCCCTCCAGCCGGCGCAACAGGATACCATGGTCGATGGTATCGAAAGCCGCCGAGAGATCTAATAGGACCAGGATAGAGGAACAACCCCTATCTCTGGCCCTCCAGAGATCATCAACCAATGCGACCAAGGCCGTCTCCGTGCTGTGCCCGGGTCGGAAGCCGGACTGGCGCGGGTCTAGATAACCATTCTCATCCAGGTGACGTGGAAACTGTTGGGCCACCACACTCTCTACAACCTTCGCTAAGAAGGGAAGGTTGGAGACCGGACGATAATTAGCTAGCTCCGTTGGGTCCACGGAAGGCTTCTTGAGTAAGGGTCTCACAACCGCCTCTTTCAAGGCGGCCGGCAGGGATCCCTCGCCCAACGAAGCATTCACTAAGCCCAGGAGCCAGTCGCGTGTAACCTCCCAGGATGCCAGTACAAGCCAGGAGGGACACGGGTCCAATAAACATGTGGTAGGTCGCAGACGTCCACGTAACCTGTCCAAATCCTCGATGGCAACCGAGTCAAACTCCTCCCAGGATGGTCTCTCAAGACTCGCCTCTGGCGTCTCCACTGGACCACTGAAAGGGACCCATTCCCTCCGGATTTGAGCGACTTTATCCTGCAGATATTTCCCAAATTCTGCTGCCCTGCCCTGTAGGGGGGCTTCCCGCGGCCTCTGAAACAGAAGGGAGCGGGTCACCTGGAACAGGGCGGCAGGGCGGTTATCTGCGGACGCAATAAGAGCGGCACAATGTCGACGTTTGGCCGCTCTTAATGCCACAAGGTACGTCCTAAGGTAGGTTCGTACCTGTGTTCGGTCAAATTCGGAGCGGGAGGATCTCCAACGACTCTCTAGGCGTCTCTTGTGGCGTTTCATCACCCTTAGCTCCTCGGTAAACCAAGGGGCCAGGGTGGTTCGTTGCCGCAGGAGAGGCCGCAAAGGCGCCACTCGGTCTAGGGCCCCGGCAGTCGCACTATACCATGCGGCTACCAGGTCCTCTACCCGGGGGCGGGTCAGGTCTACAGGAGGTGGCCCAAGCTCCGTCTGGAACTTATCTGGTTCCATCAGGCGTTTGGGGCGGAACCATCGAATGGTTCTATTTTCCATCCCCCATTTCCCCAAATTATATCAAATGATTGGAATAAAAGTTTACCTTTAATATTATGAAGGTACATCTTCAATAATCAGCTTCTTTGGAGCTAAAATTGGAAAGTGACTTTGACATTTTGTTTATGAAGATGATTTATAGCACATTCATAGGGCACTCAAGTTCCCTGACAGACTAAACTAAATATGAGCAATTAAAAGCCAATGAAAGCAATTAAATAGTTCTGTTGACTCCTTTTTGGAAATGGAAAGACTAGAGGCTAAAGTCAACTCTTAAGGGATTGCATTCTTTGCAGCATTGAAGCTTCCAAGTGGGTGTCCTTTTGGCTTACTCTAGCCATATCAACTAGGGACACAGTGGCTCAGCGGCTAAGATGCTGAGCTTGTCAATCAGAAAGGTCGGCAGTTCGGCAGTTCGAATTCCTAGTACCATGTAACAGACTGAGCTCCTGTTACTTGCCCCAGCTTCTGCCAACCTAGCAGTTCAAAAGCATGTAAAAATGCAAATAGAAAAATAGGGACCGCCTTTGGTGGGAAGGTAATTGTATCTTCGGATTTGAAACAGAGATGAGCACCACCCCCTAGAGTCAGGAACGACTAGCACATATGTGCAAAGGGAACCTTTACCTTTTAGCCGTATCAAAAGTAACAGAACTACTTGTATTTGCTCTTCTCTCTTCTCCAGTAGCTTACTGGATATCATCTGAGCTGGGGAACACATCTTTCAGTATCAAATCAATTCTGTCCTGGTTGAGAATGTGCTTTTGGGATGAATTGAATTCTTTTTTTTTTTTGCAAAATAATGAAGTAAATGAATATAGCCTATTTTCTTGTCCAATGGATTATGTTTATTCTGATCCTTTAACTGTGACCTGGATCTTTTTCATCTTCTAGTAATGTACAACATCGATGGTGTAGCTCATAGCTTCATTGGGATGTACAATACATACTCCTTCGTTACTAATATGTAGCAATCCATGAAGGGAAATCTACATTCCACGTGCCTAAATGTAACTGACAGGCAGTTAAAAGATGGGCCATTTCTATTCTTTCCAGTATTCACTTTGCTAAATTATGACTTATAGGGGAGAAATGGAAGATATGTAATAGCTGGCTGCCAAAAAGAAAAAAAAATGCAGTTTATGCCTGGCAGAATGAAAATATTTTTGGAAGGGAAGGGCCTCACCTTGGGAAAGACAAAACAATCCTCTACTTGGCTGCTGGCATTTACATCCCAGAACATTCAGAACAAAATGTATTCATGAATCATATTCACATCCTTGCTCAGCAAAATATCTCTTCTTTTTATACTTACAGTGCTAAAGGGATAAACAGATAAACCAAGAATTAAATTCGTATGCCTTTGTAGCCTAATGCCCCACGAACCTGCATCAACATTGCACAAGAGCATGAAGGGAAAAAAAATCAGAATTCTTCACATGTTTAAATAAAAGAGCCAAGAGAAAGCCTGGAGGATGTCACAAAGCAGGAGAAACTGCTGATACTCATGAAAACAGGCTCAAGCTTCAAAAGATTTTGATACACTTGAATATTGGGGCCTATCCCACAAAACGTTGTTCAGTGTTAAGGATGTTAAGGTTTTATACTTATAGCAATTAAAAACAGATGCACAATTATAAGGTAGATGGAACCTGGCAAGAAAGACCTGGGATCCTTGGTAGACCATGGATTAAGGTTGAGCCAGCAATAGCAATAGCACTTAGCAATAGCACTTAGACTAATATACCACTTCACAGTGTTTTTACAGCCTTCTCTAAGCGGTTTACAGAATCAGCACATTGCCCCCAACAAACTGGGTCCTCATTTTACCCACCTCGGAAGATGGAAGGCTGAGTCAACCTTGAGCCTGGTGAGATCTCAACTGCCAAACTGCAGCTGGCAGTCAGCTGAAGTAGCGTGGAGTACTACACTCTAACCACTGCGCCACCTCGGCTCTATTGTGTGCTGCTGCTGGCAAAAAAGCCAATGCGATTTTGGGCTGCATCAATAGAGGTATAATATCAAGATCATAGAAAGTGATAGTACTACTCTATGCTGCACTGGTCAGACCACATCTGGAATACTGTGTTCTGGTCACCACAATATAGAAAGGATGTTGAGGAACTGGAAAGAGTGCAGAGAAGAAGAACAAATATGGTAAGGGATTTGAAGGCTAAATTCTACGTTGGGTGATTAAAAGAGTTTGTTATGTTTAGTTTAAAGAAGAGTAAGCTAAGGGGTGACATGATAGCAGTCTTCCAATACATGAATGGATATCACAGGGAAGACACAGTATATTTATTCTCCCCAGCATCTGGGTAAGACAAGGAGCACTTTACAGTGGGAGATCCAAACTTAACCAAAGAAGAGTTTTCTGATGGCAAAAGCTATTAAGCAGTGGGACAGCCTGCTTTCTGAAGCTGTAGGTGCTCCATCACTGGAGGTCAAGATCAAGAAATATTGGACAACCATTTGCCCATGCACTGGGCTCCTGCACTGGGCAGGTGGATGGACTAGAAGACCTCCCAATTCCCTTCTAACCCTATCATTCTTTGAATGCACAGAATTCAGTAAATGCCACAACTCAGCCAATCTACCAGAGTTATTCTTTGTTTTCTCAAATGCACCCAGGGTCATATTTTCCAAAAGAGTCACTATTCAAGGAGCCACCCAAGCTAAGCCATGTTGTCAACAGAGAGCACTTTAGGAAACCAGATGAAATCACTGGTCAACACTAGCTACACACTTGAAACAATTTGTATTTGATCTGCTTTTCACTTCTCCAGTGTCTAAATATTACAACTTATCTTCCTTTAAATCCAAAGCTATCCATTCCTTAACAAAAAAAAATCTAGTCTATTATACTTTTTAAAAACACGATTACATTTTGTAGATACCATCTCTGCTACTTAGCAACACAATACTTTTAAGCTGCTGCATAGAAGACAGCTGCTTCATATACAGTATTATTGTTTTACTATAACATTACAAAGTGTAATGTGTAAAAGATATCTCTTTCCTATTAACTTTGACAGTGCACTCCTATAATATTTAGTTAGACATACGTCTTGTTGGGTTCAGTAGGGCATTGGGGTATAGGTTCAGATGTCTGTATACACTGACGACGTTAACAAAAAGTTAAGTTGCTTTATGATTCACAATTGCAAAAATCATGCGTCTTTGGGAGATTTTATTAATACAAAAGATATAATCCTTTCCTTTTTTCCCCAAGGTCTGTCAACAGGTTTAAATACCAAATTTACTGTACATGACAGGATTAGATTCCTCCTTATTCAGATCTTTGCTCTGTTACAGCTTGTTACTGAAAATTGCTCTTTCTTTCTCAGATTCATTTTGTAACTGTGATAATTCCCTAAGTATATTTGCTTGAAAGTACACTTGTAAGTGGTTATACAATGACATATTTAAAATTTGGAATTGGTATCAGAGGTCAAGATGGGGATCTTTGGTCCCAGGAAGAGGTGAAATGCTACCAGTTCGGACCGCTTCACCCAAAATGGTAGTAAAAATGCAACCGGTTTGGTTGAACCGGTATTTCCAACAATCAGCTGTGACACGAGATTTTTATTAGCTAGAAAGCAGGATTACGCTATTCTACTTACCTTTGCAGGCATGCTCAGTAGCAGGCTCCACCCAGCCACCTGGACGTCATCACGTCCATTTTTGATGCTCTGTGCATGCGTGGAAGGATGCGTATGTGCTCACATTTGTGAACCGGTAGCAAAGGTAAGTAGATTTCACCCCTGGTCCCAGGACTATGTTGGGCTTGCTCTATTATTCCTTGGAGAGGGAAGATGGGGAAGTTAGAGTTAGAAGATAGATTAGAAAGTTAAAATCCCCACTTCAAGATGCCAGGAGTTTTAGAAACACACTTCAGGGCTTTGCATATGCTGGCCTTCCAACTAAGAATGTGCTTTGAAACAGGGTCATGGAGAAGAAGTTCTTTTGTCACCTTTGTTACAAAAAATTCAACGGTGAAAAAAGTAAGGTTCTATATTTAGGCAAGAAAAACCAAATGCACAGGTACAGTATAGATGGCACCTTACTCAATAGTAGTAAATGTGAGAGGGATCTTGGAGTTCTAGTGGACAATCATTTAAATATGAGCCAGCAGTGTGCCGCAGCTACCAAAAAAAGCCAACACAGTCCTAGGCTGCATTAATAGAGGGACAGAATCAAGATCATGTGAAGTGTTAATACCACTTTATAATGCTTAGGTAAGACACACTTGCGGGATCGCATCCTCCCGCATACATCCCTGCGGCCAATCCGCTCTCACAGGGAGGGGCTTCTCCAGGTGCCGTCCACTAGGCAATGCCAGCGGGCGACGCCAAGGAGTAGGGCCTTCTCTGTGATGGGCCCAACCCTCTGGAATGACCTCCCCCCCGATATCAGAACCACCACAGACTTCCGCTCCTTCCGACAAAAATTGAAGACTCACCTGTTTCGATTAGCTGGCCTGGCATAATTATAATTGTGACAACTGTTACCTCCTGGAAACATATTCTTACCTGGTTATTTATAGGGTACGGTTTTAAATTTAACTGATTTTAGGGTTTTTAGAACCAGATTTATATTCTTCCGTACAGTTCTTTTTAAATTTTTAACCTCCTCCTTATGTGTATTTATATCTGTATTTATATTTGTATTTGATACTTATTGTTTGTTGTGTGGACTGTACACCGCCCCGAGTCCTTTTCGGGAGAGGGGGCGGTCTAGAAATTCGAAGAAAATAAAAAAATAAAAAATAAACTTGGAATACTGTGTCTAGTTTTGAACATTACAATATAAAAAAGATGCTGAGACTCTAGAAAGAGTACAGAGAAGAACAAAGATAATTAGGGGACTGGAGGTTAAATCATATAAAGAACTGTTGCTGGAATTGGGTATGTCTAGTTTAATGAAAAGAAGGACTAGGGGTGACATAATAGCAGTGTTATAATATCTCAGGGGACACCACAAAGAAAAGGAAGCCAACTTGTTCTTCAAAGCACCTGAAGGCAGGACAAGAAGCAATGGATGGAAACTAATCAAGGAGAGAAGCAACATAGAACTAAGAAGAGATTTCCTGACAGTTGGAACAATTAATCAGTGAAACAACTTACCTCCAGAAGCTATGAATGCTCCAACATTGGAAGTTTGTGGGAAGATATTGGACAACCATTTGACTGAAATGGTATAAGGTTTCCTGATATACGGGGTTGGACTAGAAAACCTCCAAGATCCCTTCCAACTCTGTCATTCTGTATTCGTAATAAAAAGGTAAAGCTGTTCTGGCCTTAAGTGCATAACACAGAAATACTATGGTGCAATCGTATATGTGCTGTATCAAGAAGTAAATTCTATGCCCGCAGTACATTCATGTGGGAGAAAGCAGGGTAGTCATGGTAGCCACAGACCATAGTTCTTCCCCACTGAAATATTAACCAGAGAAGTTCCATGTTGCATTCAACACTGTTCAGAACAGATATATTGCTCCTATATTGTCTATTAATATACTAAGGTTGCAGTCTCAGCACTCTGAATTTCAAGTAAGCCTGTCCAAACACAATGGGACATACTTTTGAATAAACCCACATTGAAAAAATACAATTGTAAGTATGTTTCCAGAAAGGAAATCCATGGAGCTCAAGGGAGACTTGTTCCTCAGCAACACTGCTTAAGGCAAAGCTTTAAACGTAATGTATTTTTATGCTGGCAATTTCTGCATTGTAGTTATCCATCTACTTTCCATCCTCCATTTTTGAGAACAGAAATAGAACACTGCTTGTTCAAGTATCTTTTTAAAAAAAAACTAGAATAAAACAATGGCCTCTCTGAAGCTTATGTTGTGTACTTGAACAAAAATGCCATATGTAGAAAAAAAATCCACTATTCAAGGAACTTCTAATAATTCTGTTTTTCCCAACAACAACAAAAAAATTGTGTATTATTTCTGAGCTCATTGCTTTCCAAGGAAAATAAAGCATATACGTACGTATGAATATACAAGTGACACTACAGGCTCTTACAACCAAACAGTTGGCAGAACTGACTCTTTTTAAATATCAATGCAATGTTGTAAAATAAGTGTCCCCCAGACCTCTTCACTCAGCCATACAAAAATTGCCATTTTGGCATATCAGCTACCTAAAACAGCTGTCGTAGTTAGGAAAACCAATTTTCATCTGCAGTTTACAATTGTTTCCATGCCTTATAACGTAGATTTCTTTTTTCCTTTGACTTACTTGTGGCATCTATTCAAATAGTTGATTAAAATCTGGGCAGCTTCTTCCTTAGCATATTTAGTTAAAGATACTACTAGATGAAAAAAATCTACTTATTCTCAGGCTGAAACAGCATTTTTCAACCCCTACCTCCTAATGTTTCTGTTTCTTATTTGAATGCCTAAAGGTTTAGTTAAAGTCTTAACCCAGAGTGTCATTTGTTGAATGAGTCCTTTCATATTTTACCCCACCTAAATATAAGCTGCTAAATGAAATAAACATATTTAAAGCCGTTATTAATATCCGCAATAGGTCTCTGTAATTTCTAGTTCAGGATCGTTTTATATTTGTAGCTAGAGTCGTATCACATGGCTCAATTTTCTAAAGCACTTCTAGTGAAACCATTTATTTGTATAGAAGTCTTGTTCTATAAAAGATGAAATTATTCTTTCACTGACTGTCTCCTGTGGTTGCTTTATAGATATAGAATTGAAGTGACAGTGGTCCTTTGCTGTGTTCATGAATGAAACCAGCCGCTTAATGCTAACCCTTGTTGCTTCAATTGCATGCTGCATTATGGAAGGGTTGCAGTATATGCATTTTTCTTGGAATATAAGAACGGGATACAATTTTAGCAGCAAAATAAATTGTTAGCAGGAGCTTCTGGGTAGTCAGGAAAGGATATTTTCAAAGATTTTTAATCATCAGTGGTATATTCAATCATTTAGATTTTTATAGCAATACTGCTCATCTACAACATGGATATGCTACCTTTTTCCAGATAAGACTGCAGCTGACCTTTCAGAGGCATGCTAAGGGCTGCTCTGCAAGTGTTTAAGGTCCATGGTGTTGACCTTCATTTATTTTAAATTAATTAAATAAGGCTGATGCACTTATTCTGTCTAATACAATAATATGAACCTTATCTGATCTTGAAAAAGTTGAGCAGGAACTAAAACCCTTCCTAATTTTGTTTCTCTCTTGTGAGATTGTGTAAATCGATTCACCACACTTGTTGGTCAAGAGATGGCACTATACAAACGATTCTGACTTTTTCATTTTGACTTTTCAATCATCAGAAAAGCAATATGAACTTTGACAGCCCTGTGTCTCATCTACTAAGGTTAGAGTAGAATGCTAGATGGGGCACCTCTATTCTACAAGTAGTGGCAACAGAAACTACCGAGGCACTACCCCAAGCTAGAAAGTAGGGTGAAGGTAGAGCAGTGATGGTGAACCTTTATTGTCTCGGGGGCCAAAAGCACGCGTGTGCGGGTTATTGCACACGCACACACAAATGGCCGAAAATCAAGGCCAAAACTCAGCTGGCCAGTGCACTCATGTGCACTGGAGCTGACAGGGCAACGCCTCACGTGCCCTCAGAAATGGCCCCATGTGCCATCTGTGCCATAGGCTTCCCATCACGGGGCTAGAGCATGAATCTTCAGGGTCCTTTTGGGAGAAGAATCTTGAAAACTCTAGCCTTTCACTATGCCTATCTCAGCAAATTCGCTATAAATGAGGAGCCATATTAGTCTTTTGTAATAAGAACAACTAATCAGTGGTGGGATTCACTTACCTTCCCTACTGGTGCGCAAATGCCAGCACTCATGCTCACTTCACTCGTGTGCGGCACCTGTGCATGCACAGAAGGTCATGCATTATGTCAGGGTGGGTGGGCGGAGCCTCCTGCAGCCCCCAGTACCAGTTCGCCCGAACCGGAGAGAAACCAGCTAAATACCACCTCTGCAACAAATGCTATAACTGATTAATATTACAGAGAAGCTTAGATATGGAGAAATATTATGATATTTAATTTTTCTTAACAATCTCACCAGTTATATTTTAGAGGGTTTTTTTTTCTGAATAAAGTAATCCGTTTTGGGAAAATCTACTGGGACTCCCAGGGAGAAAAGGCTATCTCAGGTATATGTAGCAGGAGGTAAATTGTGGTGAAGTGTTTAGTTTTAGGCTGGGACTGACAAGACTCAGGTTCAAGTCTCTTCTTAGTCATGGATACTCACTAGTTGACATTTGTATGAGGCCACTTTCTCCCAGCACAATCTATTTTAAGGATTGTTGTGGGAATAAAATGTAAGTGATCCCTGTAGAAGCCAACTTAAACTCCCAGAAGAAAGGCAATATATAAATCTAACAAACAAATCAATAACTTTGTTTCTAGTGGTGTCTGGTAAAGCGCCCTAATTTTTCCTGGGTCTTTCGAGATATATGGTAAATCTGCATTGATCTCTGTACTTGATGTCTATTATACAAGGCCTTCTCTAGCAACAGCGAAATTATGGTGCCTGTGTACAAATCAACCATGTACATAGAGAAATTAGAAATACTGCCTAAAACGTTAAAGAAGAATGTATGTACAGAATGTGTGGTAGAGAGTCTTCTTCCGAATTGGTAAGAATACAGACATCATACATATTATTGTATGTAACTGAAAAGGCTACTTACCTTGCCGCTCATATGTTCTAAAATAATAACTTCTTTTTGTCTGGTATTAAGGATGAAAAAATGTTTGGCATCCTTGGCATAAACTATCATTTTTTCTTCATATGATGGGACATAGTTTGCTTGAAGTTTTTTGCTTCTGCCTAAGGAAACAGCAGCTATATTTCTTCTTAACCCCACCCCTTCTCCAAGTTTTATGAATGGACGACGAGTTCCTGAAAACCTTTCTTGTTCTGCTACTTTCTAGTAGCCTAGCAATAATATTGCTTTAAAATATAATTGTGCTTAAAACATCAGAGATACAGTAGAAGGACCTCTCTACCTGTTTCCCAGTCACACGGACTTGATGCTGTATTCATAATTTCCTTCCCCCCAATTATTTGATTGAGGAGACAATGTGGTAGGGTACAGGAAATACAGAGAAGGGGACAGCAGATGTAGCTACTTCATCTATACAGCTTCTATGAAAAACTTGTAGAGTAAATTGCATTGTCAGAACTAAATTCTTGATACTGTTTGTGGCTACCAAATTTAGATGAAAGCAAAAAATTGCAGAGAGGGAGAGAGAGAGAGAGAGAGAAAGAGAAATAAAGAAAATGTTGCTATTTAAAAGGTAAAGGTTCCCCTCACACATATGTGCTAGTCATTCTCAACTCTAGGGGGCAGTGCTCATCCCCGTTTCAAAACCGAAGAACCAGCGCTGTCCGAAGACGTCTCTGTGGTCATGTGGTCAGCATGACTAAATGCTGAAGGCGCATGGAATACAGTTACCTTCCTACCAAAGGTGGTTCCTGTTTTTCTACTTGAACTTTTACATGCTTTCGAACTGCTAGGTTGGCAGAAGCTGGGACAAGTAATGGGAGCTCACTCCGTTACGTGGCGCTAGGGATTTGAACCGCCGAACTGCTGACCTTTTTGATTGACAAGCTCAACGTCTTAGCCACTGAGCCACCCTGTCCCAGTTTGTTGCTATTTAATGCCTATCTAAATTTTACAGCCCAACTTTGGTAACTCCATTGTCCTCAGATAGACTGTAAATAAGCTGATGATAGAACCACTTTGTAGGATATGTCCACATTAGACCCAAGTCCCATTTGTTGGTTGATCATGCACTATGTAGATCTGGCTTTCTAGTCTTTCAATTACAGTACATTTCCTACATGTCTTCTCGAAATTAAAAAAGGCACATTAAATCAAAACCTAGGTAATTAATTCTGTGCCCTTTGAAGGCGGTACAGGTAGATCACAGCCAACCTTGACTCATCCCTGTTATATGCAGATTTTAACAGGTCTGGATTTGTACGATTAACATAACTGACATAGGTACTTCAGCATGAACTTTATTGTTCTATTGCTGACCTTTTATGTGCTTTCATTCTGTACAAAATTATTTCCAGGTGAACATATTGCGATCAGATTGTTTATGTTTTGGCAATTACATTTGCAAATTTTAAAAGGAACACTACTTTCTTTGTGATTCCTTATGTATAATATAATTGAAGCCTGGGAAGCCATTTAATGTAATAAACTGTTAAGATAGTATAAGAGTTCACCTATTTTCCTTCCATTTGGATCTCTATAGTAGGCAGCACTAAAGCGACACATGGAATTAATATGAGCTCTGGGTGTACATTTCCTCCTTTTTGGAATGCACAATAATTAACTTCACTGTGTGGAAAATGCAGATTAAAACCTCTTAACTTTTGTGCTCTTGGGATGATAATTGATATGAAAATTGGTTTGCTATCCCTAAGCTCCTTTGTTTAAATTATGGTACTGGCAGAGAAGATGTTTTTTTAGAATTTTATCGGCTGTAAACCTCACATGATCATCATTTACGGATTATTATTTTCTGCTGACAAGCAGAGCAGAGCAAGTTAAAAATCCCTGTTAAAGCAGACAAAGATGAGCTTTGTCAAAGAACTGTCTCCTTTGGTTTTAGTAAGTTTTTTTTAAACTGGTTGCCTCTCTTGATAGTGAGTAATGGTGTTTCAGACACGTTATGTACAAGCACTTAAAACGACCCTCAGAGCAAGTGACTTCCGGTTTGCTCGGAGGGTCGTTTTGACTGCTTCGGAGGCTTCAGGGAAGCCTCCTGAAGGTCCCTGAAGCCTCAGGAGGGCTTCCAGGGGGCGGGGGAGGCTGTTTTCGCCCTCCCCATGCTCCTATAAAGCCTCTGGAGCCTGGGGAGGGCAAAAAAAGCATGGAAAAATGGGGAGGTGCACTTGTAGTGCATGCATGCACACTGGGGGTCACGTGTTGCATTATGGGTGCGGCACGCCTGCACATGACCCCCCTGCGTTCCGCCCATATAGCCTATAGTGTATCCATGATATTTCAATATCTGAAGCATCATCCTTGTCTTTCTTTAAGTCTCTCATAGCTTCTTTTACTCAAGTAGATTATCTCAGTGTATTCTGCCAATTCTTCAGTCCCATGACTCCTCATTTTTCCTTGAGCACTCCTATTCATCTAAAACTCTTCTCAAAACCCTGCTTCTTCCATGCCAGTGAGAAAACATTGGAAAGATGAAATATATTATTATTCCTTTTCTCAGCTTCATCCCATTTTACCATATTATTTTCTGTTTCCTTTACTTCATCTTTGTTTCCTTTTTTTACCTCCCAAAATGTAGCTTATAAACTCTTCTAATGTGGCTATTGTATTTTTGGCTCACTTATTGATCCTTTCCTTATTATGTAAGCATATAATACAAATATATGAAACCCAACTGTTGGTTTTGTTATTAATGTTGGGTGTTAATTATTTTTAGAATTTTCTTGGGTTGAAACATTGAAAACTCTGACTTTCAGTTTTAATAGAACATTATGGTATTCAATGTTACTTTACATCCGTGATAGGGTTATACGTGTCGAGCCGGCCTCCCTTAGCAACCAAGAAAGAAACCACTTAACTCCATTTTGCAGAATTAAGAGTACTTTTACTGGTTATGAAAAGATAGCAGCTAAGCAAAGCAAGATCTGAGGCAAAAGCACGCAAAATCATACATATCAATATGTGACCAAACCCTCTCCCCCTGGTAACCCTCATCCCAGTGTCCAATCTGCAAATCCCTTAGGTGTCATGTGAGTTCCCTCTTCAAGGAGCACCATCAGGTTGGTAATGCAGGACGGTTGGCCTTGACCGACACCAAGCACTAATCTCCAGCATGTGCAGTAGACGACCAAAACTCCCTTTTTACAATCTCTCCTGTACTTAAACTCCCCCCCCCCAAATACCAGCCCGCCTTCCCTGTTTCAATGGCAGCCGAAAGCAAATAGCGAAACAGAGTCTAATAATATGTTTCTCTTTTTTAACCAGATACTTTTGTTTGTTTGTTTTTGCTTTTATTTCGATCAAAGCAGGATGGTGACATGTTGGCAGGTGATGAGGAAGCTTGGAAAGAAGCCAAAGAAGTTATAAATACAGTAGGAGCACCAAAGTCACGTGAAGGTATCCTTGATCCATAGTTCACACATTTCCATTCACATCAGGACATCATAACAATCAACTTGTTTTCTTGTCTTTGTTAAATTCATACTCTTCCTGCCTATAATATGTATTTTGTATTTTTCAAATACAGCCATATTTAAAAGAAAAGAAGCAGAAGGTAAATCAAATCAAAATGTGGTCTGGGTTATAGAAAACTCTTTTGTCATTGTTTTTTCCCCTCAGCCTTTGTATCTTTAAGTTTCGGACTAATAGCAATAGCATTTAGGCTTATATGCCACTTTGTTGTGCTTTACAGCATTCTCTAAGAGGTTTACAGAATCAGCATATTGCCTCCAACAATCTGGGTCCCCATTTTACCAATCTCGCAAGGATGGAAGGTGGAGCTAGGATCGAACTCCTGGCTGTGGGCAGAGTTAGTCTGCAATCGTGAATGCAGAGTTAGTCTGCATTCTAACCACTGTGCTACCTTGGCTCTTGGCAGCAGAAACTTTGCTTTGGCCTTGCAGAACAAGATGACAGACACTTTAAATATTTAAGTATTAATATAGTTTGAAGAGCCAAAAGAACGAAAACACAAACACAAACACACACACACACACACACACACACACCTATATACATAATAAAGTTAATCTTTTGGCCATCTAAGTTGCAATCCAATACTAACCAATTGAGGCTTCACTACTAAGTAAATAAACCATATTTCATTCCATTTTAAGTATAAAATGTTTGTAAATCAAGTTTAGACATCTACACTATTTTGCTGTCTTTAATAACTGTGAGATTTTTTTTCTAGCTTTTCGTCACTTCTCTCCAGTCCCATCAAATGTTGTTCTCTGTTTTTCTTTAGACCAGTTTCTCTCAAAAATCTTATGGTTTAGGATTAAGTTATGTCTGCAGAACTACTTTTTTTCCTATTACTTCTACTTGTCCCACAAGATCTGTCAGCGTGGGCATGCTTTGAACCCTTATATTAAACCATGCAATCTAATGGGAACCTCGAAAGCATGCCGTCTCTTTTGCTACTCCTTTCCTATGGAATAGCTATCATTCTTACCCCTGAAATTCAGATATCAGCAGTCAGCTGGCCATACATAAGGAACTAAAGAACTGGATTTCCCAATTTAGCATTAGTCCAAGTTATGGAGCAGGTCTATCTTGATGTGATGATTACATGTTTTGGGAATACTCTATTCGCAATGTATTGTGCGACCCAGAGTCACATGTCTATTGATAAATTCAGATAGTTTCTTGACTGGTATTAACTATGTTAAACTTGGAATATCAATGTCAACTAAGTATCTTATGAATGCGGATTTAATCATAGCAAAAACTCATAAAGAATTCATATTAAAATGAAGATCTTTTGTCTTTTCTGCTACATCCCAAAGAAGATTGTCAGATACGTTTAATAATGCTGAGCATCGTACACAGTCCCTTTTTCCTTCCCCCATGTATTGTGGTCCCCATTTCCCTCCCATCTCCGAGCATGTAATTTTCATCAGGGAAGAATTCCTTTTGTCAAAATTGTTACATTGAAAAAATATTTCTTTTAATTTACAAGTTGAGCTTTAAACTAGAAAAAGGTTATGAGAAATATGTTGTTAATTTTAAGAAAATAATGCTTAAAAGAAAATTAACTATAGCAAAGTTAATTGTGGTTTCATATGATCACCATTCATATTCAATGTAGTTTGCTTTCATGTTTTGTTGGTTAAAAAAAATGGAGCTTTCTATAGAAGAGGGTTTTGTAGAATAGAAAACTGAAGTGTTTTAACTTAATGTTTTGCCTTTTGATTGATGCTCCTGTCATGGGTTAATCCTTAACACAAATAAATGTCAGAATGGGAGCAAGTTCTGTTGTCCTGCCAGACGTTACTGAAGAGCAACACCTCTCGTCTCCCAGACACCAACATCTATCAGCTAAAATTACTTGACCTTGCCATGGATGCCTGCATAAACCTGGGCCTTTGGGAAGAAGCTCTGCATTATGGTAACCGAACTTTGGAGCCCTACAGGTAAGAGCTAGCGTTACTGTGATTTATTGCAATGGTCTGTTTTCATCCAAGATGGTGAGGCACAGTGTATATTTTCTGTGTTGGGTTGATACAAGAAGGTGATAGTTTTTCCTATAGAAGCTGCAAGAAACTACATTGCAGATATAATAAGGCAATTTGTACAGATACCTTTTTCATTCTGAAAACAGAGAATAAATTATTTTACAGGCATAGGGAAAAAGAAACTGTTTTATATTTATTGACAATTATGTTATACAGAGTAAGAAAACTAATTTCTTTCCACCACCACCCCCAGGCCCCCCAAGTTCCTTGATCATCACAGTATCGTAGGTTCTTTGCTCTTTAGCCCCCCCCCACTTATCCATTCAGCTCTTCAGCTACTTGTGTCGATTTATATGCAAATGTACACCAGTCTTAAGGAATTGCTATTTTCTCTGGCTCTTTACATACACATAGGATAGGAAGAAGTACCATTTTGATAAAGAGAGGAAACAATGAAGTTATTTGCAAGTAGTTTACATGTACTCATCATTCTTTGATGTAAGATTAGCTGATCAATAAGGGTTGATGTCTCTTTCTCATTGGCACATCCAACTTTCCAACTGAACAATATCTTTTTTGGACAAAAAATGCCATTTCAACTTTTCCTGAGGCTAAAATCCATCATACCTGAAATGGAAAGTCTGGTTATTCTTTTTATGACATAAATTTCCTTGGAAAGTTCTGGAATGTTTTGCATTACTTTTCAAACCCTACTAAGTACCTGTTAAGAGAATAGCATCGTATCTTCTGTGACTCCTTTTCTTCCTTTTGGTGCTCCATGTTTTTAACCTGTCACTAATTAATTTTGATTCTCGGAGTTTGAACAAAAGAGAGCTTCTTCCTTTGAAAGAGAGAGTAGTTATAGATGCTATAGCTGCAAGGGCGAAAGAGCAGGATGATCAAAGAAGATCTCTAACTTTGTATTCTTTCTCTCCATGTTTCTTTGGGTCACAGAAATACAGTTTCTTAAAAAGAAAATAATAATGGGCAGCCACAGTAATAGTATCTTCAAATACTAGTGGCATTATATCACTTCTTATCTATTTACACAATGAGAACAGGCACTTCATACCATTCAGTGGAACTTGGTTGTAATAAAGGAGCATTTCACAAAGTGAATTTTAATTGCTATTCTGTTTCAAATGATCTCAGTCACATGCTTTTATTTTTTATTACACATATTATTGAATATTCAAGTTCTAGAAAATTGCTTCAAATGTATGAATGTGCTGTATTATTTGGATCCTTTTAAATTTAATTTCGGGTACTTATTACTTATGAAGGACAATGATATAAAAATCTCAATCCTCTAGAGTCTAGACCAGAGGTGTCAAACTGGCAGCCTCCAGGCCAGATATGTGACGCAGGCCACGCCGACCCGGCTCTGTGAATGGGGAAAATGTCGCAAAAGTCACATGACGGCAACATGATGCAGCGAGTTTGACACCCATGGTCTAGACAGATGAAGATCGTCCTGTTTAAGATACTAATTAAACCAAACAATGGGTCAATGACAAAATTGCCCCTTAGTTACTTAATAATTAAAAATGAAACATAGTCTGATTTGTCAACAAAACTGCATTATGCAATTAAACAAAAGGTTAGTCATTTCCAAATTTCAAAATGTTGGCCTTCATAATCATTTTATTGAAAGATACTTTATTATTTAAACATCCATAAAAAGTATGCCTCATATTTTCATTGTTTTCACTGTGTTTTATGTAAACCATGCTTTTCTACAAAATTGTTGAAAATAATGTGGTAGTCTTGCCAGACAGAAGCCTCTCAAGTTTAACATTCTGTTTCTGTGGACAATGGGGGATCCGAAGCAGCAGATGAGTGCTCCCAATTGGAAAAGCCTTGTCTCTAGACATCCTGCCAAGAGTTATCAATAGGCTTTTTCTCCACAATTTTCTCTCATCTCTCTCATCAAAAATGACCTTTCTGCTTTAATTACTTGCTATAACTTTTCAGATATGCTTCTATAACATTCAGAAATTGGTCAGAAATACCATATAGGTACAAAAGAGTTGTAGCAGAAAGCAATTATAAGTTTATCAAATCATTTCACCATTTTTTTTCTTGTGCATCACATTTATTGTAGCCAAGTTGTTGCCCTTGGGCCTGTGACCCCACAGTAGAGATACATACAATTGTATCTTCTTCATCGAAGGTTGCTGGCTTGCAAAGGCTCTCAACCGCTCTTCTACCTTGAGCTGGGTGTTGTAGTCTTTCCATGTGCAAAAGCATTTTCTGAGGAGAGACATTTTCAGTTTGAGGTCTTGTTATTTGAAAGTGTGTAGGGTTTTTTTTTTTTTTTACCTTCAAGGCTTCACTACAAACTCCTGCAAAAAGTCTTCTGTTTCTCATTACAAGAAGTTGCACCTGAAGCAGCAGGATACCAAATCCTAGGGAATCTGTTGGGCTGCATTGAATTTCTCCAGTTGAATCAATCTACTGCTTGACTGCTTCCACAGTTCCATTACAGCTATCTATTTTCCTTTTCTCAGTTCTGAGGGAAAAGAAATATTCATATTGTTACCTGCAGGGAATAACCTGAAAAACAAGCCATCCATACAAATCGGAGGTGGTAGGACTTCCTTTAAAGGGGTTTAAAGTATTGGACTAAAACCATTTTAACTTCAGGGATTGTATTTACTGTGAGTATTTCCATTAAGTGATCAGTGGGGTGCATTTCCACTATAGTGTGCTAAGTGCAGTTTTTGAACTTATGTTTTCATTGCAGACATTGCTGGGCTTTCAGTATTTATTTAAAGGCCATGCTAAGCTATCACTCAAGTAAATGTAATGATGGATTTTGTGGTGTAGATTCACACTACAATGCCCTGGCAAATTGATTACCAATATAACTTGGTCCAGAAGATTAAAAGTTCTTTGTAGTAGTTCAAAACCTAGAATTCTACCTGCATGAAGCATACTAAAAGGAAGCCTCGCAGAATTTAGAAATCCAGGGGGGAAAATTAATTGCATTGATTCTCATCACAATGATAGTGGCTGATCGTGAGTAGTGGAAATTTGTAGATTTTTTCCCTTATAAATCTGTTTATTATGAGGTCCTCTTGTATTTTGGCTGTTATCCCACAAACTAACATTGCCAACCCAACCCTATAGAATATCTCTTTTAATCTAGAGGGAGGAAAAAAATAATGTTGTGCTCTCGGATATTTTGCACCATGTTGAAATTATTGAGAATTTATTTATATTCATAGGAAGATTAAAAAAAAGAACAGGTTTTACACAATTAACCTGATTGGATTCTGATCACGCAAAGTCACCCATACTGGGACTGATAGCAAGAAAGTCCATGACACTTATCTTCTTTTGAGGCTTGAAACACCACTATTTCAGTAAATTATATACACATCACAATACATTTGGAGATTCTATACAAAACCAGTTTTTATTTATTTAGGAAGTTGTGCATACAAAATTGTATTAAGATTAGATATATTGAATGTATGTATGTATGTATGTATGTATGTATGTATGTATGTATGTATATATTTAGGGGAGCAATCCAGTTTTGCAGGGCAGCATAAGATTCAAGGCACATGAAACATGTGGGGCTGGACTTATGTGCTTGCCAACCACATCTGCTACTTGAACCTGGAAAAATCTGTATGTGGTTTAAGGTTTTTCCACAAATGCTATGCATATGTCCAAAAATACTTTTATTCCAAGCTCAACAAGAATTCTAATGCAGCAAGTGAGTGTTACTAGTTCTTATTATTGGAATTGCTGGAAATGAATTATTTGTGAATATTAAAATGCCAAACATGATAGAAAAGCCCTGTGCTTGAAATGATATATTAATTAAAACTGTTTTCCAACAGGGCTGCATGGGTTACCAATAGGATTCCAGGTGCAATTCAATATGCTGGTGGTTATCTATTAAGTCCTATTTGTCACAGAGGCTGGATATTTGTGCAATGCAATCAATAAACAGTTCAAACCTAAAAGAGAAGCAAAAGGCTTGGAAAAATATAAAACAGATAAATTTAATTTTGTTTGAAATAATTGTCTTCATTTTATTATTTGTGTTTAATATAAATAAAATTTACAATGCAAGCCTTTATTACTCTGATTTCTCTTTAGGTTGTATAAATCTTTCAACTTACTGAAAAGAATGGAAAACCCTTATTCTTAAATAATTATCATATTTGAATCTGTATCTTTGCGATGATAACCATACAGTTCGTCCTTGTCTTATAGCCACAATTTAGCCCATAATTTCCATTGCTAAGCTAGGCAGTTGTTAAGTGAGGCATGCCTCATTTTATGACTTTTTGCCATGGTTGTTAGGCGAATCACTACAGTTATTAAGGGAATCATGTGGTTGTTAAATGAATCTGGCTTCCCCATTGACTTTGCTTGTCAGAAGCTCCCTGGGAAGGTTGTGAATGACAATCCCAGCACTCTGGGATGCTGCAACCATCAAAAATACATTTGCCAAGCACCTGAAGTTTGATCATGTGACTGTGGGGATGCTGCAATGGTCATAAGTGAACTGGTCATAAGACTTTTTCAGTGCCATTGTAATTTAAAAGGGTCATTAAACACATGGTTATAAGTCAGCCACTACCTATATCTGCTCGTGCAGAAGTAGAGCTTAGTACGATTTCTTATGTTAATTTAAACAAATGTTAGATATTGTGACAGGGAATTCGGGAGCTTTTGTTGATAGTCGAATAAAGCATTCAGTATTAAGTGGCATTTTGGCCACATGGAAATGTTTCACAGCAACTAAATCTGTTGCAAAATAAATAAAAGGCAAATGAAATTGTTCCTAAGAGCAAATGAAAGAGAAAGTACTTTTCTTGCTTGGGATTTTCAGATTCTATTTCTTATTTATAGTCTGCAGAGAAAATGTACAAGTCATTAAATGCAAGAACGAGCACCAGACTAGAGTGGGAAGATACTGTAGGATTTCATCTCACAAGTTACACAATGAAAAATACGTGTTAAAAATACTTCTTATGAAAAAACATGTTTTGAATTCACCAAAACAGATTTTGAACTGAGCTAAATGAACAATGGATGTGTTACTACCCTAGAGGACACTGATATGCTTAAAATCCCATTTTCAGTCTTTGACTGAAAGATCTTCGGTAGACCAGTTGGAGAGGAAAATACTCCTCTGTCATCTGCTGTCAGCTGGAATAAATGATACAGCAGTAGATGGTAGCTTCTCATGTGAATGGAAATTGGCATGCTACCCATAATTTAATTCTGGAGTTCTCTTTGTTCTTTCTCCCATTTGTGAACAAAGCTATAATTATGAGAAATAATTCTTGAAATGTTCATTGTTGATGAAATAGCAGGAGCCTTTTCATCACTTCATCTCCCATTTGCTTTTGCTCCTCATGGGAGAGGACCTAGAAAATTTGGAGAATCCACCTGGTCTAAAAAGTCTGGCTGCCAATAGGTAGAGAAATAAATTGCATTCTTAATAGTAATAAGCTTTTCTGATAGCAGGATATCCCATTATAACTGAAACAAATATCAATGCAATAAAATCAATTCTAAAATAGAGAACAAAACGGTTGCATCCTGTTTTACCCCAGGGTTTCATTGCATAAAGCATGAGGCCTTTCAAATCAGATGTCATTTTTAGGTCATTTTATAAAAGGCCAGGGTTGCTCACCTCTCTTTCTCCAGGAGCAGTTGCTTTGTTCAGTCAACTTTTAAACCGCACAGCAGTGCTGCCCAATTGGGGTTTTAGGATAGAGAACATGTGATATCTTTAAGAAGATAATATCCTGCCAACATAACCTTGTGCTTATCTCTACCCTGTCTGGATTCTGAATGACCGGTCTGCATATTCTCTCTGTGGCATGTCTGCCTTCTAGGTAACATTCTCAGGTTTGGACAGATACCAAGAAGAGAAGAGTTGCTATAAATGGTTACAAAGGCACAGAAGTGTTGCCCTCTTATTCTCCACCTGCATAGCCAAAAACTTTCAATTTGTTTGATATATGTTGAAAACCAATAATTATCTCAGTGTGATTGACATATCATATTAACGTGAATTATGTCCCTAAAAGCTCAGTGTTGCATTTACAGAAGAGTGTAAGGCCCACTGAAAGAAAGCCCCCTGTTGTTATGCTGTTTGACATATTTATTCATACCTTTTTGTAGTGATATGTTAAACAATATGAAAAATGCACGACTATATTTCTAGGTAAACCCTGTGTTCTTGAAATCAACTTCCCTGGGTCAGTTCTTAGAAATGGCTCAGAAATTAGAAGAACAGGTCCCAGTGTTTTGTTTTGTTTTAACAATGTTCTCATTCTGAGTAGAAGAGCTGAGACTTCTCACTGTGTTTAAGTGTTCTTGTGTGTTCTTGTTTTTTTAAAACAACTGACTGGAATTAAAGTAGACCTCAAGCCCTTTATTTTGTGAATTTCCAGGTCTAGTCCCACCTTACTTATTTAGTACATTAGTAGTTCACTGACAAATCTTCAGCAGACCTTGTTTATATCAGATTTACAAAAGAGACTCATGGCAGCACCGGTGACAGTTACATTTTATACAAAGATACCTTTATCTGATACCAAAGTGAAGTTAAGGCATTGTTTCTGTACAATAACATTGCCCAAACTTGCGATGAAGTGGTTACTGAGTTCCATTTCCTTATAAGAACATGTGTAAGAACCAAAGAATGTATACCTCAAGTGAACTAAGCATTAATCTGTCAGCGGCCTAAGTGTGTTTAGGATAGGGCAGTGGAAATATGCAAAAGGGTGACACTGAGTATATTTTCTGAGAAGCATTTAGGAGCAGATGGAAGTTGTAAGGAGACTGATTCATCAAAGTATTTAGTGTACATCTCTTTCATTTGTTGAATCTTTCTTTGTATGTGCTTAAACATGAACACACAATTGTGCATCTGAAGTAAAACAAAAGTAACCAGTTCTAGAAAAGGATTAGTTTGTGTGCTTAAGCAGGGCTATAATAATTGTTTTCTTATAAAATATTTTCTTCCCTTTCTTGAAATAAAAATCAGTTCTAAAGGGCAGAGTTCTTAAGAGATCCTGTTTTAGAAAGATGAGATTTTAGAATGGAAGTGCATGCACCCTTTTGCATGTATGAATCTTCTTCAGTAAATACCCTAAATAAATCATACCTAATTCCATATAATTCAATAGTTAATTTGTATAAAACATTTTGGAAATGGAAGACTTTTTTAAAAAATGCCTAGCTTAAATCCTTCCCATACAGTTATATCATGTCCAAGAGGGATCTACGTTAAGGAAAAGAATAATATCCAGGACAGAATGGAAATTTCTATTGTAATTCTGCTTCAGTGTTATAGTTGAAGAGCAAAACCTAGGGAGGACAATGTAGAAGGAGTGAGGTAAAAGAATAAAAGTAATTAAATAGAGTTTGGAGGACATATGACTGTATGAATTTTTTTAAAGAAAACATTGTAGGTGCCCAATATTTTTAAAACTAGTCAAAACTTTTCATTTGTTAATCTCTCATCAAGATTTCATTTGGAATAGGTGTGTCCCTTGCCTTCTGAACATCCTGTTCTCTTTCTCTTGTTCTCTGTTGTAATTTGGATATTATAACTAATTGTTTGGATATTTCAGAATGTGAAAAGGAAACTTACCTCAGATGAGGTGCTAAGCTAGAGCAGGAACACATAACTTTCATCAGCTTGTGGGCCATGCCAGGTTTTACAGAGCATGGTTAGGACTAACTGTAAAGGGAGTGAACCTGTGGCCATTTTTAAACCAATATTGGTACTTTTATTTATTTTATTGCAATATTGGGTTATTTTAATTTTAGTTTATTTCTTTGGAGGGTAATGCTATTTTTGTTAAAACCAGTGGTGGGTTGCAGGTGGTACGCCCCAGTACGGGTGTACCGGAGCCAGCCCAGAGCATCGGATACCGTTCCAGTACGGTGCTCCTGAGGGCACACCCGCCCGCCCACACTCCTTACCTGTGTTTAAAGGCTTCTGTGCAGGCACATGGCACATATAGTGCCTGCGCAATGCTCCGCAGAGCAGCTGGAGCATCCCAGAGGGGCTAGGATGCATGATGTGCGCGTGCAAGAGGATGCCGCCAACCCCTTTCCAACTGTACCGGTTGGAACGGGATTTGCAACCCACCACTGGTTAAAACCTGCAACTTTGTTTCCCATAAAACAATGGAATATAAGGATTGCTCAAATACCTCCTGCAATGAGGGATCCACCCCTCCAAAGGAAATCTTTCCTCTACTGAGCAGCTCAGAGCAGAGCTTCCATCTGCTGATTTTAAAATGCTGCAGATTTTGCTTTCCTTTAGAAGAGAATGCTTGAAAGAATGGCTCATTCCAAGAAAAACCCAAACTGGCAAGAAAAGTGGGAAATAAAGCGGGGGGTGGGGGGTGGGTAGTTAAGGAGACAACAGAGGCAGCAAATAAATCAGGATGTCCCAAGATCAAAGCATAACAAGAATAGGAAATAAAGTAAGATAAAATAGTTTAGTTGAGGAGACAAGGAGGAGGAGCTTATAGGAAAGACAAAATCAGAAGTGAGGGGAAAGCATTTTTGAGAAGTAGAAAGACATGGGGAAATTGGAGGACTGTGAGTTTAGAACCATCAACAAGGATTGGAAGTGTTACAGACTATCCTAGATATTTTTGCATTCCTGTCTCAAAGAAGTTGATGGATACAAACGAAGTAGGGAACAATGCGGAGGTGGGTTTCACATAATTTTACCACTGGTTCGCTGTGCACCGAAAATGTGCATGCACGCCTTCCGCGCATGTGTGCGGCCTTCCGCACATGCACTTTGCTTGCACGTGTGGCTTGCATGCATGTGCGCGGCTTAGAAAATGTGGCTAAATAGGACCGCATAGCACCGAACCGGCTGAATACCACCACTGGAACAATGTATATGGAGATTCTCAGTCCTCCAGATCATCCAGAACAGAATATGTTTTTCACGGAGGAGAAGCAAAATGTTTTCAAGGAAAAAACCCAAGAAAGTCTGGTTGCCTTTTGAACAGCACCTTTGGGACAAAGGGAACATGTGTAGAGCATGGCTTCAGAGTTTTTTCAATCCTTTTACCAACATTGACTATGTTTGTGTGTACATGCATAGTAGGAAGCAGGGGATGGGCTGAACACAGTCTGCTCTGGGTCACATGACCAGGAGCAGAGGGTTGTCTGCTTAGAATGAAATTATCACCACTATTTCCCACAGGGGTGAATTTGGAAAGCGTAGTTGCAGTGTATTTTTCCAAAGCTCCTGGATTTGATCCGGTCCATTTTCAAAGTCCATCTTTGTTTTGCCAGCTTTTCCTCAAACAGTAAATGCGGTTTTGTAATCTTCAATTTACAGAGAGCTATTCCGCCAAGCAACAGATAGACAGACAATCATGGGCAAAATCCCTTTGGATTGGAAAGAATAACATTGTATGGAAGAAGGGTGAGGTCTTCCATATACATTTTGAATATGCCTTAAAATAGTATGTTGCTCCACATCCTGTCAGTGACAGACTTAATACTTTGGCTTAGAAGTATATCACAGACCGTAAGACACTTAACTTTTAATTCACCTATTGTGAATAGATTGGCAGAAGAATCCCAGGTGCATCTTGGTTAGTAGAGTATCTGTATTCCAAGCAAGGATGAAGCCTTAACATGACAGTTGATTGCTCACTCTGCCCCAGCCTTTAAACTTTGATGCTGCTTTCAAGGTGCTTGGCAGTTTGGGTCTTGTGGACCATGTTTAAATAACAATCCTCTCTAGCTTGGGAACTGCCCGTCCACACCTCATCTGCTTCAGCTTTTTAACAAACAGAATACATTCGTGAGTTGAGCAGCTGTATAAATTTGATAAATCAGTATAATTAAGCATATTAGCTAGTATTCTACCTCTTTATGGTGTATTAGTTATGGTATTGGACTAGGCCTAGGGAGTTTTAGCTTCAGATTACCTGAATGAAATTTATTGAAAAATGATAATTTTGCATCTATCATAATCTTTTTTAACTTCATTAGAGGGCTGTTGAGAGGATAATACGGACTAGAAGAAAAATTGTGTACAGTGCCTTGATCTCTGGAGGAAATGTGAAGTATAAATTCCACATAACTGTAAATAAAGATGCGAAAGAAATATTGCACTAAATATTCAGTGTTTGTTATTATAAACTGTGGTAAACAGTCAATATATTCAAGAAATGTACCTAATCAACTTACTGTAATAAACAGTGCATCAGTCTTACCCATGAAGAAGCAGGAAAGCATCCCCCAGCATATGCTCACAAATATGATATAATTTTGACACTTAAGTCATTGAGCTAATGTTAATAGTGCCCCCTTTCTGACCAAACCTGTACTTAGAAAAGAAAAACAGAGAGAGAAAGGAACAACCCCCATCTCATCTAATAATGGTAATAAAATATAATCCTGTCAAGGAAATGTTCTAGGGATAAGAAAATAGGTGTGTGTTTTTTTAATCAACTTGCTTATCTATACAGGCAAGAAAAATGTTATGCTGGCTGGATGAAACAAAAAGAGGTGAATAATTAAACATTTTCTACAACTATGTAAATACAGTAGTTTTTTGCTGACCACAGGGTAGAATGACAGCTATAATTGATGTTTCAATTCATCTGCAATTACTAACCTTTGGATTACATCCTTCCAAGGGTCTTTCTTTGTGAACAACCTCTGGCTTTCTGTCTAGCATACCAATGGCGTAGGGTCCTGGGAGTTAGTTGTTCAATAATACCTGGAGGGCTATAGGTCCCCTGCATCAGCCCCAGACAATCATCTTCAAGCAATTAGCAGATGACCCAGTGACATGTGATTTATTAGCAAAATATCTTCATTTCTCGGGTTTCTTACTTTGCTGCTTTGAGCTGATAGTTTTCCAACATTGTGTAAAACATCTTATTCAGTAAACATGTTCTACAGCAGAAAGATGTTTAAAATTGGGCAGCCAGCGGCATCTCTCAAGAGAACTGTTTCTCTTCTTTACATTTAATTTTGCTTTTGGTAAGCCACAGAGGTCCCCAGTGTAACATCCATAACTACGCCAACATGTATAAACATTGGCTGAAGATATCTACTGTATGGGAATTTTTATGAACATTGCTACCTTAAACATATCAAAGACTGTGGTGCTTAAAAGGCAGTGTTTGTTCTAGCACCATTCTTTCTTTCATGGCCTTTAGGCTTGGTAACACATCCCTCCCTGATGAACCTGAATGTGAGTAGTTCCTTGGACAGACCTGGAACTTTATTACTCCCTTATTGTATACATAGCATTATCCAAAAGAACATGAAAACCAGCTCTCACTATCAGAAGGAGTCTAGTAAAATCTTTCTGACACATTTTATTAAAAGGCATAAGATTTTGTGAATTATAGCTCCCTTCATCAAATGCATAGAGTGTTAAACTGATACAAGAATGAGACATGGAGGGAAGGACAGGACAGGACAGGAGAAGGGAAAGGAAAGGAGAGGAGGAGAAGAGAGAGGAAAGAAGGAAAGGAAATAAAGGAAATCCCATTCATAATACCTGATTATTTTTGCAGTCCTTGCTTTTATTTGTCCTTATACTGTTTCATGCACTTCCTTTTGTTCAAAACTCCCTCTTTTGGGGATCTCATTAACTCAATCTAACACAACTTTCTTAGATTTTCCTTCATTTCTACTTACTCATTTTCCTTCTGTCACTTCATTTTGAGTTGTTAAAAATCTACTGTTTGTGTTGAGATTTCCTAAGATAGCCTTTTGATAGAGTATTAGTTGAACCATCTTTTATTCATTGTGCTGATAAAGTTTTATTTCTCTTTGAAACGCTTACTTTAAAATCTGTAATAGAGTGTCCTGGGAGGCTAAAATGGTCTGTGATTACCTTACCTTTGTTTTTTGTCCATTAATTCATTTGCACAAAAATTGATTGATTATTCCAATGTAGGATCCATAGGAGCATTGCTGGCTGAAGATGCCATATATCACATTGGAGGAAGAGTATGGAGAGGCTATTTTAATTTTACATGCAAAGTTGTTGAAGTTTGGGATGATGCGGTTGGTAAACCTCTGGGGGCAAAGCAAACATCTGTGCTTGTTGCAGGGCCTGGTTCGCATATTAGCACAATTATTTTGTTTATTTCTTTTGCTAGTGAGAACCTGCTTCAGGTTGGATGGTTGTCTATGTAAGCATTTATTATTTATTAATCCATTTTATATGCCGCACCCTCTCCACCAAGGGACTCGGTGATGAGTCTTTCATCCAGTGTCTAAGAAAGTGCAATGTTGCTGTCCAGTATGGATTGTAGCTTATTAATAATGTCTTTGAGTGGTTTTGTTGCGGCAAACTGGGGCGATTAACCTCAGTCAGCCAGAGATTGGGACGTGAGACCACAAGGTGCAAGAGAAAACAGGTTTATTGATGCAACAGAGTTCAGAGCGTTAACACAGCAAAATCTGAACTGCCCTGGGTAGGCCCAGGACAGGGGTTTTATACCCACCTGGATTCAGGGGGTTTACACAGGCGTGTTCTTCTAAGGAAAAGGAGGTACGAGGGGAGTTTACATATCGGATTCATCATTATTGCACATTTTACAGTAATGTGTTGGAAATGTACTTTGGAAAGTTACAGAAAGAGAAGTGAAAAAGTTAGCATTAGCAATCTCTTGATACTAAGGTTTACTAATACGCTAAATGGCAGTTTCATATCTTACCCAATCTGTTTCCTTTTGTGCCCATCTCATGAAGCTCCTATACCCATCAGGTAAGGGGGCTATTTACCTACTGCCTCAGTTTGACCTATGAGCTGTAGATGACAACCAGTTTTGTTTTGTTGTGGTACTACCAGACTAAAATAGCTTTCATTATATATTTCTCTTTTTCACAACTGTTCTTAATAAATACGTGCAACTAATTTTACAAAAATAATTTTAAACATTTGCATTATCTATTTTTCCTCAGAACAGATAGAATTATTTATTAAGAGCTGCTTTATTTTCCTCCTCTGAATCAGAATCTAAGTAACAAAAGCAGTACTAAAAAGAAAAATATAAACCTATAAACTTCTACAAGTAATAAAAAGGTGATGCTAAACATCTTTGCTGCAATACATTATCCAGTTGTTTCAACAGGACAGACTAACACTGTATGTAATAGAACAAATGTTTAATGTTATTGTTTCTGTCTTGTCTGGGCAGCTATGTTTTTAACAGTGTTTTTAAAGTACATATTTGAAATATTGTAAGCCGCCCAGAATCTTTTCAGAATCAGACAGTCCTAAAAATTCAACAAACAAATAATCAGAAAAAAAATTGTCAAATTCAGTAAGCCCTCAAAGTTCTCTGAAATGATTGCAGCTGGTTTGTTCATTATGTAATAATAGAAAGCTAGTAATATTTATTTCAGTCAGGAATTCATTCCAAAGTTTTTGTGTTACTAGAAAAAAAATTATTACCTGCCAACAATCTCAAAAGTCAAAAAGTTCAAAGCAAGACTTAAGGGGGGGAAATTATGGGAGATCTTACTTTCCCATCTTATTTATTCATTTATATTTGATTTATAGACTGCTTTTGTACTTTACTGAGTAGTCATGGCAATTTGGCTTCAATTCCTCATAATCCCAGAAGACTCTTAAGGAATATATAATGCTGATTATTTAGGGTAGAAATGTCAGTATCTTTCTGAACTAGTTAGTTAGTTAGTTAGTTAGTTAGTTAGTTAGTTAGTTAGTTAGTTAGTTGGATTTATTAGCTGCCTTACTCCAAAGGACTTTGGGCAGCATACAAAACTGGAAAATCCATAAAAATGGACAAAACATCAAACCAAACAGGCAGCCTGACTAAAATAATCAGACACAATTACAAATTTTAGCAACCCACATCATTGGCCATCCTGTGTAGAAATGCTTGAAACTGAAGTTTAGCAATCTCTAAATCCCTGATTTAGATTTTTGATTAAAAATAATGCAAACTTCTTGAATTGAGTGTGATTGTTTATTTTGAGCTAATAAAACCTTTTTAATTTTGGATCATACAATTACTGTGAATATCTCTAATTAACACCGTATTTTGAACCTGTTCTTCTATAATTTCTAATGTAAGAATTTTCAAAGACAAGCAAGCATTTCAACATGCTATTATAATCTCATCCATATGTGTCAAAGACGTTAATAATAATAAATTATTGACTCTGCATGTGTGTATGTGGGCAATTTTAAAAGGTGAAAACAACTACTAGTGTGAGAGTTTCATCTTATGGTTCAGCTTTAATTACAGTGACATAGACCCACAGCTAACTCGTATGACTTTAATAATTAATAGAAGTTACAATTTAATATTCAACAAGAGGGATTATATTCTGCCCATGAAAAATGCTGCTGGTTTGGCTGTTGAATATAGAAGATTGTCTGATTTGTTTGAAGATGGCTGAACTGAGGTTAGTATTTTCCCCATTATAAATGGGAAATTGTTGATTCTTGATGCTGATGGGACTGGTTTGTCCATTTCTGTGGGGTTTAGCACAGAAATTCTTATAATAAAATGCAAAGAAAAGTGTTGTGTTGGTCAATGTTGATATATTCAATCAATCATCAGCAAGATTGCACCATTAATAAATCCCACGGTTCAGTGGAGTTTATTCTTAAAATAGCATGAACTGGAGACGACATCTTTAGTTTCATCAGTTTTTGGATTTTAATGTAGAATGGCTGTGGTATTAATGAAATAAAACGGGAGGATATGATGTACTTGTGCTGGTTGATTGTCCCTACCATAGCCAGGAGATTAACTCTCTTTGTGAACCTCTCATTCCTTTTATAGCTCAGTGAACAGAATGACTTCTGCAGAGAGCCCTGTTCCTGTTTGTTCATTCACAGGCTGCCCACTTTGAACTTGTTAGGTCGCCTCACAGCTGTAAATCAGAGAGTGAAAGAGCTGCAAGCTTACTAGAGTGTGTTCAGAAGAAAGTCTGCTCCGTGTGCAGTCAAACGTCCATCTCAATTGCTTTAGCATCTGAATGTCTCTCTAGTGTAGCTCCATGTCTGTGTAAATCTGCACAAGCAGAGCAGGATTTTGACTGATTTAAATGAGCAATTGGTACAACTTTGATAGATTGTTTCAAAGGAGAACTCGGGAAAGTCATTGCGCTTGAGTTGGGCAGACATATAAATTTGTTTAATAAATAAATAAAAAATAAAAACCTATTATTTTAGGCATGAAAAGTTGTTTTATAAACTGATTTAATTAGAGTTACTGTATATCAAGTCTTATATGCCTGCACAAACTCATGTACAGTGATGGAAAGATGTAGAAATGAAGAATAATTTTTCAGTGTTATGACTATACTGTAGGTGTCATAGTTCTATGCACTTCATATTCATAGAACTATCACATAAATTGTCATGATACATATGAGAATTTATATGGTATATGACATAAAAGAAGCACAACGTCTTGGAACAAGCATCCCGATCCAAAATTTCTAACTACATTTTAAAAATTGTTTTATAGCTTTGCAAAACTATATCAAAAATTTCTACTGAAGAATATCAGTCCATTTGTTTATCATCAAACTGACGTCTTTCAATAAGACAGTATTTCCCAAAATGTAAGATAACAAACGAAAAGCAAAATCATAGTCCTTGATTAACAACAATAGTTGGGACTGGAACATCATGTGATCATATTCCTTAGCAATGGCAGAGCCCATTCCCATCATTAAGCAATGATCATAGATTGTTAAGTGAGGACCTCCTTGCAATTCCTGCTAGCTCCCAACAAGCAAAGTCAGTGGGGAAGCCAACAGGAAGCTTCTAGTCCCAGGTGGCTTACAAACAGACTGATGAGTGAGTAAGTGATTGCTTCAACTTAGTGGATAAGAGGCTGCTACAGCAATGCCAGGGTGGCTGCTGCCAGGGGTGAGAGGACATGCAAGCAGCAACTATGGGACCACAGAAGCACAGCTGGGCCAGAGGTGGGAGCTACTGGGGGGGCAGGAGGACATGCAAGCTTCAGGAAGGTTGCACACACCTCCAAAAGGACTACATGCAGTCATAGAAACAAGGCCTACATGGTCGTCAGCAGCTGCCTTACAAAGAGCCAAGGCAGGAACATATTGTCAGCCACAGGAGGAAGAAGAGGATAGAAAGCTGTAAACAGCAAAGTTTCAAGGTGCTGATTATCATCTTCAAAGCGCTCCATGGCACAGAGCCTAGTTATTTGCGGGATCGTATCCTGCCCAACACATCCCTTCGGCTGATTCGCTCACACAGAGAGGGACTCCTCCGGGTGCCGTCCACTAGGCTGTGCCAGCGGGCGACGCCCAGGGGAAGGGCCTTCTCTGTGATGGGCCCGACCCTCTGGAATGACCTTCCCCCTGATATTAGAACAACCACGGACCTCCGCTCCTTCCGTAAGAAGCTCAAAACCCACCTGTTCAATCTAGCCGGCTTGGCCTAATTCCAGCTCTCCCACCCCAGCCTGTATTTTTAAATTTTGGTCTTAGGCTTAGTTTTTAATTTTTATAAATTTGTACAGGGGTTTAATGTTTAATTTGTTTTTAACTATATTTATGATTATTTGTAAGGTTTTTTAATTCGGTATCTGTACACCGCCCCGAGTCCCTTCGGGGAGAGGGGGTGGTCTAGAAATCAAATCAAATAAATAAAATAAATAATGATGATAGAGATAGAGTACAGGGTGGCAGGGTAGCAGAGTGACCAAAAGGGCAGATGTAGGAGGGAGATTAGACTGATGGGGAGAAGTTGAAGTGCACTTTATAGTTGTATATGTGGAGAGTAAGGATCACATGATGTCATGCTTTACAGAAACATTGCTTAGTGATGAAATTTCAGTCCTAATTACCATAATTAACCAAGGACCACCTGTATTTTGTTGACAAAATAAATGAAGCAAGCCCAAAATGTTGATATCATTTGATAATTCAGACTTACTTTATGTATCAGCACGAAGCTCTGGTAAGATTCTCTGCCAAAAATCTGCAAAAAATAGGAAAATCATAAAGGATAAATACTTTTTCAACATAAATATAAGCTCGTTATTACTTGATTAAATATTTTGTTCTTAGTTGTGACTACATAATAATGCTAGAGTCAAAAGACAAGATTATCCAAAATTATTCCAGAAACATTTCAAGTAAACAGCTGGAAAACTTGACCCCAGGCAAAAAAAAAAAGGTGGAACAAAGCAGAGAAAAGACTGCATTTTAAAAAGGTCAATAAGTCAGTCAGAATCTAATAGTGTTTTATGTATATATTCCACATCTTTTTACAAATGTTTGCGGACAACCCAGGTTGTGCTAGCTAAGAAAAACCAAACAAGCCTTTGTTGCTGATGAAAGAATAAGATTTCTAAGTGAACTTCAGTAACAATTGTTTGATTAATTAATTCATCTGGGCTATAAAAATCTGAATAATCAAAAGATGGCAACAGGAAACTCAGTTTTTTTGTATTTTCTTCACTGTTCATTTAGTGATTGTTGGATTATTTTTGTCTAAATGTGGTTATCATAGATTACAAAGAAAGAATATTTGCAAATATCAGTATTAGTGTTTGTGAGAATGAGACATTAGATTACTATACTATAGAGTAGCAAAATTAGTTGCTTAGAATATCCTTTGTTTCAGGTTTTAAACATCTCTAAATACCAATAATGGGACTAATTTTAAAAGGATTATTGATAGGTGACTTCCATGCTGATTAGGAAAATATTTTGTATATAAAGGAAGATAACTTCACAATTGCTTTCTTCCTTTTATCTTTAATTTCAATTCTTCCTCCATTTATAATTTTCATAGGAGCAGAAGGTAAAGCAGACTTGAGGCCTTAAGGAATTTTTCATTAGTGCAGATTATGACTGCTTTCAAAGACATTAGAAGCCACAGGTTTTTTTTGAGAGCAAAGTTGTTATAATGGAAACATTTATCGGTTCAGCATTCACTGAACACACTGATTAATGATATCTAAGAATCTTACACAAAAATACTTTATGTAACAGGTTTTTTATGCTTCTAACTATGATAATGTTTTCAATAAGAGCTGATAATTCTGACCTGGTCTCTTAACATGAGTTATTTGCCTTACTCAGATTAATAACTTCACCTGTGGATAAAGCTCATCTAAATTGAAGGGCTACAGCAGTGACTGATTAGGGAAAAATCTGTCACACTACCCAGAAGAAAATATTGCTGCAAGGGTCATTAGGGGGAGCATCTTGGGAAATTTTTGCTTGATTTATAAACAAAGTAAATTCGCCTTTCCCATCAAAGAGAGATTGGGAGTGCAGTTCCCAGAATTCCAGAAGTTTAATTCCCAGGGGTGCTAATTTGTAACAGGGTGAACTAGACATCATAGCTGTCAGCAATTGAATGCATGAGCTATGCACCTCTTCTTTTCTTCAGTAACATTGATTATGCAAAACACATCGTGAATAATGGATTTATGGAGCTCCCTCCTGGGGAAAACAGTAGGTAAATCTTATGCTGCCCAGTTTGGCAAAACAGCTTAGGACATGGTGGTCTGCATAAACAATTGCAACATGAACTTGCTCTAGGACGGTACCGCTGTATAATTAGTGACAATATTAACGTAATGTAACTCTTGACATAATTACTTTATTGTTATATAACTAAATGCCGCCTTGTTAATGTTTTCTTATTTTTCGTGGATTTAGCTTTGCTGGGCTTTTATCATATTGTATGGCTTTAGCAACACATTATCAATTGCTTTTACTATATTTTTGTTCTGTGTACTGCTTTGGCTTGACTGGCAGTAACAGCAGTATAGAAGCAAAATTATTAAATTATTATATTCTAAATTTAATGTTTGGATTTGAGTAGCATATACTTTTACTAAATTATTGTTGTTGTTATTATTGTTATTATTATGTTACCCCATTCTAAAAGCTTTTACACTTTTACCAACTAACTTTACTAACAATCCACCCTCTCTCATTTCATTCACAAGCATCCTCACCAAGTGAGAACCTTTCAATTAGCAACTCCAATTAAGTTGGCTTTTCCTTATCAGGCTGCCCTGGTATGTAGGGCAAGATGAGAGTCAAGTCAAGCCCCTCCCATAGATCTGCCATGAGCTTTCCAGAAACTTGAAGTAATAGCTCCCTAGGCAGGAAATGGAGTCCTTGGGAAGGGGGGAAAGATTTACAGAGGAAACTGCACAAGCCTTCATGAGTTAGACTGGACATCTTACAGCCTGAAGGTTCATTTTATACAGGTGGTCCTCAATTTCCAACCATTTGTTTAGTGACTATTTGTAGTTACAGTGGCACTGAAAAATTGACTTCTGACTGTTTTCAAACTTGCAACCGTTGTAGCATCCCCATGGTCACATGAGCAAAATACAGTTGCGTGGCAACTGGCATGTAATTATGTGATCACCTTCTGTGACCTTCTGACAAGCAAAGTCAGTGGGGAAGCCAGATTCATGTGACTAACTTAACAACTGCAGTGATTCACTTAACAACTGTGGCAAGAAAGGTTGCAAGATGGGGCAAAACTCACTTAACAAACGTCTCACTTACCAACATAAATTCCGGGCTCAATTTTGGCTGTAATTGAGGGCTACCTCACTATATAAGCAAGGTATATTCATACAGTAATTTTTTGAATCAGCTCACCAAACTATTTGTATCTCTTTTTCCAAAATGAATCAATACTGGGCAAAGTAGTAGATGCATAACATGAACCCTGCAGCCTGCTTCTCACTCTAATTCTCATCTTTGCTCTTGTTAAACTAGTTTACATGTACTTGTTTAATCGCCTCTAAGTAAGAGTTGATTTGAGATACACACAGAGAGAGAGAGGCAAAAGCTGAGATTGAGTTGATGAAATCTGTTGAAAATCTACATTTTTTTCCTGTGATTCTTTTTTTTTTTTTTTTACAAAATAATAAGATTTCCTACACCCACCAGAAACTGCAATTCAATTTTTGACTTCGGGTAGCTGTTTGTTACATTTCTTTGTGAATGTTCTTTCATTAAGGATCAAGCAGTGAAATGTTCAGATAACTAAAAGACAGAACAAAAGTTGTAAAAGAGCTTACTCTGCCCTTCATTACATAGTGAAAGGCTATGTGGGGGAAAAATTGTTAATGAAAAAGTTCAGACTGTGAGCTAAACCTTCTGTTAATCAAACCTTCTGTTGATCCCTTTCCAGAATTTTCCAGAAAACACATTAGTTGCTATAGAAATCTAGCCTATTAGAAGTATTCCTACCTAATTTCTGTTCCTGATGAAATAAATCTGTGCGGTATGATTCAGCCCTGCAATTTGTTTTCTACTTTGCAACGTTGTGTGTGACGTTTCAGATTAAATTTGGGAAAGACTATCTTTGAACAGAGACTAACCATTTTATCAGCTTTGCTTTGTCAAGCACCCGCACACAATGAGTAGAACAGCAGGGCAGCTACTATGCAGGGGGAAAAAAGATCTGGAAACAGAAGATTAAACTAAGAGTGAAATGGTAGCCAGAAGAGATACGAGAGGAAGAAAAGAAAAGGGTTTTTTTTTTTTTAAAAAAAGAGGAGATGGGGAGAGAAAGAATGAAAAAGAATTTTACACTCAGAAAGAACACTTGAAAGAAAAAAAGATTATAAGAAATCAACAAACTGCAGTAGGAAAAGCTGCCTTCTAAGGTTCTTAAATTTGGTTTTTATTTAGTTGGATCAAAAGTAAACACCCTTCTAGCTTTTGTAGAACAAACAATACCAAATGGCTCAGGAAAATAGTGATATCTTTTTTGGCTTTCTCCGGTATGCTTCAGCTACCCAGTGTTAAACATCCATTAGAAGGTCTCTGGTATGTGTATTTGACTCACAATGAACCATCTGAAATTCTTGTCCAATGGAAGCTTCTGTGTTTCTGTAAAAACAGAGCAACAGTTATTGTATCTCTTCCAATCCAGAGTGCTCAGAGTGAGTTCAGAGTCCAGGGGGATAATGTAGCATTGTTAGAAGCTCTGTGCTAAGCTGCTCAGTGAAGGTCTATTAGTTGGTACTAAAAGTATCCATTAACTGAATATTATGTGGAAGATAAGAGATCATGTAGTTATAATAGTATAATAAAAGTAAAAAGTGTCCATTAAAAAGTTAGACTGTAAAAATGTAGGTATTTTGATAGGAATGTATTGGTCACTTACCTAGATGCATTACTTAATCAAGATACACAATATATAAGTATCCAATCGTTACTAAATGTATAATTAGTAAATGTATAATTCTTGATGATATCTAAAAAGCAAACAAACTCTATTTCATTTATTTTTTAATTCCTGCAGGGTTTGTATATGCCCTGCAGAGCAGACCTAGTGAACAAATTACAGGAAGTCCTCGACTTACGACCACAATTGAGCCCAAAATTTATGTGACATTGGTTAAGTGAATTTTGCCCCATTTTACGACCTTTCTTGCTATAGTTGTTAAGTGAATAACTGCAATAGTTAAGTTAGTAAGAAAGTTGTTAAGTGAGTCTGGCTTCCTCGTTGACTTTGCTTTTCAGAGGGTCACAAAAGTTGGTCACATGATCTCAGGATGCTGCAACCGTCATAAATATGAACCAGTTGCCAAGCATCTGGATTTTGATCACATGACCTTGGGGATGCTGCAATGGTTGTAAGTGTGAAAATAGGTCATAAGTTACTTTTTTTCAGTGCCGTTGTAACTTTGAATAGTCACTAAATGAACTGTTGTGAGTCAAGCACTACCTGTATAAGATTTCAGTATGGGAAACCACACATTACAGCCACTGCAGACAATACAAACACCATCCCTCATCACTTGTGTCTTGACTGTAATGTTTAATGGCTGATCTTGGCTAAGAATCAAGATGTACAGTATGCATCTTGTTTGTCTTTTGGTTAATTACCCAGTGTCAGAGGAAAGAGCACAATAATACCTCCAAATGACAAGTCAGCCAAAATGCAAAGTTTGCAAGCATATGAAGTAATGAATAAAGAACATCTTATTTCAAAACCTGCACCACAATAGGCAAAAAGCCATTTTCCTGACTTTTGCTTTCAAGCAAATTATGTTATAGCTATAGCTTGGGAGAACAGTATTTGAGTAATTTGAGAGGCTGTCACAAAGAAACGGGAATCAACTTATTTTCCAAAGCACCAGAAGGCAAGACAATGAATGGAAACTAATCAAGGAGATAAACAACCTGGAATTAAGGAGAAACTTAACAGTGAGGACAATTAACCAATTTTGTTGTATTTAAGTACAATGACAATAAAGATTATACTTAATTAACCAGTGGAACAGCTTGCCTTGTTTCATCACTGGAGGTTTTTAAGAAAAGACTGGACACCCACCTGTCTGAAATGGTATAGGGTCTCCTGCTTGAGCAGGGGGTTGGACTAGAAGACCTCCAACATCCCTTCCAGCTCTATTCTGATTAATGCCTAGACAGCTTCTGATCTTTTATGTTTTGTGACTTGATTTGAAGAACAGAGGTAATTTAATATTTTCCCTTTTTGTTTGATTTCATACAAGTGGGTGGTGATGTATGTGATTATTTATTTATTTTCCCTTTCCCGATGATGCATGCTGTGGATTTTCACCACCATCAAAACTTGGGGCTTTCTTGGTCAAGTAATTAGAAAATCTAAGTGTGTAAGGTTAATGCATTCCACAAACCTCAGATTCCAGGTACGATCACTAGATTTCTTGATCTTTTTATCTGTATCAAGCATGACCAATGTTCACATTAGCTAGAAGATTAATGAATCAGATAGGGGAAGGCTGACTTACCTCAATAATACAAAGCAGCTGCAAGGTATCATTACATTACATTTATTTATAGTGGTAAGTTCATAGATGCTGTTTTCTAAATGTGAAAGCACAGCTTAAGTTCATATTCCTGTTCTCCTAGAATTAACCTCAGATTCAATTGCAAACATGAAGTGCATTCATTAAAACAAAATAAAAATTCTCCCATTAAGAAGTTACAGTCCATATGACCTTGGTAGCCAATCAGAAGATCTTAAATTTATTTCTTGGTCTTTTTCATTAGTATGCATATGGCAAATTCAGAGTTTATCTTAGTTGATATTTTATAGATTTTTCAATAGATTCACAGAATATAAAATAAAACAAATGCCTATAACTTAACCAGTTTGGCATTAATGCCAACAAAATTGACATTAAAGTCATTGTAAAATAATAATGTAGCTTCATTCTGTTTAGCATAATCAATTTAATAATTGTCTTAACAGAATTCAGAACATAGTAGAAATGTGGCAGAATATTTGTCATTTAAAAGCTACTGAATTAAACAAGAAAATTACTTAGTTTAGAACAAGAATGTAAATATGGACAAGATGTAGAAAAAATTTATAGACAGGTAGATTATGAACAGCAGGGACTAATAATTACTAATGGCCTATAATTATGGCTACTTTAAAAAAAGATCAATTTTAACATTTATTTGTTTAATGGTGTTCAAAATACATTTAATGAATAAATAGTAATCATAACTATGAAGTTAGAAATAATACTGTTAAAAAAGAATCCACTTGTCCTGCCATGAATAAAAATGAATTGTAAATATGAGACTAATGTCCCTACGAGATAAAATGAATTCCAACATTAAGAACAGTACAATAATGTTTTGGGTGTCTTGCATTTCTGTTGTTGCTGGAATCCAATTCACTATTTAAAATGTTTTGGAAACTGTGGGAAGAATGTGTAATTCCTTTTTAGTGTTCAGAATTTAGGAACATTACCCCAAACTTCAATCATTGTAATTTAAATCAGATAGATCCCGGATAATTTTGGGTAGTCTTTAAGGCAAACAATCTCTTGATGTTCCAAAAGTGTTTCAACATTTGACACTGTGTTTATTTAAATGTAACACTCACACATTGGGGGGGGGGGGGATAAGGAAAGATATGTAGGAATTTTGTTCTAAGATTATACACTCTTTGAAGATTTTGCCATCTCTGTTCCTGATGTTAGTCTAATAATTGCACTTTGAAGGCATGTAACAGAGTTGAATGTGTTCTACTTATAGTAACAACCAGCATTGATTTGCTGTCAGAGAACATAATGAATGCCAAGGTTATTGTTACATTGTTGCTAAAGTACATCTTCCTTTGAATTGCTTTCTTTCCAGGTTGTTCCTTTTATTTTATGTTAGTCTATTTCCTATTCTGGACCTGAGATTATTTTAAATTGGCACAGAGTTCATAGATGTAGATCTAGCGGTATAAAATGTTCTGCTACCGAAATACTTATTATCCTGATATTTACAATAGTTGCTGTAGTGATATCAGAATTACTTCAAATTCTACTGAACCCCCCCCCCCCCTCCTCAGCCTTGACATGGCTATGGATCTTTTGTGCTCTGAGGAAGATGAGAGTTATGCCAGAGGTTCAGTCACACTAGACAGATCTTATCAGAGGAACCAGGTGAAGTGCCTCTCCCATAGATTGCCACTCAGGAGGGTATGTTCTGGATTGCATCAGTTAAAGACTTTCCACTGATGGGATCCAGGAAGAAAGTCTTCTTTGGTGTTTCTTCCACCCATTGGGACATCTTACCTCCAGATTGAGTCAGCTCCCCCCACTTTTCTGGTCTTCTGAAAACGGTTGTGAGTATGTGTGGCAACCATTGCATATAAAGCAGTGTGTGTAAATATTCCCCCTACAAAGACTTGATGCAAAATAGTACAGAATTGAAACCAGGGTCCCAGCCCTCATTCTTCTACGGGTAGTCCCTTGACTTAACTACCACAGCTAGGACTGGAACTTCTGTTGCTACGCAATGTAGTCATTAAGTGAGGTATGCCTGATTTTTTTTAAATCACCTTTTTGCCACAATTGTTAAACAAATCACACAGTCATTAAGTGAATCCAGGCTTCCCCCCTTCCCTTTGCTTGTCAGAAGCCCCCTTGGAAGATTGCAAGTGGTGATCACATGACCTCAGGATGCTGCAGCCATCCTAAATACATTCTGGTTCTCAAATGCCCAAATTTTGATGATGTGACCATGGGGAGGCTGCGACAGTTGTAATGTGAGGACTGGTCATGTCACTTTTTTCACCACTGTTATAACATTGAACAATTGCATGGTCATAATTTTAGGACTACCTGTACATGTTTTACAGTGAACTCTTTCTCTGTTGACCCTTAAATTTGATTAATTCTTAATCAGTTTTAATAGTCAATAATTGCATTCTTAGCTACAATATATTCTTAACTGCTGACATAGGATTCATTGTTTCATTATTGTTCTTGTTGCTTATGATTATATGGGGTTAACATGAACTGGGATGAGAATCATGGCCAATGATGAGCCACTCGTGGTACTTTCTCTTAGAGTGTGAGAGCCAGTTAAACTCGTAGTATCACTATATTCCTTCATTCTAGCTATATAGGTACTCTGACTTGGCTGGAAACCAATATGTAGCTAAAATATATTTGAAAGCTCTTTAATCCATTAACTATATTTATGTCAGTCTGTTTTTACTTTTCTGAGATAGTCCTAAGATTCTAGTCTTTTGGGAGCTGAACTTAAGTATGTCATTAACAAATTGAACTATCCCCATGCTCTCTTCTTTTTGTCATTCATTGGGGCCCAGCTGTCTGGACATTCCTTTTCATTTCTCTTCCCAGAGAATATAACGAAATTATTAGCGTATGTCCCATGCAAAGAATATTCAAATGATTTTACAAAGTTTTAGAAAGTAATACCAAGCAACTATTTTAGGTGTCAGATTTAAAGCTAATGAAAAGCCATGCATGAAACAAGTACATAAATCAGCCCACTAAAACAGCTTTGTAAATATTTATGTTCTCTGCACACTCCATTTCATGCTTGCTTCCTTTTCCTTCACCTCTTGAATTTCCTGTTTTTAGATTATGCCTATGACCGGCTTTAGTTATCTACCTGACATTGCTTAATTAGTTACTACTTCCTCTGGTATCATTTACATTAATCCTAAATCTTTACAGACTCTTTAAGTACCTTAAAAGTTAGATGCAATTTTTAAACATGTCTCAGTAGGACTGATGTAGGAGGACTCCACATGATCAATTTCCTGCAGGAGAGAATGGCCGGGCAGCCTGGCAAAAGGCCAGTCGGCACTGTTGGTGAAAGGGCTCTGGAGGCCATCTTCTTGACTTTTCTGACATCAGTTGCTGTTTCTTCAAGTGGCTTTAGGCTCGGTGGCCCAGATTGTCAATAATTCTTTGTTTCTTTGAGGCATGAGAGAGGTGGTATTCAGCCAGTTCTGGCGGGTTCTGGCAAACTGGTAGCGGAAATTTTGAGTAGTTTGGAGAACCAGCAAATACCACCTTTGGCTAGCCCATCCCCCACCTATTCACTGCTTCCTGAGTCCCAGCTGATCAGCTGGGTCTTTTTCTGTTGCCCTGCACAGGAGAACCGAGCTGGAAAGCAGGTTAGTGGGGTGGGATGGAAACGGAGATTTTGCAGTATCCTTGTCCTATTAGTAGGGAGGTAATGGGGATTTTGCAGTAACCTTCCACTGCCATGCCCCCCAAGCCACACCATGCCCACCAAGCCACGCCCACAGAACCAGTAGTAAAAATTTTTGAGTCCCACCACTGGGCGTGGGAATATTGGCATTTATGAGGACAGGGTATTTGAATGAGGGTTTGGCAGAATCTAAGCAAGGAGAAGACCATTTTGGGAAAGATGACATTAGGCTTGTTTTTTAAATTATTTGTATGCATATTTCTCACCTATGAAAAAATGGGCAAGCCATGCTTGGTTTTGCCTGCTTGTTCAGAATAATTTAATCTGCCTAAAACATCTGTTTCTGACAGAAAACAATGGTTAAAAAGACACATTGGACATGACTACTGTTATTTGTAGGAATAGTAGTCATGTTTCCAACAGTGTTCAGGAATCCTAATAGCACCACTGTTTTTTATTGTGTCCCTACTACATACAGAAGGCTAAAAATGTATTGCTTTCTGGGATCCGGTTACCGAATTCATATTTGAGGAAAGAAAAGAGACTTTATAGCCCACATCCATCTCTTCTGCTACAAAGGTTTCTTGGGCCTCATGGTTTCCACTTGGAGTGGACAAGCTGTGATTAATTATTTCCTGTCCGTGTTTCTCTGTATGCACGCTCTTTTTTGAAGGGACAAAATCAGTGCCTTCACCTTAAGAATGAAGAGTTCTTTCCTTTAATTTCCACCACACCACCCCCAAATTGGCTAAACATTTCAGCCCCACCCATTCCATAGATATCATCCATTGCAGCCAAATTCTCTACACTTTTCAGCCAGGGAATCCAATTATTAATTGATTTTAAGAAAAGTGCATCTTTCACCACAAACATTATTCCCCTCCTTGACCGAAAGCAACATTCCTGGTGCACGTCACCCTGTCAAGGCCATTGCCAAAATTCCCAGAAATTGTGGCTGGAAGATGCCAGGATAGGAAAGTCTGCCTTCCATAGGTCAAATGAATTTCCCCTTTGTCACTTACATATGCATATTTTATGAGTCACATGTTAGGAAGTATAAATCCCAAATAATTCACAAGATTAAAGCTCAGGCTGCTTCTGGGAATATGAAGGCTCAGGTCCTACATTAAAAAATTCATAGTGAAAATCACATTGCCCCCTTGGTAGTAAGACTGAATGTCTCTTTGTTGGCTATTGCATTGTCTCAGGAAGATGGGGAATCCTACCCTTGTCACTTTCTAATAGGATAACATAAAAACTGTTCCAAGACTAAAAATAATATTTTGTTAACAACCCCTCAGTCTTTCATACTCCTCGACACTGGCTAATTTCCCCCTAATAACTCATTAAAATTCACAGTGACTTTGTAGTCCTACTCTAATAGCTCTCCACTGAGGCAGGAACGGTGAAGGTGAGAACTGACAAATGGATGTAATTTTCTTCCTGCCCCCTCTTTCAGGTTTTATTATCCCGGCTTCCATCCTTTGAGGGCTATCCAGATGATGAGAGTGGCCAAGTTGCAGTTCCACCAGGACATGTTCTCTCAGGCCCTTGAAACCCTGAAACAGGTCAGTTTTGCTCACTGGTTCTACATTCTCTTTCCTCCTAATTGTTTCTCCTTGACTGCATTTCTATAACCTCCCTGCTCACCTCACTTTCCACATGTCAGTCAGCAAGCACTCTCCCGCTTTTTTACATCTACGCCAGCCCCGGAGGCAATGGCTACAAAGTGAGTTGCTTACAGTTTCCAGGAGAGACTTACTTTAATAGCAGTGGTTGGTAATTACTGTTCCGTATCTGAGGGGGTGTCATTAATCACCCCAAACCTAGAATGGCAAATAGCTATTAAGTTGGATGAACAAGAGACTGTTTCAGTACCTTAATCTGCTTCTCCTTTTTAAATATTGATCATGTTCTGCATCTCACTGAACAGGGAAGGGAAGGTAAATAGTAGTGGAAATGCTTCCTTTGATCATGAACTAGTAAGAGTTCTGAAACTCACCTGAAATATTTGGGATGAAATCCTGATGAAAAAAATGAAGAGGACAATCAAAACCCGGGTGCATTAAGTCGTGAGCGCTTTTAATTCAGAGTTGACCACTGTGAAGAATGTGTATTATTAAAAGATCTGATCGGAGGAAATTTCTTCATATGAATTATTTGTAAGCTAGTTCAGAATAGCAATGCATTCTACGTACATAATCTGCTCATCATTACTGAAAGGGAATACGTTAGTAACTAACTTGTTTCTGAAAGCAGCGCATGTTTTCCAGTGATGATTATTTTGTTAACAATTTATTCAGCTAAACAGCATTCTGAAACCAAATCTGTAAAAGTAAAAATAACTTCCTGTGGATAAATTACTATAGGTAATTAAATCTATTAGCTTGTTTAAACTTAAAAAAAAACATTTGAGGAGAAAAAGAAATAAAATTTTAGTTATGTGGCATAAAACATGTTGGTTGCACATGAATGGTGTCCTATAAGTTCATTGATGCCGGCCTGAACTTGTCTCAGCTGGCTGCTCCTTATTTGCAGTTTCTTCTAAATTTGTGATAGATTTATAAAATGTACCAGACCTTCTGGAAATGTCACTGTATATATAAAATATATTTGCTTGAGTTACATAGCTTTGTGACAGCTGCCTTATGTAATTCCCCAATTGATTCTTTGTAAAGTTTCACATATTGTAGTTTACGTTCCAGTTTCCTGTTTAAGGATGTAAAAAAAAAGTTTCTAAAATTAAACTAAACCATTACCATATAATGCTTTATCTGAGATTGAACATCGATTGTTATCAGATTCTTTTTATGCTTCTGTCTTATTTGTTAGGCTTTTGGCCTTTCTCTCACTGAGCTTAAGATGGTGTGTTTTCTGCCCCTTTACAAATAATCATTTAAGAATGAGCAGCATTAAGCTATACACTTCTTACACACATATATATGTGTGTGTGTGTGCGCGCGCGCACATGTGCATGCGCACACAGATGTACATATATAAATAAAATGATTTTTTGAAGTAATTGCAAAAGTAATTTAAGTGTTAAGATGCTAGACTACTAATTGCAAGATTGAAATTCCAATGCTACCTGGGCATAGATGCCCATTTGATTGGCATCTGGTGGCATAACTTGTACTGGACCTGCATGACAGATTACAGTCCATAATCTTCAGTGAAGATGCCTTCATGCTTCAGCAAATTGATTCGGGATAATAGTAGTAATAATACTACTGATACTACTACTACTACTACTACTACTACTACTACTAATAATAATAATAATAATAATAATAATAATAATAATAATAATAATAATAATAATAATAATATTGAAAGCAGATTTTGAGGTATAAATAGCTGTGACAAAGTGTTATAATTAAAAATAAAGTTTTTGGTTAATTTCATGTTATTTCATAACTGTTATTTCTTTCACATTTAATTGATTTTGACATCTAGTAGCTTCACTTGATAGAATTGTTGAATTCTAAGTCTGACATGGTATTACTGAGTGATCATTTCACTGCCCCCCTGGAAGGCATCCGTCCATGTCAGTGTTGCAATCTAGTTTTGCCTGTGATTAGAGAAATAGATTCCTAGCACACCTTCTGGAGATTAAAGTACTTTTTATCTTGGATTTATCCTCATAAGTCCTACACTGAACTGTCACCTCCAAAGACTCTCTACAGTTAAAGATATTTTAATTACATTTTTTCAAACTTCGAAAGATTGGTTTGGTGATCCAAAATAGACAAAGGGCAGATGTTATGTTTCGATATGAAAACCCTCCGCAAAGTGTACAGAAAAATTGTTGTGAATTTTATATCACACAATATGCCAAGACTATTATAAATGATTGGAAATCTGTAAGAATGCAGTAAGTCCTCTGCTGAGCCATTAAGCTCTTACCCCAAAGCATGTATATTCCACCTATATTAGTTCCCTGCTATAAAGGGACATAACCTAGATGTATCTGCCCCAGAATGACAGGCATCCCTTTCCAAATAGATTGTATTTGAACTGGTTCCTTCCAGCTTGCCCTATACATTATTTACTGTATGTGTGATGCAAATAACACGAGTGTAGCCTTCCTTGGCATCTCTAAGAAGCCTTCGTGTAATTGAGGGATAAAGTAGAAACCGAAACAATTTCCTCAATATCCTGGCCTTTGCTTTGAAGCCCATTAGCACGATGGACTTTGCTTTCCTCTTTCATCCTGACTGAGCAGAAGAGAGGCATATTTGCATACCACTACATGTGTCTCTGATGTTAGGTATCCTGTTCAATCCAAATGCAAATTAGACATAAAGGAATGTGCTGGGCTTTTACTTGCACTTCCTTATCAATGACCTAATGAGGTTTACATTCTTGGAGAGAGAAGCAGTGTGGTTTTTCATACTACGCTGAATATCCTATTTGTTTGGGTAGCTCATAGTTAAGTCCTTTCATTATTGAGCACTCTTCATTCTATAGATCTCAATGCTAACAGAAACCTTTTTCAGATCATGGAGGGAACACACAGCAGGGCCAGTTCCATAATGCTCCTCTTATATTACTAAGCTGAATTACCTTGAAAAGTACACATATGTTTAACCTAAACATATCCCAAAACAAATTTATAGAGGCCAAGCAAACCAGAACAGTAAATTCCATAGCAATTTGGATAAACTGGCGGAAAAGAGCTTGCATTGTTATGGACTATATGAAGAGGCAAGCTGAAGTGACAATCGATGGCTAGCGAAGTTGCAAATTGTTTTTTAGAAATAAAATATTCCAGATGGAGATATTTAGAGGCATACCATCAAGGATAACAGAATGCTTTTCTTCTGTATTTCTTCTGCATTTCAGACTTACGATCTTATGAAAGTGACTCATGGGACAGAGCACAGCCTCATGCAGGACCTGATGATACTTAAAGAAGAGTCGGAGGCTGGCATGCTGTTAAAACAAAGATAAAGATGACGTGCAAGGCACAACCTAGCAGAAGGACAACAAAAAGGAGACTCCAAAGAAAACAAGTATCTTCCTTAGCCAAACACATGGCAGTAAAATCGTCATATATATTGAGTAGATTTCCTTTGATCTGAACACTGCAAAGAAAAATAGTCTGATTGTTTTGTTATGTAAGCTGCACATTATTACTTTTGCTAATTCTACAAATGAAAATTCTCAACAGTCCAGTCAGTAATTCCAGCTGGAAGTGGGTTGAAAAAACACCAGGAAAATTCCAAGCTACAATTTGGTTGTAATTGAAAGTATAGGAAATGCTCGTTCGTGTAAGTGCATTATTAGATGGGTATAAATTAAGAATCATACATCCAAATATATCATACATCCAAATTGCAAATATTTGAATTTAGTTTCATCAGCCCCCTTTTGCCTTATCCTAAATTGCTCCCTCTTTTTTGAAGTGTTATCATTTCCAAGTATGCAATGATTTGCTTTGTTTATTTTAGATGTATTTTTATCCCCCTTTTATTGATTTTTATAAATACTTCAAGATGATAAACAAAGCTAATATTTCCTTCTCCTGTTTTCCCACCACAACAACCCTGTTAGGTGGTTGAGAGAGAATGACTGGAGTCTGGACCAAAGTCACTGAGCTGGTATTCATGCCTAAGGCATGACTAAAACTCAATTTCCTTGCATTTCATAATCCTTGCATATTAGTTGCATAGCATGCTTATTGTTCGATTACTAATCATGGAAACTATAGATCCAACCTAGATGCAAACTTCTAACAGTGTAATTTGTTAGTGATTCTGAGTGATTCTGCCCTGAGTGATATATCAGCATCAGAAGGAGGAGAGAGAGAGGAAGGAAGACAGATAGAGCAACAGAATCAATTTATTCCCAAATTATTTGTATTTTTCCCATCTAGTAATACTGCGGTAAGCCCACAGATACAAAAGTTCTCCAAATGTCTATCAGCCAGCAACAATTGCAGTTCTCTGTATATCTCTTACTGAAGACATTCCATTAAATGGGAAGTTTTTATTTGTGAATAAGTATACCTATAATTGTGTAGTTAATTTGTCTTTCCAACACTTAAGTACTCAGTCTTGCATTCTTGTCCAATTTGGTCCATCTTGTCCAACAAATTTTATATTCATTTATTTTGGAAAAAAATGGGCTAGTTCTTACCAGATGGGAGAAAATACCTACATGATTCCCATTCTGATCAATGCTTTTTCTAGATTTGACTTGAAGCAAATCTCCAGGAGAGCAGAGATTCTCATAACAGAGTTTCTTGTATTGAAGAATCCTGTGACTGAACTTGACATTGTACATGACTAGAAACTGAATCTTAGATTCGGAATAATGTGTAACACATCCTGGAAACTACAGTGTAAAATGCATGTTCTGAAGGCAGATCATTGCTTGTTTTCAACAAGAACATTGCTCTGTACTTTCTTCCCCTCCCCCTCCCTTTCTTTCCCCCATCCATTTTCTCACTTAAAATGCACACTTCAAATCTGCCAGACAAAATCTGCTCACTTAAGTTTCAGTCCTCTGAAAAGAAAGCTGTAGCTCATTAGTCAAAGACATGCTTTGCGTGTGGGAGGCCCTAAGTTCAATTTCCTGGCATTTCCAGGAGCATCAGGAAAAATTCTTGCCAGAAACCCTGTAGAGATTGTTAGCATTGATGTTGCTGAGCAAGATGGCTCAAGATTCTCACTCAAGTATCAGGCTGTTCAAAAGTTCCCAGCAATCAATTCTTGGAAGGATTACAACTTTATGACAAGAATAAAATTCTGGGGGCCTTAATTTTTAATTCTTAAATGTTATGTCCATTCAAACAGTAATTTGAAAACATTTATGACAATACAGTGAAAATGCATTTCAGGGGAAATGAGAACTCTGGACATAATTCAGAATGGCAACTCACAAATGCCAATACAGGAGTGTAATCTCTTCTGAACTTTTGAGTGAGTTACAGCAAGGAAATTTAATGCACTTCCCTGGCCCAACATATGCATGGCTCTTCTAGCTGTGGAACAGAGAGTGATCAAAGACTGGGTTATGTCAACCACCCTGTCATAAGCATCTTTCTTTTTAGCACAATAAACATTATTGGGAGAAAAACCCAAATTGGGTTGTGTATGATTGCACTTGACATGCAGATAATTGCATGCACATTTAGTCTTCAACTTACAACTATTCATTTAGCGATGCAAGTTACAATGACTTACAACCAATCTATCATAGTGTTCACACAATCAAATGATCACAATTTGGGCATTGATTCCAGGTTGACTCAGCCTTCCATCCTTCCGAGGTCGGTAAAATGAAGACCCAGATTGTTGGGGAAAATATGCTGACTCTGTAAATCACTTAGAGAGGACTGTAAAGCACTATGAAGTGGTATATAAGTCTAAGTGCTATTGCTATTTGCAACCAGCGTGTGTTTACAATGATTGCAACAATTTTGTGATCAGCGTTTGTGACCTTCCCATTTGGTTCCAACAAGCAAAGTCAATGGGGAAAGCCAGATTTGCTTAATGACTGCATGATTTACTTAACAACTGTAGTGAATCATGATGAAAAGTCATACAATTATACACGACTCACTTAACAACAACCTTAGTTAGCAATGGAAATTCTGGTCATAATTGCATTATAAGTTGAATGCTACCTCTATGCAGTTAACATACATACTTTGGAGAGGTTCTGAGGAAAGTAAGAACATTTTGTGGAGATAAACTTCCTATCTCTACATATAGACACTGCAGTCTTCTTGAATTCTTTAACTATGTAGACCACTCCAGGAAATGGACTCAAAAGAAAGGCTAAAATTAGTTTTATTGAGATTGGTTATATAACAACACAATCTTGCAAACCTGATTGTTCTATACCTCTTCCTCCTTATATTACAGTGAATTAGGAAGGCATCTGCTTGAGCTATTTCCAAGTGTTAACTCATTCTGGACTTTAAAAATGCTTTGGCCTCTTTGCCTTAGTAATATGTCATTCCTACATATCTCCATGCAGTTCATCTTACTTTCTACACTTCTAGAAATCAGCATGGGAAGAAGGGGACAGATTTGTTAGGGGATGTTGCCTTGCATTTGTGAAAATTGCATTCGTGGGCTCCCTCATGCACTTCAGAAGTTTCTTTGAAGATAACTGCTATTCCACAAAACATAAAAATCAGAAGTAGAATCAAGTAGGATCTTTTCAAACTAACCAATTTGATTAAAAGGCATAATCCTTTGTGAACCGTAGCTCATCAGATACACAGAAAAATGCGGTGATACAGGATTTTAAGGGAGGTGGGTTATTTTTAGTTTGAAAAAGTGTTATCATGATCCTCATTTTAATATACCTCTCTTTATACAATGTCTGAAATTAAATTAGACATCCTCCCCTCCCATTGGTTCTGATTGAGTAATATGGGCTGAACTGAAGTTTGGCTTTCATAAGCTGTCAGCTTGTTTCTTGGATAGAGGTCATCCAAGCTTCACACCTTTTGTATTACTTTCCATTGATTATGGGTTTTTTTTATGCTTTTCTCAGCAGCAGCAGCAGTAAATGGAAAGGGCATTTATTTTTATTTGAGAGTTATTTGTTGGACAGATTAATTTATGGACAGTAAGTGGTGTAGAGCTGCAGAGTAGATGTGCTTTGTGCTTTTCTCCCATTAGGAGAGATGGGTGCAGGGTGAACCAAAAAAAAAGGTTTTTTTTTCATAATTCAGTGAGTTAAACAAATGAGGATGAATCAATTCAAGGAGAGGCAAAGGACTTCTTCCTATGTCAAGATCCAGATAGGTACAAAATATTGAAAGATTTTTAAAGTCGAAGTAAGTTGCAGTTAGTCTATTACAAAAACATTAAAAAGAATTAAGGATCAGCAATTCTTTACATGAATTTCATATGTGGAAAAAAGCTATTTATACCCAAAATACTCTCCTAGTTGATATGGGCCCTCAGGCTAGCCACAATTTATTTGAAGTTCCAGTAGCTACAGTATTTAGGGAGTTTATTTAAGGGCATTCTTAGTTTTTCAAATTACACCATTGAGAATTTCGTTGGTTTTTATCTATATCTCTCATCAATCTATATCTTCTATCTATAATCTGTCTGTCTATCTATCTATCTGTCAGCTGTCAGTTATCTATCTTTCTATATACACACCTGCATACTACCGGTAATAGCCATACATACATGCCAGTTATGCCCAGCACAGTTTCTGAGGAGCAAAGGACAACAGACTACATTTCTGCCTCCATTTTGGTTTGGCAACATCCTGTACTATTGTAATGATTGAAATTTATGTTCGTCTCACCTTATGATGCATCACCCTCCAAGGGAACACAAGCATTAAAATTGCATTATTTGATTCCGGGAGCATGGATTTTAGGTTATTTGATAGCAATCTGATGCCAGACTTTTTTGCTTGTTTGTGTTACCGGATTTTGGCATCTCCCTGATTATTAGATTGCTGGGCAATGCATAGTAAGCAAAAATAGAGAAAGAAATCACTCACAAATATATAAAACAGTACTTAATAATGAAAACAATAATGGCATAACTATAATTTGAATATAAGATCAGAAGGTTGTCAAATTACGTCTTGTTCACAGACTTCACTGAATCGTATGTCAATTCCAGGAAAAAGTTTCTAGGTCCTTTGTGTAAATGGTATACTTCATCGTTTTAAACTGCCGTGCCACCAGGTAAAAGATTCGCCTGCACTTCACATAACTTTTTTCCTGATCACACAGAAGTTTTATAGATACACAATTTTTGTTATATTTCATCTGACAGTTTCTTTCATATTCACGTCAGGCTAATAGTGAAAACCAAGGGAGTCAAAAGTCAGAAAAATTGATTTGTTGCAAGATTGGAGAGTGGCAGCAAAGCTCTGATATGGCTTGTCAGCAATAACATCACCTTAAAAAGATTTTCTGGCTTGGTGTCAGCATTTCTTAGCAGACCAGACAGAAAACATAACCAGATGAGCTAATGCTATTTTATTGTAAGGCTACCTTAACAGAATTTTGCAAGTCTGAGCGTACAAATCACCTATCTCTTTTACAGAGTGTGAAGATAGGAAAGGCACCTTCTGAATCTCTTTCTCTGCCTGTAATGCAGTCTCCCAAGGTCTTTTCCATCTACCATTGCACTTGGTCATATGATGGTATTTCTCTTTTTGTTTCCTTTGTCCATATACTGCTTCCTGTTCATAGCCACACTAGATCTTAGCTCATATAGAAGAGCAGAACTTCCATGTTATCACTTGGCCAGGTCAGAGTGGAGATGTACAGCTAAATATCATCTGCCTACCACCGATGCTGCACTCTGTGCCATTGGATAAATTCACTCAGTAGTGTCCTGCAGAAATTGAGTAGGAATGGGGAAAATGTCAATCCCTGAAGCAGCCCACACAGTGGAAGCTGGAGGTCGTTTCTCTCCCTTCCTAGCAACACTGAACCAATCCCAGAGGAAGTACCTGAAACCCTGAAGTTGGTCCAGAAGATTCAGTGGTAACAAAAGCTGCTGGATATCAAGAAAAGCAAGAATAAATGCATTATCTGTATCCAAGCCTGCCAGGGGTCAACCACAACAATTTCAACCCCATACTGAAATCTGACTCGAAAGGGTCCAGATAATCTACTTCTTCCAAAATTCTCTACGGACACCATGTGATCTGTTACTCAACAAACTTCTCTAAAAATTGATGGAAACAGCATAAATCTTGCCCAAACTGATAGAATAAGATTATAGCTTCTGATGAATAAGCGGGCTAACATCTTATTAATACATTCGAAGACAACTAGTAGTGATGTGGATTAACTCAGTTATACTGGAATGGGTGCATGTCTAGAATACTTAAGGGGACCAGACTGGGGAGACATGATTCTGGAGAAAATCTGTGTCATTCCGAGGGCTCAGTGCTGACTTAGTGGCATATAATCAACCAACTAAGCTAATACGATACAACTTTGCCTTCCCCATAAGACTTGCCAGATGGGGTAAAAATTGTAAAGAAGATCTGAAGCTGAGTATAGCTTTATAAAGATCACAAATAGAGCCATAAACCTGGCATATAAAAACTCATGGATATACTCATTCTGTCTTGTCCAGAGGTGGGTCCCTACAGGTTCGGACTGATTCAGAAGAGTAGGTTGTAACTTGGCCTGCCACACCCCCGAACCGGTTCTCTTGGCGGCGCCTATGGCAGTGCCATCTTGTTTTTTGCTTCTGCACATGTGAAGCATTTTTTAGTACTGTGCATGCATGCATAGTGCGCATCAAGCGCACAAACGCAAAGCGTGTCCCTGAGTGAACTGGCAGTAGCAGCAGCTGGACCCCACTCTTGGTCTTGTCCCTTCAATGCAGCAATTCAACAGGCATATTAATGCCGATTATTAAATATTGTTAGAAACTTTCTTTTAATTTTATGTGTTGGGTTAGAGCTGGCAAAATGTCCAATCTATATTTGCTCCTTATTTTGCACAACAATTGATTGCATAATCAAAGATCTCTTATAAGAGACCTGGAGGCCATCCAGAACAAGAATAGCCATGTTGCATCTGTAATTCCTAACATAGCTTCTATGTAAGCCTATGCATATGGTACACTGCAGAAAGCACGTTTAAGAAGAGTTGGCTGAGGAAAACATTGAAACTATCCTGTAGTAAAATAAACACCTAGATCAGTTGTTGAACACTCTCCTGTTACTCTGTTCTTTAACTTAATTTCAAATTAATCACATTATGTGGGCTGCTTTCCACACAATTGTGACAATCCGTGCCCATGCTCACAATGCCTTATATCTGTCACTGCATTTTTTGGTTTGCCAGCTGTGCTTAAACTCTAAGACATACGGTAGACTGATCTGACTCTGATTACTAAGCTCACTGCGCATGTCCACATTCTTTTCCACATTATTCTTCTTTGTTCGCCTGGCAAGAAGGTAGGCAGGAACACTGCCAAAATGTAATCATTAGCTAGTAAGTTTTGTTTTCATTTTCTTCACAATAAAATGTGTTTCTTAGAATATATCTCGGGTTTATTTTTCTTAATTATGAAGTGTACTTCAAGGAAAAACCACGGTCTTTTTTTGACTTATCTAACATCCAGGCTGAATAATATGTCTGTAAAGCAGGCTGTTTTGTAACATTTTGATTGCTTTAATTAAAGCATTTATTTTTCATCTTATGGAATCTACACAGTTGTAAATATATTATAAATTGATAATTCATTCTGACAAGCTTTCCTTGTCTAGTCTTTGTTATAGTAAAATCATGACAATTTTTCTCAGACTCATTCAGCTTCTTCCACAGTCCATATGGCTATGTGCACTTTACGGAAAAAATTAATTGCATTCTTCAAAAAAAGAAATATGTTTAATATGATGGAGGAGTGGTTAATTGTACTGTTGCCAAAAATAGACTTAAAGCAACATTTAAAGAGAACATTATTACAAAATGCAAAGAAATGTTATTGCTGTATTTGACAGCACAGGAAAGGAATTATGATAGGAATATTTCTTGGGAAAGCACAATTCTTAATTGATTCTAAAATAAGTCATACATTGTCCAACATTGTGTTTCACAGTAGCAACCATAAGGAAGGGTAAAGGAAGGTCGGGAGTTCTATGCTATTGATTGCTTGAGCAACCCAGCAATTGGAACTTGTGGTACATAACTTAAAATACCTATTCCTAAATGGTTCATCCTACACTCTTAAATCCTCAACAGGGCATCAAGTATGTCTTGTGGACAGTCTGCTTTTTCCATGATGGAGATAGGGGCTCAAGTTCCAATAGAACATATTTTAAAATGCATAAAATAAATGGCTGTTGTTTCTGTAATACTGGACCATGATAAATTGTTGACTTATTTCAATGCTTGAGTCTCTCAGAAAATAACAATAACCAATCTGTGCAGATTATCTGGGGAGGGGGAAATCCTCCTAATGCCTCTGTAGCAGGGATGTCAAACTCAATTTCATTGAGGACCACACCAGGTTTGTGTTTGACCTTGGAGGGCTGGGGTGGGCATGGCCAGGGTGGGCGTCGCCAGCTCAACCTCCCTCCTGTCAGGGGCGCCTCTAGTGGGCCAAGTGCTCTACCAGCGAAAACAGGTTTCCGAGCTCCGTTTTCACTAGCAGACGGTTGCAGAAGACCGTGGCAGCCGAAAACAGAGATCAGAAGCCCGTTTTTGCTGATAGAAGCACTGCGTGACGGTCCTTCGTTGTTTCCGGGGTGGTCCCACGGACCAGATCTAAGTACACTGTGGGCCAGATCTGGCCCCCGGACCTTGACTTTGACACCCCTACTCTATAGCATTTCCTATCTAAATGGATTATGCCATGACTAACAGCACCTTCCCATTCCTTTTTAAAGCAGTTTGCAACTCTACTAACCTCTACACATAGTAACTGCTAAAAACACAAGAAACACTCATTTTGGGCTTCTGACATACTAGAAAGCTATTAGACATGCTACCACATCTTCTCTTGGCCTAACAATACATATTAAGCAGTTTGGGAATGGCAATTTTATTCTTGGTGAATTGACTTGTTAGAAAGGGATCAAGCTTCCATAGCAAGATTTTATTTCCTTTAAGCTCCAAGAAATAGCAATAACTCATTTGCTACCATTTGTAATTATGCTTACTGCATTTTAAAAACATTATAACTGACCTATAGAGAAAATATATTGAAAACCCAAAATGCTGTGTATATTGGTGTATGGAGGGACACCATTCAGGAAAATATTGTTAAGTGAGCAACCATTTTGAATTTGGTGCTGGCAAATGTCACCATTTTCTTTTCACCCTGTTTTGGCTGTCTGGTGCATGTGTGTTAAAGTCAAGATGACTGCTATAACTGAGCAATCAAACACTGAGCCTTTATTCACGTGTAGTGGGGTCGGCTTCATTTAATCGATGATGGTTGATACTTTGTCCAAAGCCATTTTTTTTTAGTTTTTGGAAATAAACATTGCCTGTCTTGTTTTTCTGCCCTAGAGTTGCGCTGAACTTTGGTTTCAGGATTTGGTGGATTAAAGTCTAAACTATCAAGAAAATAGAACAGGAGGAATTGGCACTTAGGACTTTAATATCCACAATATTAAAATGAATATTAAAGGAAGATTAGCAGTGCCTCAATTGAAGAAGTGGATCTGAAAAGTGGAGAAACTGAAGTAAAGATCGGAGATAAGATGCATAATGGATTTTTCTAAACTTTGTGGCAAGACAGTGTCAGGCAGACAGAGATGATGTTTTTTCAGAGCCTTTCGCCATCGTCTTCTCATATACAGTCTGGTCTGGCAAAATCAACAAATAACAATGGTAGAGGTCTATGGATGCTGTTTTTGGGCCAGCAGGAATGGAAATGAACTAGTAAAGCATCCACTTTCTGAATCCTTTTCAGATTCAGAGTCCTCCAAGGAGTGAAAGAAATTATACAAACACTTCAGTTTGAAGGACATGAATTTCTTAAAAAGATAATTTAACTCATATAAATTAGTCGTGTTTCATGGGCCAGGATTTTAATTTCATTTTTGACCAATTACCTTTCTTAAATTTAGCTTTAAATCATATCTATACCACTTTTGCTATCTTATATTTTCCTGCAAGATGATCATAGCGCTGGTTTGAATGACTGGGATTAGCAACTGAGTTTTACGGGCTTTTCGTTTAAAGTTTATAAACCCAAACCATAAAAAACAAACGGGCACAAAGGATTACAAGGATGAGGTGCCTTCTGATAACTGTCACCATGATCCTTATTTTCAACAACATGTTATTATTTAAACAACATCCCTGAGAATGTTTAAAGCTGTTTAGCCTTTGAATGACAAACCTAGGACCAAATCCAGCCCTTCCTTTCAGAAGTAAATAATAATTTACCACAAGGCAGGATCCTTCACTCTGGCATTCTCTTTGTTTGAAATGCTTGTGTTTAACCTTGAAAACATGACAAAAACAGCCAACACTGTGGTAATTCTCCATGCTCTTTTGCTGGGAGTGTAATTTACAAAATATGTTATTTTGGCTGATGAGAGGTAGCAGCTGTAATACAACTCGGAAGGCCTTTGATAGGTGTGTTGGCCTGCAATTCACCTTACTGCTATCCAGGATGCTAGGAGACCTGTGATAGGGGAAAATTGAAGTAAGTGTCTACTACTGTTACCATCAATTTTTTATTTTATTTTAGTTTATTATGACTTTATAGTTTTTATTTTATTTTCATTCATCATCTTGATACTTTAATATTTCAAATCCTTTTTAGTGTCCATGGTAATCAAAATATACTGTACACCTATTTCCTTAAATGCATATCTGCATTTTTATTTCTCTCATGGAAATAACTAGATTGTTGTAGTAATAAGAGCAGCTCCAGGAATTTCAGTATTAGGTTCTGATAGAAGATAGATTAAACATTTTGCTCTCAGATTCAATCTCTAGCAAGCTGCGGTGAAGGTGCTGGGCCTATTAGAATAAAACGAACAGCATTTAAAAAGGAAGTTAGTGGGTAATGAGATGGATTCCTTAATACCTTATCCATTTTGGAGTGGATTAAAGAAATACAATGAGGAAAATTCTGAAGATTTCTTTGGATTTGCAATGAATAGAAAATAAAATGGCCTAATTAAGGCAAAGTGTTTAATCTGCCTTATTGCAGGACAAAAGATCTTTTATCATTTTTGTCTTGATCCTTATCCATCTTAACTTTGCCAGAGTCTTGTTTCCTCTCCCACTGAAAGAGTCAAGCCAAGAAATAAACTCAGGACTGGTTTCCTATTAAATTACCTGATGCTGGCAATCTCTGAACTGACTCCATTACTCACTATTGTATTTTTCATCTGGGTGGGGATTGAATCTCTTTAGTGGCAGTTGATGCCCTGAAAACTGTGCTGAGGTAAATCATAAATCTATGGCATATTTCATAAAGCATTCTAAATCATAATACAGCATAATGCACAATCACGGAGCAAGCTGTCAAAAGATTAATATGTCATCATTTCCTTGAAGATTTCTGATACTTTTTTTCTACTTTGAGGCAGAAACTTTGCATTGCCTTTTTCATTGCCAGAAAAACAATGAGTTGTATTCCCACTAAGTCTGGGGAAACCTAGTTAGGTCTATTTAAATATCACCTTGATTCAGTAATGAACAGCTTGTTGTAATAAACTACAAAAGCTCTACTTGGATGGAGACCAACCATCTGTGGACAATGATTTTGTTCTGGACTTAGCTGCATTTGCTGCTCTACTGAGTGTGCAGTTTAGGAGTTGTCCAGTATTTCAAATAATAGCTGTAGCTAATAGGACCTTTTATTAACTTAAAAATCATACTCTAGAAATGATCATTTCTATGATCCAGCTATTGTGATACCGTGTTTTCCTGAAAATAAGACAAGGTCTTATTTTCTTTTGACCCCCAAAATAAGCACTTGGTCTTATTTTTGAGGAGGTCTTATTATTTTTGAGGTGCAGATTAGTGCATGCGCTCAAAAGCCCGATTGGACTTATTGTCCAGGGAGGTCTTATTTTGGGGGAAACAGGGTATTTACCTGGATCATCTTCAGTCTATATGTATATTACTGTGTTCTTGGTCTTCTCTTTTGAGAGAGGGGCGGTCTAGAAATCCAATAAAGTTAAGTTAAGTTAAGTTGGTTTAGGTCTGCCTTTTAAGTTTGTTGAAGATTTCAGCTAGGAAAGCAGTATTATTAGTACTTAAAGACCTACTTGAGCAGGGGTATCAAATTCACATTGTCACGGTGGCATCTCGTGGCATATTGGGACTTTCCCCTTTACTAAACAAGGCAGGAGTGTGGCCAGCACATGATGCATCCAGCCTGCAGGCTGGGAGTTTGACAGCCCTGTACTTAAGGATATATTGTTTGAGATCTTGGTTTCATCCGACTCTACTTGGTTGATGCAAAAAGCAGAGTCTTCCTGCCAACAACTTCCATATTAGAAATATCTCCTCCCTGTCCTTAAGTCTGGCAATATTTTCAGAAGAATTGATTACATTCCAGACTCTGGGGTGTTTAAGAGCTGACTGCTTAATTGATATTCATTGGTAGTTTTTGTGTGTGTGTGTGTGTTCTTAACATGTTCACATTTTGCTTTTCTATGTTCCTTTTGCTCCACTTTCTTCACGTTGCTTGACCTTCCTGCAATTGTACAGATTTTGGAAAACAGTATCTTCAGAGATTGTTGGGGAAAGGTAAGGGTTGAATTCTGCCCCTCTGAAATTAAACCAAGAATATTTCATCAATCAATGGTGTATGCTTTGTAAGGACTGAAAGGAACTGCTGCATACCAATAGCTCATGTCTATCATCCCACTAAAGTTAGTTATGAATTCAGACAATTATTCATTTTAAGAACAAGCTACAGAAAATGGACTCTCAATGTCTACAGTTCAGTGAGAAAATAATACATGTGCTGTATCTGCTTTCTGGTTAAGCATCACAATCAACATTTATTAAACTTTGGTTGTGCTGATGAGCTTGGCAGATGAGAAGGTAAATTGTAAAGATGTGACAATCACTTTATTAGAGTACTCCCATTGGTATCAGCAAATAAACTGTACTTTCTAGTAAATCTTAAACCCTTTAAATATCCAGTGATTTCATCTTGTTGACCCAGGAAATCATTTAAATTAATCTGCCTTCTGACAAAATCACATTGGTGAAGTTAGTGCTTTCTCACATGCCTATTTTTCTCAACAAGACAACATTGTAGTTTGGCATTTTTCCACTGAAGCCAATACTTGATGAAAATTAGGATGGGTAACATAAAAGTAAACATTTAATGCCACTAAACATTTATATCTTTTAAACATGACAGCGTATTTCACACCTCATACACCACAAAAGGTAAGAGCCTTTGTAAGTCAGCAAACTGTAAACTTTATATTTTAATGGTAAAAGGCTTGACATATTCCATCAATATGCTTGCAGACGATGCCTTTTTCTGTTTCTTTTCCACTCTCGTCCTACTGCTTCCAGTGTTTCATTCTGGTCCAATAAAGACGAGCTGTTTTAGGACAATATTGAATTGTGTGTCTGTCTTGTAGTGGAGCTTTTCATGACTGACTCAGTAGAAACATTTTGCCCAAGGCAAAGGATACTTTCCAACCTTACGTGACTTTATTGTATCACTCACTATGAAAAAGAACATTGCCACAGACAGAACGCAATGGACTCAGCAAAAGTACACATTAATGCATAGTACTTAGATAAGCATTTCCAATCATGATGGGTAAATAAATTATAAAATACAAGCAAGTCTATAAAGCAAGAACATCCTGAGTTTACAAATAAATTATGTCCTTCATAACGTCAAATAGATGATGGATGTCAGATAGCAGTTTCAGCAGGGAAAATTGGGGATTAATTAAAATGTAGAAAAAGTAGTATCTATATATGCGCAAAATCTCCAGGTAATGGTTTTATTCATATATCCATTCACACATATATTATACAATATATAAGGTAACTAAGTCCATATAGAGAGTATATGTAATATAGATATTGCTGAAACTGCTTTTAAGCACCATTTTTATTACCATCATTTTATAATAAATGCTCTATGAGTAGGACCACTCAAAGTTTTATAGAATACATTTATCTTCCCTTAAGGTAATTTGAAAGGTTAATTTAAATGAGTATCACTTAGCATTTCATCTGAAAATATTGTATTTTTTTTAAAAAAAACACCCTTCAGGACTAAGGAATTATTACTTCATTTAGTGTGTCCTTCAATTTTGGAATTTAGGGCTGGTGAACTTGGATGGTTGGATAAATTCTTGGAGGACAAATTTATCAATGGTTAGTTTTCATACATCTACATTATCACCCCTATTAATGAATATTTCGTCCTTCATGTTCTTGGGGCCATCATAACAGTAAACTGCATATATCTTTGCTCTGATCCATCCTTGCCTTTAGAGTCTAATTCAATAATTTTTTCGCACTATAACAGAGTTTGATCAAATTGAAAACTAATTTTGAATATAATTTTCAACAGATGGTGTACAATATATGCAAATGAATTATTTCCCAATAATATCGATTCTGGATAGAAACATCCTTTGAGAAACCTACCACAGTTGCTTACTTGGTTTGAGACAACTGCTTTGTGATGGAAATAAAATCTGAAACTAATTTAGAATGATCACTCAAACCATTGAGTATGATTATCTGATAAAAAGAGAAGAAAAAAAGACACACAGAATAGGAATTTCATAAATCTTATGCAGATGTTGAACAAGGAATTTAGTTACTCAGTAGGATGGACAAATTAATATTCAGAAATCCTTGTATGAGCCAAAAACCAGTCAGAACTTTTTGGGATTATAGAATGCCATGTGAAGTAAACAGATAACATAAATTGAGATTTATGTGTGGTAATGAATTGCTATCTCATCTATTTGACTAATGGTTTACATTTTGGCTAGGACAATAATAAAGGCAACAGATGCCATTTTAGATGCCAGTTATATATCCATGTTCCATCAGAAATGATACACACAATGAAAGCATTGTGCTTTCATATTAATGGCAAGACATCTGTGATGTTATAGTCTTATTCTCACATAGGCTAATAGTAGGGCAGGAGATAAGAAGATGGATTATAAAAACCCCTGATTCATATTTTGTCTCGATCCTAAAAGTTTTTGTATACATGGCCATCCATTAAAACTGGAGGTTTGGAATGAATGTTAACTTAGTGATATTCAAATTATTTTTTCATCAGTTTATGGATGCTACTTTTTTTGAAAGATGACATGAAACAAATACACCAGCTTGACTTCATAATCTGAAGTGTAAACATGTTTTTAAGTATAGATTCTATAAAATGCAGCATACATAACCAGTTTATTCAGATAAAAAGTTTTATTGATGGGTTTGTGATGAGCTTTGTTAGTTAAGTTCTAATTCTTGTGAATAATTGTGCCAAATCAAACACATGAATACACTTTATTTTTGACCATCGTTATTTACACACACACACACACGCACACACACGCATGCGCGTGCACACACACACACAGGTACAGTATCATATCTGTTTTCCCACGATACAGCTTGGAAATACAATTCAGGAAAATTTAAAAACTGGCTAGAATGCACAGCAAGTAAGAAAAAGTGTGCTAATGTATACTGTTGTTTCTGAGCCTCGTGTGGATCAGTATTTCACTCTTCCTCATCAAACTGCCATTTAGGAGCAGCTGAATTTTGCCTCCAGGAGAAAATAGGTCATAGGGGGAACAATTCAGATTTGGAAAAATTAAGTCTCTCCCAGCATCACAGCCCCGAAAATAGATTGAAGAGTTATAGCTTTTTTTAAATGCACCCAAACTGTACATCTCTTACGTTTAGTTTAGCTGTAAGATTCATTCTGTAGTATACATGTGGATGTATAGTCAAGTCACTTTTATAGTTCCTAATTCATTAAATCACACTCACAGAGATGGCGTGAATGTATCGTACATTAACTTCCACACTAAGTGATGTCCAAATGTAACTACTCTAAATGCCAAGTAGCCTTGCAACTGTTTTGTTTCATGTTGTACTAACAACCCATCTGCTTTTATTTATTTTTCTGGAACTTTAACGAAACTTGAAAAAAATACGAAAGAAAAGGCAAGAGAGCAGATTTCAAAGAAAAATAATCCCATTAGCTGAAAACATGAGCATAGACACTATATATACTTTTTCCATTGTTAGCCCAAATTGTAATTGATAGCCAATGAAGGAGCTATTCAAACTCTAAGCCTAGATTGAGTACAAATTTAGCTAGATGTTTATCACACTTTTACCATCAAGTCAGGAATTAACATGTTCTTCTTCTATATCAGGAGAATATGGAAAACTGAAATCTTGTGTAGAAAAGTGAACGATAGAAGTAGTAGTCAAGTAGAAATACAAGTAGACAGCAATGGCTAGAAAAGTCACATCTGTCCTTTTTTATAACAAGTCCCCCCAAAGGGTGATCTTATATTTATGAATGTAATAATTAACTTTGTTAATCATTCTGAGATGTATTTAAATCTTATAGGCATCTTCTCAAATACATTGTTATGATATGTCATAGAAACAATGTTCTTGTTATTCCCCCATAAATAAAAAATTAAAACAAACAATGCAGAGGTCCAGAGCAAATTATAAAAATCAACAGTTTCCCTGGGGGTGGCCTCTTGAAGACATTCTATGAAGCTATTTGCTATTCCCAGTAGGTTAAGTTAGAGGATTTTAGCATTTTATAAAAGGATTTTGTGATCAAGTAGGACAATAATATTTCAGATTAATCAGTGCATGAGATGCTGAAAGTATTAGAACTCTACTTATGGAAATTTGTTCACTGGGCAGAGCCAGAAGGAGGTATATATGCAAATAATGCTGTGAAAATGACATTGCATGCAGCTATTATTAATTTACCTACTGGACTTGCTGCTCTTCTTCCTACTCCTCTCTTTTTCTTTTTTGGATTAATTCGTTAAAGGCGTTTTTATTTTGTTAAACAATACACATTTAAAAGACAAAAGAAAGTAAAGAAAATTGATAAGTAAATAGGAAAGTAATGAAAAAAGACCAAAAAAAACAAGACAAAAAGAAAAAGATATACAGGCAGTCCTTGATTTACAGCAGTTCGTTTAGTGACTGTTTGAAGTTATAACAGCACTGAAAAAAGTGACCTATGACCATTTTTCACACTTATGACTGTTACAGCATCCCCGTGGTCACATGATTTACGCTTGGATGCTTGACAACTGGTTCATATTTATGATGATTGAAGTTTCCTGGGGTCATGTGATCATCTTTTGCTACCTCCTGACAAGCAAAGTCGATGAGCAAGCCAAATTCACTTAACAACCGCAGTGATTCACTTAACAAATGCAGAAAGAGTCATAAAATGAGGCAAAACTCACTTAACAAATTTCTCACTTATCAACATAAATTCTGGGCTCAATTATGGCCGTAAGTAGAGGACTCCCTGAACAGGGGTGGCTTCCAATCTTTATAGCAGTTATAAATGCATTTCTATTTTATCCACTCTTTCTCTCTCTGAGGTTACCTTGTGGCTCTCTTTTTTTCATATTCTTCTACTTCCAATAATCAAACCCATAAATCAAACATTCCTTTTTTTTTCCAGTTTTCAGCAAAAAGTCCATAAAGGGATTCCAGTCATTAAGAAAACTTTGTCTTTTCCCTTATCAAACAAGTCATTTTTCCCACCTTTTCAAATTCTGTCCTCTTTGCCAACTATTCCTCCATTGAGGGCTTTTCAAAGAATTTTCATCTTTCTACATTTAATAATCTTTACTCTCTTCTTCCAACTTCACTGAGAACCATTCTGGTCCACAGAGAGATGGCCATTAGGAATAAAGTCAAAGGCATGTGCAAATTAAAGCATGAGCCCTCTAAAACAGTAGTTTTATTTTTCCTGTAACATTTTTAATTTTAAGTCTTAATTAAATGTGGTAGTCTTAGTAAATACCAGTAAAAATTCTCTATAATATATCTCTAAAAACCAATTTATTCAACAATGGGTACAACTGTCTATCCTAGGTTTACTTGAAAGCCTTGCGTTGGACCAATTACATTGGACTGTAATTTTGAGTAAAATTGGTTAGGATTCCACTGCTTAGTTTTTTCCATGCCAAGGCTCTAGTTATTTGGAGTATAGGACTGGTCTTCACAAATCTAAACCATTTTTTCCTTTTAATTTAGGCAACTGCATACATATACAGACCAGACAAATCAATCTGTTGCATGGGCAACATGAACGTGATTAACTTTTAATACAGTAAAAGACAGTAAATTGTGATCTTGTCATTTAATACTGCCAGAAGTTTCATTTTATTCCTAGCATTAATTTGTTTTAAAAAAGGAAGGGGAAAAAATTCTGAGTTCTCATTATAATGATAGCAACGGTGATGAGGTGTCTATATTTTCATTTTAGCCCTATGAAAAGTATAGTGAAACTTAACCATGAGGTGGAATGTTCTGATCCAAATAGAACTTCACATGTCAGAAGCAATCTTTTATATCCATATTCCTAAATAAATGGGGAATCCAGCCTGCCAAAAGGAATTCCCCAAACACTGGTTTCCTTTATTTTAAATAGTAGAATCTCCCAGATTTAGAAAAAGAGAGAAAGAGATCAGGGTAAGGACTCCTTTTCTTAACTCTAGCCCTTTTGCTGCCACAAAAAATTCATATTTTCTTTCTAAGGGCTATGGATTGAAACCTTGGTGTGCGCCATTGTTATGCTTCTAAACATAAGTAGAACCGTATCAGATGAGATCAAAGCTCTACCGTGTCTAGCCTGCTATTGCTCCTACTACCCAATTAGAGGTATCACGGAAGCCTACAAGCAGGATAGCAAGGCAAAAACACTACTGTGTTGCGGCAATTTATATAAACTACATAACCTACATTGTTGACCAAGTGCTTATGTTTTTTTACTTTTAATTCACTTGTAATTAACCTTTTTTGTACATATTTTATTCTATTTATGCATATAGCACATATGAAGATGCATAAAATGAAGTGTCTTCTAACACTTTCTATCACTCAGATGGTCTTTAACCTTAATAAAAACAATGCAGAAAAGAAAGAATCCCAAAGCAAATTAATTGACTTGGAGATAACAATGAAACAAATTAAAACAAGAGCTTTGAGATTTAACTAGATAACTCTATCAACTTTCATTCTGTATTTTACTTTTCACAATGCACTTCTGAATATCTGTATTCTGACTCAGCTGGATAAATAACATTAACCAATTTATCATTTCTGTTGTATGGGTAAGCAAAGATCAGCATACAGATAGGGAGAATTATGGGGACTGGTAGCACAGAATCATTAATTTTAATTCTAATGCAAATAGCTTCAGCCTTTCTGTGGAAAGGTTATGAATGCTTGCAGTTTTCAGTATTTTTATCTGATTAGACAAAATCTAGAATTATAAAGATTCCTTTGAGTAACAACTTTACAGGTCTCCCCCCTCCTTTTCTTTTCTTTTCAGCAAAATTGTTGTGTTATGGGAACCATTCCTAATTGAGAACAAATTAGGTGTCTGCACAGTTGGGGAAAACATTAGGAGATGACGATAATACTTGTAAGCATACAAAGGTTTCAGAGTTGGCTAAACAGATTTACCAATTAAATTCTTGAGCATATAAACATGAATGGAGTCACAAGTTATCATCACAAGTTATCTCAACTTGAACTTGGGGAAATACTTTGACTACATGACCTTCCTTAGGTCCTCCCAATCCAACTCTATGATTGCAATGCTAGGAAAAGTTTGTATATTCGGTTAAATAGTAACAAAATAGGAGTGTTGACTGAATACGCATAGCAATGTATTTATTTCAGTACCCCAAAGGAGAACATATTACAAAACCATGTGATACCCTATTTTCTCAGTGCCAACTGAAATCTTATCATGTTGTATTTTTGTATTATCATTTTATTTTGTACTAAGAGCTGGGAAACCTCTATTACATCATACATTGGTGGGATTAATCCAGAAGTTTTAACCTTTTCTCCCCCTTTGAGTGGTCTTACTCTGCTCTTGAACAACAAAAGACAGTTAACATTTATTTATATGCTGTATCGGATAAGAAATATCTCTACAAACACAAGTTACGTAGAAACAGCAAGTCAGAAATAGAATAAAACACCAAGTGAAAATAACAGGCTGTAAATACATTTCAAAAATTGTGATCTGTTTTTTTTTTGTCTTTTTCTTTTTGTCGACTAGCACCATCTGTACAAGAAGTATGAACATAAATGTTTGGATAATAAAGATTTGCAAGGCACTTCAGATAGTTTCCCTATGTATTTTTATTATACTGGGGCTCTCAGCAACTCCCTACACCTGCGTCTTCCTCCCTCTTCAGTTATTGATGGGCTGGGGTGTGTGTGCTGGGGGTAAATCACCTCTGCAGCAGTTCCTATGTACAAACATGTCCTCAAGATTTCTCAAAGTGCTCTTTCAGGCTTGAAGAATCCACATCCTTATTTTCAGCGTCTTTGCTTTCCAACATATATTCAGCATCATTAAAAAAAAAATCCATCTTCTCGCATATAGTCAAAACATGGCACCAACCTTCATCCTCATTCTGGGTCTTTGGGATATAAGTTCAAAAAGGAGGAAAGGGGTATCTGGCAGTAGTCCAAGAGATTCTTGAGGTTAATTCTTCATCGACGTCTGGAAGAGATGTCAAAGCAGGTGATCATCATGAGGTGGGCCTTGCAATAATTGACACGACTCTCTAACCGCTCAGTCACACATTCAAGAGCCTCCAAGTACTCCAGGGAATCCAAGTCAAAAACATGTTCCAGATCAACTGTAAGAAAAGAAATAAAAACTGGTGGAGAAACAAGACTAACCCAATTACTGTCAGAGAGAAAATGCAAGCTCTATCTTGCAATTTGAATGATTTATATTCATATATGGATACTCATCATTCAATGAATGTACTCAACATTCATGAGTACAAGAATCTATTCACTGCTACTATTAAAAATATATACAAAAAATACCAAAATTCATGTTACTATTTGCATAAGGCAATTTTGCAAGCCACTTGTTTTTCTAATTTTCCCTGGCTGGGTTGCAAACAGCTATACCTAGTAAAATAAAATCATTCCATTTTTTAAAAAAAATGCCCTTTTTAGGTTGTTTACTTAGAATGAGCTTTCATGCATTAGCATTCCTACCACCAGATGTTTTCAGTCATTTGTCTCTAACCTGGTTTCCTCTAGAAGGCACTTGAAATTGAATACATGTGGAAGAAAACAGGCTGAAGAAGGCTACCAAAACTATTATCCTCAGTTTGTGGGGTAGAAAAGTTGTGGAAGATTAAAAAATAGAAAGTGACATTTGTAGCCAAAGGCAAAATGTGTATAAGATTCAAAGAAGCAATACATTCAAAACAATAGTTATTATATTCATGTTTTATATTGATCCGTACTGTATTTATATATTAAATCTGCACACTACAATTTACCTGGAAGCATAAGGCAGTAGACAAAGCACTGCTTTCTATTGTTCACAAAATAGCTAGATTGCTCATTGTTCATGAATGATTCTTTATTAAACGAGAGTGAAGAATTAAGGTAGGTGCCACAAAATTTAGTTCTGAGCTCCCTACTTATCAACAACTGTATTAAGGGATGAAGAGGCAAATGGAAAGCTATCAAATTTGTGGCTGACATAAAATTAGATAGATTTGCTAATCATCTTAAAAGACAGAAGTAAAATTAAAAATAATCTTGATTACCCTGAGCTCAGGGTAATCAGATGTAATTTAATAGAGCCAAATGCCAAGTTCTTCACTTAGGAAACAAAAGATCAACCAGACTAGAAACCAGAACACTGAGATTTACTCTATTTAGGCATGAAAGCTGGCTGGGTGACTTGGCTGGTCACTCTTTCTCAGCCTCACAGGGTTGTTAGTGTGGAGAAAATAGAGGAGGGAGTATTAGGTATGTTCCTTGGGTTACTTATAAAATAATAATACAGGTGGGATAAAAATAAAAACATTAAAAAATAAATAAGCGCTGGTTGGATGACTTCAGACAGTCACTCATGCCCTAATCATTTCACAGCTCAACCACTGTAATGTGCTGCACATGGAGCTACCCTTGAAAGTCACTTGAAAGCTTTCAATGGTCCAAAGTGCAGGGACTGAGCTACACTGGGTTGCCAGTATAATTCCAAGTATAATTCACAGTCCTGGTTATTTCCTATAAAGTCCTATGTGGCATAGGGATGTGTTATTTGAGGGATGTCTACTTCCTATTGCTTTTCCCTAGTCAAAGTGGGTCAACAGTATTGACATACGCCAGGTTCTTTTTATTAAACAGTGTCATATTTTGGGACCCAGAAACATGCCTTCTCCTTCTGGAACATGTACTTTGGAATGAGGTCCCTGCAGGATCAGGGATCTCATCCTGTTGGCATTCTAGAAAGTGACTGGAGTGCCTTGTGGATGGATTCCGAATATAGTTTTCTCATGAGTGGCTACATTTCCATCTTGTGCATTCATTTGTATTTTGCTATTTTATTTTTATCCTGCTTTGCTATGTTATTATATTTGCTATGCTGCCTTGCTTTCTTTGCTATATTGTGAAGTCAGAGCCTGGCAATTGGATGGTGCCAAAATCATAATCATCACCACCGCCACCAACAACAACACATTGGTAACATTTTTGAAATATATCTTGGAATAGCTGATTATTAACTGAATATTAGTTAATGGTAAGTTCTGGATGCAAAAAATCCAAATGTAATTTTAGGGTTGATTTAATGTCATTGACACAATGAGGGCTGCCACAAAGAAGAGGGGTTCAACTATTCTCTAAAGCACCAGAGGGCAGGACAAGAAACAATATTTGGAAACTAACCAAGGAGAGAAGCAACCTGGAATTAAGAAGAAACTTCCTAACAGTGAGGACAATTAACCAGTGGAACAGCTTGCCTTCAGAAATAGTGGATGATCTATCGCCTGAGATTTTTAAGAAGAGATTAAACCAGTGATGGCGAACCTTTTTCGCCTGGAGTGCCAAAAGCACAAACACTATCATGTGCTCACTCCCATAATTTAATGCCTCCCTGCTGTGCCCCCTGCACATGCACGTGTGACCCCTCCGCTGCCCCGTGCATGCACACATGGCTTTCTTGCAGCCTGGGGAGGGCGAAAACGGCCTCCCCTGGCACCCCGGAGGCCCTCCAGAGGCCTATTTCCAACTTCCGGTGGGTGGGCCCAGTATGTCCATTTTTCGCCCTCCTCAGGCTCCAGAGGCTTTCTAGGAGACTGGGGAAGGTGAAAATGGTTCCTCCTGCCCCCCCCCCCCAAGGGTCAAGTCCATTCCCAAACTTCTGGTTTGTATGTTGGGCGGTTTTTTGCTCTCCAGAAGGCAAAAAATGGCTGAAAATCAAGGTTGAAAATCAGCTGGAGCTGGCAGGGCAACGCCTCATGTCCCCTCAGAAATGGCTCTGCGTGCCACCTGTAGACACGTGCCCTAGGTTCGCCATCACAGGACTAGACAGTCACTTGTCTGAAATAGTATAGGTTCTCCTGCTTGAGCAAGGGGCTGGATTAGAAGACCTCAAAGGTCCCTTCCAGCTCTATTCTATTCTATTCTAATTCAATGAACATATATTTGGGAGATAGTGGAGGACAGGGGGCCTGGCATTCTGTGATCCATGGAGACATGAAGAGCCATACATTTTGGAGAAAAAGTGTTTAATTTTAAAATTTAAAATGTAATTGTTCCCCTTTATTTTGATTCAATTCACCCCACTTGTAGTACTATGCCTAATTCTAGTTATTACACTTCAGGAGAGATTTGGAACTTCTGAAAAAGACCAGGAGGATGATAAGGGGACTAGAAACTAAGTTTATTTATTTTATTTATTTTATTTGATTTCTAGACCGCCCCCTCTCCCCGAAGGGACTCGTTCTATGAAGTTCTATGAAGATTGAAAATTCTCAATATAATAACACACTTAGTCCAGAACGTAGAACATAAATACATGGATTTAAGTTATTGAAAGGCATACTCCAACTCATTTTTTTAAAAACCTAACAAATAAAAGCAGTTTAGAGTAGAACCAATTACTTGGAAAGGGTCCAGACTTCCCTTTCATAGTTACATTCATGCAGAGGTAAGATACTTATCTGTCAAAATTGCTAACATTCAGTTTCCTAAGCTAAGCAAGGGGTTGGACTCAATAACTGAAGTAGCCTTTCAAACTCTGTGATCTCTGTTCTTTCCTGACTATATATAAAGAATCAGATTAATTTCTGGTTAAAAAGACATTTTGAGCAATAGTTAAATTTGCCTCATAGTATTATTTAATAGGTGGATAGCAGACTTATTATATAACTTGTATGTCTGAGTGAACTGAGGGCAGAAGAGGAAAAAAAACTCATTTTCAGAAGCTGTGGACTGAGACGCCTATGCGTTAATCTGGTGACGGCAATATTTCTCACTTCTCTGATTCAGCTTTTGAACAAATACGCCCACTTGCTTCCAATGTCCTAGTTTAATGGAAATGATGTGGGAACCGTAATAGAATCCCAGACAATCCAAACCTGCTTGAGGTCAAATATAATTTCAAGATTGAAATTTTATTTGCTTTAAAAAGAGTAGGGGCTAAGTGGAAATTCCAGTAAAATGTTGTTGCAATGAATTAGCGGAGGAGGCATAAAACCTTACATTCACTGAGCCATTTATTGGGATCCAGCATCAAATACTGTTTGGTCACTTCCAGCTCTCTCATTAACCACTCGTACTTGGCCTTGACCTCTGCAATTCGCTGCTGTCGGTGCTCCAAGATTTTTAGCTTAGCGTTGTAGCAAATCACCTCCTACCCAGTAAGACATATGAGAAGAAGAAAAAAGAGCAATGAGTAAAGATGAGACAAAAACATTTCTCCAGGACAATTATTTCTCATTTGGTAGGAATCAGAAACAAACCTAAGTTAAATTATGGGGAACCAGTTACACAAATAAACCTTGGACATTTAAGGGATGGTAAGTAATAATGTTATTGTAGCACATTAAATCTAAATTTCCTCCCAAATGGATTTAACAAAAATATTTTATTTTATTCTCATTTTTATTTCACATCCTAAAGCAATTACATTTTCTGCAAAGAAAAGGGTTCATTATCAAGGTTACAATTCCAAGAGTGAAAGCAGAAGTTAAGATTAAATGTACTATTCTTACTACCATAGTTCCTGAGAGGAGGTATTTGTAAGAGAAAATTACTGGGGAAAACACTCAATTTCCTTTTAATCTGAATGGATCTGAAACTAGGAGTGAGTCACTAGAGCAAAAAATGGTCTTTCCGGACTACTCACCATAAATAACAGCCCTCCATTCCTTATCTTTGACAAGTGATCAAGACTATGGATGTGTCACCATACCATCCGCTATAGATTTTCAAATGTTATAGGTGGCATTGCAACACTTGTCTTTCAATTTACATTACCTAGTTGGCATTCTGCAGAAACATACATATATAATCTAAAAGGGATGGTATACTGAAAGCTTTTGAATCAGGGTTTCCTGTATACCCATCAGTCTTATTCTGATTAATGTAAATCTGATTCTGTGGACATTGTTTCTTTGTGTTTATAGAAGTGAGCATGGACTTGTGGATCAGGTGAGGGTGTGAGTACAGGTAGTCCTTGACTTATGAGCATTCATTTAACAACTATTCAAAGTTATGGCGGCCCTGAAAAAAGTAACTTATGACTGGTTCTCACTGCAGCATCCCCATAGTCGCATGATTAAAATTTGAGCTCCTGGCAATCGGCATGTATTTAAAATGGCTGCAGTGTCCTGGGGTCTTGTGATTGCCATTTGCAACCTTTCCAACAAGCAAAATCAATGGGATTCACTTAACTACTGCAGCAAAAAAAGGTCATAAAAATAACAATCACATCACTTAGTGACAGTTCCAATCGTGATCATACGTTGAGGGCTACCTGTCTAGTTATTGAAGCAAAGTTAACAGTCATCATTTCTTGCAGCATGCTACATTTTATTTTTTATTTTTAAAAAATGTTTCTTTTTTTAAAATGTTGGTATTATCTGACTGGATTTGACTGCAAAGGTTACATACGTACAAATAAATATCAACACATTTTCCAGAAAGCTTCATGTACAGCAAAACAATATTGTTCTTAGCAAAATTCCCAGATCTCTTTTAGGAATTGTTTTTATGGAGTATTGTGGGTTCTATTTGAATTTAGGATCATGCCTACTTCACTGGATATATTTTAAAGAGTGATTTGCAAATTTTGCTGAAAGCATCTACAAATAAATATACAGTAACATAAAACCAGTATCTGTCCTTGTTAAAAAAAAATTAGTATGGCCTCACATTGTTATCCCCCATGCGCCGTCGCTGGAGCCGTTCCACATCATCAATTTCATAGACTTTGATTTCAAAAGGCTCTCCCATCCCTCTTTGGGCACTTCGTAGAGGTCCATCTACCCAGCGTATGGCTGGGCTGGTAGGCTTCCTTATAGGAGATGTAGTGTCAAGCGACAAAGCTGGAATGAGTCTCCGTCTCTGAGAACCTAAACAATGTTAAGTTGTAAAGTGTTGCTGTCAATGGACAACCTCTAATACTGTTGTATTATACGGATTCCTACCAATAATTCAATATAACATGACAAATCTACAAGCAATTGCATATAATCATTGTAACATGACATTTCTCTCTTAAAACTCATTTAAAGGATAATTGAGAGGAAGGAAGCATTGCAGATAACTTTTGTTTGCAAGATGATTGTTCATTTCATAACACTATGGATGAGATTAGATTCCATTTCACTCAATCTCTGAATTTCTTTGAAATATCCTAAGAATCAGGAAATGGGTAGGTTTTTTATCTCCTGTTTATGCTATGCAAAAGAAAAAAACTGAAAAGTTACAAAATCACATACCTCTTATTTATTAAACTAAGCTCATGTTACATATATAATTCACATGTTATAAAATAAAATCAGTAACATTTAAATGAATTTAAAAATTCAGGCAAGGGAAACATACATAGCCAGTGGTAAAATCTAATTTTTTTGTCCACCGGTTTTATGGGGGTGGCTTGGTGCTGGGGGTCATGTGATTGTGTGGGTGTGGTCAACTTTTTTCACTTTTTAAAGCATTTTTTTCCTGCCGGTTCAGGTGAATAGGCAGGAAACAAATTCTTTTAAAAGTGGGGGGGGGAGCTTCCAACGATCGCGCGGCTCATCTGTGAGCTGCGCGATCGTCAGAAGCTCTTTTTTTCACTTTTTAAAGCATTTTTTTAAACTACTGGTTTGGGCGAATAAGTAGTAAAAAATGCTTTAAAAGTGAAATAAAGAGGGTTCAACGATCGCACGGCTCACAACTGAGAGTCCAAATGGACTCTTAGTAGTAAAATACTTGCTACTCAGATTTGGAAAACTGACTTCTTCTGACTATTGTATAATTGGTAGAGACCGAGTTTCCTTCCAATGTTGCACTAATTTTTTGCAATTGTAAAAATATGTGATGTATATTTCTATTCTACTCCTCCTAGTTTTCAACCATTCATATATAACTTAAAAGCTAAGCATGAAATAAAGACTATTTCAGAATCAATTTAATAAAAAAATTAACTTCTGGTCAGCAGGTGACTAGCCTTGTTTGATCTTGAAAAAAAATAGTAGGGCAAGTCCTGGTGACTTTGATGGCAGACTACCAAGAAGCACCAAGAATAAAGATTAAACTTGCAACATGAAAGAATATCCCAGAAAAAGCAGTGGAAACCATTTTTTCCCTCTCTCAGAAAACCCTACATGAATATGTCCATGAAGCAGCTAGGAAAAAAGCTTGAGTCAAAAAAGACTACCTTTTAGTTAGAGAATCTGGACACTATGTTGAACCAATGTTGCATTTTGAGCAGCACATCTCCTACATTGAGCACAGAACACCAGTTATTTCTTTAAAAGATCCACAGGTTTCCAATACATGTCAAATAACTGTTCAAAAATCGATTATAATTCAACCCTAGGGGGAAACTAACAATATCTGTACTATCGTGGCTAACATTGCAGTCTACAATCATTCCTCAACCTGATGTCCTTCCAATGTTACTTATGATTACTAGAATTCTTACAGGAACTATTTCACAGTTTACACAGAAGAGTTCCAAATACAGAGAATATAAACATGTCCAGGATTACAGTGTAAATCTTATCCCATGTAATAGATTTAAATGATTTATCTAATAGTCCTCACTAAATTTTTGGGTGCCAAATATACTTTAAAAAATTGGAAAGTTGGAAGTAACAATCCCAATAAAATAATACATATTCCAACGTTAGTATTTATTCTTGTCAATAAATGGAAAAAAATAAAAAATGGGGAAAATTAGTAACACCCTGCATTTGACCAATTCAAAACTCAAGCAAAGACCAAATAAAATCTAACAATGATCAGCTTAAGAAGGTTTGATCCACTCATGATGATGGATGAGTTAGTGCCCCTAATACAATTGAAATCTGAATATCTTCAAAGATTACCGTACATGGAGTCAATGGCAGTTTAAGGCTCACTGGTACCCTAAGTACTGACAAATCTTGGTGTCCCCTTCCTTTGTACATAGTGTACAAATCTTCATTGGTTTTTTTTCTTCTTCTCAACTTTGTGGTGCCCCCTTTGGGCCTGGTACCCTAAGCACGTACTTAGTCTGCTTAATGGTTAATACACCACTGCATGGAGTAATGATTCTGCATATTTGAAACTGATTTTTTCCACTTTTGGAAGCCTATCATGCTTCACAGAGAAATCAGGCTTTCTCAGACAAATGAGTTTGAGTTTGTTTGGAGCATGACAAAATAAAATTCAAGGGCAGGTATAATGCTACACCAGAATAGTTTTGAAAAGCAGTGAAGTTATGATTACAATTTTAGCCTCCCAGTTTGTAGATCATATCAGCAGCATATCGAAGAAGAAAAAAGTTTGCTTCAAACGTATACTGCTGTTTTGAGAAGGGCATTATGATACAAAAAGTTTCAGGTACAGCATGAATTGAGAAAATTCTACTTTTCAATACTGTAGGCAACAGAGAAAAGAAAAGGAAGTCTCCTTGTCTTAGGGCAAGTGGCATGGGAGCTGTATTTGCTTTTCCAGCTTAACATAGTGAAAGGGAGAAAAAAAATTATAGATGCCTTTTACCTCTAACCGAAGGCTATTGCAGTCACAGTCTGAAGAAAGATTAAGATAATTTGGCCAGGGGATTCTGAACCAGACTTTAAATTATATCCACTGGTTGTTAAAATTTACTCTTATACCACTGAAAAAGAGAACACTGTAAGCACAGATTATTTTTAATTCAAAATAATGTAGGTGCGTTTCAGAAATATGCTCACTTAATTTAAGCACGAATTTCTGACAATTCAACATATAAATTTGAAAAAAACCCTATTTGAAATCAATTGACTAAATCCGTTTGTTATCCCTGCATGTAAGTACTCAGGCTCACAATGCTGTGTACTCATATTATGTTATGGACCAGGATTGTTAAACTTGGTGTCACATTTTTGTCACATGACATGTGACTTCCCTCCCCTTCGCTAAAATGGGGGTGGGCATGGCCAGCACGTGACGCATCCAGCCCGCGGGCCTCAAGTTTGACACCCCTTCTATAGACAATTTAGAAGAATACTTGGGAAAACAGCAGATAAAATATAAGAATAGAGATTCTGGTTCTTGTCAAGGTCTTTTGCTTTTTGTGGAGAGGAGTTACGTGCACTTTCTGCTACAAATGGAAGAACTCCTCAAACAGAAATAAAATAAACATTTTCTCCAGAAGAGAACAATAGATAGAAAGGTAGTTAAGTAGCGGGAAGGAGCTGCAGCCTGTTTATTCTGCTTCATCATTCATTTCAGATTTTTAACAGCCGTAATAAAACTAACTCTCTTCTATTTTCTCCAAAGCCAGTCATTTACCTTTGTGAACTCTGTTGAGCAGAATCTATGTACATATATTTGGATCCCACCTTTTGAACCACATTTGCAAATATTTATTAATGTAGCTGAAAGCAATGAGTAACAATTCCCTACTTCTTACAGAGATAGTGATCTGAAACTCAATCCATTTTAAGTAAGCAGTGGTTAACAAGCTGATTAGTTAGACCCTGTGAATACAGTGAGACTTAAGGAAAATCTGCTGCTTTAGAGTTTCTCTGCTTAGAAAGGATTAAAAGGAACTAAGCCCTTCCTTTTAAACTCAGTAGGGCGTACTTCTAAGTAGACAAAACTCTCACAGTTTATCTATTTTGCTTAAGATGGATCATTAATATTAGTACTCCACACTAATTCAGAATCAGAGTCCACAGAAATTCACAGCAATACAAAAATAGATTTTCTGCATGGTTCAAGAAGTGTCCAGTTGAACACATACGGTACATATAAAGAGGCTCAGCTGGGATAAAACTACACTACCTTTACTACACCAAATGATTCTGAGGAATATATGAAGTGAGATGGTAAGGTTTGCAAAGGCTGTAATATATTATATACATTGATATGCATGATATACATATACTCCTGGAACATCAGGAGATTTGAGAAGGTTCTCATCCATCAGTGTGTCTATTCATAAGATAATATGAGCCACACCAGACAGTTCTCCTATTGCGACTCTAACAATATAAAAAGAGGCCTGTTTGTTTTCAGCTTCCAAAGTTATATAGCTCCAATGGCCAAATTGCCCATAAGGAAATTTCATTTAGTGGCCTAACTTGATTGACTGTAATTTCTACCACCTGTTTCTGAGAGGATCAAATAATTCCTTTAGGTGATCTCTTTTGGTCAAAGTCTAGCCAGGAAAGAAATGTAACAATAAATAATGTAATAGTTGTAATGCAGCTGTAGGACCATAACTAGAGGCCTGTTATGTGGATTAAATATCATGTAGTAAAAGGAGAAGAGGAACAGAGTTAAATCACACTGGTGCAGAAGTTTTACAATTTGAGTCTTTCCATACCATTCAGAAATCCTGTATAGCAAATCTAATATAGTATGTGTGTATTTTCATATTAAAAAATTAAAGAATTCAGAAATACATATTTTTCTCTTAGGACAAAATGACATGTAATGAAAAACAGAAAGTTCAAGTTACTCCTAACTCTTGTATTTTTACCCACCCTGTACATAATTCTTCTACAAAGAGTGTAGCAGCTTTGAAATGCTTATAGTTGTATTACTGAATTGTTGAATATTTGTTTCAAAGTGTCAATATATTTTGACTTCGAATAAGGATTTTAAATTCCTAGGTGTCCAGCAGATGATACATTTATCCTCTGGATAAGTGTATGGCTTATCTTGGAAAGCTTAAGCAGGGGGCAACAGTCAGTACTTGAATAGGAAACCCAAGGGAATCCCAAGCTTGTTGGAAAGACCTCCCATCAAGAGCTCTTCAAATATATCCCAGAAGAAGACAGGGGCAATCTGATATCATACTGTTTTCAGGAACACTCTACGTTTCATGCCTTCTGCATGCAGGAAATATGGCATAACATCAACCCAGGTAGAATAAAATAGAATAGAATATTTATTTCTAAGCCGCACCCTCTCCCGAAGGACTCGGGGCGGCGTACAATAAACAAATAGAATACAAAGTACAATACAAATCTGGACAGGACATACATATGACAAGGACGTATATAAGACGTATACAAGGAGGAGGTAGGCTGATAGCTGTAAAACAATTAAAAAGTCACAATACTTAAAAATCCCAATAAATAAATTCAATTGAATTATACTAATAAAAACCCGTCAGGAGCGATATAGTTAGATCATGGTTGAGCCAGGCCAGCTACTTGGAATAGGTGGGTCTTTAGCTTAACTCGGAAGGAACGGAGGTCAGACGTAGTCCTGATATCCGGAGGGAGGTCATTCCACAGGGCTGGGCCCGCCACAGAGAAGGCTCTACTCCTAGGCGCCGCCCCTCGACACTGTCTGGTGGACGGTACCTGGAGGAGTCCCTCTCTGTGCGAGCGAATTGGTCGCAGGGATGTATGGGGCAGAATACGATCCCGCAAGTAACTAGGTCCTGAGCCATGGAGCGCTTTAAAGATAGTTATCAAAACCTTGAAACGCACCCGATAGACCACAGGAAGCCAGTGCAGCTCGCGCAGGAAAGGTGTCACATGGGAGTACCTAGTACTCCCCATAATTACCCGCGCGGCTGCGTTCTGGACCAGCTGTAGCCTCCGGGTGCATTTCAAGGTAGGACAGAGCTGCTGCCTTCAAACAGTGTTAGAACTTTATTCCAGTTTTTCTCCTGTGACTTCATAAGTTATTGACATACCAGTACAAAAAGGATGGCCACTGTCTTGAACCTGACATAATATGGCTGAGTCTATAGTTCAGCTAGTGTAGCAACATCTAATGGGTACAATAATATAGAAAGAATAGAAAATAAACATGTATTTGATGAATCAAAGATATATTGATACATATCGTTCCTTTATTATGGAAGTACTTAGCAGAGCATAAATATATGGTTTAAGTTTGAGTAATAACATTGGTCCTTTCACTGGGTTGAATTCTGAGTAAAACCCAAAGAATCATCAAAAACAATCAACATTTTCATTTCAATCGATTTGCCAAGGGCAATTTTTTAGTTGTGCCAGTTAGTTCATTCAGCCAGACGCATCTCTCTTGCAACTGCTCTGCCTACCTTCATTAATTTTAAGGCCTGCAAATGAGCTTTACTGTCAGGAGGCAACTCCTCGCTGAACATGGCAGATTGACAAGTAATTTGGGAGAAGTCCCAGAGAAGGCGGTGGTAACAGCAGGCAGTGCCCAGTACTCCAACCTCCCAGTGGTGATTCTTTTCCCCAAACATTTCATTTTAGTGAGGCTGGATTTCAACTCGTGATTGCTCTGCCAGCTGTCTGATATTTATGTATCCAGAAATTAGTTTGAGCTGATGATTGGCCCAAGCATGCTAAATGTTTTCCTTTCAATGAATCAATACAATTCTTTTTTCCCCTTCTCTTCCAAAAGATGAAGCAATTCTGATATACAATTATATTCCTTTAAGTAAATCCAAGCAAGCTAAGTCATCAGATTTTGTTTTTAAGTGGTCAAGCACTGGCCAATTCAACTAAGGTATGTCCCATGGAACTTTCCACCACATTACTCCATTGTTACTTCCTCTGTTAAAACATGACTGTGTTTATGAAAAACATGATATAGTAGTTGAATTTGTAAAAAGGGTTCATCTTTTCAAAGCTGAGGGGAAGGAGGGATAAAGAGAGGGGTGGAGGGAGGGAACACAACATCCTACCCTCCAAGCACAGATGTTTTGAATCTCATTTTACCATCTCTACATCCTGTTCAGCCTTCAGATTTAAAAAGGTCCCTAAGCACACAGATGTATCAAGGCCTTCTATACTATGAACTAGAAATGTAAACCTATCCCCCTGTATTATGAATTACCACCTCAACTTCCATTGTCATCAATTGTGATGAAGAAACTAAAAAGCAATTATGCTTGCTGCTGTTGGGTTCAAGAGGATCTTGATTTTAAAACCAAATAACACATGTTGTCCAATGCAAAGCCAATCATCATTCTTTTGCTTTCTTATTCATCTTAAAACAGGACAGATTCATTATTATTTTTTTGAGCTGAGAAGAAATTACACACTTGATTGGTTAAACATTTGTATTTTTGCATCATCTGTCAAGGACTTGGGGACTTAATACTCTGTATAACATATTTCTTCATTACCCTACAGATCCTTTGGATTGCAACTTAGAAATTCTAGGTTAGAAACTTTCCAGATTCAATTCTGAAAATCTCAGAAGAGAAAATACTTCCTGTATTATGGCTACTTGAGTTTTTGAACATATTGTATTATTGCTTTTCTGTCATCCAAAATCACAAACCTGTGAAATAAACTATTAAAAAAAGAACAAAGCGGAAAACTCATAGCTTTTTTAAAAAAAATAAAGTATCTCCTCTTAAATAACTAACTAATAAACCTGATTTTCAGAAAGCATAGATGAAAATTTTAAGCCATTACAAGCAGAGCTGATGAGTTAATCAGTTCTTCATAATTCCTCTCTGGATAAGGAAAGAAACTGAGACTGCACAACTGTTCCAGTCAGTGCTCCTTATGAGGAGACTGTACACAGCAGTCTCTGTTGGGTTTAGCACTTTGGGAGATGAGAGAATGCCATCTTCTCTCAAACCATACTTGGCAACTTCCCAGTCTAGTTATCAGTCTTGGATTTTCCCATCCAAAGACTAACCGTGTACAACCCGCTTAGAGTTTTGAAGTTTAAATGGCTAAATGTGCTTAATTGAATATGTCATTCCCATTCTCCCCTGCCCAGTGTGCTATATGGACTAAATGTGTTTAGTAGTCACAGCATGCAGTATAGGCAGGAAAGTTAAAGTTTTGCTCAAAGAGAAAACATGGCTGGCAACCAGAAGGGCACATAGTATAACTTAATTGCTTTCCTGCACCCTCCTTTACATTTCAAACCCATTTAAGCTTGAATCAGTCTCTCCATGAACACAGTTTTTGTTAAGATTTGTTAAAAACAACAACAATAAAAGAGGTCATATTTAACCATACTGCTCAAACCTGGAAAACTCAAGAATTGGATTCTCTCTGAAAGCAGATATCCATATAAACTTTTGTGAGCTTCCATAGCAATGATATTGAGCTAATCTAGCTCTGACCAATTTTGAGTTTCTCAATTTCACTGGCTAATCACCCCCATGAAACAACCAATCAACAAGCAGGCAGGTCTGAAAGATTCTATGATGTGTTCTCGTTCTGTAATAAGCTGTTCTCTAGACTGGACATAAATATCCATGTCTTAAAATACCAAGCACACACACCTCTTTTCTGAACTGCCTTGCACTAAATTAGTTTTATCATCAATAAAAAAATATATTATTCAGGCAAACCAAGTTATTTGATCTGCCTGTAAAATGGATATGATATATAAAAAGAAAAGAGTATCTATGAGAGGGAGGAGATAATGAAATTTCTGCATAGTTTTTGAAAGCTGTTTCAAATGATACTTACTCCATGCTCAGGAGCTTGCAAAGGGTTGGAAACATCTTAAGGGAAAGGAATTGGAACCCAATAAATAACACATTGGAAAAACCCAAAGCATTTGTGAAGATTGTTTAAGAGCCTGAGTGATGCCTTCAATGCATATGAAAAGCTTAATTGCAGGTTTGTTTCAATCATGATTGTACCACTTTTTTCTCCCAAAGTTTATGTCTAACAATGACATAACTGAAAACACGATATGCATAATAAGCAAGTGGACTTTTCGTAAAAAGGCTTCCTTTTTTTTCTGGTAAAGTTGCTGCTTTGCTTTTTTCTCCAATCTTTTCTGCAATTTAGCTCTAGGATCAGGAAGCAGGTTCATCCCCCACCCCTCAACACACACACACACTTATCACTCTTTGATCAGCAAACACATTTTGTGTAGAAGCAGAGAAGCCTGTAGATGGTTTAATACAATCACTTTGTTTCACTTTCCACAAATCTTTTTTTTTAATATTATATTTCAGTTTTGAATTGCTGTAATAACACTATAGCTTGACCACATTTCCTCCAGTATTATAAAGGAACAGCAAAGTCATGTCTATCTTCCATTATCATCTCCTCCCCCCCCCCCCAATGCTCACAGTAGTGGATATTTTGATTCTTCCAAAGTCAGAGTGAGTACATATCTCGTCTCAATATTACAAAGTTCTCCTAAGTACTGTAGGTAATCATCCTTTAGTCCCTAGATCACTTTGCCATCTCAAAGGATCTCAGGTATTCAGTAATGCACTTTCAAAAAAAGGAAAATTTTGAGGAGGCAGTGAGACAAGAGTATTTGTTTGCACAAACTGATGGAGCTTCAAAAAGTAATGGTGAAATTTAACGGTGTTCATGATTTGCTTAAGTCTTTGTGGCCTTTTTTAGTAGGAACTGATGTCGATTCATATTGATCATGCCCGACAGCTAGCATTTCTGTTAATAATATTCATACATAAACCAGACAAGGTCACCTGACCTGAAATGAACTTATTTACCCCATCATATTCATTAGGGCAATGAGTATTCATGGCAGGAAATCAGGTAGGTTCCAGTGCTCTTGATAGCACACGTCAAAATAGTATTCAAATGGAAATGCTGTGCTTCCTGATTTTAAAATAAAACACCTCCTTTTATACATTGATACAAATCAAGAGAAGGAAATCACTCTTGAAAAGGGGAAAAACTAAAGTACTGTACTACACTTTTCATCCAAATTCAGTGTAAACAGAGTACCCTCCTCCTCCCTTTGCAGCTCAGCTTAATCTTGGTCAGTTCTGCAGTCATTTTTTGTTTTTATTATCTCATAAATCTGTTGACATAAAAAAGAATGTGCTTTCACCCTCTACGCTATTTACTGTAGGGGAAAAATACAAAGAAAATATGCTGGGAAGCAATAGATTATATCAATTCATAAGCCAGTTTCAGGGAGGGGGGTAAAGAGCCTTTGTCCTAATTTTTTTTCCCCAGTATTTAATGCAATTAAATACAACTTGTTATCTGTAAATTGGAAACCAGTACAGAAAATTCAAAAGACTGTTCTAAACAACTACCTTCTAACTCAAGATTCAGGTTTAATCTTACTCGCCCATTGCACATAGCTTTCTTTGCACAATTCAATCGAGATGAACTTTACACATTATGCTGAAGATCAATAGATGCAAACTCTACCAGGGTAACAGGGCAAGCAATTCCCAGGGAGTCTGCTGCAATGGACCTCAAGGGTCAACCCATCCAAATTCCTGCATTATGCCAAGGTTTGCTAGACCATTTTTGACAAATGCTTATTATACCCTTCTAAATGTTGCTGACAGAGGATCTTACTCCATAAGAACAAACATGCAATTGGTGTATGTCAAGCAAGAGAAATACCTCCAATGTCATCATAGGTTGACACCGAATGCCTTGTTTTTGGTTGAGACAACAAGGAGAGCAGAGGATTGTGACATTAACATGGGATGACTAGCCTTTTTTGGTTTTAGCAGTAGAATTATTGGTAGAAATCTGGAATTGTATTTTCTATCCAGCCTACTTTTGTTCAGGAACCTATTCATTTACATTCTAGACTGCTATCTTCTAGTATCATGGGAAACTAGTAAGCTACTCTACCAGGGGTGGGTTCTGGCAAGCACTACTGCTGGTTCGCTCGTGTGTGTGCTGCACACACATGCGCAGTGCAATTAAAATTGTTCTGCAAATGTGCAGATCTGAAAAACAAAATGGTGGCACCTATGGCACTGCCCGGAGAACCAGTTCGGGGGCCTGGCAGGCCTGGGTTGCTGCCGGTTCCAGCGACCCAGGCCACCAAACCACTACTGGTTCGGCCAAAACAGTCTGAAACCATAGGAACCCACTACTGTACTCTACGGGTAGCATTGATTTTATCCTCCCCCATGAACTCCTTCCACAAGGGCACAATTATTCTACATTGCAATATGCATCTTTGTTTGTTTATGTATTAAACTCTCCTTGTTGAATGGCAGTTTCTTACAAATGATAATGCAACTGCAGCATGGAAGACTACTCAGGCTGAATCACAGCCCCACCTCACTTTTTCCTACCAGGAAAGAATTACAAATGGTGCCAATTGGGGATATGCATTTTATGTCCCTCTTATCAAAGGTGGCTTAAAAACCATTTTCTGGAGGAAGGTGATACAGCTGAGACTCAATACAGGAAAGGTCTTTCCTCCTGCAGAAGAGGAAAAGGACACATTTCTCACTCCCCTTCCATATTCTGAATGATATTGCTTTCTTTGAAAGGGAATTAACTGAACTGCATGTATTTTAAGATACTGTATATTTTTTGAGAATTTCTGGATCTCAACCAATATGCTGAACTATGAATGAAACCAAGTTTTGTTCAGGTGTGAATTTCTAGGAATTGCAGAGAAGGTAAAACCTTTAGCTGCCTACAACATGCTGTTGTCAGAATATAGGAGCAAGCATGAAATATCTTCTCTGACTGAAGCCTCTATAAATTAATCTACAGGGGGCCTTGTTTTGTGTTTAGGACTGTTTGCCTGCAGGAAGCTAATGGTAGAAATGGGCTTTTTCAATGTATTGCACAATGCTAATTCTTCATTTTAAAAATCCCACACATTTGCCCATGTGCAGAATTATATTTTATATGCCAAATGTAAAATACAGAATTATATTTTACATGCCAAATTCCCTCCATTTGATCTGAATTTGAACCACAATGGAATAATTAATTTCTCCCTCCCCAGGGCCTGATTCGGAGTGGTCTCTCTCTATATGCAGTTTACTTTTAAATCAGTCTCGTTGTTGATTCATCTATTGCTTAGATAGATCTAGAAATAGGTTTAGATAGATCAAGATTTATCCAACACTAGATCAAGAACCTAGTTTCATCAATTTATTCAAGCAGGTTTCAAGTGGTTTGGTAGATATTGACCAATGGATCATTGCTGGATGTGATTTCATTTCTCTGGGAATAATTCAATGGTATATGAGTCAGTTTGGTGTAATGATTAAGGCATTAGGCTAAAAACCAGGGAATCATGAGTTGGGTGAACTTGGGCCAGTCACTTTCTGTCAACCCTAGAAAGAAGATTATGCAAACCACTTCTGAAATACCTTGCCAAGAAGAAAATTAAAGTTATTTAGAGACGAAAGAATTGGGTACTTTTGTTGACAGCCATCCTAGGAAACATTTACTTCTTCTCTGCCCTTCTTTTATTAAGAATGAAAGACCAGTCTGAATCACCATCATAATAATGTATGGGCAGATAGTGAGGGGAAAACTGAGTCTTAGGATGCTCTTAGAAATTGTACAATGAACAAAAGGGACATATGGGGTTTATGTGATGGATTGTCTTTGGAAATCAAAGGCATCAAGACAGTTAAGGGAAAAAGCAAGGACCATTGTAGGAGATTCTTCACTCCAGGGGAGAGAAAGCAGAAGAAACTCAAAATAACTACCCTTTAACTACACGAGGAATATGTTGCATGGAAGTATCCCTTTGATAGGCTTTTAACATACAGCTGCATTTTTCTACTAGCAAAGAAGATCTTTGCAGAAAACCAAGTGATTATTTCTTGAGAGCTTGACAGTCTATTAACATGTTTGACCTCTCAGTCACATATAAAAAGTCACCATTAAACATAAAAGTATACAGATATTTCATTTTGCTATCACTCAAATAAAACCACCCGATTTCCTTGGGTCCCTATGAAAGACATTTTATTTGAATTTCATTTACTGAATGTCAAGGATACTTTGAAAGATTCTTGAACTTGTGCTCTTGAGATATGTTATGACAACAACCCCATAATTCCTATCAGCCCTAAACACAGGGATAGAATCAAGATCACGTGAAGTGTTAATACCACTTTATGATCCCTTGGTAAGGCCACACTTGGAATACTGCATTCAGTTTTGGTCACCACGATGTAGAAAAGATGTGGAGACTCTAGAAAGAGTGCAGAGAAGAGCAGCAAAGATGATTAGGGGACTGGAGACTAAAACATATGAAGAACGGTTGCATGAATGGGGTATGTCTAATAGAATGACTAAGGGAGACATGATAGCAATGTTCCACTATCTCAGAGGTTACCACAAAGAAGACGGAGTCAAGCTGTTCTCCAAAGCAGTTAGAACAATTAATCAGTTGAACAACTTGCCTCCAGAAGTTGTAACTGCTCCAACACTGGAAGTCTTTAAGAAGATGTTGGATAGCCATTTGCCTGAAATGGTATAGGGTTTCCTGCCTAGGCAGGGGGTTGGACTAGAAGACCTCCAGCGTCCATTCCAACTCTGGTATTGCATTGCATTGCATTGCATTGCATTGCATTGCATTGCATTGCATTGCATTCTATTCTATTCTATTCTATTCTATTCTATTCTATTCTATTCTATTCTATTCTATTCTATTCTATTATGATTAGAAATGATCAGAGCTGCCGTCTCAGCATATCTGAAATGCACAAGGTTGGCAACAGTTGTTTTAGTAGACAATGTTTTGGTCTTCCTCAAATTATCACACGGAGTCTTCCAAGAAGGAAATTCCTCCCCTCCCTCTCAGAAGAGACCCTTGCCTTCTTGAAATGCATCCACCCAAGGACCTGGGTGGTCCTGATCTGGGTGGTTCAAAATCTGGGTGGCCTATTAGCATTTTGTAAGCTTTGAAGACCTGCCTGTTTCCTAAGCATTAAGGCCAGTTAGGCAAGACTGTTATGGATGGGATTTTAGGACTGGAATTCATCATTTACCTCAGGGCATCATGGGTTATTGTTTTTTAATTGCTGGGTTTTTCAAATCTTTGTATGCTACCCAGAGTCACTTCTGTGAGGCAAGCGGCCATATAAAATCTCTTGATTAATTTAGTGAATTAATTTCAGGAAAATACACTGCGTTTCCTGGCAGCCTCCATTCCAAAGTGTCAGAATGCAGCATCCGAGTTCTACATTTATAATACAGGATAGATACATACTCATATTCTGATTTTGTGCACTGCCACCATTAAGCATTATTAATTACCACCTGCCTCCCCCACCAATTGTTGAATGCTTACTTTGCCATGTGGTACAAGTCTAACTTACTTGGAAGCTCAACTTGCTATTTGCAGAGCTTTTCTCAAGACACCCACCGGGGACATACCTGTATTTGAACGTTTTTTGGGGTTTTTGAGGCTTCGGCACCTGCCACTGATGGAGCTGCTGTTCTCACTCATAGAGTCTTGTGCGGATGAAGTGCTTCCTGTGGCTTCACTGTCTCTGATCATGCTCTCATATCCACTGCTTCCTCCACTGTGGTAGAACAGAGCTGTTTTCCCCATGGCTGGAGGAAGCTCCCCACTCAGGACACTGCTGTTGTCACTTCCGTGGCCACTGCTGCAGCGATGAGGCTTCCTAGGAGGTGTGATCTTGCTGTATGGTGAAGGGAGCAAGTGAACAGGGGGTTTCTTGTCCCCATGAGCACTGCTGCGTTCATCTGTGTCTGAGTTCCTGCACAGCTGCATTCCTCGGGTGCCAGCGTTTCCTTGCAGCAGTTCTGAAATCCTCCCATTAACAGCTCTGAGGGGCAATTTGGAAGAAAGACCAGAGCTTCGGTTCCTGCTAAGAGACTGAGTTGACCAGGACATATTCTTTCCATTTGGAGGCAAGCTTGAACTCTGTCCCACAGACTGAGGAAGGGACTTGGTTGAAAAGCTAAGGGTTTTGGTAGTGGACGCAGCCAGGCTTCGAGCCTTTGGACTTGCCAAAAGGAGCTTGCTCACAGCCGAGATCTTTGATTGACTGGCTTTTGGTGAAGCTCCTGCAGACTGGGAAAAGCCAGAGTTTGTTGGGGAGGACATTGCATTGCGGTTGAGGCTTCTGCTGGCTCGGGGCATGGTGGTGTCTTTCCCAGTGTTCATCTTGGAGCTGACAGAGGATAAGCTTTCTGCCCTTTCCAAGGACAGGCATTCGTAATGACTCCCACTGGACCTTCCAAGAGAATTGGTTCTGCTAGCCAGCTGTTCCAGTTTTGCACTAAATAATTTACTACTGCTATTGTTCCCACTCTCCATACTGGAACTCTTTTGTTTCCCATTCAGTTCATCAGGAAAGCTAGCCAAAAAAGATGGCAGTTGGTTGGAAGGGCTGCTGGTACTACTGCTACAAGCACTGTGCTGTGGACTGGCTCTATTCTTCTGGTCAAGGCTAGATTTCCTCACAGGAGGTAATGGTGGTGTTCCTTTGGGGCGGGTAAGAACACCGTGCTTGGGAGAAGCTACCTTCCTTTCTAAACTTGCTTTGGATGTTTGGGAAGAGCTCAGGCTACCGCTCTCCTCTATATAATGATGGGAAACCACATCCAGTTCCTCCAACTTGTTGGTCTTCTGGAATCCTCTGCTAAGGCTGCCATTTTTCAAACTGTCAGTAGAATGAAGGGGGCTGTGAGTTGCAGAACCCAACAGTCCCACTTCACATTCATCTACCACCCTCCTTGGGTTTTCAGTTCCTGGAGAACTCGAAATCTCTCCGCTGCTGGTACTGAACCTGTCGGCAGAATTCTGTTTCTTATTTTGCCCAGGTACTGTTCCAGTCTTGAGACCATGTTCATTTTTTACACTATCTTCCCTCTTTAGCCAAGGATCATCAAATTTTAGGTCTTTTCTTGCAATGGATTCTTTTCCCTCATGAGGATAGGAAGTTCTGGCTGATGATGATACTGCTGATATGGCCTCACTACTTTCCTGGGCTTTAAAAGAATTAACAGCAATACATGGGAATATTGTAATGTTAGTCTTCATTGGAATGAATTCTTCGCAACTGCTTAAGCTTGTAGTGTTTGATATTGTGACGGTAGTCTTTTCCATGGCTGATATTTTACAGCTTCTGATGGGAGATAATTTATTAATATTTCTGTCAACCCCTTCTGGCAATACAAACATATCCTCAGTACAACGATTCTGCTTGTCATTGATGCAAACTGCACTATTTTTTTGAATTGCTTTTGCAAGTTCGGAAGGAGGAGCTTCTGCCATTGCTTCTCCATGACCATAGCATGCCTGTGCTATGAAACTGTGGCATGACTGTTCACCATCACTCCCAGTACTCATTTCACTCAGCCATGAGCTAATAGAGGAACGTCTACTTTCAGCTTCTTCGGCTTTGTCCACCGGCCCCATTTTTGGAAGAGGCAGGAACTGGGTAATGCTTACTTCAGAAATGGGAGCTGTGCTGGAGTAGCACTCAAGATCTTCACTAATACTGCTGATAATGCTAACTGGTCTAGACCCGGAAGCCAATGCTTGTACAGAACAATCACTGTTAAAACTGATGATACTTGTTGGCCGCCCGTTTTCCAAAACTCCACTAATGGTCAGCTCTTCAACTAGGGTAAATACCAGCTCATCCTCCCCATTAAGTTCTAATGGCTGCTGCACTGTGACCATAGTTGTACTCAAAATCTCCTGCTTTGACTCTGGAGAAAGATATTCTTGTTGCTGCTCTACATTGTCAATCAATTCTCTGTAATCAATGTTGCCAGAAGAAAGTGACTTTTTCAAGAGCTGAGGACTCATTCCAATGGGAGGGGTGCGGGTTTCAGATTGCATCAGAGATTCACTGGATACCATGCCCGAATCTTTGCTTAATGATGATGGTGGCGGTGCTGGGTTGGGCAATACTCCTTTCTGAGTATAAACTTTGCACCTCTGAGAAGGAGAAGCTGGTGGTTTGTAATCGGAGGCCTTTGAAAGGCTTGCAATACCAAGCCGCGGTGATCCCATTGGCCGTGGCTTGCTTTCTATGAAGCCACAGCTATTAAGGCTTTCTCGACTGCTTTGCAGGTCTGTGCAGTGAGGTTGCTGAGAACTATTAAACTGGCTACTAGGACTGCCTGTAACATGCCAATGGTTCTGGGGAGAGGAAATCTCATTAAGCATCCTACTATGAACAGGGGAGTGACCTCCCTGGATTTTGCTAGCTGCAGCATTTAAATTTTCCTTGGCATCGTTATCAGGTTCCTGGCAGACCACCAAGTCATCTTCCCTGCTTGGCTCTGATGCACTACGGTGCTCTGCCTCTTGGCCTGATAAAGGACATTTAGTCACTGGGTCTGAGTTAAACTGAACTGGTAGTTCTTCAAAAAGAAATCTGTCTGTCTCTTCACTGCCATCAATGCAGTCTAACCGCTCTTGGAGTTCTGCAAATGTATTGCACTTCAAGCAATCTCTTTCAGGGGCTGTTTCATTCATTTCTTCCAACTTGCCTTCATTTTTAGTTTTCTGAAGAGCAGGAACTATAGGGACAAAATCAGGGGGACCTTCATTATCAGTCAACTCCTTATCAGAAAGAGCTGTCCCATTAGGGCCAACATAAATGACAGTGTCACATGACTGTTCACTGCTGGAAGAATAATCTGGGTCATTTGATAAATGAAGAATTGGGAAGTCTGGATCAACAACATTCCGTGAATGGAAAGGTCTAAGTTGGGTTGGTCTCCTCATTCTCCCTTCTTCACAAGAACTTTCTCCTCCAGAAGAGCTTGATGTATACTAGAAATCAGAAGAGAGAGATGAAAAGTTAGAAATCCAAAAAAGGCTTTCCAGAACCATGCATTCAAGTAAGCAGTGATATGTCTTCCAATATTTGGAATGCCATTGTGCCTCATTCAGGATAAGGCTTTCCCAGTCTGATGCTCTCAGTTATAAAATACTCAGTTATAATGCTCAATGGGGATTTTGACAGTTCTGAACCCAACAAATGCGGACAGTACTAGAATGGGAAAGAGTGCAGTAATTTGTCACAGTGTATTAGGGAATATCTCCACAATAGTTGTGCTGCCTGATGTCATGGCGAAAATGGTCAAATCCTTAAAGAACACAACTGCACAGATTGCTTGTACATTTTAAGCAGGTCCATATGCACGCACGCATGCACACACATGAAAAAAAAAACCACACACACATACACACTGACCATACTGCTATTTAGGATAGCAACATCATGAGTAAAAAATAATTTCGAGGTGAAAGGAATAGTAATTGATTTCAAGCATTTTAATTCTTTAGTGACTTCTATTCATTATAAAATTTGCAAACATTAGCATTTCTCAGGTGCACAGAGAAGCAATGTGATCCTCAGAATTCTATCTAAAGTCATATTTTCAGCCACTCACTATATCTCAATACAACAATATTACAGAGTCAAATATTGTGCAAACTAATTTTAAAAAAAACTCCAAATCATGCTTACTAGACGACTTAATGAGTCATATTTTTGACATTGTTGCTTAAGTGCATAACTTGGGAAAAATATGATAATGCTGGAAGATGATAGCAGCTGATCTTGCTTTCAAATCTCCCACACTATCTGCTTCTCCACTAGAGAGTTTTCACTAGATCTCATACAAGCCTCAAAATACTGATTGATTTGTTAGGCCTATAATTAGCCAGGTGAAGACACTTCCTTAGGAGAAAGAAATATCTTGACCTTTCTATCCTTAAGTTATGTATTTTGTTTTGCCTACTTTCAACAACCACATAATCCCCAAGAGCTACCAGAACATTTGAAAATGAAGATAATTCACTCTTACAAAAACAACAACAATTCTTGAGTCCTTCCAGCTAGCACTTCTAATATAAACACTGATGGGAAATGTTGGAACTGTTGAAATTAAGGCAAGATCTAAGACAAGAAAGATCTCTGCCAGAATTGTCCCCAAACTGGTCAGATCTAAAAAGCAAGGTGCAAATGACTTTTTGAAAAAATTAGCTGGCGCTGGGTCTATATTTGTACACAGATCACAACATAGCATTTCTTAAACAGCAATAAACTGAATGGGAGAGTTTCCAGAAGGTAATTTTTTTCTCTAACCATAATTATGAAAATAATCATTTATTTGTTTACTTGACTTAGATGCCAACCAACCCCATTCAATTCTGGGCTAAAGAATTTAAAAGAAAGCCTTGATAAATCTGAAAGGTTTTGAAACAAAATGGTTGGATCAAAAACTGTATAGTTCAGGGTATGATAACAGAAGACCCATTTGAGGAAAAAGAGCAGTGCATTTGAAGGAAATAACACATTACTAATTATATGGGGAAGGCTCTGTTATGGTTTATGGTTGTGTGGGAGCCAATGACACAGGAGATATTGCGTGTGAAAGGAAGAAAGATTTTCAAGTAATACACTTAACCTTTTTAGAATTGTTTTGTTTATAATATCCAGAACTTTCCCCTCTCTGAAAATATTATTACGCTTATTATTTTGAATCTATGCTAATATTTCAGTGTTGTTGTATATAGGTATTCTTTTCTTTTGCTAATTTCACCTAATAATTTTAAAGCATATTTATATGGAAAGTATAATAAGCATGATTGATTTGTTTATGGAAATAAGGGAGCAAAGGAGTGATGGGAGGTTCTGAATTTGGGTGAAACATTTATTTGGAAGAATGGATTCAATTAAATATCAACGCACTCTAGATCAGTGGTTCTCAACCTGTGGGTTGGGACCCCTTTGGGGGTCGAATGACCCTTTCACAGGGGTTGCCTAAGACCATCAGAAAACATAAAACAAGTTTATGGTTGGGGGTCACCACGACATGAGGAACTGTATTAAAGGGTCGCGGCATTAGGAAGGTTGAGAACCACTGCTCTAGATGTCCCTCAGTCACTGAAGAAATTGAACTGGAAAAGAAGTTGGCTGTTTCAACAAGACAATGACCTGACTCCACCCTTGCAAAATCAGCCATAACATACTTGCAGGAAAGAAAGATAACCAGTTTGGAATGGCCTTCACAGTCCCCAGAGTTGAACGAGATTAAAAATCTGTGAAAAGACATCAAATCTAGAGTGCATGTAGGGATAACTAAGAGTGCCTCTGAGCTAGAACAGTTCTGTGAGGATGAAACAAAACAAAACAAAGAACAGAAAGCCTGTTTGCTGGCTCAGGAAATGTTTGGAAGTTGTTACTGCCACTAAAGATGCTAGAAAATGTTAACTGAAACAATATCCAAAGTTCTTCACCTGCCATGTTAACTTCTTTATTATTGTGAAACTGCAAACAACCGCATATAAATAAAAAGTATGCGATTCCCAATTTTCAGTGGGAAACAACAATGTAAAAGGTTTTATTTATTCATTTATTTATCAGTCAAATAGCTGTCCATCTTATGGAAAGTGACTCTGGGCAGCATACAACAAATGTGAATACATTTGTTTAAATATTTTAAAAATACCAAGCCCAGGGCCCCCATTGAAAACAGCTTTGAAAATTCTGGCTGTGTTATCTTTCTGTGTTTTCTTTGTGTCACTTCAGCGCTGCTCTAATTTGCTAAAACAACTTTTTAAAAGGTAGCATTGAGAAGTAATATTGCACTCAATAAACATTACAGCCACAACTTCTCAGTAAATATCTTCATCTTGCAAATGTTTTATTTCTTCAGAAGATTTCACACGGCTCAGATCAGAAATTGAGCTTAATTCACACACTAACTGCTAATATTGGCTTAAAATGCCCTGACAAGCTTGTACTTGAAAAAGTAATGAAGAAAATTACAGGGAAATTAACATTGATGTCACACACAACAACCTATTGTTTTGCAAAGGTTTCTTTCTATGAACAGTCTGTTGGATAGCAATAATTGTGGAATCTGTTCATTGATCTCAAAAAATTGATTTATATTCCGCAGGCGATTAATATGAATTATGAGAAAGAAAACTGAATTTCAAGCAGCTCTCTGTACTAATAATATTTTAAGAAAAGAACACAAGTTCTCTGCCATGTATGTGGCTGTTAAAAGCACTGCATAATTCACTAAGTACAAAACATATGACTCCCCCTCCTTTCCACACGCACTCTTAAATGTACTGCCATGCACTCAAAGACCATGAATATTGATTTCTGTGGAGGTGGCCTTCCATTTATTTACTATCTTGGGCTGCTTTGCTTTTTTCCAATGAATGACAACCAAAGACTGCCCTTACCTTAGTTTTCTTTTTCTTCATTCTTAAAACCCTGGATGCAATCTGGATAGTAGAAAGGGTTTCAGCATAGTTTCCTGCAGCTGCTGAAATGTGAGCTATCATGGTGGTACGGCAGTTCATGTTCCCAAGGGACTCTCGGAGCAACATGGTCAGCTTGCTGTCTCTGCAAAATAAAAAGAATTAAGGCTGCATTAGTGAGCGATGTTTCACTAGCACTGTCAGAATCAAACCCTGGGTTTTAGCAGGATTTCATCCTTTTAATGGAATGCTAATTAGCACTGTTCTTAACGATTCTAGTGTACTACATGTGCAGTTGAACAAGTTGGTAAATGATGATGCTTCCCTTTTTGTATATTTTCCTGCTCCTGCTTTCGGTAGAGGAAACTGACTTGTGGAAAACCAGAATTTCCAGGGGAAATTCTACTGCACCAAAAGGATGAAACACAAAGGAAGACGAAGACCTCCAAAAATGGTACAGGCTTCATCTCTGCTGATTTCTTTTTGATGAATGAAGACGAGATTGGTTTCTGCCGCTTATGTTTCTGCCACATTCTGTGTAAACTTAATGGGCTCAGTTTTAAAATTCTAATGTCCTGCCACATTTTTTCTTGCACACTCTGTGATGGTAATTAGACCTGGAAATGGTACTGAATAACAATTGCTTTGGTAATGAAGAACTTGGGTAAATCAGAATGCTATTTGGTTTATTCCTATGTGCAAATGTGAGCTGTCAAAAATTAAGCGAAAGTGAGAAAAGAATGAATGAATGAATGAATGAATGAATGAAAGAAAGAAAGAAAGAAAGAAAGAAAGAAAGAAAGAAAGAAAGAAAGACCTTGCTGTTGTCAGCAGTACCTAAGACAATTCAGAAGTGAAATGGTCCCTATGTGTATTTGCTGGTGATGAGAAGCATTAATTCAGTGCTACTAACATGAGCATCCACTGGGAGATGCTTCTGTGAAAGCTCTGCTAAAATGGATAGGAATTGAACAGGAGAAATCTGCGATTCACTTAAAAACTATACCCTGTTATTTCTTAATGAGATTCATCTCCTCCTGAAATGCCACACAGCATCTCTTCAAATGGTAATGACATGTACATCTGACAGATTAGTCAGTCTATCTTGGTTGTCTGCTAAGGAATACATATATACAGATATACATATACATATACATTCTTCTCTCTCTCTCTCTCTCTCTCTCTCTCTCTCTCTCTCTCTCTCTCTTTCTTTATCTATCTATCTATCTATCTATCTATCATCTATCTATCTATCTAGTGTATATGTATATATGTGTTTGTGGGAGAGAGAGAGAGCACGCTGGTATGTGGGTGCATATGTGTGTGTGTGTGTGTGTATGTGTATGTATGTATGTATGTATGTATGTATGTATGTATGTATGTATGTATGTATATAGTGAGACAGTGAGACCAAAGAGGGGAAGAGAAGTGAGGAAAAGAAAAAAAAAGTGTTGACTTCCTCTGTTACAGTAAAATAAAGCATTCACATCAAACCCTAATTTTTGCTTTTCCATAGTAATATAAACTAGCTATTTCTATAAACACTTATAAGTCTAATCGGTAAAACCCAAAATCAAAGCTTCACTTTTTCCACCTCAAGTACAAAGTTCAGAAGCGGTCTCCATGTGACAACCAAGGTACTTATATTCTTTTTTTAATTGAAATGGTCAATTTAGCCATTTTGGCCAACTCCATCAGCTTCTGTAGCCGTTTGTCTGTGGTGGGAATTGAAACGTCTTTCCATTTGTTTATACATATCATGTATGTTTGTGGATGTGGGTCTATACCAGGGGTGGTATACACTTAACTTTCCTACCGTTCGCAAATGCAAGCATGTGTGCACATGCACATACCGAGCCACCTCTGTGCATGCGCATATTGAGCCACCCGCGATTTCCGCTACTGGTTCGGGAGATCCAGTCCGATTCCGAACCAGTAGAATACCACCTCTGGTCTATACACACTCATACATACAGAGACTCATTTGTAAGGATGCAGAAGCATTGACTGAAATATTTCCTTTAAATTTGAAAGAAGCCTGTAATTCTCCCCTACCCCAACAGACACTCTCTTAAATATGTACAACTGGAATGAAAATAATTTTGTGGGCACAGTGCAAGGATGAATATTAAAATATCCGGTCACATTACATTTTATAAAATCCATAGTCATAATGTTCTAATTTTGATGTGATTCTCTAGCATTAAAATGACCTGGGGAGAGGTGCTTCCAGACAAGACTTTCATGTGGGTGTTCCATCATTTTATTGAAATGTCCCTGGTGAGCCTGTCTCAGATGCAACTCTTCAAGGCACAGTGCTTCCCCTCCCCCAAATTACACCTACTTTCCTTAATACATTCAGAAAAATTTAACGTATCTACAGAACACTTAAAATCATCTTCTTCAAGGGTCACTTTCTGCTGGAGATGTAACACATATAGTTTGGTTATTCCATATTATTATTAGTATTTGGGGTTCTTCAATAGAATTAACATGCTATCTATAAACATTATGTTAGTATTTGAAATCTATAAAATACATGGATTTTTCAATTATGGGTGTCAACTAAACGAATTATAAAATCTTCAGTTCATTCAAACCAATGGCATGTTTCTATATACCATTGAACATCTGAATTAGGGTTGTATGTGGGTTTTTTTAAATTTAAGAAAAAGATTTTCAAGTAATACACTTAACCTTTTTAGAATTGTTTTGTTTATAATATCCAAAACTTTCCCCTCTCTGAAAATATTATTACGCTTATTATTTTGAATCTATGCTAATATTTCAGTGTTGTTGTATATAGGTATTCTTTTCTTTTGCTAATTTCACCTAATAATTTTAAAGCATATTTATATGGAAAGTATAATTTAATAAGCATGATTGATTTGTTTATGGAAATAAGGGAGCAAAGGAGTGATGGGAGGTTCTGAATTTGGGTGAAACATTTATGTGGTACAGATTGTCCTGGTTTAGCAACTGGTTGACTTGTTTAGTGATCATCTGCAATTACAACAGTGATAAAAAAAAGAAGATCTGAGACTAGTCCTCACATTCACAGCCTTTGCAGGTCTGTAAAGCTAAAGAAAGCTGAAGTAAGGTTGAAGTAAGCACAGTCATGGTTTCACTTAATGACCGCTTTGCTTAACCACTGAGTTAGTGACTGCTTTGCCAGTCCCAATTGAGGTCGCTAAATTAGGACTACCTATACTGTTAAAAGTAGATTTGGGGAGAAGAAATGGATAGGGAAGACAAAGAAAGTTTCAGAAAGAAAATAGAATGAAAGGATGAAAAAGTCCTAAATGTAAAAATACTGAAAGATAACATTCAACAATATGAAGTCAATACAAGGAAATAAATTATTGAATATGTATGAAAGAAAGAGAAAAGAACTATGCAAGAGAAGTATGTGAAGTTATGTTAATAGAAGGTATGAAAAAGGTTGTTTGATGAAATGTTGCAGTAAAAGTATAAAACATTTCAATAGTAATTCATAATTCTATTCTCTTGAAGTTACACTACTGCAATATACTTTACATGGAGACTGAACAAAATGCAGTGGCCTAATTTCTGATTTTAAAAAATGGTTCAGCAATGCTACATCTACACTGAAGCTATAGCATTGGTTAACAAGACTTCTAGGTCAAACTCAAAGTGCTGGTTTAACCTTCACGGTTTGGCATATGTGTAATCAACACACCCTGTGAGTTCCTTCTAAATGGGGTTTCTCAAACTCCTCACTAAAAGTGGGGTCAAAATGGTGGAAGGCCAGAGGTGCCTCTTCACAGTGGTGGCCCCTATATCATGTAACCCACAAAGAAAACTGCCCTGTTCTTGCCCTGACAAGTATGACAATATATAAATTTACATATAAATGTAAATCTTTAAAAAGAGCATAAAAGTATTACAATAAAAAAACATATTCCCAAAGTCTACTCTGCTATTCTACTGTTATAGAACCAGACATTTCTTTATAGAAATTTGTTTATGATGCTTGGATGCAATTACCGTATCTTTTGGAGTATAAGACACACCTTTTTCCCTCAAAGAGGCTGAAAATCTGGTGCGTCTTATACACTGAATACAGAATTTTTGCCTCCTGAAACCCCCCCTCTTCACCAAAATGGCCGTGCATAATCTTTAGGAGGCTTTGAGAGTGTTCCTGGGGGCTGGGGAGGGCAGAAATGAGCAAAAAACAGGCAGGTTTTGGCTCAATTTTGCCCCCCCCCAGCCCCCAGGAGCACTCTATAAGCCTCCTAAAGGCAATGCATGCTCTTTTTTGGACAAAAAATGGATCCGTTTTTGTGAAATATGGGTCATTTTTGTGAGGTCTGCAGAGTGCAAAATCTTTTTTTTAGTTTGCCACTTCAAAATCTTGGTGTGTCTTATACTCCAAAAAATATGGTATATATTATTGTGGGAAGTGTTTAGTTGGGAGTAGTCCTGTCTCAATAAATTTAATAACTTCCTGGGAAAAATGAAATGAAAGCTTCCCAGTGTTTCTCCTTTTTATAGCTAACGTTCTTATTTTAAAAGTCCTTCCACCATATTAAACCTTTATTTCAAGGATGCATTTCTATGCTTTTACCTTGAATGTATTTTAAGATACCTGTAGCCTTCATTCTACATATATCATATGAAGTCTATTAAATGCTGGGAACTTGTGGAAATATATTCCAGCAAAGCCACAGATATTGCTCTGAATTGCTTTTTGTCCTTTAGGTACCATTTAAGTTGTTGGTTTTAATCTCTCAAGTACTTGGTTGGCCAGTTTGCACATAATGATAATCTCTCAAGTGCATTTAATGAGGTAGTAAACAATGATCAGTCGTGCCAGCACTTCTCTCCATGACAGTGACTAAATAATCAGGAAAGTCTGTGGTTTGCTTAGCATTACAAGCAATCCATGTTCCCTGACTTACTCTGTCACAACTCAAATGCAGGAATGGGGTTTCTAACTTCGTCTTGTTTAGCTGCTCCAACTAGCAGTAGAAACCAGGTAAGAACAATTAAATTGCATACCTTAAAACACTTCCTAAATACTCTTGCATAAACCTGATTTTAAACAGTTCCACTAGGTTATTTGTTCTTTTTAGAAAGCAGTTCCAGAAAAGTAGCAGTTCTGCTGCTACTGGTAGAGACTACGGAAAGGAAGAACAAGATGGGGGCAAGAAAGAACCGGTTTACTAATACAGATGCTCAGAGGCCGATACCTGACTTGAGTGCTGATGTATTTACTTAGACAGCATGACACATCCACATTAAAAAGGATTAGGGATGGCCAGTTACAAACATAACAATTAAGACTGTTCTTGGTTGCTTATTTGTCTAGTAGGTAAGTTTGCTGTTTTTTTTAAAACAATACTTGTTTTTTCAGTGAAAAAGTGGAGTCATATAAGGCCACTGAAGAAAGGAGAGGGGTAAGAAATCATAACACTACACTACAGAGTCTTATGCAGATGGAGAAAGAATGCCTCACATGAAACCTTCTTCTGGAAGAAGTTTAATGAAGGCCTGTGCTACCAATATAAGAAAATTGTAGCCAAACTCCTTCCATCCATCCAATTTGTGTGGCCAGCCATCTCAACCAGTGATTCTAGATGGCAAATAAAAAGAAAATGAAAACAAATACAATGATACAAAATGAAATATATAGCAGCTTAACACTAAGCAAAAAGAGCGGGAGGGATTTATGTACTCTCAGGCTAGGACCAAGTTTTAATTTCCAAGCAGGAACAATAGTTTACTTAAATACAGTAAAAGTATTGGTCATAAATGAAGGAAAAGGAGGGGGGATTTGGTACTGTTTGTTTATCCTTCATTGAAAACTAGCCTAAAAAGGGGGGTGGGATTATAAACACATCAAAACTTCCATATAATATCTACCGTAGTTTCCTTTTGTCAAGTCCATATAAATCTAATTCCAAAAACTTCATTTCAGATTAGTGAGAGTGAGGAGTGTGTGTGTGTGTGTGTGTGTGTCCGTGTGTGTCCGTGTGAGAGAGAGTACAGAGTTAAATCAGGAACTACATTATTATATGTGGATATAATGAAAAATTTCAAAATTACTCAATTGTTTCTGAAAATACTGAAGATATTGATGCAACAAACCATATTGTTAGTTCCAATGAATAAATTGATAGTCCCTTTCTCAGCATATTTACACTAAGTATTTATTACAAAGTTTGGAAGTTTTGCAGATGTGCCCAATATGCTGTGCTGATTTTATCTATTTGCAGCTTCCTATGGGTACAATTAGTCAGCCCGACCACAGTACGTGGTAGCCTGTGATGTAAACAAAAGTCTATTAAATTCACAATAAAGCAACTGTACTCATTTTGCTGCTGACCTGACTTAGCTCTGAACCAAGAGACACAAAAAGTTTGTCATATAGACTTATGTATTCTCTTGTTCATCAAGAAATATTGTAATATCAAATTCTGTATAACAGTAAGCACCATTCCAAGCATTACATGTGTGGAAATTATTAACTTCAGCGCAGAAATCAATATCTAGCCTTTTATTTGCTCACACTTCCCTCAAAGTAAAACATCAAATGTCAGAGCAAAAGGGCAACAACAGATTACATTTAAGTCTCCGGGGAATATGGAGCCATCATCAGAAAAGCAGTGTAGTCTCTCTACAGACTACACATGATGGATGTGCTTCGTTCATAGGCCCTCTTTGCATTACACAGAAATCCATCCTGGGTGTTGGAATGTAACAAATTAATCAAACTGCCTTCATAAAGAACAAATGGCTTTATTTTTAACTATACCACCTCTACCCAAGCTAACTCATTTTTCCTAACTTTATCTTGGTGATTCCTTCTACTTTGCTAGAGGCTGCAGTCATCTGATTCTCTCTTATCCTATCTAAATCTGGCTCCCAAGAAGAAACAAGCAAAGGAAAATATTGCTAACCACACAATTTGTGAATACTTTGTATTTTATATTCAGACCCATTTTCCTACCAATTCTGTAATTTTCTATAAGATATACTAATGATGGAGTGCTTTGTTACTTTTCTAAATCAGTGAATAAATGGCACCAGTTTCATACAACTGCTTTAATTTAAAAATAACAACAATGAGCCAAACCACTAGTTACATATAATTGCTTTTGTGACTTTTCAGGTTGCAATTAATTAATTCAGTTCATTGGATTTTTTTTTTAATTTCACAATTTACAATCAAAATATAACAGCAATGTTCCTCCATAATAAAGCAAGTTGCATTTTTATTATATTAAAGAAAATAATTTAAGTTATAAAACATTAAATTAATTCTTATAGGCGACATGATTTGCTGAAAACATAGTCAAAAATGATATTTTAAAGATACAGACAAGTAACATAGTACAAACATTCAGAAGAGGTTGGTTTAATAGCTCATCACAGTTCTCTTTTCTTATGATCATCTTATATAGTAACTCTATTTCTAAAAATGCCATTAGAAGTCTCTGACTTTGATGTTTACTTTCTCAGTGACTGACTAGTGACTTTGTGGATGAACTCAGCAATCAATACAGTTGCTTCACACATTTTTTATTATAAATTAATTGTTCACTGACTCAGATCTTCCAGCTGATAAGAATATTTGGATTGTATGCTGTCAGGCACACATCTGCTTGTGCCAAATATAAGCAAATGTAGAACAGAATTGTATCATAATGATGTCCTGCATATTTTGTATGTGGATATGCATGTGTATGACACAGGTTGCTCTCTCTCCCACTACTTTTTTGCCCACCCATGGCCATTCTATTCTCTATTTAGATAAGGAAATATCTCTGAAAGAATGACCCAATGGGTCATGGGTTGTCTAGTAAAATAATAAAATCCAGTGCAACATATTGGCAGTACAATGGTTTCTGTACATGCTCCGCAGATTCTGTAGAGATATTGAGTTTAGTTTACATTTGTTATGTGTTATTTATGCCGTTTGAGTGTCAAATGCCTCTCTGCCTAATCCTTGACACACAGTTCTAAATATTACACAATAAGCAAAGATAGATTAGATTCCAGATCACCCTAAAGTAACATCATCTGATTATGCATGATAGTGTTTTTACTATCTAAACCAAAAGTCACAGCATATGATGGGAATTGTAATCCAATGTAAAATTTAAACAGGATATTTACATTAACTTTGGGTTTTTCATTTTGTTTTTACAATATGATGCTTAGTTTTGAACATTAATGGTGTACTAACAAGACGATTTTAATTAAAAGATAAACATAATGAAGCAAGAAGAATGAAGTAACAACAAGAGGGACCCAGTCATTGTCTCCTCCCACTGGTTGGTGCAGAGTTGCAGACGCCCACCTATGGGAGGGGACCGGTGACGGTCACTTATTCCTACGAAAGGATTGATTGGAAAAAACCCTATAAAAAACTTGTGGTTACCCTGCTGTCTGTTCTTGTCCCTGAACGACACCCTATCATGAGTATGGTCCTGCGGTTGTGATTAGGAACGGTTAAATCCTCCAGAGGTGGCTGGAGGATCCACGTTCCAAAAAGGCTGCCTGCAGTAATAAGATTGATTCTTGCGATCAGGTTTCTTGGTAACAGCTGGCAAGACTTTGCGTTTATTCTTGGATTCTATTAAGACCGAATCCAAGGCCTCTCTGAAGAGCTTCCCCCCCTTTGAAGGGAGCGGAAGCGAGCTTCCACTTTGCCTTCATGTCCGCCTGCCAATGTCTGAGCCATAGCAGATGGCATGATGTTACACTGGAAGCTAATGCCCTTGAGGAGAATTTGGTGGCATTGAACGAAGCGTCAGCCGAATATTCGGCTGCCACAATAATTTTGTTGACGCCCTGGTGCAACCTAGTATCGCCAGCTGGCAGTTTGGCTTGCAGCTTACGGAGCCAGAAAAGCGATGCTCTACTGAAATAGGAGGAGGAGGAAGACGCCTTCATGGCCCATGCTGTGGCTTGATGGATCTTATGACAGGCCTTCTCTGCCTTTTTATCCTCAGCCTTAAGTCCTTCCAGTAGATCGGCTGGCAGAACAGAATTGGAAGTTAGGGCAACTATGGGATCATCTACCAGGGGAAGCTTTAAGAGATCCTCAATACTGCTCTCCATGGAGTAGAGCTTCTTATCAACCCCACTTGGATTGGCTGAGGACCCTGGCTGAGCCCACTGATGCTGGATGACATTCCAGGAACAGCTGGGGAGCCGGAACTAACTCTTGGGGCGGAGAAGCCTCCTTGAAGAGGCCGGCGCCTGGATCCGGGGATCCAGTGCTTTCTTATTGCCTTGCTCTGTGGTGTCCTTGTTGGCCTGGCCTGGGAGACCCATCTGGATGGAGGATGCCTTGGCCTTAGTGAGGATGGCCTTGAACATGGAAGGTTTGAATAACCCAGAAAATGCAGGGGGATCAGGAGCTGGATTTTCATCCTCCAACAATTCCGGGTCTTCCTGACCACCCCCCTCTGCCTCGGATTCCTCGCTGACAGCGAAGCTGGGGAAGATGACCTTCATGCCTGGTCTTTGGAATCTGCCTCCTATGGCCTAGACTTAGAACGGCCCTGACGAGGCAGGCAGTCCTTGGGCAGCAAGCTGAAGTTAACCCATGCTTGGACTCTCCAAGCAGCACCTAGAAGAACTATCTTTCTTTACTTGGCATTTCACAACACCAAATCAGTAGAATAGGACAAGGCAATAAAAACGGAGTATGTTAATACCACACAGCCACAGGTTTTTAATTAATCTGATCCCTGTAAAAACACTGCATTTATTTTCCAAGGGCTGGGTGTATAATTGCTCTTATGTAACTTTATCATAAAAATGCAAAATATGAAATATATATTTTACGATTTAGAAGCAGAAATTGTGTTATCTAAACATATCTGTTAATAATTTTTTCCTAAACATGAGGGATTAATTACAAAGCAAACAAGCCAATGAGGAAACTATAAAACCAGAACATGGGAATATACTATGTCAGTTCTCCAAGGGAGAAAATTCCATTTTCCTCTTAACCATCTATTATGTCTTTCATGTAGAATTGGTATACAATTCCCAAAGGCTCCCTAATATAGAACTGTGTCCGTGATATACCTGTGTGATGTCACATTAAACCAACCATATATCTTTTGTTAGTCACAAATCTCATAATCGATTTTTGTTTTAGTCAAATGAAAGAAACAAATGTTTAAGAGAAAATATGGTGCATTTAGAATGTCCTCTGGGAAATTGGAAGGTATATATTTTTAAAAATTCCAGTGGTGTCCAGTAACTATTAAACTAATGGTTTAACTAAAACAAAAACATTTAAAGGGAATTTTGAATATAAAGTAATCATTCTTGCATCAGTAACTGCAATTTAGGAAACAGACTGACATGTCATGACATAGTTAACTAGTTGAAGGATAATATCCCAGATATACTGTATACGATAGATACTCATCACACTATTCCCTAAGCAACATAATGTAGAGCTCAGAAAGGGCCTAAGAAATAGTAAGCCAAATAAATTAAAGGCAGGATGTAAGAGAAGAGGATAACTTACCACATCTAGTTTGCACCAACACTATTAATTATATTTCTCAGCAGTTTTTTTTAAATATTTGCAAACCATCCTCACTTTATTGCTCCATACATTGACCTTTGGTCTTTAAACTTCCCATTCTATTTTTTGAGAATGTCATCAAAACCATTGAACCACAATGTTATTATTCTTCCTTTCTTCTCAGTCCTTTTACTTTTCTTTCTTATATTAATTCCTGCACCTTTACCATTCCTCCATTTTTACATACTTTTCAACATTTTTTTTCTTGGACCCTGATATCTGCAACCTTTGTTTCATTTTTACTATCTGACTGACACATCATTCCTATAAAAGGTAAAGGTATAGGTTCTCCTCGCACATATGTGCTGGTCATTCCAGTCTCCGTGGTGATGTGGCCGGCATGACTAAATGCCGAAGGGGCACGGAACACTGTTACCTTCCCGTCAAAGGTGGTTCCTATTTTTCTGCTTGCATTTTTACTTGCTTTCAAACTGCTAGGTTGGCAGAAGCTGGGACAAGTAACGGGAGCTCACTCTGTTACATCACGCTGGGGATTCGAACCTCCAAACTGCCGGCCTTTCTGATTGACAAGTTCAGCATCTTAGCCACTGAGCCACTGCATCCCACTCTATATCATTCCTATACAGATCTCTAACTTTCAAGTCTTTAATTCAAATAATTAAAACACTTTCATTTTTTATTCTATTCACTCTGATGGAGTGTCTGTTTTTGTTTTGTTTGTTTTATTGGATTTATATCCTTCTCCCAAAGGACTCAGGGTGGCGTACAGCATTAAAAAACACATATTACAAAAGTTAAAAGGAAATTAGAAACAATCTAAAAAACAAACCCAATTAATATAGCACTAACATTTAAAAAATTAGATAAAATTAACAGGCCAGGCCAGCTTGCTGGAAAAGCCAACTTTTTAGGGCGTGTCGGAAGGACCGGAGGTCAGGGATTATGTGAAGCTCTGGGGGCAGCTCATTCCAGAGGGAAGGCGCTCCCACAGAGAAGGCTCTCCCCCTGGGGATCGCTAACTGACACTGTTTGGCCGACGGCACTCTGAGGAGGCCAACTCTGTGGGATCGCACTGGACGGTGGGAGGCTACTGGTGGCAGTAGGTGGTCTCGCAGGTACCCTGGGCCTAAGCCATGGAGCGCTTTAAAGGTCATAATTAGTACTTTGAATTGCACCCGGAAAACAACCAGCAACCAGTGCAGGCCCCCTAAAAGGGGTGTAACATGGGAGCACCTAGGTACCCCCATGATAACCCACACAGCCGCATTCTGGACCAGCTGAAGCCTCCGGGTGCTCTTCAAGGGCAGCCCCATATAGAGACCGTGGCACTAGTCCAGGCAAGAAAGGACGAGGCATGAGTGACTGTGCATAGAGCATCCCGATCCAGAAGGGGCGCAATTGATGTACCAGGCGAACCTGGTAAAAGGCCCCCCTGGTCATGGCCTTCTTCGAAACTAAGCCGCGTGTCCAGGAGGACTCCCAGATTGCGGGCCCTCTCTGAGGGGGCTAAAATTTATCCCCCTATCATCAAAGATGGAACAAGACGCACAAATTGGGATGACGGAAACCACAGCCACTCAGTCTTGGAGGGATTGAGCTTGAGCGTCTTTGTTTAACTATCTTTTACCCACATTCAAAAGTTTTTATTTCCACCAAACATTTTGATTCCATTCATTCTTTACATAGATTAAGTTATTTTCTAATACTTTTTCATACAGGACCTGTACATTCTCTTCTGGCAGAGATGCACTAAACAGTCATCATTGTCATTCATTCTTAAATCTCTGAATGGCACAATCATTTTTCCTGTAAACTCTCATTTCCATTCATTCATTCACTCATTACATTTAACAGAATCCCCCCACCCCTTTCCAGATTGGCTTTATTCAGAATGTGGCACATTTCCCCCCAAAACGTATCTGGTTCTTCTATTATAACTTATTTTACGGAACCGTTACCAACCTATGAATTCCTAATGTCATACTTATAGCAACTTAGATGATACCATTTTATACTTTTGATTATACATGTTAGTTCTTTCATTTCATTTCATTTCAGACTGGAAATGAATTTTCCTGGTCATTTCATGACTGGACTACTGCAATGTGTTCTAGGTGGGGCTATCCTTGAAGACTATCTGGAAGCTACAGCTAGTTCAAAATGCAGCAGTGCAAGGAGTAATGGGCACTTCCTAATATGCCTATGTGTCAGAGCTATGTGAACTGCATTGGCTACTAGCTGGCTTCTGTGTGCAATTCAAGGTGCTAGTTGTTACTTTTAAAGCCCTTAATGGCATAGGTCCCAGTTATCTGAAGGACCAACTCTCTCCCATTATTTGTCCTGCCTGGTAAATTCAGGCAGAGTGAGTATGTTCCAGATTTCTTCTATTAAACATTGCCTTCTCGGTCAAAACCCCTGTCTCTGAATGGCATGTCCCCCCACCCGTCCTCCAAGATAAGGAAGATGCCTACTCCATTGGGGTTCTGAAAATCCCATAAAACCTGGCTTTGTTCTCAGGTCTGGGGTTAATGTAGAGGAGGAAGCTGCCATGTCATGTTTTATTGTGGCTGTTTTTAGTCCAGGGTACCTTGTTTTGTCTATATTTTAAATTGTTTTAACTATGCATTCTGGTCTATTGGAATGGCTGCCGTAAAAAAATAATGAAATAAATAAAACCTACAGGTTCGTTTTCTTCATGTGAAGCCTGCAAATTGTTTCCATAAAATTACATCACTTCCATTCAAAGCTACTGCACTTTCTCTGTAGAGAGTAAAGAAATACCCTGGATGGAGACAGAGAAGTTCTGTTACCAAGGCAACAAGGAGATAAACATTGCAGGTCTTCTGTCTTTCCATCAAGGTCACCTTCTTTACTCTCCACATTATTCTAAGATGCAGAAACACACATCTATTTTTCCCTTTTATTTGGGGTGTTTTATCATTTGCTACTCTTACATTCCAAGAAGCAACCTTCCATATTCTGTGATCACAACCAGAGGAATCAATAAATATTGACCTCCATCACCCATCCTTCCTTTGGTTAATCAAGGTCCATATATAATGATTTTCAATAAGATAGAGACAAAGCAAGTTTTCTAAAGCCTTAATTTTATTCATGCCAGATGCAGCATTCCTTGAAAATGGTATGAACAGTTATTAGTAATCAGTTTTAGCACATTTGGAAAAGTATGCCACAAGCATGACACCAAACTGGTTTATTACAGGTATGATTATGGCATCCTTTGCAGCCCAGGATCTCTAATCTAAGGTTTACCTTGCCAGCCTGCTTATTGTTCTATGATCCCAACTAGTAAATGCAGCGTGTACTGACACATAATCAGGATACGTGAGACACAATACTTTTATTACATTCTTATTTGTCTCTTATTTTCTTGAAAATTCTTTTTGAAGACTTACCAATTTGCTTTGATAAATGTTAACATCTGTCAAGAAAAAAAAGGACAGGCCTTTTTTATATCCCTTAAAACCGATTACAATTAAAGGCAAAGGATTCCCCTGTCCAGTCATGTTGGATTCTAGGGGGTGATGCTCATCTCTAAGGGAGCTACTGTTGTCAGAAGACATTTCTGTGACTATTCACCAAGATGCATGGAACACCGTTATCTTCTCACCAAAGTGGTACCTATTAATCTATTTGCATTTGCATGCTTTCAAACTGCTAGGTGGGCAGGTGCTGAGGCAAGTAATGGGACCTTACCCCATTGTCCAGCACCTCAGATCTCAAACCTGAATTATCAGCTTTCCTGCTGACAACCTCAGCATTTTTAACTGGCGAGCCATCGTGCCTTATACAATAACACTACTGCAATTTTATGGGATCCTTTTTGACTCTTAATGGTTGTTTGATATTTCTCATTGGATTCCTAAAATATGAATTGCCAGTAAATGTAAAGGGATTATTATGTCCTGGCATTTTAATAGACCCTTCTAGTTTAACTGTATTTTATAATTTGCAGAATGTAATTGTTATTTTAGCACAGTGATCCTACAACCTCTAGTTGAGCCCACAGAAAAAGTTCTTAATCTCTTTCTTTGTGCCTCTCTTTTGAAAACTACCTTTTCTCTGAACAAATCACTTGAACAACAGACATGCTTAGTTGAATTTATTTTTGGCATGCAAAATACATGAGGTTATATATACATGACACATATATTACATAATTCTGTATCACAAAAAATACAGAAATCTCTTCATAACAATAGGAAGGATATTAATGTACAGTCTCTTCACACTTTTCTTTTTAATATAAGTAATAAAGACTTATGCCAAAGCAGTAACTTGTTCTGTAATAACCTTCTTTACCACGAACTGCAGAGTAAAAAGCAAAAGCCTTTAAAATCAGGCTTTCTAGAAATGGAACTAGGCCAAAACTGTAATATTTGAATGCTTCTACAGTTAAGAAAAATTGACTGAGACTGCATGTTGTTATCAAAACTTTACAGTTCTATAATCAACTATATGTCCTTAGCTAAATAAAGAACCAGACACTGAAATGGGTACAGCATCTGAAGTTTTGAAGTGAATACCCAAATAAACACTGATGACTTCCTTTGGCAGCCAGAATCACAGAAGTGCCCAAGCAGTTCAAGTACAAAAATGATTGGATTCCTCATCTCTGCCATTAGCAATGACTAATGATTTCTTTTTCAAGTGGGATCTGCATATGCTACTAAAGTAATGAGATCACAGAAAAAATGATGTGCACAGAGCATGCAGTTGCACATCATTTAGGATTGGAAAGGATACTTTTTTCAAAAATTGCAAAATCAATTTATGAAAGTATTTTCCCTACTTCTGACAAAACACAGCCACTTTTCATGAGATTGAAGACTGAGATAAATTTATGAAATGGCATGAAGACAAAAGTATTTCCCCCCGCAAACTTAGCAAAGTCATGTAGTCCATCTCTCAAAATAAAGGGAGGGGGCAATCATGATTTCTAGGCATTTATTTGGCAACATTGGTTATGCTTCTTTTACATTAAAAATTGCAAAACCATATTATTAGTAGAATAAGAACTTCAACTCTGTTTTGATTCTATTCTTTATTTTGATTATAAAAATGAAGACCACTTTCAATAACATTTGATTTCCAGGATGCGCTGAGTGATCTGGTTCACATGTAAGGCTAATCTATGAAACAGAATTCACACCTCATAGCATAATAGACAAACCATATTAGCGTAGGAAGATATAAAAATCTATTTTTAATTAACGATCAGTTACTTTATTTTGTTTCTATTTCTACATAGACTACAGAATTTCGCATATTTATGAACTCATTTTTATTGTAATATTTAAAACTGATAAAAGCGGTTTAATTATCACTAGTTTTAGTTTTGATTATTTAAAAGCCTTAAACTTTCAGGCATGAATTTCTCCTCTTTCATTTTGTCTGGTTTTGTTTGTACCTGACACTTCCTTGGGTAGAAGGCTATAAATCTAGGTTCAGTTCATTGTGATTTCAAACATATATGTTCATAAATCTTTGTATTCCATTTCGACATTAACCTATGTTTATTTAAAATGCATTATTGTTCACTTTAAAATACTTAAACATATATTCTAGACTCTTCAAGTTTTATGATGTCTAAACATTTCATATTAAAATATACACCATATAAATATTTTGCTCTACAATATTTAATGTATATAATTATTATTCCTAACATCCAGGTAATAGGGGGGAAAGCTAGCAAACCATTTTATTCATCATTCAGGCAGCTGGCAGAATTGGTTTATATTCCTTTTGTCCAACACTTAGCAAAGAATAAGAAACTAGAACATTTCAGAATAAAATGCAAAGGAGTTTATTTTAAATAAATACTTTCTAAAGATTCTTATTGGAAATTATTCGTCTTTCCTTATAGCTTTCCTTGATGGCACACAGATCAGCTACTGGGCAACAGAGAGGACTGCAATCATTGGGGCAAGAGAATATGAATTCACATCTTATAAAAAATCATTTTGGGTAGGAGAATGAGTTTTGCTTTCCATTCTATGTATGATATTTAACTGCACTAATAACCAGGTTCTCCCCTCCCCCTCCAGATTCTCCTTATTCTCAAAGGAAAAAGGCATTTCCCATTCCCTTCACATATCTATATAAGTGGAAACAGGATATTACCTGAATATGAGCAGCTGGGGTTGTGATGGGATGCCTAACAAATCTTGGTAACATGGAGGAGGCAGTAAGACAGTTAGGGGAGCAACTGGACTAGAAAAGGGGGAAAGTGTGAGCAAGAGACTCAGAGTATCTCTAATGTAACTTGTACTTACATGAAGTATAAGTTCCCCATAGGCATTACTTTGCTAGATTTTCAAGATTCTGCTGTATTACCCTATTAGCAATACAGGTCTTTCCACAAATACGAGCAGCTCTTGTTTCCTGAACATGTCAATCTCACAGAGCTTGACCTGAATGGAGGAGCTGTTCTTTTTTAGAATTTCTTAATTGAAGGTTACAAAGAGGTAACCTTTGAATGATACATCTGTTAAACAATGTACCCTTCCAATGGTCAAGAAAAAGTATTTCTCCATTAGATTGATGCATCATAATAATTACCCCTTTTAAAAATTAGATAACATCACAATTTTTGGAGACATTCTTAACAGGAGAAAATGTACAATTACAAACGACTGAAATAAATTTTATGTAATTCCAAGTTCATGTCAAGTACTCACATTATGCTTCAGATAACAATGAAATAGAGAATATTCAAGTGAGATAGAAATAGATATATAAGATTTCTGAAATTGTCCATTCTTCACTCGTACTTCTTGTAAAATCATCAAAATCCAAAGAAGGAATTCATTCATCTCTCTAGTTTTCTCCAAGGATGACATTGGAAATGCAAACAGGAAATGTTTGACTGTTGAGCTGATACCTTCTCTACTAAAACTTATTATTTAAGAAAAGTTATCTGCAGCCCCCTAATCAATTTTACATAAATGAAAAAAGAGTAAAGAGAAGGTAAAAAAAGAAATGAAAAAGAGTAAAGAGAAGCCAGTTAATGGCAAAAACATTCCTCTTTTCTACCCTGACTACCCTGGCAAACGACTTAGTCAATGTTGCAATTATTATTTTATGAATAATAAGTTTTAGGTATATTACGCTGATAGTAAGTAGTACATATGCCTAGCATCTATAGTTTCTATTTCCTGACATTTTCTATTGTGCTAACAAATTTTACAGTATGGTTTTGTATCATCTTTTTAATGAGCTTGCCCACATCAATTCATATCAATATGGGACTAACAAAACATTCCTGATGGCCCAAATTTAGCTCACCTCAACAAATCTACAAAACTACATATAAGAGTATCTGTGCATGTATGTTTACATTGAGGTTGTAATGAACTCCACCAGGGGAGCATCAGGCAGAATTCATTAAACTCTCCTGAAGAATGACACTAGAAGAAGTGGTGGGACTGCATTATCTTCTCTAATACTTATGTTATGCTGTACATACTTATTAGAGAAGATAATGCAGTCCCACCACTTCTTCTAGTGTCATTCTTCAGGAGAGTTTTTAATGAATTCTGCCTGATGCTCCCCTGATGAAGTTCATTACAACTTGAATATTAGAGTTAATTCATCAAGCAAAATTAAGATCAAATATTCATGATTATATCATGCATATTCAAGAACTTTCAAAAAGATTTTATAATAATATGACCGGGCAGGTCACGAAAATAGGTGAGATTCCCTTAACCTGAAGAAGGTCTTCCTTGCCTGTATTATTCCCTATTAAGATGCAACAGGCTTTTAGCGATTATACTCATACCCCTCCTATTTCTTGTGTCAAACACTTATTTTAATACTAATTGCAATTTCAAATGAACTACTGTTCTACAAAATATTTGGTGTGGTAGGGCAATGAGGACAAACAGATCCTGCAATGACAACAAACTCTTGAGAAACCTGACTTTTTTTTTTTGGCTTATTGTCTCTTTTGCATAGTATATAGATACTGTTTATGTCTAGGGGTCTATTGATGTCTAATTTGTCCCAGTGCCAGGCTTCTAGAAATTCCTTAGCATTTTAAAACTTGGCTTGGTCTGGGATGGTCACAGTTTCCCAATTGAAACTACAGTTAACTCTGTCCATATATTGTGAAATTAAAGAGTTTTCATCATGTCTTCTGACTGCTAATTGGTATTCACCTATATGTTCTGTCAGTCTTCTGCCTGTTTGCTCTACACAGTAACTGTTGCAGTCATTACACTTTATGTTGTAGATGACTCCTGGTTTTTTTCTTCTTTGGAGCTGCTGAGTCTTTTGGGCTTACTTAGGACGTTTTCAAGGGTTTTAGTTGGCTTGTGTGCTATGCTGATTCCATGTAGTTGCAGTAGTCAGAGAATGGATCCACATGATACCAGCATAAACAACTGGACACACATGAACATGTTGTTTCAGGCTGCCACTATACTGCGTAGCCTATGTTTTCTGCACACAGTATCTTGAATCAGTATAGTAGGAAAAACACCACATCCAGAGCATAGCACTTTAAACTGTCCTTGGGCTTTCTCAGCTGCAAAGGTTTGCTGAGATACAGATGAAGTGTGTTTGGACAATTGTTAATGGACTATTGTTTGTGTCAGGATACAGAGACTATGTGTACAGATGATATTCCAAAGGGGATAAGAAAACATAGTTTCAAAACTGCAGAACAAACTGTCACAAATGCTGGGAATCTTAAACCATAACTTCACATCAGCCAAGCTAGAATTTGAAGCTGTATCAGTCATAGAGAAATCCCACCTTGTGTAGGAGTACAAGGTATAAATTAGGAGCAAAGCCGTAATAATGATAAAAGAATAATTATAGAATAATTATACAAGTTGGGTGAAAGATGCCAAAAAAGCTCATGTAAGTACAAGATAAGAAGCCATGATATCTCAGGAATATACAAGCCGCAGTGGAGCAGTGGTTAGAGTGCAGTACTGCAGGCTACTTCTGCTGATCACTGGCTGCCTGCAATTTGGCAGTTCAAATCTCACCAGGTTCAAGGTTGACTCAGCCTTCCATCCTTCTGAGGTGGGTAAAATGAGGACCCAAATTGTTGGGGGCAATATGCTGACTCTGTAAATCGCTTAGAGAGGGTTGAAAAGCACTATGAAGCGGTATATAAGTCTAAGTGCTATTGCTATTGCTAATATGATTACAAGAGACTCAAGGAAAGATGTTTCCAACAAAGCAGAAGTTTGCTAATCAATGTTTAAAGGGATCTCACCATAATTCTAGCAAATTCTGGAAATTGGCTAGCGATTCCAAAGGCACACCGAAATATTTCATTCATTTTTTCTTGTACCCTTGTCTTCATACTTGGCACATTGCCAAGGTCTTTTGGCATCTCATCATTATCAGTGTGATTAGCCACCTGTGCTAGATTCTGCTCATTATCAGAAGAATCTGTCTATATTGGCTGGAAGCCAGAATGTTCCCCAACGAAAGGCAAACAGTTTCATGTCGCTCTCTAACTCCAAGAAGACCATGGTAGCATAAAATGCTGATACATCATTTGTTGGAGACAGATTACAATGTGTAAGTTTGAATCATCAAAATCCATAGATCCTAATCAATCTCTCCAGTGAAACTATCAAACATGGAGGTCATCATTCAGACATAAACAAAATCTAAAACCAACTGTATTTCTCCATCTTACTTTTATATGCAACTTCTGGAGATGAAAAGCTCTTGGCCAATGAACCTTCCTTTCATTCAGCATGGCACATATCCTTTCCAGACATGGTCCCAGAAGAAGGGAAGGATAAAAATTGTTCAAGTGCAAGAAGGTTAAGATCTGAAAGGTGTAACTGTTCAGGATTATGGTCAACAAACACATACCTATTGTAAAAGATTCCCATGTCCCAGAATATTGTACAAAAGGGGAACCAAATGGAAGGTCTATAATGGAACATGGATAAGCACCATATGAATCAACAAATATACATTGATGTGATGGATGGGGTAACAAATCAGTGATCACTTGTATAATTGTCAGATGGATTTCCTCCTACTGGGAATCAAAGTTGAGTGCAAAGTTGACTACAAAGAAAGATAATACTGAGAATATGATTCTGCCTGCAGATTTTATATACAGTATATCTTAGATGGCATCCTTTTTATGTCTTGCATGCATAATACCATCAGTCTAAGCATTGATTAAATTATCAATTAAAAATTATAGTTTTAATATGGTTATATACTTTCTAGTCTAACGTCTTCAATAATAAACTAAAACATATAAACAAAGAGAGTGCTCAGGCTTCTTTTCTCATCCAGTGTGGGAAAAAATATCCTCTACCTGATATTGTTTCAGATATGCTCAATTAAGTCCAATACAGAACAGTAGAGCAACAATTAAGAGCAATGCCTTATTGCATTGAATTTTTGTTCCTCCTTATTTTTCAGAGATCCAGCATATCCTTTAGGTAATCAAATAGCAAAATGTTGGGTGAAATGATACTGATATTGGATAAATGTCAATCAAGTTTATCTAAACTTCCCATGCATCTTACGATACCCAACACAGAAGCCGATTTTGGCCAGTGATTTCATGCGGTATCATTGGAAGTGCATGTATAGGATACAGAATACAGAATAACAGAGTTGGAACGGATCTTGGAGGACTTCTAGTCCAACCCCCTGCTCAGGCAGGAAACCCTATACCATTTCACACAAATGGTTGTCCAATCTCTTCTTAATAACTTCTAGTGTTGAACCATTTACTTTTGGAGGAAGGTTGTTCCACTGATTAATTGTTCTGTTAGGACATTTCTCATTAGTTCTAGGTAGCTTTTCTCCTTGATTAGTTTCCATCCATCTTCAGGTGCCTTGGAGAATAGGGTGACTCCCTTTTCTTTGTAGCAGCCCCTTAGATATTGGAACACTGCTATCATGTCACTCCTAGTTCTTTTCATTAAACAAGAGTACCCAATACCAGCAACCATTCTTTATATGTTTTAGTCTTCAGTCGCCTAATCATCTTTGTTGCTCTTCTCTGTATTCTTTCCAGAGTCTCAACATCTTTTTTATAATATGGTGACCAAAACTGGATGCAGTATTCCAAGTGCCATCTTACCAAGGCATTATAGAGTGGTATTAACATTTTACATGATCTTGATTCTATCCCTCTGCCTAAGACTGCACTGTTGTTGTTTTTTTTTGGGGGGGGGGGAGTTGCAGTAAACTGCTGGCTCATATTTAAGTGATTGTCCACTAGGACTCCAAGGTCTCTCTTACAGTTACTACTATTGAGCCAGGTACAGCCTATACTATATCTGTGTGTTTAGGTTTTCTTGCCTGAATGTAGAATTTCACCATTGAACTTCATTTGTTAGATAGTGCCCAATGTTCAAGTTTCTCAAGATCCTTCTGTATCTTAAGCCCATCTTCATGAGTGTTGGCTAGCTTGCTGTCGTCTGTTCCCCATCTATCACCTCATCAGAAAAAACAACCTGGAAAACAATTTTGGCAACTAGTGATTGTATTTTTGAAAGGTCTTGCTATGTTGCTCCACATAGGAATCTTAAAGACTACTCCAATTCCTGGCATCATGACCAGATTGACTGGCTGACTAAGAAAGTTCTTCCAAACTCAACTAATGATGTTTGGAACCAGAAGAAGTTGCTTCAAATGATGAAGTATCAGAAGCCAAAATGTGTATAGACCACAGGGAGTTGAATTAATGGAACTGAGCTCTGTGTAAAACTACAGACAAAAATGGTCAGCCCATTGCGTGCAGCACATGTCATTGTTTCTATTGATCTTGAAATGAGAATAAGATTTTTTTTCAGATTATTGCAGAGGAAAAGCTGCATAAGAAATGAAAGGAGCATAATACTGGGATACATAGGGCAATGATAGGATGAATGGTACTACATTTATCCCAGTCAATTGATTTCCATTTCAGTTGGTAAAGCCATCACAAGGAGCAGAAAAATCACTATTAACTACCACTGTATTGAGGATAAGAATATATCAGAAATTGGAGTCTGAGATGTCTCTGAGAGTTGGTGAAGTTCAGTCTTGTCTATGATTGTCAGGCGAATGGTTATAGCATATAAATTTCGGAACCAAGAACATCATTTTTCCAAATACTGTAACAGAAGGAAATCCCTTGTTGCATGCTATAAGACTAAACCAATAGGTATGGGCTAAGACACTATGTACTCAGCCTTGTGATGCGTAAGAAGAGTAGTGGGATGGTGTTGGCATCCCACTATTCTTTTTACATATCACAAGGCTGAGTAGAACAGGAAGCTAGTATTGCTGTAGGTGTCAGCAGTGAAAGTGTTAAACATTTCTTCCCCTAACAATGCTTATAATGTCCTTTCAATTTCTTGTATGGTGAAATGATAATGCAGCATCCAGGTATAGGCAGGAAAGCCCTCTTTTGATGACTGATGAGGAGTCTGATAATTTGGAGGTATTGAAAATTTGGAGCAATTAATTCTGAAAGCAAGAGACCCAATGGGGATTCAGGCACTCTCCTGGCTAACAGTGACCTCTTCCAAAACAGCCATGAGAGATAAGACCGACAGTGTCATGATTTCTTAGTGAATTTTTCAAAATGAATCCATAATTGTATGTGCCTCTTTAAAACATATTAAGCAAAGAGCAATAACTACACTCAGAGCATTTACAAAAATAAGTCTTGGAAATCATAGAAATGATTTGAGAATGGAACTCATATCTACAACATTCTCACCAATTGTTTTCTCAGTAGAATTTTAAACAAAATAATGAGGAAAAGAAAGTTTAGGAAAATAAACAAAAGAAAGAATATAAAAACTATCCCTAACTTAATTCTAAATAGTAACATAACATCCTCTTCCATGTAGCTCCTGCAGTAATTAAAAAGCAACTGAGGGGGAAGGGACTGAGCTGCAAACATGCACAGTAGGAACAAACATCCCACCCTTACTTGGCATCAAAGAGTCTTGAGATAGGTCAGGTCAAGAAACAGACACTGAAGGATCCTAAGATTGTTGCATTGTTGTTGTAAGATACATTAATGGGGTTATGAAAACTTTCACTGTCCCTGATTAAAAATACGATACTTAAGCCACACAATCTTTTTCTCATGCTTCCTATTTTCTGTGTGAGCAACCGTTTCCTCTTTCTTACTTCTTCTTCAAGGCCACAGCTAAATTCCTCTAGTCTCAGAGCTTATATCTGTGATGCACAGTTCCCATACTAAAGATTCACGTTTCAATAACATTTTTTTTGTAGTATTGGAATCACTGAGGTGTGTGTGTGGGGGGGAAATATCTGGCTTTTCTTGCTGCACTTTTTTATTTCTTAGTTTACAGCATAATACCAGCCAACCTCAGAGGCAGTTTTGTGGATTGGATATCCTCTAATTTGTCAGTAAAATGCAGTAATTACAAATCTTAATTATTATGCTAATCCTATTATTTAAATCATGTTAAACTCTGTGGGATTTTTTTTTTTAAATATACAGACGTATGGGTGCATCGGGTGTGCCCGTCCTTGACAACTAGAGAGTGACATCAGGGAAACCATTCCACAAATATTTACTTAGAGGTAAGTAACAGAGGACTCATTACTTCCACCTAATTACATCTCGCCACTGACAAGTCTTAACAAGTGTATTATTCTGAACACAGATTTTTAAGGACTGTTGTAGAGTTCAATAATGTACTTATAGTCTCAGAAATGCACTCTGTCTTTGTATCCAATTAATTCTGAAAGATAGCAAGCTCTCCGGTGAACACAAAATAAATATAATCAATAACTAAATGATTGATTGAAGAATGTGAGAAATTATGCCTTTGCTAACATTTTCTGATAGTTCAGATTTACTAATTTTTCCCATGTGATACACACACCTTATATTACAATTACAGCAGGAAAGCACTTTTGGCAGAAACTACTTAATCGGATTTCAGAAGGTTTATGATTATACAAAAAGGAACAAATTTCACGATGTAGCAAAAATGATTGCGTGTGTCTTTATATCCTACCTAAGTCACATGAATGGAAAATATCCCCAAGGACTGCTGTCCCAGTTCAGCCAGTGATAGCACTGCCAGTCTCTGTGACTGATAATGCTGTATTTGCATTCTGCCTTTCCTCCAAATGAAGATTACAAAACATCTAAACTTGTTCTTCAGCGGTCTCCATATAGACATACATAACATTTATACAGAGTATAAGACAAACAAGACTTGGATTTCTACTTAATTATATATCTGAGCGGAATATCCGTATGCTATCTGAAGACGAATTAAAGCTACCTGACTGTCCACATATATTTTTCTTTGGAACAGTAGGACAAATAGGTTAACAAGAAGCCTTTCCTAACTATAGGCAATATGCAGGTAAGTCATACCTTCCCCTCTTGCTTCCTAGTGCTTAACAACACAATTAGTCATGGATCAATACTAACAAAAGCCTCATTCAAAACTGTATTGAACCATGAAGCTCATTGGATAACCTTAAATTGGTCTCTAGATCACAGCCTATTCGACATGTTATTGTGAGACTAAAATGAGGGGAACTGTATAAACTACCCCAAGTTCTTCAGGAAAAAAGCTGGGATAAAAATGTAATTAATTCTTAATTAAAAACTTACATGGCTATGAAGTAATCATCTTTTCACCTCCCAAGGATGAAATCCTATTATGTCTTTAGCTACAGTGAAGACAAAGGGAAAGCTAAAAAGATGAACCTCATTATTACCAAGCCCCCCCATTCTCCCCAAAAGTAATTCCAAATTTCAAAAAGAGAATTTGTTTTCCCAGGATCCCAGAATTTCTGAATAAATCTTTTTCTGGGTAACACTACTGTGCTGCACTAATCTTGGGAATGTGAAAAATAAAACACAGAGATAACTGGACCAGAGTAGGTTATCATGTCTCTAGGATATAAAATTATATCAAATGCCATAGGAAAGGACATCATGGTAGAAGGCATGGACATCCACCACTGAAAGATTAAGAAACGTTAGGATAAATGCACCATCTTCATCCTAACTCTGCCACAGGTCCACAAAGATGTCTGCAAGGATGTCTTAAGACTGAATTCTAGTCTGAAATATAACTGAAACGGATCTAGAATTCTACAGATTGCAACTGCAATCTGACCACCTTCTTAACAAACTTTCCCAAAAAAGGAAAGGTTGCATGATGATAACTTGTCCAAAATCACTGGGCCCAAGGCTAGTCTCTTGAGAAAGTAACATTCCACTGCCTCCTTCAAGGCTGAAGGCACAATTCCATCTGTCAACAAGGTTGGTACTCCAGCATGGATTCAACCACAGATTACTTCCCTGGCTACCTTAACAAATCATTAGAGGTGTCTAAATTAACAGAGAAAATAATCCTGTCAATTTCCTCAGGCATTATTCTAGTTTACTCATCCTACATCACAACACAAGACTGAGTTTCAAAAACCTCAGTTGGGGCTGCCCAGTTGGAGTTTATCTTGGAGCAGATCTGAATGACTTTATCTAATAAATAATCTGAATGTTCTTCACAATCTTCTGTTCTGCTCATTTCCCTCTGGAAATGGGTCCCCCTAAAAAGAGCCACTGGATGGCTATCAGCAGATACAGTAAGGGCAGGTGGCATTTTCCTATCCTTATTGCCATGAGGTAATCCCGATTTGGGCTCCTATCATGTCCAATCAGTCACTTTAGGTCTTCCTCCAAGGTACTCCAGGAAGATATCTTCTAGACTAGAGCTTCATCTTTTGAAGGACCTTGGTAAACTAAAATACAGTACTGGATTGGTACATAGAGAGAGAAAGGACACACAGAAGTGATGCGATGCAAGGCCCAAATTACTTCCCAATTTCAGGCAGAAATCAAGAACTTGCTAAGCCATTCAACTCCTCAGGAAAATTCCTACGCCCCCTCAATCAACTGGAACGGGACACCTAAACAGGTATCATATCCCTTAGTGAGGAATGACCCCAGTGAACCCAATACATCCATTATTAGGTAGATGTGATGTGTAGTATAAACATGTAAACCACAGAGATTTTAATATTCAGAAAATGTTTTTAAGGGATAGCAACCATGGCAGTAATCTCTCCCATGTCTTTGAGAAGTTAAAAGATTTAGAGTATTAGCAGTTTAAGACTAAATTAAAGAACATACTGTTCACTTCACTGAAGTATCACTTAATTAATGAAATGTCTTGGAATGAACATTTCTGATTCTTGCTCTGAAAGCTAAGGTGTAAATTAATAGTGCAACAGTGTATAAATTACTTTAGGTAATAATTAATGAAAATCTGTGAATAACAAGTTTGCAAGTAGGGAAAGAAAATCTGAGGAAGACTAACATAAAATCAATGCAATCATCACAAATACAACACAAAAAGCAGGTGATTGTATTTACAGTTCTACTCTCCATATTGTTGAGATTCAGATTTGCCCTCATAAGAGCTGTGCTTATGCTGGGGGTAAGCAGACATAATGAACAACTATAAGATGTTTGACTAGTTAAGAAAATAAATATACCCGCTCTCCCCCTTCCAATAATCATTTTCCTGGAAAGTTGGGCTTTTTTCTGGATTTACTTCTAATTTGGAAAGCCACACTGCCCTCCAGTTGACCTTTTCAACATCCTCTTTCCTTTATTTTTCATGACTTGGCCTGTGTTGACTTCATTAAGGCTGAAGAGGTCCTCTCCTTTAGTCTTCATCTCCTGGCCAACATGAGATTTTGGGAGATCTGGCAAAGTACATTTCATGAAATTCATGATATGTGAGATTCAGAATGGAAAGAACCTTTCAGCCATGGATTCTCTTCTCTGCTGTTTGTATAGCCAAGATTTAAAAGAAAAGAGAATAACATAGCAGAACCAAGAAGAGTCTATATTTTATCCCAGATTCCTCAATCTCGAATAACTGACTTTTAAAGTAAAAAATAAAAACTTATAAAAATTAGTACTCCTTGTGGATAACTATATATCCAGAAAAGAGAAAAGTCTTCATTGAAAATGAAAATGTCAGAAAAATCTTGTCTTTCAGTTCTATCAGATTCAGCATTCACACCAGGGATGCGTTGCTGCCAGTGTTACTACCGGTTCTCAACCCGCACACGCGCCAGACGCGCGCTATGCATGTGTGCATGTACTGTTCAATGTAAATAGTTCTACGTGCATGCACAAAACAATTTACAGTGAACTGCGCATGCACCGTCACTAAAATCCAAAATGGCAGCAGCCCAGCAGCGGCAAGGGAACTGGTTCGGGGGGCCTGGCAGGCCTGGGTCGCTGCCAGTTCTGCAACTGAGGCCTGACTTCCACTACTGGTTCGGCTGAACCAGACCAAACCGGCAGCAACCAACCTCTGATTCACACCTACTCCTCTGAAGAGTTAGGTAGCATTCACACAAATTACTCCAAGTGGGAAGGATAAATGTATGGATTGATTTCAATAGTAACATAAGAGACTCATATAAAGGCATTATAAAAGGCAGTTTTGCCAAGTTTCAAATTAAGATTCTTTGTTATAGCACTGTTAATCACCATATAAACATCCCAAGTGGTATAAATCTCTCAGTAGGGGTAAATTAAAGGAATGGAAATGTTTCCACTTTAATAGGTTTGATTTGCTTAGTACATGACAAAATGCTCTAACAAATGGATTATAAAATAATTATACGAGGAACACACCCAAACTAATCCAAACGATTTATGAAGACATAAAAATAGGCATTTCCTTCAAATACATTATTTTTTGCCAGGAGAATGATCAATAGAAACAGAAGAGCAGGCCAGGGTTGGCAGGATTTAAAAACTGGCACCTATTTGAGTTGTTTCAGCCAAGGTGATAATCAGGGGATTCACTGCTACAGATTTCTGAAATTGTAATAGGCTCTGACTATATTTGTAACAATCTAATTGAACTATACTAGCATAAATTCTTTTCAGGTTTATGTTAGTTTCTAGACATTCATTACTACATGCAGATAATATTGACATGTTGAATTAACCAGAATCTATTGTCACACACATACAGAGATATATGTTTTCATAGATTTTCACGAGCGTAAGTATGCTGGTCTTGATGTATTTGGTTTTTTTCCCACGTAAGATTGAGATTGTCTTGGCAACATTTCGGTGAGGTCTCATTCGCCATCTTCAGGCTGTGTTTTAGGCTTAAAGTGTGGTCGGAACTGCCATCTTTCTATAAATCTTGGTGGAGGGGTGTGGAGTGCTGGCTTTGTTTCAGTAAGTGGAATGATTGGTTGTGTGGTTGTATCATGATTGGTAAATTGGTGCTGATTGGTGCTGGCTGTGTGTCCGTTGGTGTTTCATGTTGTAACGGCCTGGGTGGTGGGTGGGGCTTGTTTGTTGACTCATTTGTTGACTATAGGGCCCTAGTCAACAAACAAGCCCCACCCACTACACAGGCCATTACAACACGAAACAACAATGGACACACAGCCAGCACCAATCAGCACCAATCTACCAATCATGATACAACCACACAACCAATCATTCCACTTACTGAAACAAAGTCAGCACTCCACACACACACACCAAGATATATAGAAAGACGGCAGCTCCGATCACGCTTTAAGCCCAAAACCCAGCCTGAAGATGGTGAGTGAGACCTCGCCAAAACATTGCCAAGACAATCTCAATCTTACATGGGAAAAGACCCTAATACAACAAGACCAGCATATGTGTGTGTGTGTGTGTGTGTGTGTGTGTATGTGTGTATGATATAGCTGTATAGACCATGTTAGCTGTCTTATTCCCTTATCTTGGGCACACACACAGGAGCATGTATCAGCTTTATTCAAAAAATAATGATGTTCAGATCTTCCATGTACATGAAACACTAGACAAAATTAATTGTTGTACTCTGTTGGGATTTCATTCATAGTTAAAGATTCCTAAAGCATGCAGAGAATATAAGCAGGTAAGTGCTACTTACAGGCGTGAGAAAACCCTATTTACAGAAATGAAAATATGGGGAAACAGAATCCAGAAAATACATAAGTTTAGAGGTCAGGAATAATAGTCAGAGACTGTGAATTCATTTGTACCAGTCTTGAATTACGAAAAAGATTTAATTACTGTCTTATTGTGTCAAATCTTCAGCCAAATTATGCCTTCGAAGGGGGAATCTAACATGTCCTTTGTGAAGGAGAAAATCTATTTTTGCTCAGTTATTGTTAGTGTTACAATCACCAGAAAAAAGAAAGATGTGTTATATTGTTCTTTGTTAAAAATTACCGATGCTCATGAGAACATTTCCATTCATTTATAAATTTGACTGGAATTAATTCCAATCAAGTCATATTTAAGGAAATAGGCAGATTAGTGGTTCATATGTGCATTCTCAGCTATCTTTACCTCTTAAAGCTGTTAAGTAGTCAGGAATTGTACATAATTATATTTTAATAATTAATTAATTACATCTATATCTATTCTGCATTGCAGTCCCTCTTTATCCTTGTGTTACAATGCCTACTACATCATGTGCCTGAACTGCTCTAAAACAGCAAGTATCAATGGTCTTATTGAAATCAGCAAGGTTAAATCACACCAATAACAAGTAAGACCCTTCTGGTTCAATGGAACTGTTCCCAGCTAAATAGAAATAGTAAGGCAGAATGAATTTTTGTCTTATATTCATTTTAACAGAGTGTATGTTTTCACTGGACTGCACATTTCTATTGGTAAAATGCTGGTATTTTATTCCCATATGTTCATAAGGTAGACACATAACACTCATTTGCATCCAAAAACTGTCAGTAGGAGAAAAATAGCAATTACAATTGTTATAAATATGCTTGAGCAAGTACATGAATATGAATTAACAGTGCCAATATGGTCATAGAGGATTTCATGCATGAGATAATAAGTTTCTTATAGGTATTATCTCATTATCATAGGAATGCAATGGGTTCTTTGTCCAATATTATAAAAACAGGATCACAACAACTTATAAACATTAAATGGCGAACTTTAATATTGGGTGGGAAGAAAGGTTTGCTGCTGCTGAGCAGGTACCAAGAGGAAAGCATCATTAGGTTTTAGTGATTCCAGGCTCCACCTGGGATAGAAGCCTCTTCCATTTCATCTGCTGATGTACTCCTGGGTTGCATCGACAGAGGAATAACATCAAGATTTTAAAAGGATGACACTATCTCTTTATACTGCACTTGTGAGGTCACAGTTGGAATACTGAATACAGTTCTGGTCACTATGATACAAAAAAAAAAAAAGATGCCGAGACCCTAGAACAGTGATGGTTAACCATTTTCTAAAAGTGTGCCAAAAGTGTGTGCATGCACACTATCGTTCATGCACGCATGCCCGCCCACCTGCACATGTGCGCATGGCCCTCCACCTGCGCATGCACTCATGAACCCCCCCATGCATGCACCCCCACACACACACAGGGGGAGGGAGTTTCAGAGGCTTTCCTGAAGCCTGGGGAGGGCAAAAAACGGCCTTCCCAGGCTCTCCGGAAGCCCGAAAATGAGCTGGCCGGCACGCGCATGCACACCAGTGCTGAGGGCTGTCATGCCAGCAAATATGGCTCCGTATGCCACCTGTGGCCCGTGTGCCATAGGTTCGCCATCACAGCCCTAGAAAGTGTGCGGACCAGATCAACAAAGATGATAAAGGGCCTGGAGGCTAAATCGTATGATGAATGTTTGAGAGAGCTAGGTATGTCTAACCTATCAAAAAGAAGAATTAGGGAGGAACACGATAATTGTCTTCTACTACCTGAGGTGCTGTCATAAGGAAGAGGGGGTTGACTTATTCTCCAAAGCACCAGAGGACAGGCAGGAAGTAATGAGTAGAAGCTTGTTAAATAAAGATCCAAACTAGAAGTAAGGAGAAAATTTCTGACAGTGAGAACAATTAATTAATGAAATAGCTTGCTTCTGGAGTTGTAGGTGCTCCATCAATGGAAGTTTTCAAAAATACACTGGACAACCATTTAATTGGGAAGGTATAAAATCTTTCGTCTTGAGCAGGGGGTTTGATTAGAAGACCTCTGAACCTCTTCCAGCCCTATGAGTCTTTGTTCTATGTTCTATCTGATAGACCCCAGTAGGAATTCCTTACAATGTTCCATCCAACCATGTAAGTAGTGTCTAAAATGACCATGTGGCTAACAACTTGGATAGATCACAAGGAATTTTAATAGGCAGGTAGTTTCCCCAATTTTCTCAGGTACCATTCTTCCCCAGAAGGAAGAAACAAATAATAATAATTTTAATCAATTTATATCATTGCCTTTCTTGCAATGGGTGGCTAGCACTGGGTGGCTAGCAAATTTAAAACTCAATAAATCTGTTCAACCCTGTTCAATTCTGTTTCACTTTCTCCAAAAGAGTAGGTAGCAATCCAAGCGAGTTGGCCCCACAAATAATCAAGCCCCATACCATAAAGAGCTTTTAAGGTGACAACCTACACCCTGATCTGTACCCAGAAGGACACTGGATGCCAATGAAGCTTGCAAAACAGAGATATAACTTGGGCATGCCCAGCTGCACCGTTAATTACTCCTGCCACTGCATTCTGAACCAGCTTAAACTTGTAAGGGCTTTCAAGGGAGTCCCATAGACACTCATTGCAGTAATCCATTTGATAGTTGACCATGGTCATGCAACAGTAGAGTACACATTAATAAACATAATGCTACAATTTTACATGAGCATTTTAGGGTGGAGCAAAAAAAACCTCACTGTATGGGAACAAAGAGTATTTAACTCATCATGCTGCTGACAAATTTATTTAGGCCAATTGGATGCTATTTCTACTTTCTCTTTAGAAACATTATTTAGCTGCCCATGTAAAATACATAAGTTTGGGAAGCAAACAAAAACAACGTAAAACCATAAGCAACTTAAATCGTACAATGCAAGAAAAATAAATAAATAACCAAGGCACTGCATAACCATTCCATAAAAAGGACACATATATTGAGTTCCTCTCACACCCTGGGCATAACACTTGAGTGGAAAGTCAAGTTGTAATACTTTTCTGGAAGGCCAAGAGGAAGGGGTCATCCAAGCCACAGGGAGGAGGCTGCTTCTTTTGATAGACACCATGACAAAGATTGCATACCCCCTTGGTTCTGCAAGGTTGTGGGGACCTGGAATCTACTCACTCCTTTGGATTTATTGAAATGGGCAAAACTCCTTAGAAGTAGATAGTCCCCCAAGTATACTGGCTCTGTGTCATATATGGCTTTAAAGATGATAACCAGCATTTCAGATTGCTACTTGGAAGTCAATGTAGCTCATGCAGTAGTGGTGTTACACGGGCAAACTTTGGAGCATTCAAAATTGTGTGCAACACGGAGGGGGGAGAGCGAGGGAGGGAGACGGAGAGGGAGAGACAGAGAGAGCGCCTTGGACCAGCTGGCGAGTTCTAGACCAATTAAAGCTTCCAAGTGATTTTCAAGGCAAGCCGTATGCTGCAGTATGCTGTAGTAATCTAATAGAAGTGACTAAGGTATAAATGACAGTGAGCAGAACCTCCTGATATAGGAATAGAAGGATCTGGCACACAAGATGCATCTATGTAAAGGCCATCCTGACCATGACTGTCATCTACTCTTTGATTTCAAAGCCAGGTGCTATCTCTATGCCAGCTTCACTTTAAGTAGTCATTGCAGTGGCAGAGAATGATATACAATAGTAAATAAGAAAAAAAGGCTGCTCGTATTTTACTAGCACACCATTTTATGCATTTTTATCATTCACAATGCAATAAATTCATAACTCTACTTCTATGGCTTTCCTATGTGCTTGAAACTGGCAATCCTATGGATGATCTGAACACCAACAATATTTTAAAACCAATGACAACAGAAGGTGAAAAATCCCAGTAATTCTATGGTGAGATATATAAGCTAAGTTATATTCCTAAATGGTACAATGTAGAAGGCTATAACGTTTTGTAAGATTTATGTCCTAAAGTAAATTAAACTGATATTATTTAGTAAGAAATTCATAAATACTGTATAAAATGATTACTTTTGCATTACTATGAATTATTAGCCCTGCTGCCTAGCAACCAGCATCGGGGTTTTTTTTACAATGATCATTATAAAGGAGTATTTGGAATTTGTGCAAATGAGTTTTCATTGGAGGGCCAAAGAGACACATTCATCTTAGAAATCAGACATAGATAATTTAATGCTTTTAGAGAAATAAAGCAGTAGTAACAATTTCTGCAATCATTTTAATAAAACTTTCTCATTATTGCCTTAAGTAAGTCCTGTGAAACTTGATTATGCCAGGCCATAATTCTGTTACCTTCTCTAGAAGATTATGAATTTTTACAGCACGTCGAAAAGAATGAGCTCCTTATTCAAGAAGAAATTTGGCAATATAAAAATGCATACTGATTCTCCACTGAAATCTTCCTTTTATATTTTAATGAAGATGGCTAATATAGTGAAATAACTGATGTCTGATCTCCCAAAATAGTGGGAAGAGGAAGATAGGAATCTCCAGTGTTCCTCAAATTGTCAAGACTGACAGATTGGCAACAGTATTTTGAGAATAATAAAAATGCCACTGAGACCTTTCTTTAATTTCCAGAAAAGCTTTAGAAAGGAAAAATGAAGAAGGAAAATCTTAATTTCCCTAAAGAATCTTCTGAGTCCTGTTTTGGAGCCCATTTATATATCATTGGAAAATCCTGGAGTTCTGGTGTTTAATAGGCCAAGTAATAGATAGTATGTGGATGCTCACAAATTACTTCAGCTGAAGTAGGAAATTTAGAATTACTATCCATCCACCCATCCATCCATCCACCCATCCACCCATCCATCTTTTTAAAATAGTGACCAAGAAGCAGAGCCAATCCCTTTCAGCAATTTACAATTAGTTTGAAGTTTTCTCATTTTCTTCTTATTTATGTGCATAAATATATGGTAAATTTCGACTCAGAACTGATGCTTGACTGAATACCCATGTTTCCATTCAACCTGTGTATGTTAATTTCAGAAGCACACATGTGCCTAAAGCTTTTAATTACTACAGAATAAGCACATTTAAATAAGAAAGTTAAATAAAATGATTCTCATTATTAAAAAAAAAGTAATGTTTACCATAAACGTAGGTTAAATATGCGTATGGGAAGTAGGGTTGAGATGAGATAATACCTTTTTCTTTCCTTTTATAATAATAATAATAATAAATTTGGATTTATTAGCCGCTCCCTTTCCAAGTAGGACTCGGGGCGGCGTACAATGGAGCATATAACATGAAACATATATAACAACACCAAACGTACGTACATACACAACACACATACATACACGGAGGAGGAAGCAAATTACATCAATAGACAGTTAAAAATCTGCTTTAAAATACCCCAATTGTAAAAACCCAATAAAATTAATATTTAAGAACAATTTAAAAACAGTTTGGAGGAATGGGAAAATTACGATTGCGATTGAGCCAGGCCGGATAATTGAAAGAGGTGGGTCTTCAGCTGTACATGGAAGGAGCGGAGATCGGAAATCATCCTGATGTCACGGGGGAGGTCATTCCATAGGGCTGGGCCCATCACAGAGAAGGCTCTGCTCCTGGGTGTCGCCCCCCGGCACTGTTTGGCGGACGGCACCCAGAGAAGTCCCTCTCTGTGTGAGCGAATTGGTCGTAGGGATGTGTGGGGCAGGATGCGATCCTGCATATAACTAGGCCCTGTGCCATGGAGCGCTTTAAAGATCATAATCAAAACCTTGAAACGCACTCGGTAGACCACAGGCAGCCAGTGCAGCTCGCGCAGGAGAGGTGTTACAGGGGAGTATCTAGTCCTCCCCATAATCACCCGCGCGGCCGCGTTCTGGACCAATTGTAGTCTCCGAGTGCATCTCAAGGGAAGCCCCATGTAGAGAGCATTGCAGTAATCCAGGCGAGACGTCACTAGCGCATGGGTGACTGTGCGTAGGGCATCCCGGTCCAATAAGGGGCGCAATTGGCGCATCAGGCGAACCTGATGGAACGCCCCCCTTGCCACGGCTGTTACATGGTTATCCATGGACAGCCGGGTATCCAGGAGGACGCCCAAATTGCGCACCTGTTCCATGGGGGCTAGTTGGACGCCCCCGATGGCCAGAGATGGAAGCACCTGGTTGAACCGGGAGGCCGGAAGCCACAGCCACTCCGTCTTGGAAGGGTTGAGTTTTAGTCGGTTGCCATCCATCCAGACCCGTACGGCCTCCAGACACCGGGACATCATTTCGACGGCCTCATTGGGGTGGTTCGGAGTGGAAATGTATAGCTGAGTATCATCAGCATACAGATGATATCCCACTCCAAAACCACGGATGATCTCGCCCAGCGGTTTCATATATGTGTTGAACAGGAGAGGCGAGAGCACCGATCCCTGTGGCACTCCACATGTGAGTGGCCTCCGGGTCGAACTCTGCTCCCCTGTCAACACACGTTGCGTCCGACCAGAGAGGTAGGAGCCAAACCACCGTAAAACGGTGCCTCTGACTCCCAGCCCCTCTAGCCGGTGCAACAGGATACCATGGTCGATGGTATCGAACGCCGCCGAGAGATCTAATAGGACCAGGATAGAGGAACAACCCCTATCTCTGGCCCTCCAGAGATCATCAACCAATGCGACCAAGGCCGTCTCCGTGCTGTGCCCGGGTCGGAAGCCGGACTGGCGCGGGTCTAGATAATCATTTTCCTCCAGGTGACGTGGGAACTGCTGTGCTACCACACTCTCTACAACCTTCGCTAAAAAAGGAAGGTTGGAGACTGGACGATAATTGACTAGGTCCGTTGGGTCCAGGGAAGGCTTCTTGAGCAGGGGCCTCACCACCGCCTCTTTCAAGGCGGCCGGTAGAGACCCCTCACCCAACGAGGCGTTCACCAGGCCCAGGAGCCAGTCACGCGTGACCTCCCAGGATGCCAGATTTTGAGTCTGGATTATTGCTTTACTTTGTGTTCCATACAACAAGCAGGACTAATGTATATGTCCGACTTCCTTACTTGTCTGACTTCCCTATTGTGTTATCTGAATTTTTGCCATCTTTTTTTATGGTAGTTAAATTAGCATTGCCCTAATTGGTTATAATCTATTATGTTCCAGAATTCATTTATTACATCTAGTTGCCCTTCCTGTCCAGAACTGATCCTACAAACAGAATTTACAATCTATTTACAGACTTTTTATTTTGTCAAAACTGGGCACTACCACTTTAGCTCTGTGTGTTCTTATATAAATTATATCCTTGGGACTGTTTTTAGTTGATGGTTGGCAAATCATCTGAACAGGCTAAATGTTCCTTTTACAAATAGATTCTGTTTGTAGCTTACAAAGAGACAGTTTTGTGTCACTTCTCAAGAGATAGATGCAAACATGAATAAATGTTCTGGCATCTCCATGTGTGCAAGAACCCCAAAGAATTGTAGCTTAATTGCTATAAACCGCTGCAACGGGCCCTTGCCAATATAGTGTATGCAAAGCTTCTTTCGTTTTCTTTCTTTCTTTTTAAAATATACACTGCCAAGAAAAGCAGCTGCTGGAGTTAGCTAATACCAATGTTTTATAGGAATTGATATTTTCCAAAACCTTGAAAAAAAAACATGAATCTATCTGTATTTTATGAAGTCCTACTGTGCTCATTAGTAAGCCACATAAAACAAGCAAGGTTGTCAGGCTTTAGAGACAAACGTTTCTCAGTGGTGGCCTCTAACTATGGAATCCCATCAAGAATGTCCCCAGGTGCTTCAAGTAGCTTCTAAATCTAATCTGGCTTTTATTGTCTCAATATTCATTTTACGGTGGGTGGATTTATTTAGAACTGTTTACATATCGTTAGTATGATTGTATTAATGTAAATATGAATCAAAAAGAAACTCAAATGTGATCTGGGAGACTTTCAGGTCAAACAGTAGGATATAATGGCTTTAAATAAATGATATATATCATGAAGATATACATCATGAAGATATATATATATATATATATATATATATATATATATATATATATATATATATATATATATATATATATATATATATATATATATATATATATATATATATATATATATATATATATATATATATATATATATATATATATATATATATATATATATATATATATATATATATATATATATATATATATATATATATATATATATATATATATATTCAAACAACAAATATGAAATACAGTACAACCAGTCAAGGAAAGAACAACAACAAAATATCCTGCTGTTTTGCACATACCTGTTTGTCATTTATATTTTTTCCTTCAAGTATGCCACTAACAATGGTATTCATACTGAAAGCAATGGCATAAACACAAAGAAAATGAGGCCTCTTCCAAATTATAAATGATTCAACACTTCCATCTTCTCAAATGGATTCTTTTTTGTTAAAAGCAAGTGGCCATTTTATAATCCTGAATAAATGTGTGCCAATAATGCAAATAGTTCAGCAATGAATCTTCTCTGCTGGTTAGGAAGACTGATATGTCATAAATAATTATCTGAAGCCTCAGAACCAAGTATAGGCCTTGAAAACAATTGATGCAGCTCTCTGAGACCTTCAAAGCTGTTACCAATTATAACTTTTAATGTGATAGAAAGGGAAAACCCTTTGTATAACTGCATTACATACATAACTGCAGACTAACTGCAGCAGACTAAACATATTAGCTATATTTAATTTTAATTAAATGTAAATCAAATCAAAACAAATTCTTATCCTGTTCCAGCCCACTACTTTTTGAGGGTAGTTCTATGCACATGACCTGGAGGCCAAATGCAGCCTTCAGGCCAAGAAAAAGTTGCACAATTTTGTAAGGAGCCATCAATGATGGCCATGGATTTAACCTATTTATATTTGGTCCATGAGATTTTTATGATCTCTGCAACTTTCATATGCAACACTATTACAAACCTGCAATTCAATTCATTACCTTTGCACAGGTAAGTAAGAGAGCAATAACATGAAGAGAGACCAAGAAAACTCACTTACTTGTATGGAATGTGTTTGCTGCCATTGACAAGGGCAAGAATGACATTGCCCAATGCAGACAATGAAAGGCAGAGCCCAGAACCCCCTTCACGGTTTTTGCTGAGAGGTTTAACACAGCTTCCCAGATCAATGAGATGTAAGCGACTACGGCCTCCTGACACTGTCAGAAAAGAAATAAAAGTGACAAAATAAATGATACCTTGTTATTGAAAGCATGATTTGGGCATAAATGATAACCTTATCCCCCAGAATCTGATTCAAGTTCTTCTGAATTCTGTAGATCTTTTTAAAAATAGTGCTAAAATTAACCAATTAATACTCTACCTCTTGAACAAAGAAAGACAAAGGAAAAGAATAAGCCAGATACATGAATGACTATGCAACTTTAGAAAAGGTGCATTGGAATGTGCAAAAACCCATCCAAAAGACCCCTTTCTGATTCATTAAAGCAGCTGGTTCCATTTTTAGATTCAAGTGGTTGCTTTGGAAGCTTCTTCTGACTGTTTCCAAATGTTTGCATACATAGCCAGTTCATTTCCTGGGAAAAACATGGTTTACATCCAAGTCTGAATGGTCGAGAAAAGGGCAGCTTCTGGTACTTAGACATACTTAGGTTCAGACAATAGAGTCTGAAGATTTATAGAGCAAAATGATATTATCTTTTATTATTTGAGAAATCTCTCTCCCTCCCTCCCTCCCTCCCTCCCTCCCTCCTTCCTTATAGCCATCAGCATTGGTTTCACACAACAAGAACTGAAAAGAGGCTGGCACAATCATTTCTAGAAGTGACAGTAAATCACAAAAATAACTCTCCCGTTTCATTCTGAACCATCCTTAGACTCACAGCATCAATATGTGTGTGGACTAGGCCAACAATAACAATAGGTCTGATCACCATATCACATGCACACCCCTATTAAAAATGTCGCATGATATAATATACTTGTTGCATATGTATGAATCAGATGAATACAAAGCCATCTGAATAATGGCTAATCATAGGAGTGGGTGGGAAAACAATGAGACTTACTTCCCCCTTTGCCACTCTTCTCCATTCGATACTGGTAGATGTGCAAAGTGAAGAGCATATGCGAATTCTTCTGATCTTCCTCCTGACAATCTTGCTGACTGCTTCGACGGGAGGCAATTGCTGCATCAAGAAAAAAAGCAGCTTTTTCTGCAGTGGGAGCTCTGAGTTCACTTTGGTTTTGAAGCTGCAAGGTACCCAGAGACATAGAAAGCTTATTGAGATTCAACACTGCTAAGTAATTGTCAGTTAACAAAGTCAAAATACAATTTTGCTCTGATTAAGGAACATGCTGCCTTACAGAATATCTGCAGCTGAAATGCTTTCAAAGGGGAAAAGTACAAAATTTGATGCTGAATCTAGTATCATCGATTCCGGTTGCCATGCTTCCTTTCTTCATCGAGGCCAGGAGTGTCAAGCTCGATTTCATTGAGGGCCGCATCAGGGTTGTGTTTCACCTCAGAGGGCTGGGGTGGCCGTGGCCAGGGTGGGCCTGACCACTTCAACATTACTCATGTCGGGGGTGCCTGTGGTGGCCTGAAAATTGGCTCCCAAGCTCCGTTTTCAGTTGTGACAGGCTCCTGCAACCCTCTGCCAGCAAAAATGGAGCTCCATTTTTGCTGGCAGAGGCACCACAAGCTGGTCTTTTGCTGTTTACAGATAGCCCCATGGACCAGATCTAAGCATTCCATGGGCCAGATCCAGCCCATGGGCCTTGAGTTTGACACCCCTGATCTAGACTGATATTGAGCCTTGCTCTTTACAGCTTCTGTTTATCACCATGCTTAGTTATGCCCATATCCACAGTCCTTTGAAATCCAAATCACTGCATTGTAGATTCGGCTATTTTGTTCTATGAATTACTTTGAAGGATTGCTATTTTTTAATTACTTTTTTTAGTTCAAACTAATTAAGATATCAATCACATGCCAAGACTGATTTTACCAAAATTCACTGAAAGGAAAAACTGAAAAATCTGGCTCTATCAACTGGCTTGGAGTGTCCCTCTTTGGAGGTGGTTAATAGATTAGGAGAAAATGCCACCTCTACCCTGATTTTTATAGTGGTCCCTTCTATGTTATCAGGGTTAATTTTAATGTATTAATTCTTACTGAAGGTTTTTATTGTTTTAAAGTTCTTCTAGTTTTATAGTGTTTTATATCCATTGTAGGCTGTCCAGAACCACTTAATAATGAGATGGGTGGCACAGAATTTTGATAAATGAATGAATGAATGAATGAAATGTTAATATATGCTGATGATGTATTACATTTTATTGATAAGGAACTTCCGGTTTGCCCATAGGGCCAATTTTTGCGGTCCAGAGGCTTCAGGGAAGCTCCTGAAGTATCCGGAGGGCCTCTGGGGGGGGGGGTGGAGGCTCTCTTTGCCCTCCCCAGGCTCCTATAAAGTCTCTGGAGCCTGGGGAAGATGAAAAATGGCTTTAAAAAGGCTGAACTCAGCTGGCCAGCGTACGCATGCGCACTGGCCAGCTGACAGGGCAATGTCTCACGTGCCCTGACAAATGGCTCCGTGTGCCATCTGTGGCATGCGTGCCATAGGTTCGCATCCCGGCTATAAAGTATAATAGATGCCCAAAGCAGGAGATTTTTTTTCACACAGGAAGTGTATGGCTTTTTCTGGCAACAGGGTTTCTGCAATTTGACCAAGAATTAGTTTCCCTCCCTCATGCCTATCATTTGGGGGTTCCTGTCCAAAGAACATATGAGTTATTCTTGGCTTCTTTTCATAACATGGCAGTAATTAATAAGTAGCTATTAGTATGTCATACAACAATACTAATCCTATTACTCTAAACTGTGCTATTTCCACAAACTGTATCTCTATCCACAGACATATTATTGTCCTCCAGCTTTTGTGAAATATTGTAAATATTTCAATGTGCTATAATATATTGTGAAATTATTATAGGAGGAACGGAAGTTTAGCATGATCTGAATCCTTTAACATTTTACAGAAAAGAGAAGTTCCTGTTGAACATCAAGTTATGCCAAAGGCAGAAATATTTAGGTTAGAAGAGTGGATAGCCTGCAGCTGCAGGTCATAAAGTTCCTTGTAAGCCTAAAAGTAAACACTTCCAAGTTAGAAAAATGTATGTTTTTGTATTTATTATGATTCAAAACCAGCCTTATAAAACAGGGCACCATGAGTGTGACACAAAAAAGTTTTATATTTACCTGCATGCCACATATGGGGTCCTCACTAAGGTAGACACCTGGTGACTGACCATCTTGTAAGCTACCTGTTGCTACCTCGGACAGCAAATCTCTCAGATGTTCTTCTTTCCCCCACACTTCTACTGCAGAGATTCGGACTGAGAAACGTGCTCCTGTTTTCTCTTTTCTTTCATGAATCAGCTTGAAAAGCCAGGAGATGGCGCAAGGGATTATACCAAGGTTTTGCATGGAATCATCTTTTCCAATCATGGTATAGGATTTTCCTGTTGGGAATACAGCAGAAGAGATTAAAACAACACCAGATAGATTTACATACATAACAAAATGTACAAAAAAGACCAACATTTCATGCTGTTATTCAAATTTATTTTGATCAAGTTTATTTTTATGGCCCAGACCTCCCCATTACATAACTATATGGAATAAAACACAGCTAAAATTGTAAAATGTGACTTCTTTTCACGGATACTGGTAATAGCTTATCAACAGCATCCAGTCAACTGTAAACATGACCTTGAATCAAGGAACAACTTCTCAAAATATTTCTAGACATTAGTGTCCAAAAATGCTAGTAATCCTGAGAATGTAAGCATAACTACTTCTTTTATTCTAAACATTACAATTATTAACTGTTTCTTCTTCCAGGCAATATGACCAACCTTCTATTCTAAAGCTATGTTGAGGGAAAATATACACATATGTATTTGCTATTTCAGAGAATTAGAAGTAAAACATATCAACAGGTAAAGAAATAGATAAGAATATCATGTAAAATATATATGATACAGTGTAATATTATCTGAATAAAAAATATACTAACCGAGTTTGGCATGTCCAAAACAAAATACACATCCATCTGCACCATTCACCACAGACTGGATCACTTCAGCTACAGTTCCTGCACATACTTCAGCCTGTCATAAAGGAGATATTTTTTTTAATTTTCTGAACACAAATACTGTATATCTCTTCTTGGAGCAAATGGAGAGCCACTGGATGAGATCACAATACCTTGTTCATGGAGGCTAATAAATCAATTATGAAAAAGTAGTTGCCCGACTTACTTTACTTCCTCAAGAATAAGACTACCTATGATCTTAATATTGGAATTCCACTATACATTACTCCACTCACCCATCAGAGAGTTTGGTGCAATGTTCAGAATACTGAATTAGGAGCATGGAAATATGGGATCAAAACTCTCATTCATAATACTCTTTGTAACTGACCGGTCCCTAACTGTTCTTGGTCTAACTTAGCTAATAGGATTATGCAACATTAAAAGAGGAGAAGAGGCAGACTAAATGCTTACTCAAAGTAGTTTGGAGGAGTAGGAAATTATAATAGTAGAACACAATTCTTTGCAGAGACCTAAAGATAACAGGCAGTTTGAGGCATGGTGACAATCAGTGGACAGATAATAGAAAATATGAGTTGCTGAAGAACAGAAGGAGTATTATGAAAAGAGTTCTGTGGTTCTGATTTTAATGGCTTGAAATATTGGCACTTGTACCTTAGAAGATTCAAGAATACAAACAGAAATGAAGAGAAGTGAATTTACAAGCAAATACAAAAATATTGGCTAACTACTGTCACTATTTGTCAATTCTATCCCGTTTTCATCTTACACTGATATTTTTAATATATTTCCATTGATTTTGGAGTAAAACAAGTTACACATTTTGAACTGTTTACAGTTCAAATTTAAATATGCATTTAGAATGAAATTGTATGCATCATTGATTCAAGACTTCTAAACATTCAACCTTGAAAATTATGATGAAATGATGCTTCAGGCTTTGATAAGAGTCGCTGCGTACCTGGGACGCATCTTGAGGGAAAACTGCATCAAATACAAACATCTTGGGCGGCACTTGGGTGCTCCTTTTTTGGAAAGCATTCTGGCCTCCAGAAGACAAGGGGTCATATAAAGTAATTTGTTTCTTGCGGGGATCAACCTTTAAGAAGGAACTGGATTCTGAAGAGTCTCTGGCCAGAGTAGAACAAATGCGCAACATGACTTTCACCTGTTAGCAAAAACATAATAACAATAGTGTATTTCATTAGATGCTATGAAAATAATGACAAACTCATGGGTATTTAAAATAAATATTCTGGCAATTCCAATTCAGTATCCTGCTTTCTGTATAAATCTGGCATATCAGAATTAATGACCTGAACCCTTAAAGCAAGTGAGATAAGGTTCCACTTCAAGATTATCACCTTCCTTGTCACATGTGTGTATAGGCAAACTACTTTCCATGAGCCAAACTAAAAGAAGATAACATCAGTGCTGCTTTACTTCTGAATTAACTTGAAATTGTTATTGTTCTTGAACAGCTAGAAATGGAACAGGCAATTTTCAGTCATCTGAATGTGCACTGACATCACAGCAGAATGAAAAAGTCTTCAATTTTAATAATATTTAAAAGGTTCTCAAAGTACTGCACCACAGTAAGTCATATGTACATATGATTTACATTACTACACAATTTATGTAAATAGGCTACAAAAGTAACAGATCAGGTAAGACTTTATAGAAGAAATATGCCTTCAAAATGTGAGACTGAATTGCCCTAATAATTTCACACTATTAATTTGGTAAATTAAACACTGTCTTTTCCCACTTCTCTTTTTTTTTAGGCCAGTCTTTTGCTCTCAAAATTATTATAAAACTGGATGGCATGGTTCATAGATGTCAAAAATTATAATTTATAGCAAGGTCCTGATACCTGAGTCTGCTCCAGAAGTTAACAGGTTCATCTTCTCCCAAACAAGCAGAAGTCAAAGCATACTAATTTTACCTTAGCACTTTATTTTTTATTTTCATCAAATCTAGAATGATGTCTTAGAAGCAACTAGCTTCTTTTTGTTTTAAATTTTAAATTCTGTATTGTTTATTTAGCAATTGACTGGTATTTATTTGAAATCACAATTCTTAAACAAAATGGCAGGAATATGATACGAGGACTAAAGCCTTGTGTATTCCTCCCCACAGTTACTAAGAAGAGGAAACAAGAGAGAGAAAGGGAGGAAGGGGATATGTAAACTTCATGCTGGTTTCTATTTCATCCTGTGAATGTAACCTTAAATGAATGTTATTACTGTTCTGTGTGAATATAGTCAGTATTTCTTAAACAATTCAGACACAAGAACAAAAAGATGCCAAACTGAAACTCACACTATTATGAATTTAAAGTGCAAAGTATATTTTCAAAATCCTATGTTCAGGGTCTGATAGATTTCACAATAATTAATACACACACAGAGAGAGATTTTTCTTTTTCTCCTTTTTTGTACACTATTTTTTTCTTTTTTGTTGTTGTTAGGGTTGAATGTATGTTTTTGTTTTGTTTTATTTTGCTTGTTTGTTTTACTGTTTTGTATTTTATTTTCTACAATTAAACGATAAAGAAAAAAGAAAAACATTCTATTTAGGGGTACTGATTTATGGCCTATTAAGAAACAGGCCATGTGAACAGCGGGCAAGAGAACAAAGTTTTATCTACGCATGTGCGGGATCTAAGTTCATGCGAAACCACTCTCTCCCCCCCTCCCCCCAGTCAGTGAAAGATAATTTTTTCTTCTGAAACTGGTCCCTGGTGTCAGAAAGGTTGGGGACTGCTGATTGAGAGAACTTTTCACTCATTTCTTTTAACAAAAAGTACCTACCCATTTACCTCGTAATACCTGTTCTACCTGAGGATAGAACAAGAAGCAGTAGATGGAAACTAATTAAGGAGAGAACAATTAATCAGTGTAACAGCTTGCCTCCAGAAGTTGTGAATGCCCCAACATTGGAAGTCTTTAAGAAGATGTTGGATAGCCATTTGTCTGAAACAGTATAGGGTTTCCTGCCTAGGCAGGGAGTTGGACTAGAAGACCTCCAAGATCCCTTCCAACTCTGCTATTGTATTGTATTGTATTGTATTGTATTGTATTGTATTGTATTGTATTGTATTGTATTGCATTGCATTGCATTGCATTGCATTGCATTGTCATAGTCAGCTGGCTTTATTCATACTAGAATAGACTAGAATTCACTGTCCCCTGGTTTCACACCTGATGCCTTAATCACTGAACCAAACTGGCTAAATTTGTGACCAAATTTAATGGCTAGGAAAGGATGATGCTATTCCATTAATAATGTAATTCTTAATTAGCTGCAATTACAAAGTGCCACAAATAAAAAGTAGCAAAGAATAAAATCACATTGAACAGAGAATGACCATTGGCTTACCTGAAGGGTCCTTTTCTGTACACCGCGGGAGAGTCCAAGCAATGGGTTAATTCAGTCTGCTTGCCCTTAGGACTGAGGAACTTTTTTTCCTTTAGCCACACCTCCTGGTGTGATCAATCCCCAGAATTCTTAGAAAGAGTCAGTTCGTGAGGACGGAGCGAAGCGTTCAAGATGATGTACTGTTGACACGAAGAACCCGAATCCCGGCCTCAGATAGCCAGGGTGGGTTGGACTCTCCCGCGGTGTACAGAAAAGGACCCTTCAGGTAAGCCAATGGTCATTTTCCTGTACACCGCTTGGAGAGTCCAAGCAATGGGACATACCCAAGTTATTGTCCATCCGGGTGGGCAGAAGAAGGCTCCCGGGATTCGGTCTCTGATACAACCACCTGGAGCACACGCCTGCCGAAGGACGCCTCAGCCGAGGCGAAAATGTCCAATTTGTAGTGTCGCACAAAGGGTGATGGAGAGGACCACGTAGCGGCCCTGCAGATGTCCAGAATCGAGGCCTGAGTGGCCCAGGCCGCCGAGGTAGCAGCGCTCCGTGTGGAGTGCGCGGTGATGCCGCGCAGAACGGCTTTGGACTGGCATTCATAGGCTGACGCAATGCAGGCTCGAAGCCACCTGCCAATCGTGGAGGAAGAAACCTTCTTCCCTAGGGAACCAGGCTGGAAGGAGAGGAAGAGAGCCTCTGACTTCCTGAACTCTGCAGTGCGAGCGATGTAGACTTTCAGGGCCCTCCTGACATCAAGGTTATGCCAGGAATGCTCTCTGGGATGCGACGGATGTGGACAGAAATTTGGCAAAACAATGTCTTGCGCTCTGTGAAACCATGAATTTATCTTAGGGGTAAAGGTCGGGTCCAGCCTCAATATGACCCTGTCAGGGTGGATGACGCACAAGTCCTGTCTGACAGACAGAGCCGCCAGCTCCGAAATCCGGCGGGCGGACGTGATGGCAATCAAGAAGGCCGTCTTCAGCATCAGGAACCGAAGAGACGTTGTGCGTAGAGGTTCGAATGGGGGGCCAGAGATGGCCCGTAGGACCACGGACAGCTGCCAGGTGGGGTAGCGATGAACGGTGGGAGGGTGAAGGTTAGAGGCGCCTTTGAGGAAGAGGTGCACCCTCGGAATTTTGCTGAGGGGCAAAAGGGGATCGCCCGACCAGACGGTGGACAAGGCCGCCACTTGGCGTCGAAGAGTGTTTGGGGCCAGGCCCTTTTTGAGCCCCGCTTGAAGAAAGTCGAGGACTCTGGAAACAGGCGCGGTCGTCAGTTCGATGAGTAGCTCCTCACACCACTTCGCGAAAGCGGCCCAAGAAGCGTCATAAATTCTGGTGGTTGAAGGACGTCTAGCCGCCTGAATGGTGCCTGAATGGTACCTGAATGGTACCTCCTCTGACAGGCCTTCGCCTTTCAGTTGGTCCCCCTCAAGTGCCAGACGGCCAACTGGAGCCACTGGGGCTCTGGATGAACTACGGCCCCCTGGCTGAGGGAGATCTGGTCCGGAGGGATGCGCCACGGAGGAGACACCGACAGGTGGACAAGGTCGGCGAACCACGACCTGCGGGGCCAGTGTGGAGCCACGAGAAGAACTTCTGCCCCCTCTGCGATGACTTTGGAGATGAATTGAGGAAGGAGAGGTAGAGGAGGGAAGGCATACAGAAGCTCGCGGGGCCACCTGCAACGCAGTGCATCCGTCCCCTCCGCCCCCGGGGTGAAGAACCAGGAGTAAAAGCGGTTGAGCTGCTTGTTGTCCCTGGACGTGAACAGGTCTACAGTCGGAGCTCCGAATCTGTTGGACAGCTGGTGGAACAGGCAAGGGTCCAGTTTCCACTCCGCAGGATCTATGGTTGTCCTGCTCAACCAGTCCGCCTGGGTGTTGTCCACTCCGGAGATGTGGTCGGAGCGGAGAGATTCCAGATGGCGCTCCGCCCAGCGGCCCAGGGACTCCGCCTCTCTCATCAGTGCTCTGGATCTGGTGCCACCCTGGCAGTTGATGTGCGCCTTGGTGGCCACATTGTCCATCATCAGAAGCACATGTTGACGATGGATAGACCGGCGGAAATGGCGCAGGGCCAGGCGAGCAGCTCTCAGTTCCAGTAGGTTGATGCTGTAACTGGTTTCCACTTGGGACCACTTGCCCTGGACAACAAGGGAACCCATGTGGGCTCCCCAGCCGGAGAGGCTGGCGTCTGTGGTGATGATCAACCTCTCGGGCTCCTTGAATAGGTGGCCCTTGAGGACGGCCGGAGACACCCACCAGCGGAGAGACCTCTTCACCTCCGGCGGGACGCGAATCGGCCTGGGAGAGTTACTCCTGGATGCCCTCTGGTGCGGCAGCAGCAGCCACTGAAGCACCCTGGAATGCAGGTGGGCCCACGGCACGATGGAGATGCAGGAGATCATTTTCCCCAGCAGCTGCAACAGAAGGACCACTGAAGCCTGCCTCAAGCGCATCACCTTGTGGGTCATGGACCTTAGACCGTCCAACCTGTCTTGGGAGAGGAAAACCCTGCACAAGCTGGTATCTATCACTGCCCCCAGGTGAACAAGTCTGGTTGTTGGAGTGAGGTGACTCTTCTCTATGTTTAGAGAGAAGCCGTGATTCCTGAGGGATCTCATGGTGGTCTGAAGATCCCGCAAGGCCTGCTGCCTGGACGACGACTGGATAAGGATGTCGTCCAGGTAGCACTGGAGCCTTATAGGCCTGTGTCTTAGCTGGGCCGCCACTACTGCCAGAACTTTGGTAAACGTCCGAGGAGTGGACAAGAGGCCGAATGGGAGAGCTTTGTACTGGAAGTGGCGACCGGCATAATAGAAGCGCAGGAACTTCCTGTGCTGGGGACGGATGGGAATGTGGAGGTATGCCTCTTTGAGATCTATAGATGTGAGGAGATCTCCCTGTCGAATCCCCGCCAGAATGGTCTGCAGGGACTGCATCTTGAACCTCCGGTAGGCAATGTGCCTGTTGAGGTTTTTGAGGTCCAAGATGGCCCTCCACCCTCCCGAGTTCTTTGGTACCAGGAAGAGGATGGAGTAAAACCCCCTCCCCTCCTCGTCCGGGGGAACGGGTTCCACGGCTCTGATGTCTAGGAGATGCCTGACCTCCTGGTCCATGCGCTCCCTCTTTTGAGGGCAGGTTGGGACGGGACACCGGATGAAGTTCCGGGGGGGGAGGGATAGGAACTCCAGGGAGAGGCCTTCCCTGACTATTTGCAGAACCCAGGCATCCTCGGTGGTCTGGGCCCAATGGGAGGCAAACAGCTGGAGCCGACCCCCGATGGGTGCCGAGTTCAGGCAGTCACTTTGACTTACGGAATGGCCTGTTGGAGGCCCCACCACGGTTATACTTGCGGAAGCCGAACTGCTGTCTGCCTCTGTCCCGGAAGGGCGCCCTGTCTTGGGACCTGTCGCCCTGCTGACCGAAGGACCTATTGGAGGGAGAGAAGGAAGAGGCAGAGGTGGAAGGCTCGGAGGCACGAAAGGACTGCCTCCTGGAGTAGGGAGCGGTCTTGCGTTCCTGCTTCTTGTTTAAAGAAGGGAGGACCTTCCTCTTGTCCTTGGACTCAATGAGGAGAGGTTCCAGGGACTCGCCAAATAATTTGGACCCCTTAAAGGGGGCAGAAGCCAGTTTCCATTTGTTTTTCTGGTCCGCTTGCCAATGGCGGAGCCAGATCAGGCGGCGAGATGTGATATTAGAGCCCAGGGCCCTGGAGGCGAATTTAGTGGCGTTGAGGCATGCGTCAGCGGCGTATTGGGAGGCCGCGATTATTTTAGACACATCCTGATGGAGACGGACGTCTCCCGCCGGGAGCTTGGTCAGAAGCTCGCGCAGCCAGATCACCAAGGCCCTATTGAAGAAGGACGCGGATGAAGAAGCCCTAATGGCCCAGGCAGCCGCTAGATGGGTTTTGTGGCACGCCTTTTCCGCCTTCTTGTCCTCCGCCTTGAGGCCTTCCAGGAGGTCGGCCGGTAGGGAGGAGTTGGAGGTGAGGGCAGCAATGGGCGGGTCGACAGTGGGAAGGGCCAGAAGGTCCTCCAACACTGGCTCCATGGTGTAAAGCTTCCTATCTACCCCACTGGGAGAGGACTGCGTGGCTGGTTGAGCCCACTGGCGCTGGATGAGGTTGAGAAACAGCCCCGGGACTGGAACCAACTCCTGTTGGGGTGCTGGGACATCAAACATGACCGCATTGGGATTAGCCGGAGTGGCATCCGCTGCCGGCGCGGCCGGTTTGGGCTTGATCCCCACCCTGGTGGCAGCCTTAACCTTGTGGAGGACAGATTTGAAAAGGCTGGGCTTGAACAGACCCGCAAAGGCGGGCGCTTCAGGAGGAAGGTCCTCGTCGTCCAAGACACCTAGCACCTCTGGGTCAGGGTCCTCAATGGCAGAGACCTCGCTGACCACCGAGGATTCCAAGGAAGGGTGGCGAGCACGTTTGCTAGGAGGGGGAGCTGCCTGATCGGATTTGGGACCCCTAGGGGCCACTGCAGTGGGATTCTTAAATTTCATGGCCTCCGTGATGCCTTTGGCAATGGCACGGGCCATCAGTTCCTGCATGCGGGGAGATAACTCCTCTGAGTCAGAATCAGGATCTAGGCCCTCCTCTAGGGGGGGTTGAACCTCACCCGGCATGTGTCATCTATGCTAGCATCCCCAGGGGGAGGGGCCTGCTCGCAGGCCCAAGAGGGGACCGGGGAAGCCGGCTCCGCAAATGACCTGTTTGGGGACAGGTCCTGGGACTCCACCTCCTCGGCAAGGACCATTTGGAGATCCTCCCGGGAGGGGGGAATTCCGGAATGGGACTGCTCCCTGCATGCCTGGCATCTGGCCTTCTCAAACTGCTTGTCAAGGGCCCGCTGGCGCCTTTCAGCATCCTTGGCCTCAGCCACAGAAGGGGTTCTGGAACGATGTTTCCCAGAACTTCCCCCACCACTCTTGCCCGCACCCCCACTCCCCGATGAGGAGGAACCCTTGCTAGGGGCCTGAGAGAGGCTCGGCCTAGTATCTTGGGAATCAGGGGGACTGGGCAGGTCCATAGTCAATGACCACACAAGATGGAGCAAGGCTATGACAAGGCAGAAGGTACAGAGAGAGACTGGTTGCTGCAAGGGGAACAAAACAAAAAGATTTGTCAAAATTGCTATATGCACAGTAAATGAGTCGATATATATTAAAAGATCCCTTGCTTAATACCAGTCGGAGGCCCAGGGGTAGGATTGGGGCCTGCACCAAGGCGCAAGGCCCCGCAGGAGAGGCAGGGAGGAGAATGACTAGAAAAAAGGCTTTGGCCTGCGCTTTACTTAGGCCTCCTCCCTGAGCCGGTATAATGACCGTTTGTATGGCCCAGGAACCAGCACCGCTCGCAAAAATAGGCAAAAAGCGAAGGTGGTGACCCCAGCCTGGGAAGCCCTTGCCAGGCCCTGCCACCTCCAGCGGTCTCCTGATAACGAGGCTGATGCAAAATGGCGGCCATAAAGGAGCGTGCTTTTTTCGCGCCTAAAATGGCCGCCGCAACAGCGTGGGGGCGAAGGGAGAGCGAGGAGCGAACGCGCCTTAAATGGCGATGATCGCTCACTCCTCCCTGCGGCAGAGGTCCTCTAGCAGGCTGGGGAACGAAAAAACTACGTCTAAAATAACAAACGAGGGGCCTGGGAACGTTGGAACCTCGCTGCTGCAGCCGCGCCGTTTTAAACGACAAGCTGCAGGCCTCCGAAGCCATCCCATAGAGATCGGCTGAGGGGCACCCCCCCCACCTTCCAGCTTACCTCCTGGCCTACAAGCGAAGATTCTGCTGGAGAGAAACGCAGTAATGAGGAGAAAAATGTCTCACAATGTTGGGGAAATGTCAGGAAAGAAGAAAAAAACGCAAATAGAGAGTCCAAGCCAAAAAAAGGATTAATTCAGCTCAGAGCTCTAGCTAATTGCGTCCAAACGGGCTGACTGAGGAAGAATTCTGGGGATTGATCACACCAGGAGGTGTGGCTAAAGGAAAAAAAGTTCCTCCGTCCTAAGGGCAAGCAGACTGAATTAACCCATTGCTTGGACTCTCCAAGCGGTGTACAGGAAAATATTATTATAATCAATCTAAATTCTAAAATGTAATTTTATACATTTCTTCTTCCTATCAAGTGTTAAGAAACTAAGTAGACATTATCTGGCTGCACTATTAAAACAATCTCTGCCCTACTGAAATAAATATTGGAGAATATATAATGTAGTTTTAATTTCCCATAATTTATATTTTGTCTGAAACCACAGTTTTCAATACTTTTTTTCTTGACACAAAACACTTAGTTACAGATTTATTTTTTTTAAGTTTTGCATTCGGGTAACAAATAGTTTGATATAGCGGTTAAGAGATGGAGCTAGAAATTGGGAAATGATAAGTACTAGTTCAACTTGATGTGAGGCCAACTGGCTAACCTTGGGCCAGTCAGTTTCTCTCAGCCCTAGGAAGGAGGAAATGACAAACCACTTCTGAAACATTTTGCCCAAAAAAACTGCAGGGACTTGTCCAGGCAGTCTCCAAGAATTGGACATGACTGAATGGAAGGAGGGGAAACACCAAATACTCTAGCAGCTATTTGGAATAGCTTTTTAAATCCCCATAATCAGCTGGGAAAATTTCTACTGACTCTGAAACTTGCATAGGTCTTTTGTTGTAAGGATTTTATCCTTTTTGCTATTAACTCTCTGAATTACTCCTGAGAATTGTGACAAAGTAGAATATGCTTCTACAGTGTACCTCTGGATACTGAAGTTCTGCCTGAAGTTCCCTAATGGCTTTTCTTTTCTTTATCCTCTAGATAATGTCTCAGTATAGAAACCAATTTATTATCATTATGCTTATTGTCAAGCCCCTCCCCCCTGCTTTCTTCTTCTTGCCCTCCCAAATAGCTGCATATACACATGAAACTATTCCATAGGACCTTGGACTTTACATGATCCATGAAAACTCACAAAATAATAAATGTATTGGCTGGTTGCCAAAGGCACTTTGATGGTGGGCTTTTTCTCTCTCCAGAAAACGATCTTAGGAAGAAGAAATAGATGTCTCTAATTAGAAAGAATGTATGCATTAAGTTTGGTTTTTCTGCATGTCCCATTTTCACCATCTTTGCTTCACCCTGCTTTCATAAAACGATGAAAACAAAAGTCTATACCACAATCTATTCAGAAATCTGATTTTTGTGGACTTTGTGTACAATTTTCCTAATACAGATTTCTGTCTTCCCCCACACACCCCCCAAATAACTGCAGTACAGGATTTAGAAATGCACGAATCCTGAAGAATAACTCTTTTCCAGGAGAAATGTTTATATCTAAGTTGGAATTTAGGTAAATTTTCTTTCACTACTACCAATTAATAATGAAGAGATATGGTGGGTTACAAAGATCTTTTTCAGTAGTGTAAGCAGCTCTACCTAAACCCAAACTGCTAAGGTTTCATGTTTGAATTATTTAGCTCTTTGTGTAACACATAAAGCTGGAACTTTCTCTTTGGGCAGGGTGTCTTTTATGAGTCACTAATCCCATCAGTCATCCTGGCACCTTTTATTGGACTTGTTTTTTACAGCCAGGGGTTTGGTTAGAGTGGCACTGTCCATGGAGGCAGAGGCAGAGCAGAACTATCAAGTTATATTAGCACTCCATCAACATAATGGCAATTGCTGACTACAGGACCAGACTTATTTGAGGTTAATCAAGAGTAGGCTTTGTAATTCTTCATTGCCACTGCTTGAAATAATGGAAGGAATCACATCATTTCTTACTGTAAGCAGCCACAGAATGAACAGTATAATAAAATGTGTATCATCTTGTGACTTATAGCCATTTTCTCACAAGAGAAGTTTTTTTTTAATCTAGCAGCAGCAAATAAGAAACTAAAAAGGGATTATATTTCTTTTATCATGAGTCTGAAACCAAGTAAATTCACAGTAAGATTGGCAGTTATCCAGATATAAACCAACACACCTAGGACAGTGAGAAGAATGAATTGTTCGGTGTTTTAATTCTTGCCATTATCTAGGGTATTTTAGTACTGCAGGAGTTCAATCTGATGTAAATCGTTTCTTTTTATACAATGCAATACAATAGTAGAGTTGGAAGGGACCTTGGAGGTCTTCTAGTCCAACCCCCTGCCTAGGCAGGAAACCCTATACCGTTCCAGACAAATGGCTATCCAACATCTTCTTAAAGACTTCCAGTGTTGGGGCATTCACAACTTCTGGAGGCAAGCTGTTCCACTGATTAATTGTTCTCACTGTCAGGAAGTTTCTCCTCAGTTCTAAGTTGCTTCTCTCCTTGATTAGTTTCCACCCATTGCTTCTTGTTCTGTCCTCAGGTGCCTTGGAGAATAGCTTGACTCCCTCTTCTTTGTGGCAACCCCTGAGATATTGGAACACTGCTATCATGTCTTCCCTAATCCTTCTTTCTCTTAAGCTAGACATACCTAGTTCCTGCAACCGTTCTTCATATGTTTTAGTCTCCAGGCCCCCAATCATCTTTGTTGCTCTTCTCTGCACTCTTTCTAGAGTCTCCACATCTTTTCTACATCGTGGCGACCAGAACTGAATGCAGTATTCCAAGTGTGGCCTTACCAAGGCATTATAAAGTGGTATTAACACTTCACGTGATCTTGATTCTATCCCTCTGTTGATGCAGCCTAGGACTGTGTTGGCTTTTTTGGCAGCTGCTGCACACTGCTGGCTCATATTTAAATGGTTGTCCACTAGAACTCCAAGATCCCTCTCACAGTTACTACTATTGAGCACGGTACCACCTATACTGTACCTGTGCATTCCGTTTTTGTTGCCTAAATGTAGAACCTTACTCTTTTCACCATTGAATTTCATTTTATTAGATAGTGCCCAATGTTCAAGTTTGTCAAGATCCTTCTGTATCTTAAGCCTATCTTCTGGAGTGTTGGCTATTCCTGCCAGCTTGGTGTCATCTGCAAATTTGATGAGTTCCCCATTTATTCCCTCATCCAAATCATTGATGAAGATGTTGAAGAGCCTAAAAGGGCCTAAAGGGCTTAAAACAGAGCCTTGGGGTACTCCACTGCATACTTCCCTCCATGTAGATGCAGTTCCATTGAGGACTATACGTTGAGTGCGGTTGGTCAGCCAGTTATGAATCCATCTGGTGGTGATGCTGTCTAACCCACATTCTTCTACTTTATCTAGTAGTAGGTTATGGTCTACCTTATCAAAAGCCTTACTGAAGTCCAAGTAAACTATATCAACGGCATTCCTCTGGTCCACTAATTTTGTCACATTATCAAAGAATGCAATAAGATTAGTCTGGCATGATCTGTTTTTGACAAATCCATGTTGACTTTTGGCTATTACTTTGTTTGCTTCTAGGTGTTCGCAAATTCGTTGCTTGATTATTTTTTCCAGAATCTTTCCTGGTATTGAGGTCAGGCTGATAGGTCTGTAGTTTCCTGGATCTATTTTTTTCCCTTTTTTGAAGATGGGAACCACATCAGCTCTTTTCCAGTCCTCTGGTAGTTCCCCAGTGTTCCAGGATCTCTGAAAGATATAGTTCAGTGGTTCTGAGATCTTGTCTGCCAGTTCCTTCAGAACCCTGGGGTGTAATCCATCCGGTCCTGGTGATTTGAACTCATCTAGGGTAGACAGGTGCTCACTTACCATTTTCTTCCCTATTTCAATTTGTTTTCCTAATCTGATTTTGTGGTGCTGCTTTTATTCAACATGTCTTCATTAGGTCAAGTGAACTTTCACAAGTAGCTTCAAAGTGAGCAGCTTCTTAGCTCAGGGCTATGACTATTAAATAAGTACAGACACAGGATGTGTTGACAGACTGTTGTTTCAATTTTGTTTTGTTTCTTACATAAAAGTAGAAACAATTGCTGATTATTATGATTTGTTTTTGGCATCTCCTTGAAAATATTCCAGGTGCAATTCAAGGTTTGGGTTATTGTTATGCCCTTCATGACATGGGTCCGCGTTACTTTTATGAAGGATCATGTTTATCCCATAAGATCTGTCAGGAGGAGCATGCTCCAGGCCCACTGATTAAAAAATGCCATCTTGTGGAACCAGAAAGTATGTTTTTTCTCTCACAATGCCTGCCCTCGGGAACACCATACGACCCACAGTTAGGTTACTCCTGACTGCCTTGGCTTTTCAAAAAGCTGTTAAGACCTGTTTTTCCCCCAGGCATTCAAGTCAGATAATTAGAGGAACCCAGTGATTAGTTGTTGGTTTTCTCAGATGCCATAGTATGCTAGTTTATTTCTTACATCATTGGGAGTATGGTTTTTAAATTTGGTTAGCTGCCTAGAGTCACATTTGTGAGGTATACAGCCATTTAAACTGACTGAAACTAAATGTAACTTTATGTGGGAAAGACCTTGGGAGACAAGCTAAGAAACACTGCCTAGAGCTGTGATGGCAAACATTCATTCCTGAACTTCCGGTTTGTGCGTTGGGCAGTTTTTCGCCCTCCGGAGGCTTCTGGAGGGAGAAAAACGGCCCAACGGGCAACCCGGAAGTCTAATCCCAACTTCCAATTTGCATGTTGGACCATTTTTACCCACCCCAGGCTCTTAGAAAGCCTCTGGAGCCTGGGGAGGGCAAAAAATGGACATATCGGGCCCACTGGAAGTTGGAAAACGGGATGTTTCTGGTCTCCAGAGGGCCTCCGGGGGGGCATTTTCACCCTCCCTAGGCTCCAAGAAAGCCATGTGCACATACGTGGGGCAGCCAAGGGGGATCACGCATGCATGCACAGCGGTCACGGCACAGGGGGACATTAAATTATGGGGGTGGGCATATGAGCTCGTGCGATAGCGCACGCGTTTGTGCTTTTGGCACCCAAGGAGAAAAAGGTTCGCCATCACTGGCCTAGAGAATGATCAAATAAGAGACAGCGTAACCAACATCTGGAATGAAATTGAATGAGGCAAATAGGAACTCTCCCTAGTTTCTCAGGCTGTAAAAGAGATGGCAGAAAAACTTTGCTTTCAGATTAGCTTTACAATAAAGTAGAATTAGCTCATCTGGTCATATTTTCTGCCTGATCTACATAGAAGGCTGTCACTAACTAATGATCATGTAATTAATTAGGTCCCAAAGATTCTTTTCAAGAGGCAATTGGACTTTTTTCCCCAGGAAGTCCAGTTGTCTCTTGAACCTTTGGGACAACCATGACTAGATGATGGAGAATCTCCATAGACATAATTAGCTAGGGAAGAGTGAATTCCAAAAGTCTACCAGCAAGTCTAAATAAAAGGGTCCAGGAAATCTTTTCTGCTGTCTGAACTGGGATGACACTTTCTTTACCTTTTTCTTCCTTTCTTTATGGTCCCTTACAAACTCCCACCACTTTTTTTCAGGTTTTGACACCTTCTCTGATGCCATAAAACAGGTAGTGTTTTGCTTGGAGAGGGAGGAAGGGCAGACAAAAACAATCTGTTTCACTTTCCAAAAGCAGGAGTGGAAGAGAACCGTAGATCCAACACCCACTGATTTTTTGTTTATAGCAGTGCAACGAAAATAAGAAATCTTCCTTAGGTTTTCACAGTCAGCTTTCTAACTCTATGTACAGGAAACATGGATAGGCATTAAAATCATTGCATCACAAAAAAAATAGTAACTTCCTTTTTTAAAATTAGTGAATATCAATTTAGCCCTGCTAAGTCTGTCCTTTAACACAGAATGTTGTTGTGCAATAGTTAATATAGGGGTTTTTCTAATTCATTTTACTTCAACAATTTATTAAAGTATTTAAACAATTTGGTAAGACTACCCATCTTCCAAAAGTGACTCTAAAAGATATACGTACATGGGTTAAAAGCACAGCCATAGTTTAATTAGCACCATGTTTGTGTAGCTATCGTCTGGCATGAACTCAAATGATCAGAACAATCCTGTTCTACTCACATTTTAGACAGAGTCGCTTATTTTACAACATTGTTTTATTGGAGAGTGTTTATCTCACAAACATCATTGAGCTCAATGGTTTAAAAAAAGGTGCAAGAAAGGATTTTCATGATCACAGATGTCCCAAGAGGTGAAGACCAACCTTATGGGACTTCATTAGCTTTGGTGTTCCAGCACCAAAACCATAAGCCACTCCCACAATGCCTATCTTTTATCAGTAAATCTGAATAGCATCACTTACATATTATCAGTCTTCTGTCCTTAAAGTAAAATAATAACCATCATCAATGAAGGAAAACAGTGAGAGGAAATAGATTGTAAGAGATGCTCTATATTAAAATTAGTAAATTATCTATCCTGGGTTACATAGTTGTGATTTTACAAAGACTAGATGGAGATCTTTTATAAACTGCTATTTCAGTTTTGGAGCACTCAAAATCCAAAACTGGAACCTTTTGCAATAAAGGTTGTATTGTATTTGTATTTGTATTGTATTGTATTTGCATTGCATTGCATTGCATTGCATTTGTATTGTATTGTATTGTATTTGTATTGTATTGTATTGTATTTGTATTGTATTGTATTTGTATTGTATTTGTATTGTATTTGTATTGTATTGTATTTGTATTGTATTTGTATTGTATTTGTATTGTATTTGTATTGTATTTGTATTGTATTTGTATTGTATTTGTATTGTATTGTATGGTATTTGTATTGTATTGTATTGTATTGTATTGTATTGTATTGTATTGTATTGTATTGTATTGTATTGTAAATCATGGAAGTTTAAACCACCAGCAACCCATCAATTCTTAACTGAAATGCATTATGTAAATTAATTGATCTCTTCTTTGAACTTCAGGCTTTCTGGATCATGTTTAAGTAGAACCCCATTACTATTTATCATGTATCCGTAGTGGGAACGGTTTTCAATACAGGTGAAATTACCTGTTTCACAAAAGTAACTGGGTTGTTTTTTTTTTAACTTTCTTAATTAAAAAAGCTTAATTTAAAAGTACTAAAAATAACTTTTTAATTGATGCTTTTCCTTTATAGATTTAGTTAGAAACCCTTGTAAAGAGATCACTAGAGATCTACCATTTATCAAATTATAGTGAAATAATATAATTGTCTTTTAAAAATTGTTAGCTACAGAGATGTGTACTGAATAGAATATAATTAAGGAAAACTATCAGAAAATTACTGTGGAAGTCCGTGGAGTGAGAGAACTGTGAAATCCAATTCAGTTCCATAGACTTTGCGCGCCGCTGTGATTTGCCAGAGAGCTCCAAGAAGCTTTATGGAACTAAATGGTTCCACAGCTATCCAACTCTATAGCAGCATTGTGAGCTGATGACAGAAAATTAAACATTCCTTCTGCCTAGAAAGCCTTTATCTATAAGATCTTTGAAAAGATGATTCTGCTGGTCTCATGTTTGGTCCCACAGTTTTTGAATCTGCTCTAATCTTCCTTTGCCACAATCTGCTTTCCTTTCATGGATGCTTTGTGTCTAAGATGATGGGGCGGTGGTGGTGCAAAATGGCACTCTTAGCTGGCATCTTGTGTGAGCTGGGATAAATTCTCACCTATGTTCTTCTGTCGAGTTTAAGAGGCCTTAGGATCTGCAAGCTACAAAACAAAGCACTACTATCCAGTGATTTTTGGTTTACAGTGGTGGGATTCAGCCAGTTTGTACCACTTTGGGAGAACCAGTTGTTAACTTTCTGAGCAGTTTGGCAAACTAGTTGTTGGAAGAAATCATTAGGGGGCAGAGAACTGGTTGTTAAATTACTTGAATCCCACCATTGGTTTACACTATAAGTCCAATTTTATCAGGTACTAATTTGTGTCTCCAAAGGAAGAACAGCACAATTTAAAACTTTATACAACCTTTAACTTTATAACATTCAATAATATTACAATATCTTCAATAACCATCATTTTATAAATACTGTAATTAGTAAACACAATAGCTAGGTTTTATTCTAAAAACAACCTTTAACAGAACAACTGTTAGGCCAACAAGATCTTCTCTACATAGTTTTTAATTTTATTGTTTTAATTTCAGGAATGTAGGATTATCAGGTTAAAGACAAGAAAATTTAACTAACACAAGGTAATTCTGTTGTATAATTCCAACAATATTCTTAAATGTCAAACACAAATATTGATCTTTAATCCTGAATACTGAAGCAGTCTAGTGCTCTGATGGAACTAAATGATTATATTTAATCTCTCCAATCACCTCCAGTATTGTTTACTACCACTTCTGATAATATAAAAAGATAAAATTAATTAAGCTCAGCCCCTGGACACTTCATAGGCTTATTCATGTAGCCGTGTTGCAAACAAGACAAAGGAAATTACTATGTTACGTTTTTATTATGAATGAAATGGGCAATTATCTGTTAAGAGCATGGCCTACTGGCATTCATTGCATACATTATTCCTAACCCAAACAAATTTATTATTTTTTTAAAAAATAAGTTGATAAGAACTGACAACAAATATTGTTTTAAAAAATATTTTGATAAATATTTGATAAGATCTGGCAACACAGCTTCAACTTTTTGTTATGCAACTTTAATGCCGAATTAATGAAAATCTTCTAAATTCATTCTGTAGAGTGTATCTCGGGGTCTGTATAGTTTTTTTCCCCCTAGCATGTAGCAACCTTTAATGAATGGCACCTGATCAATAATGCAGACCCTGACATATGAGAATAAATACAAAGGCCTTCCATATTAGTTCTGACTGTGGAAAATGTCAGAAGCATTTATCATGAATCCAGATTGATGCCCCGCAGCTGCTAACCACAAAGACTTTAAATCTAACTTTGTGGAATCCTGCAAATGGGTTCTTGCGTCTTTTGTAATTAGCTTTTCTTCAGGACTGAAACACAAAATAAGATTGGATGGAGAGTGCATGTGATGGCAATTATCAAAGCTTTGTTAAAAAGAAGTTAGCCATCATGGCACTTTGTTTTTCAACTGCTTTTTTAAAAAAAAACTTGGGCAGTTATTTTGATTTCCAGGTGTGCTTTAAAATAATTGCTTCTTGTAACTCTATGTAGCCTAGCAGCATGAGCTGAATCAGTTTGCAAACTTCATTTATACTGGTAATTCAAAACCACAGATTAACAACTCAATTGAGCAAACGATTGTAGGCCAAAGAAATAGCAAACTTTTTGTTTGTTTTAATGCCCAGGCATACAACTGAAAGGGCTTCCTGTCCCCTGGAAACCTACATTAAACATTTTTTAAAAGCAAACAGAAGGACACAAGCCAATTCTTTTTTTTAAACATAACTGGCTATTAAGTCTCAATAGAAAGTTTTTAAAAAAGCTTAAGACAGCATGGAACATTATAATCCCTGACATATAAATGTGCTGGGGAAGCAGTGGTAGTGGGGAATTTGTTTCTAGTTCTATTGTAGAAAGAGATTATGAAGTATGCTGTGAAAAGGCTCTAGAACAGGGATGTCAAACTTGTGTCGTCACGGCAGTATCACATGACGTATCAGGACTTTTTCCCACTTCACTAAACAGGGCGGAGCCAGCACATAACGCATTTGGCCCACGGCCTACGAGTTTGACACCACTGCTCTAGATTCTAGACTCTAGACCACTTTTGTATTTAATGATTTTGAACCAGATGGCTGAATTTTTTGCTCACAAATTATTTCTCTATCTTGACTGTCTTTATTCATAGTGGTTGAGTTCCACATTTCCCATCCCATATGCATCCATTTCAGTGGATGATCACTTAACCATTTTTAAAGTATGTATGCAATACTATTTCTAACAACTAAATAGTATGAAACAAGAGTCTTGTAATGTTCTGAAACTTCAGTATCCTGTATGCGTAGCACTTCAGTAAAATTTTTAGTAATTCTCTTTGCACAAAAGAGTCATAACATTTTCAATTGCATGTTCCTTTAATCTACTTAGAAAATCATACAGTTGAAAAGGATGATATTGCTCATAAAGTCCAGATCCCTGCTCAGTGCAGTAATCAAAATTAAAGCATCCCCACTAGATGGGTATCTATCCTCTGCCTGAAAACAGTTGGTGAAAACAGTTAATGGAAACAGATCATGCCAGACAAATCTTATTGCATTCTTTGACAAGGTGACAAAATTAGTGGACCAGAGGAATGCTGTGGATATAATTTACTTGGATTTTAGCAAGGCATTTGACATAGACCACACCTTACTACTTGATAAGATAGAAAAATGTGGGTTAGACAACATCACCACCAGATGGATTTGTAACTGGCTGACCAACTGCACTCAATGAGTAGTCCTCAATTGAACTGCATCTACATGGAGGGAAATATGCAGTGGGATACGTTTTAGGCCAAGTACTCTTCAACATCTTCATCAATGATTTATATGAGGGGATAGATGGGGAACTCATTATATTTGCAGATGACACCAAGCCGTCATGAATAGCCAACACTCCAGAAGATAGGCTTAAGATTCAGAAGGATCTTGACAGGCTTGAACACTGGGCACTGTCTAACAAAATGAAATTCAATGGTGAAAAAAGTAAGGTTCTATATTTAGGCAAGAAAAACCAAATGCACAGGTACAGTATAGATGGCACCTTACTCAATAGTAGTAACTGTGAGACAGATCTAGGAATCCTAGTGGACAATCACTAGGGGACTTTAGTTGGTCTGTGTGCTATGGTGATGTTGTATAGTTGTAATAGGTTACAACAATCAAGCAGAAAGCAAAATCCTAATTAAGAAATTACCAAGGAGAAAACCCTCACTCCCACCAATGCTGGCAGGGCAAGCTGTTGTATATATACAAGAAGCAAATCCCAAACATGTTGATAAAGTTACCTAGCTGAGTAATGAAATGTCTGCAAGCAAACAATCAAGCTCGGAGAGCACCAACATTACACCATTACATGGTTACTTTGCTCAATGTTTCTGTTACCCTTTTTATTCATCTAATTATTTCTTATTGGCTAATATCACATCAAGAATAGCTGACTGTCTTTTACCGTCTGGTATCTGAAGAAATAACATCCTACTTTTCAGTTTACAAAAAAATTAGGAAAAAACCTTTCAGGCTTACATGCTGGAATGTATGAAACCAAAGTAAAATATATGATGAATATGATGAAAAAAGATCAGGTTTACTTCTAAAGAGTTCTGCAGATAATTTTTGAATTAAATTTAATCAGTGGACCAGCTCCCGGGGGAAGGGAGAGAATGGCAAAATAGGTAGGATGGAAATAGCAACAGCAGCATGGACAAAAAGCAACAGAAAGTTTATCTCTAGGGGACTCAGCATAGCTGATCTGCTCTCTATTAGCAATGGTATGATGAAAGATGCCTATAAGTTACTTTTCCATTCAGTAGCCAGATTACAATACAATACAATACAATAGTAGAGTTGGAAGGGACCTTGGAGGTCTTCTAGTCCAACCCCCTGCTAGATTGTTTGATTGTTATTGTCTGATAACACAATAAGTGAAAGGAGGGCAGGAGAAACTTCTAAGATAAAGAAAATAGCCTTCATCTGATAAACATTTAAAAAGTGCTTATCTCTTTCATAATATAGTAATACCAAACTATAAATCATTTCTTTTATAAGCTATAGTAATATTCCAGAAATGCTCTGGTATATAATTTCAATTTTACAATAGTAGGGAGATTTTTAGTATCATTCATTGGCATGTACGGTAAGGCAAATGTACTTAATAATCCTCTTAAATAATGCATATCCACAGGCAAACCATCTTCTGAAATTTATGGGTAATTGCAACCGACCAGACGAATCTAGCCAAGGGGGGGAAAGTGTGATTTATGTAAAAGCAATTTCCCATTATAAAAAACTTGGAATCTTTCCTAGTAGTTCATCTGGGATTTAGATTTCTTTTTAATTTACATCTGATAGATGAAATCTCAAAGCGGTTGATCTGAATGTCAACTTCAGGATTTGTTCAATGGTTACCACCACCTCCACATAAAATATATCATGGGTTGTATGATCAACATGGCCTTTTCTTCACTAGCCCATGCAATTACAAGTGATCCTATTGTACAAAGTGAGCCTAAACAACAGGATTTCCCAGTCTGATAAGTCATCCCACTGTTTAATATAAGCCATCTCTCTGAGCAAAGACATCAAACTGCTCCTTTTAGATTGTTGAAGTAAAACTTCCATTAGCTCTGGCTAGCAACACCAATCACCTGCAGCTCCGATGTTTGCAATCCTTAATCTTGGCAGGACATACAGTTTCCTGTACCTTTCAGGGAGAATAGTAGGATTATTCAGGGACAAGGTATGGTTCAGACCCAAATTCAGTGTCCCAGAAAACAGATCAATTTCTCACTGATTGATTTTGAGATTCTGACTTGATTTGGAGTCCAAATCTGCACTTCAATTTCAAAAGCAAATCTTCCAATGACTATCAGTGAAACCAACAAAATTGCTATAACTTGCTTGACATAATTGGATGAAATATGAAGAAAGGGAATGAGGATGAGCACTAATAGAAAAAATTCAAATATACATCCATGGATCCCCCCTGACTCTGGGAACTTTCATTATTTAAAACAACAACACTGGCATAACTCTTGCATACCTAGGTAGAGATAGAAAAATCAACCATGTCACATTTCAATTTAAATTAACAAATTCAGATGATGCTGTGCTAGGGAAGCATTTACATTTTGAAAAATTATGTCTCAAAAAAGGGAGAGGTTCTATATTTGGCGGGGGAGGGAGGGAGGCAGAGTGGCAACGGAATGCACACAATATACTGTAAACTTGGCTCCAGTTAAGAAACCTAGTCGGAGAGGGGAAAATTTGCTAAGTGTTCCATTCTCTTCCATATTGCAGGATGGAAAATTACGTATGCTGTACTTAAATTGCAGAACCCAACAACACTGCAACAGCATAACACAAGCCTTGCCCCTTTCATATATGTGGGCACATCATGACACATGCACAAAAGGAGAAGAATTTGCATCATGAAAGTGTGTCATTTATAATTTTATCTTCTTGCCCTATGGTATACCCATGGATACCTCTGAATGTTCATCATAAATATATCTCTGAGCTTAAAAAAAAGAATTATTTGAGAAGAATGTTTTCAATGGGGAAAAAAAGAAAAACTCAATGAAAAAAGAGTTTACACTTTTTGTATTTTCTATTCATTTGGTGACAGAAAGGAAACAGGGGAATGGTTAATAATATATATTGATAATGAAAATAATCAGAATCAAAAGGACCTGAGATTCCAGCAATAACTGAACATATAACATTACATCCTCCTAGAACCTATAGCTATCCATACAACTCATCAAGAACTAATAACTTGCCTTCATCTCGTTTCTAAGATATATCCTTTTTCAAAAGCATCATGAGAGGAAAGCTTCTCTGATATAATTTTCTGTAGGTAGGAATTACATGTGATAAATGACAAAGCTATGCTGTCATTTTTGGTGACAGAGCTTTACTGCACTTCCCAACTCCTCTAGTCTCTAATTTTCTCTCTCAGATTTTTTTTTTTGTATGATACATGTTCTCTTGCCTCTATCTAGGACAGTGGTTCTCAACCTTCCCAATGCCACGACCCTTTAATACAGTTCCTTATGTTGTGGTGAACCATAAAATTGGTGTCTCGGTTCCTAAGACCATCGAAAATACGTGTTTTCCAATGGACTTAGGCAACACCCGTGAAAGGGTCGTTCGACCCCCAAAGGATGGTGAGAACCACTGATCTAGATGTCCTAGACATGGGTGTCAAACTCGCCGCATCACATTGCTGTTATGTGACGTTTCACAACATTTTCCCCACTCATGGAGATGGGGTGGCCATGGCCTGCATATGATGTATCTGGCCTGCGGGCAGCCAGTTTGACACCTCTGATCTAGGACAATAGCAAAAATGCATTTCAAATTATTGTATAATTTACAATGGTCAGTTTCCTCAGCATTTTTTGAGGGCAAATTAAGTAGAGTTATGTATACAAGTAACAACCAAGCTAACTTCTTTAGTAGAGAACCACGATGCACTTTTCCTTATAACCGTTAGTCAATTTAATACAGATTCCATTTACAAGTGGTTCTTTCTTTGTCCTCATATTTGATATTTGACATTGGAATAATATGATTTGATTTTCTAGCATTCATAAAAGCGCCATAATTCTAGCTTATTCAGAGCAAAAGGAAATGCAACAAACTGTTAAAGCCTTGGGTAGTTGGTGCTATTCCTACCCCTATCACCGGTTGAAGTTAAATACAAACAGTATATATGCTAGGTATGTGTGTTTGTATGTGTATTCAGCTTGAAATATAAGCCCTTTAGAGCAACACTCTGGCATTTGTTAACTATGAAATAGTAAAAACACTGTCAATGTGAATCAAGTCTTCAAGGGCAACAAAGAAAGAGTAATCATTCCCATCTGAAAGCACAGACCTTTTAATATGATTTTTTAAAAAGAGAGAACTATAAAGACAAACTGTTTACTGAATGTTTCTAGCATAACATGAATTTTGCCGCAAGCTGACAAGTAAATGTATCCAGTTAATTCCTCTGCTGTAAGTTTTTTAAAAAATACAAAACTCTATTTCATTTTGTGTACTTTTCTGTTTTATTAATGGAACTATATGAAATCTGTTCCATTCAAACTGCTAATCTAATCATACCAACTGTTATGGATTAGATTAACCATAGTGTATTTTAATGATGTAGGATAGGAATGTATGTGTCTGAGAGCACAAGAGAGCACACATCAGGGCACGTTAAAAGGGGGGGGGGTTTCCATGCCTAAAAAATGGACTACACAGTCAAATTCTTTCTTTGAACTTTGAACAAAGTACAAAGAATTTGCCTGTAAACTTTTCACTGAAATATTGACTCAATAATATATGTAGACTTAAGTCACATTAAATTCCACCTAAGAGGTGCCTGAAAAACATAGGGTTCTGTGGGCATACTGACTGTAAGGAAAGATATTATTATCTGCCCTTTTGCAGACAGTAATATGCAGCTAGTGGTTTCTATTTTTACACTTTGAATATTACGGGATTCAAAAGGAAAAAGAATATGTTGCATAATAATGATCACGAGGCTGCATATATTACATATAGTAATAACTCTACAGGGTAAATGATCTTCAGACAATCTGTTAATCTGAGGATCCAGGTTATCTTTAAGAACAGTTCTTGTTCCTTCCAGTTTCTCAAATATGACAGAATATGCAGGTGACATCGCATAAGATCTGTGAAACCTTAATACATTCATCCTCCTAAGGGATACAAAATTAGGGCTTATGTTGAATGCAATCCTTAGTTAACTTGGGAGATGAACTATTCATTAATAGTACTTGGACTTCTGTTTTATTTTAACTGAGCTTCAATTTACTGGTATTCAGATGTAGTATTAAGCACAATTCTGAATTTATTTTTTTGTGAATGTTTAACAGTAAGAAGAATAAAGACAGCCATGTATGTATGTATGTATGTATGTATGTATGTATGTATGTATGTATGTATGTATGTATGTATGTATGTGATCCTTTCCCCCAGGCTTTTGAATTCAAATAAAGATGCTAACAGCACATGATCCAAGAAGACTGGGCCAATCGGTTGGACATATTTTTTCCTCTTTCTTTTTAAAGAACTAAAAAAAATGACACCATGATTGTGAAACGAAAGAAACTATGGGGATATACTTCAACATGTTTCTGCCACTTTTTCCTTCTCTATGCAGCTCTAAGCAATGAAATGTAAATTATAGAGATTTCTCTAGGATTTCACTCTTAATTACTGACATAAAAACGAACAGCTAACTTTTAGATACATAGCTATTGTGAAATAAGGATTATTCATCACAAGTTAGGTGAACTTTAAAATAACTTAAACCAAATCATGAATTTAAATGGAATTTAAAAATTCAATACAATGCAATACAATAGTAGAGTTGGAAGGGACCTTGGAGGTCTTCTAGTCCAACCCCCTGCCTAGGCAGGAAACCCTATACCATTTCAGGCAAATGGCTATCCAACATCTTAAAGACTTCCAGTGTTCGGACATTCACAACTTCTGGAGGCAAGCTGTTCCACTGATTAATTGTTCTAACAGGAAATTTCTCCTCAGTTCTAAGTTGCTTCTCTCCTTGATTAGTTTCCACCCATTGCTTCTTGTTCTACCCTAAGGTGCCTTGGAAAATAGTTTGACTCCCTCTTCTTTGTGGCAACCTCTGAGATATTGGAACACTGCTATCATGTCTCCCCTAGTCCTTCTTTCTCTTAAGCTAAACATACCCAGTTCCTGCAACCGTTCTTCATATGTTTTAGTCTCCAGTCCCCTAATCATCTTTGTTGCTCTTCTCTGCACTCTTTCTAGCGTCTCCACATCTTTTTTACATCGTGGCGACCAGAACTGAATGCAGTATTCCAAGTGTGGCCTTACCAAGGCATTATAAAGTGGTATTAACACTTCACGTGATCTTGATTCTATCCCTCTGTTGATGCAGCCTAGGACTGCGTTGGCTTTTTTGGCAGCTGCCAAAAAATCCAAAAAGGTCTTAGGATGCCTAGTAATCACTACCTTAAATATGTTACCCCAGCATATTTCTTTAATTCAATTTTTGTTCAGTTCAGTATTATGAAACATGATTGTTCAAATCCTAAAATGCCCGCATTCAACTTATATTACTACTACCCTTTTTCTACTTAGCATGATATTGGACAAAGAGAGGGTTGTATCTTTTATTACCAATCATCAGTTTAATAAAGACAATATTGATTTTTTTAGGTAGATGTATTTTACCTCTTCTACTCTGAATGAATTCCTTGTTGAACATTATGTTGATACAAGGCTGGGAAGTGTAATATATCATAAGGGACTAGTTCATAAACAGCAGCATATACCGTATTGCTTTTATTATTATTTTGAAGACAATCCATCATTCAACATAAGAATTTGTTTAAGAAATAGATGGTTCATCCACATATGTTACAATTACAAATATAATATGTTAGAATTACAAACAAAATTAATAAAATTCATTTTAGTGAACAGACATGGAAACTTTGTTAGGAAATATAAGGTAAAAAGAAAAACTTTGGTGAAAGAAAAACTTTGGTGAAAGAAACAGAGTAGACACGTTTTCACGGTTCGTGAAAAGTGAAGTGAAAAAAGATGTAAGTCTGCTGCACAGGAAAAACACTCATATACTATTAAAGGAAAGTCCTGAATTAGATGCTGTTAAAATGCTGTTGCTTGTAAATCAATGGGAAAAATTTAACAAAAGGGTAATTCAGCAAAAATATTCCTGAAATTCCTGCACCCAAGTAATTAAAAATTATCTACATTACCTATGAAAGTGTACTGTGCATAGAGACTATTACCGATATGATTAAATCTTAATTTATAAGACATATATGGCACAATATGACATGTTTCTGATCATTCTTTATGTACTTTTGCTGATGGGGCAAAGATATGTGCAAATTACTATTAGGAATTTTGCACTAATACACCATCATTTTGTGTGGGGAAATTAACAAAAGAACATCAAGGGCTACCATATCTTTCTCTCATGGCACAGCAGATGGGTAAAATGGCATAGTGTGACATCAATGTTAATGCAGTTGTCAGAAATGTACAAGGTATCAACATTCTGTTCTACTATGGTAAGTACAGCTAGATTTTAATGCATTTACTATCAGACAAGAGAATGAAATAACTGGTTGAAAAGTTAAAGAAGCACCTGTTAACTTTAACTAGTTAAATTTTCTACCACTTAACTTTTAATTTTGTAAATATCATTGCAATAGTTATATTGTACCGTATAAATAATTAAAAACTGTCTTTGTAGGATTTTATTTACTTATTTGGTAAATTTATATACAGGTAGTCTGTATCTTACAACCATTTGTAAGTTCAAAGTTACAATAGTGCTGAAAAATGACTTATGATCATTTTTCACACTTGTGGCATGTTTGTACAATTAGATACCAACAGGAAAGCCATATGCTTACAGAAATTTTCTGAACAGATACATGATCCTTGATTGACAACCATATATATTTATAAGACAGGGCGCAATGGCTCAGCAGTTAAAGACGCTGACCTTGCCAGCTGGAAAGTTGACAGTCAGGGTTTGAGAGAGCGTGAGTTTCTGTTAGCGTCTGCCCTTCTAGCAGTAGGAAAGCATGCAAATGTGAATAGATAAATAGGTACCACTTCAGTGGGAGGGTAACAGTGAAACAGCCTCGGTGTCAGGCCTGCAGTCATATTCCTTTTCAGATCTTTGGCTTGCCACACTGTCTATTATTTTACTATGTTGTTTCATTAGTGTAAAAATTGGGAGGGGGAATAGTAAGAAGTAGAATTGTGGAATGTGTTGTCATTCCTTTCTAGAAATCAAGGTCATTCTTTGTCTCTGCACCTCTGCATCTGACCGGAACTACATGGGTGGAAATGCTAGCATGGCAGAAGAAGATTGGACCATGTGATAGATTTATGGGTATGGGGATAAGATCATGAACTTTCAACTGGGTAGAATCCCAGGAAGCTTTTAGATTTGGGATTCCACAGTTTGTGCCAACATGTCTGTTTTATTAAATTGGAACATTAAGGATAGCTCTGCCTTGGACTCTGATTTAATTCTGCATGATATTTGGAACGCTGACACTCGGTGCATAATCATGGTGACCACATGACCACGGAAATATCTTCAGAAATGCTGGTTCCCTCAGATGGGAAATGGAGATGAGTACCACCCATTAGAAACAGACATGATTGGAAAGGGGAAACCTTTACCCTTCTCTTAGAATAATTGTTTTAATGGGAAGTGGTAACAAAAAGTACATTTAGAATTATGGATACTTCAGAGTAAAATATTTTTAGGGCATCTCTTTGATTCTCTGAGCATCTTTTTCTACATTCCAAGCCCAGGACAGGACACAGGGGAAACTCAAGCATGTATGTCTGTCATTCTAAAAAATCTCTCTTTTAGACTGGAGATATACATTTTGAGAAAAAAATAATTTATCATTTGAGTATGAATTTTCCATATATAATCTAAGACATGAAAAAGTACGCTGCCAATAGCAGCACCCATCAAATGTTTCCCCTGAATTCCAGATAACATAATTAAACAAAGTTAGTATCTATAACACTTCTCTGATCAAAAACTAAACTGAAAAGAAGATAAAGGACACTAGAAGATAACAATCTATTCCAGGACTACAATTCTTTTACACAGCCCATTACATTAGTTCTTATTTTTAGAATAATTTTCCTGATTTAATGCTTATATTCATTGTACTTAATAAGTGCTGGTTCTGTTTTAACTGATTTATTCAAGGTTATTTATATTTTTCACTTGTGAAATATCCTGGGCTTCTCTTATTCTTATTTAACCTCCATTGGTTAACCTCTGTCTAAGTCAGCAACATGTACCAGTAAACTGCTATAAAACAAAAACTATAAAAACAAATATATATACACAAAAGAATACAACCTGTTGAGGACTTAGTGAATATACTGTAGATTCATTGTTTTATACAGAAACAGAATTTCTAGTCTTACACATTGCAAGGTGGAAAAGTCTTAATCATAATTTGCCGATCAAGGTCCAGACTTAAGCCATAAACCATGGTTAGCAAACCACATATCATGACTCAGTGCAAAGTGTGAACACAGCCAATTATTCCTTCTAAGAAAACACGTCACACACATGGAGACACTGCTGTGACTACAATTTATTCCTTTAAACTTGAATTGTATCATAGTTTGTGGTTTTAATAGAATTCAGAATGATGCATTTGTATATTATCTCAAAGGCAAAGGAAACATTGGTGGCAGATCTACCCTCTGCTTCCACAACATGTTAATGACTATATTCTTGTAGTCATGTTAAACTGTTCCACTTACAATTATACAAATTTGTGGAGAAAATTTCTAAGAATCTCTACCAATACAACAGTAGATACATTCAAATTAAATTAATTCTTTCAGTTTTTATTAGCACTCTATTGCTTCAAGAACAAAGACCTCTTTGAAGCAATATTCTCTCATTCATTTCTAATTCATTAAAAAATCAAAGATCTCTAGGCAGATTACAAAGTTACTAAAACAGTGAAAAGATGCAGTGAATTGTCCTCTTGTCATCAGCTTAATGTCGTGTGACAAGGATTTGCCCAATTTTAAATTTGCAAATACAGTGACAAAAAAAGGAGAAAAAAAAAACCTTGATTCTGGCTTCCCGTGGTACATATCATTTTGTTTAAGCCAGCCCCAATTGTAATATGCAATCTATTTCCATCAATTTGATTTTGATTGTGCGCTATCAAGTCGATGCTGACTAGGATAGGATAGGATAGGATAGAATAGAATACTTTATCTGACCTTGTGTGATTAGAAATGCACAAGGAATTTGTCTCAGAAGCAAAAGCTCTCAGTGTACATGCAAAGCAAAAGAAGCAGCAGAAGCATCGCCATTATACCAATAGGAGGAGGTAATAAAGAAGATAATAAGGATAAATAATACTACAGACATACTACATGGGTACTATAAGTGTACATATACATTAGACAGCACTGTGAGAATTAGGTGTTCAGCTGAGTGATGATACGAGGGGGGAAAATGTCCCTGTGTCTACTTGTTTTGATATGCAATGCCTTATAGCAGCGATGGTGAACCTTTTTTGGCTCGCGTGCCACAAGTGGGGGGAGTGCGGGGGGGTCGTGTGCGGGCATGCCACACCCATAATGCAATGCGCGATCCCCCATTGTGCATGTGTTCACAACGCGCCCCCCCCGCCCATTTTTACATGCTTTTTTCGCCCTCCCCAGGCTCCAGAGGCTTTATAGGAGCCTGGGGAGGGCGAAAAGAGCCTCCCCCGCCCTCCGCCCCCCCGAGGCCCTCCGGAGGCTTCAGGGACCGTCCGGAGGCTTCCCTGAAGCCTTCGGAACGCTTAAAACCACCCTCCAAGCAAACCGGAAGTGACTTCCGGGTTGCTCGGAGGGTCGTTTTAAGCGTTCCGAAGGCTTCAGGGATCGTCCGGAGGCTTCCCTGAAGCCTTCGGAGCGCTCAAAACGACCCTCCGAGCAACCCGGAAGTCACTTCCGGTTTGCTCGGAGGGTGGTTTTAAGCATTCCGAAGGCTTCAGGGAAGCCTCCGGACGATCCCTGAAGCCTCCGGGCGGGCGGGGGGGGGCTGTTTTCGCCCTCCCCAGGCTCCTATAAAGCCTCTGGAGCCTGGGGAAGGCGAAAAATAGCTTTTTAAAAGGTGAACTCAGCTGGCCAGCGCGCGCATGCGTGCTGGCCAGCTGACAGGGCAGCGCCTCGCATGCCCTGACAAATGGCTCCGCGTGCCATAGGTTCGACATCACTGCCTTATAGCCTCATCTGAGGGAAGGAGTTGAAACAGTTTATGTCCAGGATGTGAGTGGTGTGTAGCCATTTTCTCAGCCCTCCTTCTAACCTGCATAATATACAGGTCTTTTATGGAAGGCAGGCTGGTTGCAATTGGTCTTTCTGGAGTCTGTACCTGTCCTGTTTGGTTGCTATACCAAACCAGACAGTTATAAAACGACAGAATTAATAATTCCTCTGTAAAATTGTATCAATAGCTCCTGGGACAGTCTGAACCTTCTGAATTGATGCAGGAAGAACATTTTTGTTGTACCTTTTAATGATGCTTCTAATGTTAGAATGTGTCCATATCAGGCCCTGGGAGATTATAGAACCCAAAAACCTAAAGGATTCTATTGCTGATATTGTGCCAAATTATTAAAACTGTTGAATATAGTAAGAGGTGGTACAATAGGGAGGCTCCTCCCAAAATCCACTCTCATCTTAAGAGTTTAAAGCATTTTCAGTTCCAGATTCTTCATCACAGGGCCAGCTGTTCAACCTCCCACCTATATGCAGACTCATCACCGTCTCGAATGAGGCCAATGACCATTGTATCATCTGCAAACTTCAGTATTTTAACAGAGGGATTCTTAAAAATGCAGTCACTGAGAGAAGAGCACACAGCCCTGGGGGGTGCTTGTGTTAATTGTCTGGATACTAGATGTAATTTCCCCTAACATCACCTGTTGCTTTCTATCTGCCCAAAAACTAATAATCCTCCCACAAATACTATGGACAGGCCTGAATCAGTTTAGAGTTTAATCAGTTTAATTTCTGGAATGATGGTATTGAATGTTGAACTGAAGTCCACAAAAAGAACCTGTGCATAGATCCCCGGGGATTCAAGATGTAATGCAATGCCATGTTGACATATCTGCCAACCTTTTTGCTCAATCAGCAAATTGCAAGAAGTCTAACAGAGGATCTGTAATGACTTTCAGGTGAGCAGCACTAACCTCTCAAAGATCTTCCTAACTAGGGATGTCAGAGCAACCAGACAGTAGTCATTCAGCTCCCTGATGGAGGATTTCCTAGGAACCAGCATGATGATAGGGTGTTTGAAGCAAGAAGGGAATAACTCGTCTCCAGTGATTTATTAAAGAGTCGGGTGAAGATGGGGACTAGTTCTTCAGCACAGGCTTTCAAAAGGGTACTTTTTTGATCTTTTGTCTATGAAATAGATCTCACACAACTTTTTCTAAAATTACAAGAGGTGGGGGGGTCCCAGAGCGATTGAGATAGATGTAGGAAATTTGGCTGCTGTTGGTGTATCGAGATGGGGAAAGTAGCAGGGAAAGTAGATGACAGTGATCTCTCAAACCTATAGTAGACCACATTCAGGTCATCTGCCAGTTGACGATTCTCTTCAATAAGGGAGGTGGTCTGCTATAGTTAGTGATATTCTTCAGCATTCTCCACACTGTTGCTGGTTCATTGGCTGAGAACTGATTTCTTAGCTTTTCAGAGTAGTTTCTCTTTGCTACCCTGATTTAGGGACCACATAAATAGATTTTCTCCATGACAATCTGCCCTGAGCCTTCAGATCTTCCAATAGTGTACTGTATTCATCACTGTAATGAATATCTCCCAATTGCTGCTACATAAAAACAACTGTGTCTGTCTATTTAAAACATGAACAGATGTATTGCTAGTATTTATAGGTACCACTGCAGGAGTACATAGTAGTTTACAAATAAGGGGCTAAACCTTTGCCCTAGATAATTAAACAAAAGGGAATGGGAGGTAGTGGTTAAAAAAATGCTCTCATACTAGCTATATCTGAGACTGATCCAAAACATTTTGCTGTCTCTGAATAGATACATCTAGGGATTCCCCTCCCAAACTACTAAAACTGTTGGATTTATGTATATTTTAAACATGCAATTTGTCTAAAAAGGCAATTGTTCATGAATTTTCCACATGGAGTCCTATGTCCCAATCTGTGATGTGAATCAAAACATGCCTGCTTTTGACTTACATGCAAAATTAAGTATTCAGATTTCTCGACTGCAGAATTCAATGCTTAGTGCGGACAAAGTGGAAGGATGGAATCCATGTTACATAATGGGCAGATCCACTGTTTCCTCAACAACACTGTTCCCTCCCTTCATGCAGATAACACAAAATGATTACATAATCTTAACATATTTTATGTGTTTGTATATGCACATGTGTAGCTTTGTTGGATAACAGGCAGAATTGTTTAAATACAACAAAAATAAGACATTATTGTGGCTTTCTAAAACTGATCTTAGGAAGATCCTAGAAAGCCTTGACACGGGGTGTAATACTGGCAGAAGTACTTACTTCCCCCTACAATATTACATCCCATTAAAGATGAAGCATTATTCCATACAATATATAAACTACTGAGCCTAATTTTAGGCATCTTGATATCTTTTTATCCTTCTGCAAAATGAATCCTTCACTGGTTGGAGATGAAAGTGAATTGGAAATGTTGACAGCATACTTAAAATAAATTACAAAGAAAATGGGGAAACTTAATTGTCTATGAAAAATTTACATCTTTGTCCAATATAATAGAAGCCTAATCCCTCACCTATAATAATCTAGTAGATACCATGTTGTTTATTAAATGCAAAGTAATTAACAAGGAGATCCTGAAGTTTTCCCTATATTAGCTGTCCTATCTGATTGAGTTAAAGCTATCTCCAAAGTCTCAAATCTTCTCTATCTAGTTATTTTTAATTTGTACTTCTATTATTACTATTGCGTTATTAATATGCTATGATAGCCTAGAAAAGATCTTAGTGGAGTTGAATGTCTGCACCGCCTCATGTCACAGAATTGGCCTCATGATAAATCTTTCTAGCAATCTGAAAAGATTCATGATTCCCACTGAACATCAAGTACAAGTCTCTGGGGGAGTTCCGTTTCCTCGTTTATGTTGCTGTTCAACTTTCCCAAAACGGAGCCTGGGCCTCTTTATGTTTATCACATCTGCACATGCTGTTATCAATCAGGGTGCATGCCTCCACCTTCTGTGTGGCCAGACAGCACACACATCCCTCGTGCCGCTGTCAGATCTTGTGCCAGGACATAGCTCAGCATGCTCCAGAGAAATGAGAGTAATTTAGAGGCAAAATCCAATGTTTAAATTATGTGCATGCATGGCAAAGGGTTTAGAGAAGGACAAAAACTCAGAATGTAAATTTAAAGTATTTTATGAAAATGTGCTCAAATCACCCAGGTATTCAGATTGGAAAACAAAGCTTCTTACAAGGGTGAACTACATCTCACAATACTTTAATTGGCATCTTGCATTTACCCTGGCAGGAAAATAAGAATAGAACAACTATCTGTTCTCCTCCCACGTATTTGAGATGTTGCGACTTTGTCATAAAACAAAAATAAATGTCTGTCCATCTGTCTATCCATTCTCTCTCTCTCTCATATTCTGAGCTATGAGAGTGGTGAGGAAAAGATATGTTTCTGCACAACATCCTTTTCCCCCTTAGAAGAATAATTAAGTTCTCTAAACAAGGTTGCAAATAAAGGCTGTTGTTTTGCTCTTGCTCATCCATCTTCTGATCATATTTGAGGGAGGAAGGAAGATTTCTTGTGTTCCCTGCCAGATTGCAACAAGGAAACTCGATGGGACAGATGGCAAGGAAATCAGAAGTAACTCCTGATTGCACAGCTTTTTTGCCCACCTTTGGCCATTCTGTTTCTCTGCCAGCTAAGGAAATATCTCTGAAATGATTACCCAATGGGGCATGGGTTGCCTAATACAGCTAATTTCTAAATGCAGCATTGGTGAGATAATACAATTAGCCTTGTAGGAAGTGGGATATATACTGTATGTATGATCGATAGTTATATTTGCAGTTTGCCTCCTGTTCCATTCCTACTTTCAAAATCCCCTTCTAGGCTCATTACTGTGTCACCAAGTTGCCTCCTTGCACCACTCCAAGAGAGGATCCTGGGCACATTACTATTAAATAAAAGAATGGCATCTCATGTTTATTTGACAATTCTCTAACACAGAGCACACAGGCAGTCTGAAATAAACCTCCTTTTTTGTCCATCAGACCCAAATAATTATTTCAAAGGACTTTTTTAAAATTAAAAATTAAAACGGAAGCTGAATCTGTGAAGCAAAACAACAATATATAATGTCATCTTTATCCTCAATGCTATTTTGGGTTTCATGAAAGTTCACTGACATGTCAGAGAACATTTTTCAGAACTACTTTGGCTTCTGGTAAACCAGCTTTTGTCATGGTTACATGCTCCATGTCAGCCATTTTGTATATAAGCAAGTTTTTCACAACTTTCATTTTGTTAAAATGCAAATCTCAAATTTATAAATTACTATAAATTTCAAACACATACTTCAAAACAATTTGCTGCCAAAGGATTTTCAAAGCTTTAACCAACATAAGGCTAGAAATAAAAAGAAATTTAAATAAGATCAGTGTCATACACTCTAATTATCAAGAAAGAAGTTGATTGATACTGTCCAGTTGATTCTGGACTAATGCCTATTCCCAAGCAAAGTCTTGTGATAATTAAAACTGGTCGGAACTTCCAGTCTGGGATTCACTAATACCTGTGTGACTAATCCATATTTATTTTTTCTTAAAAAGGGTATAAACGACCTTTCTACCCAAGTTAATATAAGCAAGCATTGAAATCAGATCTTGATCTTTGCAAAGAGACCCAAACTTCATGACCGGAGGATAAATGGCCAAAGTATTGAAAAAATTAAATCCTTTGTGAGGATTTTGTGAAATCCTTCTTAATGGCTTTGTATAGCTCCAACAAATGCAGTACACACTAAAATTATGTTATACAAAATGATCAGACACCAATGGCCTCAATTCAATCTTTTTCATTTCACCAGAGAAGAACAGCATATCTAAGCAATACTGAAGCTATATTCAGCTAAGACTGAATATACAACCACTTTTTGGTGCCCACTAGAACTTTACTCCACTCCTCCTCCTCGTGAAAGCATTCAATCTAAATTTCTAATGGCTATATTTAAGGTAGTTCATTGTGTTCCAAATTTAGTATTAAGAGAGAGGCAAGACTAACTAGAGTTCAAACAGGATCATGGACTTGACTTGTAACAGGTTATGGTCAATATGCTTCAGGACAACCTTACAAAAACTTCAATGTCCTGGCTTTTCCAGGAAGGCCAGATTCCTAATAATGGAATTATGAATCTGTACTCAGTGTATTTAAACAACATATCAAAGACTTGGAGGCTCAACAGTCTGTTCTATCCAAGACTGTTTTTCTTATTCTCTTTGTATAAACCATTGGGATACTTATACCACCTGTTTCCAAATTCTGAACAGCACTAAGATTAGCATACTTTAACATTGTCCCCAAGTTGAAGTTTTCGAGGGCTGATACAAAAAGTCCCAATGAGCTGAGACTGCACCTGTTGTAGACAAGGCCTGTTGAAACTATAGCTCATGGCCTGCTATACTATACTCTGTATATGAACTCAAGGACCCTATAATTCCTCGTTAAATACCAGGAAATGCTGGTATTTCCATGTATAGTTGTTATCAAAACAATATGAGTCGGTCTTTTTTGAACAAAGCCAAATTTTATTATACTGTCTGTAAAATTAGGCAAATGTTTATTATCTGTTGATGAACCCACTACTAATTGTAATATTTTATCTTGGTTTGTTTTTATTTTATTTTTATTTTCAATGTGCTTACTTGCAATTCTTCTCAGTTGCCATAATACATTTTATACATACATACATACATACATACATACATGCCATATGCCATTCTTTGAACAGGAACGTATCTCCACTCACTAATCTGCTCTTTAAATAAGTGAAATCAAAACTAACACATGGTTCACTATAGTCTGGTTTTGCCAAAAACTGGAAGTTAATATTGGTCTCAGATAAAGTGTCATAAAATGGCCATAAATTTGCTTGCTGAGCAACTAAAGTGTGGTCATGTGACCAGGGGGGAGCTGAACATTGTAACTTTGAATCTGGGTTTAGGTATCTTCCAAATATTAAATCATAACTTTGAATGATCACTAAGCCACTGGTCATAAGCCAAGGACTACTTGCATTTCAACATGTAGGACTTAGATGGGTTAAAAGAAGTAAGGAGTTAAGCTTTGAGAAGTCAATTTGAGCAAACTTCTTTGGGAAGTTTCACAGGCGGTCCTTTTATTTAAACATAATATCATGCTCTTTGAAAAGTCTATATTCAAAATATAGAGAAGAATCCCAGAGAAATTGATTTAGAATACTGAAATATCATCCCTTTTAAGCCCTCAAAGGATCTGATGAAATGCAGAGCTTTAGTACAGCTATGGGAAAACTTCAGAAAATACTTGCACATTAATTATTATAATGTTTAGCTATTTATTTTTATGCTAATACAACCAGCCACTAGCTAACTAGTTTGCATGATTTTGTCTTATAGTTATATTTATTTGTGAAAGTACTTACAGCATTTGTGAGCATAGATCACACAAATAGATTACAAATCTCACTTAAAAATAACTTCTAGGCATTTTAATGTATCTTCTACCTAGGGAAACAAAGGAGAAAGCTGTGCATTCTTCTGCATCTATCTTTTGTTATTTATATCCACCGTAAGTACTAAATGGCAAATGTAAATACCAGAAGCAAATGGAATTCACAAACATACTATGGTAATATTATGAAGAGGACACAGCCAGCCCAAAAGAGGCAACTGTGAGATGAAATGTGAGCTCCATCTAACATTTTGAAAAGTAAAGCCCTTTATTCCCTGACTGCTTCCACCATAATATGCTTTGCTTCAGATATGAAGCAGATATGTCATTACCTGTTCAATACCGGAAAAGAACTTTTTCATTTCTTTTTCATGGAATTGGTATTGGATGGACTTGATCAACATGCAGGTCTATTCTAATAAACTTTCTTATCTTCCAGATACAAAGGGGGAAGGGAGTTCCTTGCTCAAGGTATATTAAGAATGTAAAATTATTTTTCTTAAAGGAAGTATCAATTACTTTTTTATTTGTTTATAGAACTGGATAAAATTTACAAGCATGTTTACTCTTTGAAAGGGGACAGAATCTGCCCTGGTTTAGCTAAAGGAAGTCTTTAAACTTTCAGAAATTAAGAGATTTACCTCACAAGAGGTAGGATTGTGTTGTTGGGTTTTGTTTTGTTTTTTGAACACTTGTGTAGCATATCATACATCACAGAGAGGTCTCCAGCTATGCCAGTGGTAATTAATCAAAGAAAATGAATTACTTCAAATCAAAATTCCAACTACCTTCATGTTTGGGGAAGAGAGAAGAAGGTAATTATAGGAAGGTTGGATCTTATTCCCTAATTGAGTCCATGATTTCTGCCTCACAGTTTCCTGCTGGCAACTCTGTTCTCCAAGTAATTGTTGCCACTCGTGAGATATTTCTACCCATAGAGGTTTAAAAAAAATAAGCAATGGAGAAAATGAGAAAGACTTTTAACTGCAATTTTACTACTATGTAAAAATGTATTATGCATTACATGGCCTGCTTATAAATTATATTTGGAATATAAAGTGGAAAAGTATCATTTCATCTGACAGCAATTATAAATGTAGTGATTGAGTAACAATGATTTTCATTGTTGCTACAAATGGAGTTATGCAAGTTGTTAAACTCCAATGAATACAGTTTCTCTTCATTTTGGCCTGTTCAGAAGAAGCAGACAGGTGAAAAATCGATGTTAGAATGTGAATATCATAATACCAAGAAAAATATGTGTTCTGCATTGTGGCCCTAGTGTAATCATACAGTTCAGAGAACCCTAATTTTCAAACAAAAAAGGGGAACAAAACTTAAAACGTATATATTTTGCCACATATAAGAATATCAAATGAATCTTTTTTTAGAATTTGAATTGTCATCAGTTTCTACTTCTAATATTTTATCTTAATAGATATCATTTCATCTTGATTGTGCTGGTTTTTCTACCCTTTCATATTAAATTTATTTTTTTCAAGAATGGAACATACATATTTGGAAACAAAACTGCATCCACGTAACCATTTTATTTATCACTTAAAATGAAACTACAAGATATATCTGAGGATCCTTTTTAAAAATTAAAACTAACAAGGCTAAAAAAAATACACTCCCAACTCTGTTAGATAAATATATCCTCAGATTGTCTTTAATGCATCACCTATTACTAAGTTGGTGCATTTCAAAACAAGCTGCATAACCTTCAGTCCAATCCATCAAATCTTTTTCCTGAAGAATATCCTTGTAATGGGCCACTCCAACTTGAGGGCTAAAGGCCACCTGGCTTATATTTCATGTGGAACTATTTAATTTATAGAACAATCTGTTTGACTACAATGATGAACGAACATGTCTTCTTCAAATGCCTCATGGGGTATTCCTCCTTGTTCCCATTTCTGTAACCATAGTAACTTGGAGGAGAAACAGTTTTTGTTCTTCCTCTCAGAAATTGTTTCCAAGGGATAATGGTTTTAACTCTCATTTGTCCTACAGCAATTAACTTTTGACTTACTCTAGGTCCCAGTGCAGAACTTTCAGCAGACAACTTTTTCTCTTGCTTCATTGTTAATATTCTCTTGATGAATATTGGCAGCACATATTTCAGAAGCTGACTGGATTTTTCCCCCCAAAAAATTAGAATACTAAAAATATTTGTGGCCAAGAAAGTCCACCTCCACATGCAATGAAAAAAATCTATGAAAGTTCCATCTGCTTTAACCTATTTTTCCTCACTAATTTTTGAAAGAGGGCAGGATAGTGTTTTATTTCTATTTCTCCAAATTTCTAAGTAAACATACTTGCTATAAATAATCTAAAATGACAAGGAAGGAAGCAGTCCTTTCTCCTAAGGAGTAGTGTAATCATATAACGATTTAAATGAACTATGGCTAATGCACCAGTGATCCATTATAAATAGCATATATTACAGTTGTCTCCAAGAAATTTCAGTCAATTAATTACCAGAATCTTAGTTAATTACATTTGCATGCATTTCTCCACAACCCTCATATTTCACATGACAACTAACTGTCTTCCTTTGGCTTTATTGTTATATATGATGTACTTTCATGTTTGTTAATATTAATGTTTGGTCTAGTGGTTAAGGCACCAGACTAGAAACCAGGAGACCAAGAGTTTTTGAATAAGAGAAAGAGGCAAAGCAAAGTCCAGTGAAGATTCACAAGATTGGTCTCATGATGAAAAGTTATATTGTTAAATCTGAACCAGGTGTCTCTTTTTTTGCTGGGCTCCTGGTTATTAGAATGCTTCTCTTCATTTAATATGATGCTAAGAATGAAGGTTGATGGAGAGGTTGCACTGGATTTTATGTAAAGTTCTTGTGATAACGTACTATATACAGTTTTAATTCTTGATTTAGTGCATATTGTACTGCAAATTGCTTAAGAGTCATCTGCTCCTGAGGCAATATAAAGTCTTATAAATAAATAATCCAACCCTGCCATCCACAAAGTATATTTCCTAAAATATTCTTGCTCCATGCTCATACCTATCTGAGCTGGCATTATATATGGTTCAGCTTAAAACAAAATCAACTGTAAAAATGCCTTTTAGGTATGTGTAAAATATTCCCATTCCTCACATTCAAAATGCTGATTTTGTACCCAAACCTGCTTCTAATGAGAAATAAACCACCTTGCTCATGTTGTTTTTGAGCTGAAAAGTAGTTGAGTTCAAAATACTCTGATCTAAGCTCAGAACACTTTCAAAATGTTAGAAACAGAATGCTTCTCATTAAAACGGCTATTTTATATTTAAAAACATGCATACTGAATCGTGCAATAGGGAATATCAAATCTGAAGTGTTTTGCACACCTTTAGGAGTTTCTGCATATTCTTTCCATATTTTTTTTGAAAGAAAGGACTCACTTAATTCCCCCATTCCATGATAATTATGTCCTCAACTATCAATATACAGAATAAAAATAATTACTTATGGTGGAAACATTCCACGTTCAGGAATATTTCAGCCATTTTTAATAAATATATAAAGTATGTCAGTATTTGATTTCTACATCTTAAGATCTTGTACATCAAACTCTTTACTCTTCTGATCATCCAGGGTCCAGTGGCCTATAGTCTGAAGAACAGTTAGATTCACATTTGTCTAAAGGTGAGCATATCTCTTTGCATGACTTGGGGTTTTGAGAAAACAAATTACTAGACCATACCGAAAACTCATTCAAGCAAATACAAAATACGTTCCAATAAAGATATGGCATATGATTCTTCAACCCTCATACTCCATTCAGGCCAGAACTTAAGAATTACTTCAGAAAGCACTTCAGATCTTGCCCCCAGATCCTTTGATCTTGAATTAAATTATGCATAATTGTATACTGCTTTAGTAAGAAAGCCAGAAGAGAGATGCTTATAGGCCAAAGTGGAACTGTTTGTAAGTAATGCAGGCTCTAACATGCCAGGTCTGTAATCAAGATCAATAAAACATGGCTAAACTTGGACAGAGGTGAAGAGCAGGTTCATTTAATGCAAATGTGGGAACTGCTTATTATTTTATTTTCTCATATTCTCATAGTTGTTTCCTGGCAATGTGAGTGAACAGCTATAGTGATGTAATAATAATGTCTAGCACTACCAGAATTATTTGCTACATAAAAATAATCCAAGCATGGGTTAGCTAATTTATTAATAATTGTATTATTGTATTATTATTATATTAATCTCTGAAATAATGTCTTTGTTAGTCAATACTAGTTCAAAATCCTTTTTTACATTTGAGAATTATTGGAATTCCTCAAACATATTTAGTCATAAGACCGCTAAAATGTCCTATGAAATCATTTCCATGAATTAGATATATATGGGCAAACAGATACAATATGTTGCCAAAAGTATTCGCTCACCCATTCACATAATCAGAAGCAGTTGTGAGCGAATACTTTTGGCAATATAGTGTTATATGAGTCTTCTAACTCTCTTGCTACGTGTAATTCTCTGCAATGTGCACCTCTTTAACTGATTGGGAATTCATTTAGAAAAAAGAGAAGGTCAGAAATTACATGACATATTATTTTCTTCTTTCACTGCACTATCCTTAAGCATTTTAATTCCAGTTCATTTGAGACTGGCATTAACACCATTAAAAAGCAATGTAACTATGATTTTAGAGCAATGTACATGAAATTAAGGAAGAATAAGAATGAAATACATTTGCCAAGATGGATTGACATTCTGCTATTTTTACTGTTTGTCAAGAATGTACAAGAAGCTATTCATTTCTAGTTGGAGTTGATTTTGTTACTTAATCTGTATTTATAGAGAGGAATGCAAGACAGAAAAAGATAACAAATCATTACCTTTCTCAAATGTTAACGATATACCATTGATAATTGCTGAAAACCTACACCTATTTTCCTGGGAATAAGCCTGATCAAATCAGAGCAAACATGCATAGAATTACACTGTAAATAACCAATTTTTTTTTATTGCAAGCATGTATCAAGTTAATAGGGATAGTTGATTCAACCCATACTGTTACAGGAGAATATTTATCTACTGATTACTCTGGAATAGTCTATTTAATACATATGTTAATCCCTTATCTAATACTTAATCTATTATTGTGCAGTATATGATTTAGTGAACCCTCTTTTAAGATCATTTTTTTGAGGTTAGGTTTATTTATACTAATTAAAAATGTCTTCGAAGAAATAGGCACTAAAGAGTCAGCATTGCAGGTACAAAGATAGCCAGGAAAAAGATTGAAGCCTGGGAAACAGGGCCCTTGTCAGTTAACAGAAGTGCTGAATTACCACCAGTTTATCAATACTTAGAACCCAAGGGCTTGGCAGCACAAGGAAATGACCGCCAATCACCAGTGATCAACACACCAATCAGCCAATAGGAAAGCACCACATAAACATGACTCACAGAATAGCCCAAAGCACATATTTCAGTAGAGAGAAATTCCCTGAAGATGGGTTCCAGCATAAGTCCGAAAGCTCAGAAGAGTACATCTCTGGTCCCGGTGACCTACCCAAATTCGATCTCGCGTCATTATCCTGGTACACATATATTTGCCTTCATTGTCATTACTGTCTGAGCAAGGGTGGAAGAATAAATACACAGTTGTTGGGGGAAATCTCATGCACAGGGCATAACTTTTCCTTGTTTTGAAACTACTTTGGGGATTAAAGAAACAAGCTATTGTATCTTGCCTCTTTGTTAATACAAACTAGTTATGATAAAAATTTCAGCCATTGCCAAGTGATACACACAGCTTGAAAAGATGCCTTTTTGGGGGGAGGGGGGGTCTCACAATTTTTGTTTTGCTGCAACAGATTAGTAGAACTATAAGGGTTTAATCTGTACCTTGCCCAATCCTGGAGTATCTTTCACCTTGCTCACTGCCCTTAATAAACAAGGTGGAGCAGGTGGAGGTGAGGTCTGCAGGATCATGCTGAATTTGGTGGCAAATAGATGAGATTCAGAAACGGAGGATGCAGAGGGTCGGTGCTTCTTCTTTTTGGATGACAGATTCAACTTCTGAGCAGCTCTGTAGAGGAAAAAGAAAGGGAAATGAAGATGCTATCAAATAATTAATGAAATATCCACCATGTTGCCAAGAGATGTCAGCAACAAAACTGCCTGTAAAACTGACTTTTTTGTGTTTATTGCATGAATCATTCTTAATAAAAAAACAGGCAAGAATTTTAAAAATGGGTAAAATTTATACAAGGCACTTTTTAATCGTATAGTTCTTCAGCTAAGAATACAGGCCAGGTTGTAGACAATGAAAAAATTAATACGGCATATAAATAAGAAATTAATATTAGAGAATTCTGTTTCGTAATAGATATTTGGTTCACAAAATATTTTTTGTCTTGGGTGTCCTGTGCATACATGTGAAATATTTGGCTATAAGGGGACAATTGTGGTTGTGTTAATTTCTATTAAGTGGCCCAAGGGAAATCAAGAAATATATAAAGAACTTACACCAAGATATTTTGAACTTAAACCAACATACAGTCTGTTTCCCGTCATGCAGGAGGAGAGAAATAAAAGGAGATGTAGAGATGTATGCATGCAGCTGAGAATCAAACATATAAGCAACAACTCAGAAAGTTAAATAAGCTGCACTTTGATGATTTAAGTACGGAGAACTAGAATCACTTCAGCAAAGAAACTGTGATCTCAGAGAATTCGAATAAGGCATTGAAGGCATGGTGGTCAAAGATACTAGATATACAGCAAAAGGATAGACAATCTGCTCACAGGTGTCCTGCTCTAAAAAAAACCACTTGCCACTAAAATAGAATTTGGGTGGAATGGGTTTGTAAGACTGGAACTGAATTTAGTGTGCATTTAGATGTTATCTCATGTTGCTTTTGGTGTAGTAGAGTCATCTGTTGGTACTTTCTCAAGTAACCATTCCTGCCTTACTCACAGCCAGATACATTGGGTCTGGCCTTTCTTATGACAGTCTCAAACGAGTATCTCATTTTGCTTCATCACAAAGCCTTCCTCAAACAAGATAATGCTAGCCCAGGCAATATAAGCTGGTGGACACCAGAAATCATCAAATGCTATCTGGTGCAAGGAAATCTGGGTTTGGAAATGAATCAGCTAAGAACTTGAATATTTTTTGGCAATTGCCCATGCTTTCTTTAAACAGCTTTCCTTAACTTGGGGCTAGGGAGTTTGTGAAGGCCACCAAATGTGGCCTTGATGGACTAGAAATAATATTTAATCCTAGTCTATCTTCCTCCTTTCGTTTATACAATTTTACCCTCCAAATTGTTATTCAATTGTCCATTTTTCAATTCTGTGGTTTTCATTAATGCTTACTAAAAATAAATGTTCTGTATAAAAGATAAAGATATAGCTCCCCTGAGTATACTCTGAAAGCCTTTGTGGCATATTTTTAAGCTTTTGAATCAATTAATTTTTAAGAATGGCAACATCTTAATTTATGCCAATGTATACTTCCAAGGCAGATTCTTTGTGATATCTATAGCTTATTCCCAAATTATGTCATTATACTTGGTTAGTTGCTGCCACTGTTCTTTCTCTGCTGTTTCTTTTCCCAAATATTCTGACCCATTGTTGTTTTGCTACTTTAATTAGTATTTAATTTTTTAAAAATATGTATTGAACCAAAAGATCCATTGCTGACATTTTTTTCTTAAAGAAAAAGAAACATTGTTAGAAGATATATGGCCTTTTCAAAACCTTAGAATGATATGCCATTTTGACAGTACTAACCTTTGGAATGCATTAAAACAGAATAACCTGATTTCATGTTGGCCAACAATTGAAAAATGAATGTAAAATACACATACTATATTTTCTCTCTCTTTTTCTTTTAGATGTGAAAAACGAAGGAATGAGGATAATAATATGATAGTTACAAGCTCCTCTCTTATCTATGGAAAAGGGCCCAAGAAAGTTTTCTTTCCAAATGCATCAAAATAAGACAATTTAGAAAAAGCAATTGATGTTCACAAGATACTGCTTAACTTATATGTATAAATGTGATTATAACAAAGGTGCTAATTCAAAGTGGACCTTTCAAACCATCAGACATTCAGGAAATTTATTTCACAGAATTGTATTATGTCCTTAAAGAGTTTATACAGTGACTTATGTACAGGAACCTATGAAAAATCTGTACAGATTGTTTCCCCAAATGAAGTTAAGATAGAAGATGTTCATCAACCCAGCTATTAATAGCAATCCAAGTCTCCATTGTAACAGTTCCTTGAGACACATTTTGGCCCTCCCAAAATTGAAGAAGCAAAACCACAACGGTGATTGTTAAAACAACAATATTTCAAACTAGTAATTTGAAATAAAATGCTGTTAGAAATAAAATGTTAACATTGACATAAAACTGCTAGAGGAGCTTGTCTGTCAGTTTGTGGTAGGAATCATCAATATGCTGACTATACTCAAATGAATATTACCATGCCAAATTGGGGATGTAATAAAAGTTCTGACCTGGAATCTGGAGGGCTTATATGGATAAATTAATGAGTTAAATCTGTGCTAGATGGCACTACTGTTTGTCAGTAAATGACCTGCCTCAATTCTGGTTCCAATACTAACTTTCCACATAATCACACATCCTCTAAAAGAACAGATTCATATTTTGGGATCCTGGTAGAATCTCAGCTTATGCTAGAAGAGCAAGGGGAAGCTGTGACCAGGGTGATCTTTGTCCAGCTTCAGCTGATAATAAAGGAGAATATTTGTAGCTCAGGGTTGAAAATGAGAGGTCCTTGGTGCTCTCTGGGCTTGATTGCTTTCTTGCAGATGTTTCAATACCCAATGAAACATTGTCATCTGCAAGAAATCAACCAAGTTTAGAGAGCACCAAGGATCCCCTCATTTCAGCTGATGGTCCTGACAACAGTGACCCATGCTCTCTTGCAACTAGACTATTGCAACACATTCTTCCTAAAGCTGCCTTTAGATTTTAGCAATGGTTTGATCTTCAAGCTTGTTTCAATGTGGTTTCTGAACCTTTCATTAGCAGGCTAGGTAACATAATCAGCAGGATTTTTTTGTCCTATTCTCCTTGGTTTACAAATGTCTTGTGTCTTCTGCCTTTAGATTATCCAGAAGATATGATTAGCCTAAAATCTGGCAACCCTTCAGCTAACTAGAGATAGATTTAGACAGGGATTAATCCAATGCTACGGACACTACACTAGTTACTATTTTCATTAAAGATACAATTCAAAATGCTTATGATTACTTTTAAAGTCTACATGGTTGCTTTCTTTATAATCATAAAATCATATTTACTAGCAAGATTTGTCCCAGACTATCCTTTATTTGAACAGGGACTCCTGAGGGGTCCCATTCCACAGGATGTGACAGGGCAGGAGCTAGACAACCTGCCTTTTTAGTGGCTTCTCCAATTCCGGGAAACACTTGGAATCCTGGGATCCTGGCTTTTTAGGAAGGCACTTAAGGGTTTATTATTCCTTAAGAGTGTTTGGAATTTGATCACCAAGAAGTGTGATAGTGAACCTATGGCATGTGGAGCCATATCTGCCGGCACGGGAACCGTCAGGTCCAGCATGCATGCATGTGCCAGCCAGCTGATTTTTGGGCTTTCGGAAGGCCAGGTGAAGCCGTTTTCACCCTCCCAAGGCTTCAGGAAAGCCTCTGGAGCCTGGGGAGGAAGAAAACAGGCCCAATGGGTCTACCAGAAGTTTGGGCCCAATGGGCCCAATTTTCACCCTCCCCAAACTCCGGAAGCAGGAAACAGATCATTTCTGAACTTCCAGTAGGCCCGATGGACCAGTTTTTTGTCCTTCCCAGGCTCTGGAGTCTTTCCTGGAGCCTGAGGAGGGTGAAAACAGACTCCCCCCGCCCCCCGGAGGAAATACCAAGCTCAGCTTGGAGGTGAGCAGTGTGGCATGCATGGGGGGAGAGCATGGAGAGGGTTTGTGTGCACATGCACATGTGGTGGGGCTCTTTGCATTATGGGTGCCAACACACATGTGCATTATTGTGCATGCGCACTCGCATTTTTGGCACCCATCAACAAAAAGGTTAGCCATCAACCTAGAAAAATGGCTAAAACATTCAATTCTGGATATTCAGTTCTTCTGTATTAGAAATCTATACAGCATTTTTGGAGTATAAGGCGCACTGGAGTATAAGAGGCATCGAGGTTTTGAAGAGGCAAAGAAAAAAAAGTAGATAGGTAGATAGAGGGATAAAGAGGGAGAAAAAGAAAGAGAAATAAAGTAGGTAGGTAGGTAGAGAGAGAAGGTAGGGAGGTAGGGAGGTAAAGGGATAGAGAGAGAAAGAGAGAGAGAGAAAAATATAGTAGGTAGGTAGGGAGAGAGTGTGTAGATAGGTAGGTAGAGGGATAGAGAGAGAGAAATAGAAAGAGAGAGAGAGAGAGAGAGAAATACAGTAGATAGGTAGGGAGAGAGAGAATAGGTAGGTAGGTAGGTAAAGGGGGAGAGAGAGAAATACAGTAGGTAGGTAGGGAGAGAGAGTAGGTAGGTAGATGTTTCCAGGTGTATTTATCCATGTGCTGGAGAAGGAAATTGCTGACAAACCTTAAGATTTTGTTTCTGCTGGCACAGCACTTGATCAATGTAATTCTCATCAGTTAAAGAGCTTTCCAAAAGGAAAACAATTTTTTTTGCACTCTGCAAATCTCTGAAAAACAACCCGTTTTTCGCCAAAACGGGTCCATTTTTTTCAAATAAAAGGCATGAATAGCCTTGGGGGGACTTGCAGAGTGCTTCTGGGGGAGGCCAAACGCGAGCAAAAAATGGCCCATTTTTCGTGAAAATGGGTCTGTTTTTTGTCAAAAAAATTGCATGCATAGCTAAATGGAGGCTTATAGAGTGCTGCTGGAGGCTGGGGGGGGGGACATAAAACAGCCATGTTTGCTCATTTCTGCCCTCCCATCCCCAGAAGCTCTCTAGAAACCTTCTTAAGGCTATGCACAGCCATATTGATGAAGGGGGCGAGGCTTCGGGAGGCAAAAAAATGCTGTATTCTATGTATAAGACACACCCAGATTTTCAGCCTCTTTTTTGAGGAAAAAAGGTGTGTCTTATACTCCGAAAAATACAGGTAATTTACTCATCAACTACTTACTTCTCAAGGGTGCTTTAAAACCAAAATGGACATTTTCATAGGTTTAAAGTAGAATTTTAGAGTTAATTTATGTGGGAAACCTGCACATGCACTGAGTATTGGTCTTACCAGGCTTAGCAGTAAATTTATTATAATACAGAGCTAGGTGTGTCATACATGTATTATTACCAAAAGACAACAATACTATGATTCTTCATATAGAGGAACAATAAAAAAATTAATCAAAGTAATAACTTATTCAACTCTTGAATTGACACTTCTGATAAAAATACACCTTTGGGGTACATTTTGGTTTTGTGTGGAGGATGACTCAAATATGCAACATATGCAGTTGTAGTTAAAGGAGCTCTTTTCCAAGATTGCTAGTTAATTTAATGTAGTACTATGCATGACAACTCAGTTAAGTGCTGCTATGAATTCAGTAGAATTTACTTCCTATAAAATATATTTATGCTGCAATCTTAGCCCAGCCAATCAAAGGAAAGAAAATTAAGAGTTTATGCATAATGAAGATCCCACTGAGTGAGATTAATCACACCTGAATTCTTCAATTTAATTTCAGAATGTAACTTTCTTCAAATGGCAAACTATTTGCAGCTCAGTGGTCCAAGACACAGCTGAATATAATTTTAGTTTCTGCTTGCATCTGTGTTTTTGTCTATATGTTTATATGCCTACACATATCTCTATGAACTTGCCTCTACAAAACCAAATAAATCCTTGGTGCTTGGTGTTCTACGTTAAATCATAAACTCAATTTCATTAAAATAATACAGCTATTCAAGTTATACTTTTGGGGAACTATTTCAATATATTCCTTGGGTGATTTAAGCCACTCTTTTATAATACCTGTTAACTAAACTCAACTGGAAGTATTATAGTCATAAAGCAAATCATTGTAATACCTTTATATATAATTATTACACACAGTCAGGACCAATTCATAATTTAATACAAAATTTGCCCTGACACTGAAAATTTTGAAAACCCTTTGTTAAATAGCTAATTAAATCAGTAGGGATTTTTCTCTAACCAGAGACACTGATTTATCTTGCAGTCCAATCAGCATAGTTTCAATGAAGCATTCTCTCCACCCTCCCAGCCCTAAATCATTAAAAAAGGGGGAGAGGAATAGAAGTTTTCCACGACCAGAGGGGGCGTGGTTTTGCATGCTGTCTGCATCGCGCAGATGGGGCTTTGCTTCTTTGCGTGGACCAGTTTCTGGCATGCCGTGGACCAGTGCTGGGGACCCCTGCTATATAACACTATGAGGTAATGGTTAAGGCAATTCTCCTGAAATTGCTAGACTACTCTTTTCCTTTGTGCAATGGGCTATTATAACCTGGTTTTTAAAAGTCAAGAAAGCCTATTGTTATTCCATTGGTTTTATGGAGTTTACAGGATTTGCATTCTTCTAATATCTCCAGTGAGAAAATCTGATATACATATACACTACATTGCCAAAAGTATTCACTCACTCATCCACATAATCAGAAGCAGTTGTGAGCGAATACTTTTGGCAATATAGTGTAACAGATATTTCTAGTCATTTAAATATTTCTTTGTCTCTGAGAAAATCAACTTATGGTGACAGAAAAACTATATGTAATTGTACTGAGGCTCTGCAGCTACAAATCTTGTCATTTTGTGAGAGTTGAAACACTTCAGAAGCAGGCAGCTTTTTCATTAATTTGCATACATTATCATTCAAGACCATCACAGCAAGTGGCCTTCTGTATTTAATTACAATTTAAAACTCAACCCAACATTTTATGAGCAGCTTAATATAATTATCGAAGTTATGGACCTACCACATTCTAGTTACTAATGTTCCTTAACTATAATGTGTAGCAATTACTGCAGTATTTACAAATTGGCCTGTTCTGATTTTAACACATTCTTTTGATACCAAATGTTCAAATGCATTTTATTTAGCCTTAAAACAACTAATGATAGAGGTTTGAAAATATGGTTTTAAAAAAATAAATATCTGATAGAATCTTGTGTTTTAAAAACTGTCTGTGGTTCTCCTTGGATAACTCAGAACTTCCCCCCACCCCCCAAAAAAATCAACTGCAGCTCTTCTCAATTTGTAAAACTTCTGCTTTGTGGTTTGCAGATCTGGGATTCCATGGGGATGTTTTCCCATTCAAAGAATGTTGAGATCATTCCATTACTTGAAGGCAGAGTTCTGTAGAAAGGTTCATAGGTGATCTTAGCCAGCAGATCAATTCCTAAAACTTCTGACGAGTTTCATGGTACCGTAAAAAATTGTCCAGCTTGATTTTCCCAATTTGTGCAACCCCTTTCCCCGATCAAGCTTCTGGATTTAAATGAACTATTATTCTCTATGAAAAATAAATACTTTGGCTCATAGAAAGTGTCCAGCTATAAAAATGTGTCAGCATACCCCCATCACAGGTTTCACTGGAAATTTATACATTATACCAGTGTTTCTCAACCTGAAGATGCGTGGACTTCAACTCCCATTCTGGGGAATTCTGGGAGTTCAAGTCCATGCATGTTCAGGTGGGCCAAGGTTGAGAAGCACTGCATTATATTAAGATATCCTTGCCCTGAACTCTGGGATAATCTTTATATATCATCATCAATGCAAATGAACTGTTGTTTTAGGAGGTTTTGCAGGATTAGCCAGGATTGGGTATTGTGATGCCCTACCGTTTGGCTTGGCATCGGCACCACGGACTTTCACTAAGGTCCTAGCCATAGTGGCGGCTTACCTCCATGAGTGCTCTGTCAGGGTCCAATGCTATCTCAATGACATCTTAGTCCAAGCAGCATCGTTTGAGCGGGCAAAGGAGGATATTTTGTTGGTGGTATCAACACTACAGCAGTTAGGTTTTTGGGTTAACCTAGATAAGAGTTCCCTCATTCCCGCCACCAGGATTCCTCACCTGGGGACCATCATAGATAGATAGATAGATAGATAGATAGATAGATAGATAGATAGATAGATAGATAGATAGATAGATAGATAGATAGATAGATAGATAGATAGATAGATAGATAGATGGATAGATAGATGGATAGATGGATAGATGGATAGATGGATAGATGGATAGATAGAGGGGAGAGGAGCAGGAAGAGGGAACAGGTCAATTCTTACAAATTTCCTACGCTAGGAAAAAAATATTGTGGCTCTAAAGTTAAGGGATAGAACTCATTAGTATCAATGTTGTGTGTCAATTTTATAATTTCTTAATCCCATAGTTCTTTACATACTTACAATGATTTTTGTTCTTTTCATTTAGACACATTTTTCATTTTCTGATCGAACCTCTTTTAAATAGTTTAACAACCTTTTGCTAATCACATAAGTACAGGTAATCCTCGGTTTATTACTTTAATTGTGTCCGGAATTTAGTAATCAGTCATGCAGGTCATTAAGTGAATCACCATGTCACCTGGTTTTATAACCTTTTTTGCAACATTTGTTAAACAAACACAATGATCGCTAAGCAAACATGTTAGCTGTTAGGAAAACAGTTGGGATGTTGGAAATAACCATGTTTTCGGCAAAAAAAAGTTGTAAATTGTGTCCGTGCCACCCTGTGATACTACAAATGGCCGTTAATGTAAGCTGGTTGCCAAGCACTCAAAATGCAACTTCGTCAGTGTGGATTGGAGGGGGGGAGGCAGCCATCGGAACTTTGAAACTGGGTTTTGAGTACCTCTGGGGAGGTCCATCATAACTTTGAACAGTTGCTAAGCAACAAATTGTAAATTAAGGACTAACTGTATTCTTTTGGAACTGGTTATTTCTTTTTTTCCTGATTTGCAGTATACATGCCAACTTTTATTATTAGAGGTTAAATAATGTAGGAATAGTTCACTGTTTCAGGCATGTGAGAGCATGGCCTGGTATTCTTATCATATAAGTGTGATGGAGGAGTTGCCATTTAGACAAATGGCTGATACAATAAATACAGCCATTCACAAAACACACATTTACCAGCAGAAAATTTAGAGAAGCATAGCCTTCTCTGGCTTGCTTTAATCTTTTTCTGGGCAACTAGGCCAGCTTCCAAATAAACCCTGAGCTGCAGCTATCCACTAATAGTATTCTCTAAAAATAAATATGAGAACTACATAGGGCTCAGAGGTGTTTTTTTAAAAAATGAAGATAAGGTTGAGAATAATACTTTGCTCTGAAATTTATCAGTTTTCCTTTAATTATTATTATTTAATTAAGATAATATAAAAATAAGTCAGGACAGAAAGTCTGAAGTAAGCGAAGGGAAATGTATAGTATGTCTCCAGCTTGTTACACAGATCTGACCTCTTGACATTTCCTTTCCAATTTTCCCTCCACAGCTCCCTTTATTTTCAAGACGTTTTCTCATCAGATATCAAATGGGATTCTGTTGAACATTCATACAATTCTGCCCATGATTTGTTTCTGTGAGAAGGAAGGACAGAGAGCCAGAGCATGGAGCTCAATGACACTTAGTGTAGCATGTTCCCCCACAGAACATATGCACGTGTTCCTGCAAGTTTTTGCTGAGTGTTACCTTCTATGACAGGGACACAGCACAGCAGCTCTGCAAAAGACTGTTTTGGCAATACCAGCAGTCCTTGCTGAACATGCACACATTCAGTGACCATTCAAAATTACAATGTGCTGAACAAGGGGTACTTACAGCAACCCTTCACAGTTGCAGCCACAAGAGCATCCCTTTGTTCACATGATTGTGATTCAAGTACATAATGTCAGGGTTCCAAATAGCATCCAAAAGTAAATCAGAGTCCAAGGCAAAAGATTCCTCTAAGTTCCAATTTATTAAGAGAGTCATGTTGGCACATCTGGGAAAACCTGAATCAGGGGGCTGGCTTGCAACTATCATACTGCAGCATCCTGTAGCCATGTCATCACCATTTGCGAACTTCACTGTCCGCTTCCAACAAGCAAAGTCAATGGGGAAGCCAGCAGGAAGTTGCAAATAGCAATCATGTGATCACATGATGTTTCAACCACGCAATCATGCCTAATGATGGCAACTAGGACTGCTGGAACTGTGGCCATAAGTCGGTGGGGGTTATGCGATGTGCCATCATTTAGAGACAGAATTCCTGTTCTCAATTATTGTTAGTAAGTGAAGGGTTCTTGTACCTGCTTTGGGTAATTTCTTAGGAAATTGGTACCCTATTTTAGATCAAGGTCAAACATTTGCCATCTTTCTTGAACACTCTTTTGAGGGAAATGTAAGCTTAAAATCTAACAAGATATTTTGCTTGACTTCTTTTACAAGGTAATGTCACTTGTCTAACTGGCAATCCATGTCTTTGTTTCTCTCTAGATCTGGGGTCCTCATCCTGTGGGTCGGGACCCCTTTGGGGGTCGAATGACCTTTTCACAGGGGTCGTCTAAGACCATCGGAAAACACATATTTTTGAAAAAATACAGGATACATAAAATAATTTTATGGTTGCGGGTCACCCCAACATGAGGAACTGTATTAAAGGGTCACGGCTTTAGGAAGGTTGAGACCCACTGCTCTAGATAGCACCTAAGAGACATATATTGTTACAATGCAAACTAATTTCTGCTGGATATTCTGTAATGTTCTATTTTTTATGGAATAGAACCAACAGTGTTGATTTTTTTTTAAAAAGAGGGCAAGTGAGCAATAACCTGATTTGCTCAGCAAAATTGAATCACTCTTCCTGTTTATCTTAAAAAGAGAAAAAAAGAAATCTCTGATTCAAACTGCAAAGTATTGATCTGTCCCAGAATTATCTTTCTGGCTGGTTTTATCAGGTTAGAGCTTCTGGGACCTGAAAGAAAGATATGTAAAACTCCTGAGAGGCAACCAGATCCCCTCCCCCCCCCCCGGTCTTCTTTTCCTATCCTCTCACCTTGACACCATTTCAACATTCAGCACATTTGCTGATTTCAATCAGTGCTTTTTCAAAAGAATCTCTGAAAATAGCAACGTACTTAACTTTTGTTCATGAAGAAAAATAGCTCTGAAGACTACTTCAAAAACAGGGCTTCATAGCAGACTAATCATTTTACCTATAATAACAAATGTAATAGCTTTGTGAAGGTTGAATTTTTAAAAAAATGACTAGCTATTCATAAATGGCAAAGGACAGATCTGAAGAGATAGCTACTTGCTATTCAGTTTACTTTAATGTGGTCAGTCTGCCTTATTTCATATTGCCATTATAGTGCAAATGTACTAAGCAATCTGATTGATGTGCTAACTTTAAAATGAAATAAGAATAAAAACGGCAAGATTTGTGGAATTGAAGACACATAATAATGCCTCAAATAAGCAATGTTTTCACCTTCGGTCTAGACCAGGAGTGTCAAACTCGATTTCATTGAGGGCCACATCAGGGTAATATTTGATCTTGCGGGGGTGGGGGGCATGCAGATGTGGTATGCTGACGGTTCACATCGGTTTGGGCAAACTGGTAGTGGTGGTGGTGCGAGGCTCTGCCCACCCACCCTGATGTCATCACGGACCTTGCTCCTGCTACCGAACTGGTAGTGAAGAGGATACCATTACTGGGGGCGTGGGGGGCGTGGCCAGGGTCGGCATGGCCAGCTCGACATAACTTGTATTGGGGGTGCCTGTAGCGGCCCGAGCACTCTGCCAGCGAAAACAGAGCTCAGGAGGGTCACATGCAGCCCTCCCAAGATCCCGTTTTTGCTGGCACAGGCACCATCAGCTGGTCCTTCGCTGTTCACAGGGCAGCCCCGTGGGCCAGATCTAAGCACTCTACGGGCCAGATCCAGCCTGTAGGCCTTGGGTTTGACATCAATGTTTTTCAGCCTCAGCAACTTTAATATATGTGAATTTCAGCTCCCAGAATTCCCCAGCCAGAATATGGAAGTCCACACATCTTAGAATTGCTGAGGTAAAGAAACACTGATCTGGTGTTTCTTTACCTCAGTGGTAAATGGTGAAAAGAGTAAGGTTCTACATTAAGGCAACAAAAACGGAATGCACAGGTACAGTATAGATGATACCTTGCTCAGTAGTAGTAACTGTGAAAGGGATCTTGGAGTCCTAGTGGACAACCATTTAAATATGAGCCAGCAGTGTGCAGCAGCAGCTGCCAAAAAGCCAACACAGTTCTAGGCTGCATAAATAGAGGGATAGAATCAAGATCATGTGAAGTGTTAATACCACTTTATAATGCCTTGGTAAGGCCACACTTGGAATACTGCATTCAGTTTTGGTCGCCACGATGTAAAAAAGATGTGGAGACTCTAGAAAGAGTGCAGAGAAGAGCAACAAAGATGATTAGGGGACTGGAGACTAAAACATATGAAGAACGGTTGCAGGAACTGGGTATGTTTAGCTTAAGAGAAAGAAGGACTAGGGGAGACATGATAGCAGTGTTCCAATATCTCAGGAGTTGCCACAAAGAAGAGGGAGTCAAACTATTCTCCAAGGCAGCTGAGGGTAGAACAAGAAGCAGTGAGTGGAAACTAATCAAGGAGAGAAGCAACTTAGAACTGAGGAGAAACTTCCTGACAGTTAGAACAATTAATCAGTGAACAGCTTGCCTCCAGAAGTTGTGAATGCCCCAACACTGGAAGTCTTTAAGAAGATGTTGGATAGCCATCTGTCTGAAATGGTATAGGGTTTCCTGCCTAGGCAGGGGGTTGGACTAGAAGACCTCCAAGGTCCCTTCCAACTCTACTATTGTATTATTGTATTGTATTGATCTAGACAGATTAGCTGAGTTCAGCTATTGCCTATCCATCAGATACGTTGCTAAAAGAGGAAATGTTCAGTTGCACAGGGCTTAAGGTGCCATTTAACATCATGCAAATAATCATCCATTTGCATGACTGGATTTCTTCAATGTCTGTTTCTCTATGGCCTTTCTTGGTCCACCAACATCTATTTGGTCAGGCACCCCAATCCTCTGTAAAATGCCTGAGACACATGCATTAGCCCGAGTAGTTCAACCCTTTTTATGTCCACTTTTAACAACTCCCCAGCTTTAGACACAGGTCTTTCTTTACAGGAAACTTGCATATAGATTGGAAGCAATTGATTCGTGTCAGGTAGGTCTGCCATATGACCTAGGCAGCTAAATAAGGCTCAGATTTGCCTATGTTCATCCAGCATGCTTTTGTCTGGTTTCCAGTATAATGCATTGCATGAGAAAACGCAGAAGTGAGGAAAACACAAAAGAAAGTGCAATTGTGATTAGGTGGTAAGTAAATGCTTGATACGCTCTGATGTTTTCAGAAAAGATGGGGAAGAAGAGAAGAGCATGGTATGAGTGAATAAAGGAGCCGACTTCAAAGGGCATTGGCAATGACAGATTGGATAAATGCAAAAAAGACGTGGCGTATGGTCAGGGGAGACAGAAGGAGTGGTATTAGTAGGCAAGAAAAAGATGTTAGAAGATATATCTGTTTCCTAAAAACAAGGCAAGGAGAGGAAGCAATATTTGCAAGCATGTGGCTAGAGATGTCCAGAAACCAAGAAACTCATCTGGAGTTCAAAGAAGAGAAATATGCAACAGGTAACAGAAAGCATTGGAGCAACAGAGAAGGCTGGTCAATTACCGATTAATCAATAACATATGAAAGTCAGAATAATAGAGTGCTTTTATTTTGGAGCTATTAATTATATTTATATATTGCTAATGTAAACACAATAATAAATATTTTTATATTTACCAGGTATCAAAATGTTTACAAGTCTGAACTGTATATCTTGTATGATCCGATTCTACAATATTTTTCTTTTTCCCTAATGAGGGCTTAATGCTGTAATGGGTACAGACCCCAAATGAAACAAAATTATCTTAAGGGTTTTGCATAGCATTGTGAAGGCTGTGCTCTTGTCTCAAAGTAATGTGTGCTATGAAGGGAATCTTGATAATAATATAAAATAGACTTAAGAGTCTGGTAATAAAAGGTACAATGGACACCGCATGCCTAGTGTCAAACAAGCCCCAGACTTTAAGGAAAAACAAAAATAAAAGAGATAGTACTTAGCATGTATTCCTCCAAGCCATAATATAAACTGAAACTGCAAGCAAATTGTTCTATTCTTCATTGTGTTGATACTCATATATTTTAAGTGCATTGTGGAGACAAACCCTCTCTATTTTAAGGCGTCCTATGACACTGAAAGCCAGTAAAATTATTAACTGCAGACAGTCAGATTGTCCTTTAAAAGTAGCATGTAGGCCATGATTTGATTCAGTAGGATTGCCCTTGGCTAATTGGATGCAAAAAGCAAATGTGATAACTGACCGAAAAGTCTGGAGAATCACTGCTGGTTAGATTAAACTGATCAGTAGTCTGATTCAGTATAAAGCAGATTCCTAAGAAGTAATTGTTCAGTTTTCCTTTTTTAAGTGAATTACTGAGCTACAGTAGGCTAATAGAAATCCTGGAAAGATATTTGTACTTCTTCCTCCCCTCTCTCTCCATCCCTTTCTCTTTCTCTCATACATAGATACACTCACATATTAAAACCATCATACTCCTTTACATGCATTCATGCATCCATGTTTCTTCTTCCTCCCCCCCCTTCTCTCTCCCTCCCCTCTTCCCCTTCCCAGAACACAGGGAGACAACAGCTGAAATAATGCAGTCCTGCTGGATCAAGCCATGGCCCATTTTAGTCCAGCTTTTTATAATTTCTTGTCCAATGGAAATGGGAGTTGGAAATAAAGCTTATAAAAAAGGAGCCTGGACAGTTTATCTGCCTTAACATCTGTATGTCAGAAGGATATTTTTTTTTTTGAAAACTAAACACAATAGAAACAGACTTCATATCGTACCCCATGAAAGAGTCAATTGGATAACATTAGAGGCGTCCCTCTTTCCCCTAAGGGAAGCTTTACATACTGCCACACTGCATATGGATTTAGAGTTGTGCACAATAATAAACCAGAATATTCGAAACAGAAAACAGAACAGAGAAACAATAATCACACAATAATACACAAAGGAAAAGCAGATGCCACCTACGGCCACTAGTAAAGGAAGTGGTGGTGGGGAATCAGGAATCTCCGATCTTATCTCAGTGACTTCCACCACTGGCTTTGAAACACCTACAGCAGGGGTGTCCAAACTTGGGAACTTTGGCTGGCTGGGGAATTCTGGGAGTTGAAGTCCACAAGTCTTAAAGTTCCCAAGTTTGGACACCCCTGACCTACAGTATATGCCAGGTCTTTTTTTCAAATGTTGCTGGCATGAATCTCTCCTCTCTTGGCCACCATGTTCACCAAAGCCCAATTTCCGGATTGGCCTTATTTCCTTACACTGCATATGAAAGCATGTTAGTGAAATGAGTCTAAAATTGATCAGCATAGTGTAACATTATTTTATTTTTGCACATGAACCTGGAAGCAAGAGTGGCTCCATCCCCATTCTTGAAAATACAGAAATATATCCAGCAATACCATGTGATAAATCTGCACAGAAGTGGGTGGAAAGTACAGTAAATGGAAAGCAGGAAAGCTGACAGCATCGTCATCGCTGTTGGGGGTGGGGGGGCACATGGCAAGCTGCCATTATTTATTATCTATAAATATTATAGATAATAAATAACTAATACATTTATTAATATTGGAAGAATAATCCAGGTTGAAATGGGGAGGGAGGGAGGGAAGGGGGAAAGGGGAGAGGGAGGGAGAGGGAGAATGCCAAAGGTGAAAGAAGCTCAACAGAGTTAATATCCAAATAGGCAGTGCTGCTCCAATAGGCTCATGTGCTAAATACAACTCCCTCACTGTTTCCTGTCAAGCTCCTTTCCCCATCTGCCTTTAATTCTTTTCTGTCTTTTTAATTTTGAAAACTGGAAGCAGACACATGGCTAAATAAGTCCCAGCCTCAAGCATCGTCTTTATTTAAAATAATGTTGCACAGGCTCCATAGACATTTGAATACATAATGTTGGGTAGTTCTACAGCCTTGTACTTCTTTTGACAGTGTGCCCAGCTGCCTAGATAAAAAACAAAGATAAGCTGGAGCAGTAAAGGAGCATTCACTGGGTTGGAGCATCCCTTCACTAGCTTGCTTTTTACACATAAGAGTTTTTAGGCTCTCACAGCAGTCCCTTTATTAACAGACACACCTTTGGGACAGTCATTTTATGACAAAACTTACTTTCAGAATAATAACATCATCTGCCTTCCTGATAAGCCATACCTCTGATCTATTACTTGACAATGATTGGCAGCACTATCCAGTCAATGGTAGTATGCTCAAATAATGGCATCACTCCAGAGGTGGCATTCAGCAGGTTCTGACCAGTTCAGGAGAACCAGTAGCAGAAATTTTCAGTAATTCGGAAAACTGGTAAATGCCACCTCTGACTGGCCCTGCCTCCATCTATTCTCTGCCTCCCAAGTCTCAGCTGATCAGGAAGAAATGGAGTAGGGAGGGAATGGAGATTTTACAGTATCCTTCCCCCGCCATGCCCACCAAGTCATGCCCACCAAGCATTGCCCACCAAGCCAACACCAAGCCCACCAAGCCACGCCCACAGAAACGGTAGTAAAAAAAATTGAATCCCACCACTGCAACACTCCAATAATTGACAAAACTTCCATATCTCTCATCTACAAATATCCATCAATCAGCAATGTAGTAATTCTGCTTGTCATCACAAATTGTTCTCTTCTTACTGAAGTTATCAGTAGAGTGTGGCAGGAAACAATTATAGTGACCTGAGGCTTGTCTAAGCCTACTATTTCACAGCTTTCTGCAAACACTCATAAAGAAAGAGACATAGAAGTTGTAATATACTTGACAGATACAACAAAAAGAACTATTGCAAATAATAAGCTTTTACAAAATGTCTAATTACAAAACACAACTCATAAAGTGCTATGCTCATAACCCAAATAGAACAATCCTGATTTAGAATATAGCAACAGCTCTGAAAAGACAATGAAGTTGTAAGTGATCGTCACCTTGCTACTAAACAGAGGCAGAGTGAACCTGATCTGAAACACAACTGGTTGAAACACAATGACAGAATGTATGTAGCCCATTGAATTGAAAACAACTGCGTTACTCAGCACTGCTCAGGAGAGTTCAGGTAATTTAATTTGCATTGTCTGAAATAAAAGAGGAATCGGAAGTTGTCTAGACGTGGAAAAATAACTCTGTAACACTGTATAGATTCTGCAGTAGTAATTAAAGCATTCACCTGTAACTGACTGGCCTTCTGTTAGATTTAAATAAATATAGCCAATTAAATATTGGAAATGTGCAAAATCTTTCCAAGGCAATTGTTTACGGTTAGCAGGGATAAAATAGAACATGGGATAACTTTATTGCTTTTGATGCAGCTGAATACTCATGTGCACCTGTTACTCAAGAAGAAGATAGAGATTATTTATACAATATAAAAGTGGTTTTAGATTGTGGTCATCTGAAATGGTTTTCAAAAATGAGGTAGAAAAGTGACACTCATAATATCTGATTTAGAAGAGTAAGCTGAAAGGGAAAAGAAAAGTGATGATGTCAACCCAATGCCTGGGTATGTATATTACATATTTTAAAGTATTATTACTACAGTACTACTAAAAGAATTGCCTTTTATCCTTTCTTAATTTCTTTCTGGTTCAGTTCAATATTTTATTCCTATTTATTTCTTATGATTGTACTACCATGTTTTCCACAAAATAAGACAGGGTCTTATTTTCTTTTGACCTCTGAAATAAGCGCTTGGCCTTATTTTCGGGGAGATCTTACTATTTTTGAGGTGCGGGATGTGGTAGGTGTGGTCATCTCATAGCTGCTGCCATGAGATGACTTCACAGGGAGGGCTTATTTTAGCACTTACGCTCAAAAGCTGATTGGGCTTATTATCTGGGGAGGTCTTATTTTTTGGGAAACAGAGTACTTTGTCCATAACAAGTAATCAACAATATTAGCATATCCAGACATGAACATAGCGCGTATGTTATAAATCAAACACATATATTTTAATTCTATATTTTAGAATCTGAGTTGGATTAAGGATCTACAGTACACATAACTAATATCGTTTTTTCACAAGAAAAAATCCCACTGTAACTGAGAAGTATGTTGCACTTAATGTACCCATTTTAAAAGGAATGCCAAAATATTTATTTACAGCATGACTAACTGGCCCTGGAAGCTTCCCTCCTTCTTGGCTCAATATCGAGTACAAAAATATTTCTCTCCTAGAGGACTTTTGCCTCTAAAATAATAATAAGTTACAAGGGTCAAGGCAGTGAAGCATTGCCTAAGGAAAATCCTAGTGCTTCATCAGGTCCAAATTTAATCAGCTCAAGAGAGTTTTTCTGTACAGTGAGAGATCCTCGAGAGATAAATTGCACCACAAATAAGACGGTAGCGGCTGATCAAAAAGAAAGCAAACAAGCCGACATTTTAACATCTTACAATCTTATAAACATTTTTAAAAAATCAATTTGGAACACTTGTTGAGAACTATTAAAATGGTTCCGAATGTCCTAAATCGCCAAATTTATCGAGCTGATTAGTCTGAATATGTTTAGCACAACTCAGACAAAACAATCCAAGAACACTCAAGAAAAGTGCGAGTGGGAAGTGCACCACCGAAGATGGTTGCCGCTCGTCTCATCCATTACTAGCCTGTGTAAACACACCCTGCCATGCATATAAACTGTATATGCATAGACTTGTCTAAATGATCAAAGATCTCTCTGCCTGCCCTGTTCCAGATTATGCGTACTGAGCCCACAAGCATACAGTTTGCATGTATGCCAGCAGTGTTTACATGCTATTGAACACCCATTAAGCAGGGCTTGCAATCACAATGGCTCTTTCTCTGCCCCCTCCCCTTCTGTTCTTTCCCTAAATGAGGCTGCCACTCTGTTAGTTCCTGCATAAAAGCATAAAAGCGATTCTGACTGGAACGGCTGGCTGAGCAGTAGGGTAAAGGAGTGTGACAAATGGTCACTTTACAAGTGTCCACAGAATCCTGAAGCTGGTCCTTAATTGCATTCTCTATCCTCCTTACAGGAAAAAAAATACAGTCGTGTCAGGAAAAAGATACTGATATGGAGTACAAAATGCCCTTATCTAAATGCATTATACTCTCATTGCATATCACTCCATAATAGGCTTTGGCACCGAAATCAGTTTTGTGCAGCAACTGATAAAACTGGCATTTATTCTCTTTTTTCCTCCATTTTTCATTTTCCCAGATAAGATAGTCTTCGGTTAACAACATTAATTGGAACCGGAATTTCCACTGCTAAGCAATGCAGTTGTAAAGTACAAAGTCACAGGACTACAACACTTAGGAACGGCAATCCCCATTGCTATCGTAAAACAAGGATCGGGGAGGGGGGTCATTAAACAAATCCCAGACGGCTTCCAAACAGGCCTGCGGGCAAGTAAAGTGCAGCGCGAACAAGGCAGGTTGGCTGTTCCTGGGTAGGGGAGGGTATGCAGCTGCCCTCATGGCATAGCATGAGTGTAGTGAGGCTGGCTGCGTTAGGTGGTGGAGGGTTCATGAGGCACGGTGTGAGTATGGCAGGGCCATAGGGTGACTGCTGCTAGGTGGATTAGGATGCATGAGTGGACCGTGAGGCACAGTGCAAGCCCAGCAGGGCCAGGGGTGGCTACTGTCAGGTAGTCTCAAAGGTGCTTTTTCAGGAGGCAACTGGACCTTCTTGTTTTTTCTTTGAAGATATTTCACTTTTCATCCAAGAAACTTTTTCAGCTCCGAATAGATGGTGGGGAATGGAAGGATTTATATTCCTTGCAGACAGCAAGAACATTTATATTACTGGCAGATTTGCATTCTTTTAGAGAGTTTTTATTGAGGCCACTTGGAGGTTTACCTGTGTCCTCAGGGTCTCTTGAATAGTGTAAATAGGCGTGCAGCCTTGTTATCTGCATCTTTGCACTACACAGCTGACCCTGAGGACACAGATAAAACTCCAAGTGGCCTCAACAACCGTCTAAAAGAATACAAATGACCAGCTGTTTGCAAGGAATATAAATCCTTCCATTCCCCATCATCCAGTTAGACCTGAAGAAGCTTCTTGGATGAGAAGAAAAATGCCTTCAAAGAAAAAACAAGAAGGTCCAGTTGCCTCCTGAAAAAGCACCTTTGGGACAACCATGATCAGGATGTCTGAGAATCTCCATAGACCTTTACTGTCAGGTAGGGGAGGGTGCAAATGACATACTGGAACACCCTGCAACCTTCCCTACTGGCTTCCCATTGACTTTACTATTGGAAAGCCAGTAAGGAAGGTTACAAATGGCAATCACATGACTGCAGGACACTGCAATGTTACAAGTGTGAGCCAGTTGCTAAGCATGCAGATCATGACCATGGGACTGTGGAGATGCTGGAACACCTGGAATTTCAATGGCTCATCATAAGTACCACTTGTTCAGCACCATCATAACTTTGAACGATTTTTGAACAAGCCATTGTTAAATGAAGACCAAAGGTATCATAAACATTAGCATTGGTGTTTGTTTTTTTGAAAGGACACATATCTCTAACTTGGCGCCAATGTGCAAAACGGGTTTCTTAAAAATGCTGACAGGCAATACATAGAACCAACAATGTTGAAAGGTTGCAAAAATCCAGACCAAGGCAATTCTCACTTTTCAAACATACAATGCAAAAAGGCCTCTTTTGTTAGAACTTTGCTGAAAATAGCTGATTGTATTTTAGGGATGAGCAAACCAAGTATTGAGGCTTAAATTGGCAAATGCATTATGATTCTAGGGAAGTACAAGCTGTCTCACACTATTCTTAAACTGTAATTTGAAAACGATCATGGTTTCAATAAATAGAATTAAAAACTCCTGAGCCAAGAAGTCTGTCAGCTGGAAACCCCAAGAAGAAAGTGATTACTCTTCAATATGAGATATATGTTTTGCTCTTTGTTATTTATTATTAGATGCATGTTTTGCCAACAAAATGTGAGGCATTTATCAACATTCAGAATTGCTTTTCAGCTGGCGGTTTTGGGAAAAAGGGGGGAAATGTGAAGTCATCAGCTAGAGAAATTACAAAAGTAAAAAGGACATTCAGTTGTCCTACACACAGAACTCAACACAAATACATGATAAACAAGTCACTAATGCTCCAAATTTATTACCTGTTTTCTTCCCTTGTTTCCGTAAACTAAGAGTCAGTGTAATTGTGAAAAAGTTCATCAGTTTTAAGTCTGGAATTTACAACATACCCAACTTCACATATTGAAAACAAAATAAAAAATAACAATCAATTGTCAATTAAGGGCCTTTAATCATGGACACATTTCTCAATGAAAGTTAAGATTTGTTTGACATTCTGAAATTTGTCCTGTCTTATTTTGCTCTGGAGTTAAAACCGTTCTGTAATTACTGTCAGAATGCAACTAGGGTCAATTGTGAACTGATTACAGTCTGGAAAGTGATGGATTGCCTTTGCAATATTTGTCACTGAGGAAGTCCCTTTTTCAATTTAAAAGAATAACCAGACAAGCGCTATCATATTGCTAGAATCTTTTCCTTCTTCTTTTTTTTAATATAAAGGAAAGTGTTAGATTGGGTAATGGATAGGCACACACAGGCTTAACGGTAACAACAGCCCTTTATTCAGTACAACAAGTGAGAACAATCCAGCGAAGGTTGAGTCTGACAGCAGCCCTTTTATAGGGAGCTGTCAGACCCTTCGACCAATAGGATTAAACCTCTGTTTCCGCCAGAACAGAGGACCTTGGTGAAAACCACTGTAGTTAGAACAAGTATCTCGCAAAAAGATTAAGGGTACGAGTTGTCTGCTTTATCGATAAATCGAATAAATAAATAAATAAATAAATCCATCAAGCACTGGAAACCAGTGCCGGAGAAAAACCTCAAAAAATGGAAAGTTTGAAGCAGAAAAGGATAATGTTCTTGGACTGTATTATCTGAAGCCAGTTCTGGGCTAGCCTAGAGTGAACAATTATTGCCTCAAGATGTTGTCCATGATCTCTAAACTTGCAAACATTTATATTTTAACAACATGTTGAATTCATTTCCAGTCTGCAGATATTGAGGACAAAGTGCAGGAAATGCGGATTGGATTTAAAATATACTGGGAATGATTTGCAGATGCAATTGCAATTGATAGCTGTGTGGTCACTTTGGTCCCCAAAAGTGGGAAGTCTATTACTGGACAGTTTTAAAAGCTCAGCATTTCAGATATAAAATTATATATCTAAATATCCCTTATTATCAGGGAAAAGAAAATGAACCTTCTAAAACAGAGGTATCCAACCTTGGAGACTTTAAGCCTGGAGGACTTCAACTCCCAGAAGCTTTGCTGGCTGGGGAATTCTGGGAGTTGAAGTCCACCAGGCTTAACGTTGCCAAGGTTGGAGACCTCTGTTCTAAAATATATTTTAGAGAGCAACATAATATAAATAGGAAAAATTGTTTCAGAGAATGCATTCCCTTAATTTGTATTGTGTGATATGACAAGCTCTGGTACAAGACGTGAATCTGGCTTCTCATTCTAAAAGACACCGATGACAGAATGGATGGATTCTGAATCTTACTAATCATCCTTGTTACTAAATGATATGATTTTTTATGGATTAAATATGTGAAAGTAATAATGTTAGTAAGTATTTAAGTTTTTGTGAATTTGTAATATATTTGTTAAACCTGCTTCAATTAATTATGATCAAATAAATGGAAATTATATTGTGTGCTGGGTGTCCTGTCAGCCATATATTGGATTGCATGCTCAATTCCCAAAGTTGATTTACATTTTGATAATCTTTTAACTCTCTTATCCATGATGCTCATTTGGTTCCCCAAATATTTTTCTAAACAATGGGCCCCTAATAAATTCAGATACACATGCCTGTTTTCAGTAGAAACCCTTTTAATTCTTCATGATTATCCTGACTTATTTTTATCTTGAAACCATTTGCTATTTAGAGTTATTTTATGAGAGGTACTGATGATTAAGCAAGCTACTTCCTAGATCTCTCTAAATTCTTTAAAATATTACATTAAGCCAATTAAAATAGAACTTCCCAAACCTGGGTAAATTATCCCAAAATTGGGCAAAAGTGGTTTTTGAGTAATGACCACAAACCATTATTGGTTTTACAGGGCAACTGACTGAGGTTAGGTCAAGCAGTCAGGGCAAAATTTTGTTGGAAGCTTTTTTTGGTAAGAATCCACGATGAATATCATGTGGTAGCTGGGAAAGCCAGAATACAATTATCACCATTTCCAAGCACCTATGAAGTTGCCTTCATAGACAGCACAAAAGGAAACTGTTTGTTGTACCCCAAATCTGTTTTGGGTAATGAAGGAAAAGGTTGGGCAGCACTGAATTAAAGACTACATTAGTAGAGGTAGTTTAACGTTTGTGTCGGATAGATTGCAACAGTGATGTGCGGTGATGTTTATGACTGGTGAGGCTGGTGACGTCATCAAACCGCGTGGTTGCTCATGACTGGTGAGGCTGGTGATGTCATCAAACCGCGTGGTTGCTCCGAACGCACGGGCGCAGCCCAAACAGAGAAGTTTCTTTTGTCAGAAATGTCAGAAAGAGGCAGGCAGGCTGCCGCAGCTCCACTGAAAATACATTTCTGAGAAGAGAAACTTCTCCTTTCTCCTCCTTCCCCCCCCCCGCCTCTAGCACTGACGTTGTTACCTAGGCATTTTTTGCATCTGGCGAGCCCACGATCCTTGCAAGGGGAATGGGAAAATGTGTGCAAGCGGCTCCTCAGCAGCGCACAGCCTCAGATTAGCGCAGCTGTGATTCCCTTTCCCTGCACACGTGGTTCCATTCCTCTCCTTCCTAAATCAACATGAAGGGGACCGCGGCTGCGCTGATTGAGGCTGGAGCTGAGGAGCCTCCTACACACGTGGTCCCATTTCCCTTGCAAGGCTCGCCCAAGGCAAAAAAAGGCGAGATCGGCATACTTGGGGCTGCTGCTGAGATGTCCAGGGAGGCTAAACCAAGCCGTGCGCCTCTCCCAGCCACTTTCACGGCTTCCCAGAGTAATTTTTTTTTATTTTCATGATGAGAGCGGTGAGGCTCCGCCTCCCCTGCCTCCCCTGACTGCACGTCACTGGATTGCAAGGATTCCATGCAGTATTTATATCTGTCCAAAGTAGACTTATGTAGACCTATTTTGCATTAGACTGCTGCCTAAAATAAGGAAAAACTCTTATTTATATCTAATCTGTGATGGAGATACATTTGAAGACGAAAGAAAGATTTCTAAATTGCTATATTAATATTTTCAAACGTATTTCCATGGGGATCAGGAGTATCCATAATATTGCCTACAGATAGAATAAGGGAGTATCTCACTTCTATAATGGCCCTCGTACCATAATCGCTCAACAGTAATAGCCACTTAATATGGGTTTCTGTATCTGGAGAGGATTCTTTAAAATGCTGTACTGCTGGCAATAATTGTGAAAATTACAGTATAAAGATGTAGATAGTATATTAGTCCCTAGAAACAATATATTTTTTATTTATCTCAAGTAGTTTGATTTGGAGATAATTCTTATTTTTCACTGATTTCTTATGTCCTTTCACAATGAACCAATGCAGTTTTATGCCCAGAATTCTTTTTAATTTGCCTTCTATTCATATCTTTTTTTAGTTCTTACTCATTTTAATTCCAGCAATCCTTGGCCTGCCATATATCAATTATTTCACATAAGCTTAGTTGTTAATTATGGACTCAACCTTTTAAAACCATAATTGTACTTGCCTAGTATTTTGTTGACTTTACAGTTATAAGGCTCTGTTTTATTCATACAGAAAAAGAAAAGTACCATCAGAAGTTTTGGGGAAGGCAAAACAGAGAACAATGGATTGTTTGAGCCTGGAACAGGAGACCTTTGAATATCTGGGTGCGGTGGAATTAGACAAATGAACATCACAGGGGGGAAAAAAACACAATCCAGCATCCAAAAAAATGAGTGGGAACAAAGCTACAGAAAGCTTTGAAAATAAGAATAAGGACTTTGTGTAGAATCTATCAGGAATTTTACTAGGGTTATTAATTACTATTAGTTGCAATGACTAAAGTCAATTTTCGAGACTAGAGACTCCTGAATACAAATTGCTGGGGAATATAAGAGGGCCCCAATGCCTTCAAAACCTACATGAGGACATTCAAAAAGTATTTAACTACTATGACAATTGAACTAGGTTGATTTTTGGTATGATTCACCCAGACTCTTCTTATTTAATTCAACAGTATCTGATTGTTTCTGCATTTTATTGTGTGAATAAATGTACTTGTTTGGAATTATTCCTCCTTTTAAAAGCTTTTATGTGTAATTCAGTTAATCTCAGAATCCAGAGAGCTAGATCTCAACAGTAAATCAATAATGCAAATAACTCCTGTTTATTTTTATATTTTTAACACTCCAGTAATAATCTGGTACTACCACTTGTTACTATAAACAATTAAAAAAAAGTTCCTGAGGGGTCATTAAAATGTAAAAAGGAACCAAACATCAGCTATCAGATACAGAAAAATAGCGAAGAAATTCTGACCTCCAAAGAGAAATCACACATATGGGAGTAGGGGTTGTGGACAGAGGTGAGATGATAAGAGTTAACATGTAGGGTTAACATCGTAACATTGCCATAGCTCATGTTAAAGCAAAAAAGGAAATTTGTGTGAGAAAAATCTCTGGAAGAAATTCAGAATAATGTCAAAACTTAATTCACTGCTGCACACTGGAGCTATCAGGATTTTTATGCTCCAAATCAATTTATAAGCTTGAGTTGCTAATGCATATTGCATCTACTCCATAGAGTTTCACAGTACTGGTTTCTGATCAATGTGCCTTGTAAAAGGGAGGATGTTTCAGAGGGGGGAAAGGATTGTTTTAGCTAGACTTTTTTTAAATTGTGATTCCTTTTTCCACTCAGAAGATTCTAGTCTAATTCTTCAATAAGAGAAAGGTAAACTGGGAAATCCCTTAATTCTTACCAACAAGGCTTTAACTACTGTACTCAAAATCTAAATTAAAAGAGTGTGATAGTGGATCTTCATTCTTCACACTTCACAAGAATATAAGACTTCCTTTTGGCCAAACCATGGACTCTGACTAAGATTTCTACACAATTCCCTTCTCCTACACTCACCATCCACAGAATAATTATACTTAGGCTGAAATTGGGTCTGAATGTAGGACTGTGTAAGGTGCAAACAACCAGACCCATTGGAATTGTAAGGTTACAATACAATACAATACAATACAATAGTAGAGTTGGAAGGGACCTTGGAGGCCTTCTAGTCCAACCCCCTGCCTAGGCAGGAAACCCTATACCGTTTCAGGCAAATGGCTATCCAACATCTTCTTAAAGACTTCCAGTGTTGGGGCATTCACGCTGAATTCTTTATTATTCTCTGCCTATTATACAAGAAACTTCCCAAATGGGCAGTTTTCATATGACAACTACTAGATAACCCTCTAAGGCAGAGGTGTCAAACTTGATTTCATTGAGGGCCACATCAGGGTTGTGTTCGACCTTAGGAGACCAGAGTGGTCATGGCCAGGGTGGGTGTAACCAGCCCAATGTCATGCGTATCGGGGGCGCCTGTGGTGGCCCGACCGCTCTGCCAGTGCAAACAGGCTCCCAAGCTCCATTTTCGGCTGTGATGGCCTCCTGTAACTCTGCTTGTGAAAACCATCATGGAAATGCCTGCTGTTTCTAGGGCGGCCCTGTGGGCTAGATCTAAGCACCCCAAGGGCCAGATCCAACCCCCCGGGCCTTGAGTGTGACACCCCTGCTCTAAGGAATTCAAGGAGGATTCAACTTAACTCTCTACAAATTGCAATAAGTCTTACATCAGAATTCTATCATATCATTTATCACAGAATTGCATATATATCTAATGGGAATAAAATGCATCATACCCTGTGTTCCACAAAAAACCCTATGCTTAATTAAACTACCAGGACAAAAAAAAATGTATGTTTTACCCTGGCCTGGTCTGCAGGACACAGTGGTAGTAAAAACATCTTTCTTTAAAGATACCTCTCAGCCTTTTTATGGCATCACTAATGAAACGATGGAATCTCAGAGGCAAATTTTATAATTGTTATAATACTCAATAAGAAAAGAATTCCTACTTGTGGAAATAATTTCAAGCAATGCATTTAACCTACCAAACTTACTTACATCTACAAAACAATTTCAATGGACTATAGTAAAATCAGACTCAGAAGAAGGAAAGGAAGGAATAGGAACACGATGATTACAGGAGTATATTAATAGCTGAATAGATGTCCTTCCCCAACTAGCTGCCCTCCAGATGCACCTGGGAATTATCCTGCTAATTCCAAAACAGAATAGCATCCTGGGTTTGCTAATCCAAAATTATCCCTAAAATGGACAGCAGCCAAATTTCCTACAGCTCAATTCTCAGGTCAGTAAAAAAAAAAAAAGATGCTAAATATTTGTACTGAAGCCAATTTTAAAATTAATGGAACAAGCTCAATATAAATTGTAGTAACCAGGTATTGAAAAAAGCCACCCATAATGGGCCTGGAACACATAACAGAGTCCTGTTTTTTCCCCACAGAGAAACATGAGTATTTCTATCAAATTATTGGTTTAAAAAATCATGAAAATCATTGCCAACATGTTCAAAGACAAGACTTCCCATGTGCCAACAGACATTAGACCAGGTGCCATTTACACTGGCCAAGTTAAACTTAATTCTCATTTCATTAAATGAACTATGTTTAAATAGAAAATTAATTGACAATGTAGTAAGGTTTACATCTGACATAGTATATGGAGTTGCATAGCTAATAAGGAAAATAATTCATTGAAAGGAAAGGATATTATTTTGACTTTCATAAATTTGAGACAAAACAAAGAAACAAAAAATTTGAATGTCAGGATTAGAGGATTGTGCTCAAAAAGTTAAAAAGCTACCTGTCATTGTTAGTAAGGGGGGAAAGCAAGGGTCATAAAAACCTTCATGAAAGTCTGGCCTAAAATTTGGCACTGTTTCAATTTATGTGAGACGAAATAGAATATCATGAAAATTAAAGAATGCAGAATTAATTTTAAAAAGTCTGACTGGTGCCTTTAATCCAAGAAAATTATTTCATGTGACCTTTCTTTCTAAAAGGAGGAATATAGGTTATTGATAGACCAAGTCAAACTGAATTATATCATTACAGACAGAGAAAGATATGTTAAGAAGTCATTTGGGGCGTTAAGGGCTTTTATAAATTTTTGACATTTAAATCATGCAATGCAATGTAATGGTGTAATAGTTAACACAGAGGTGACATCTTTAGTGTTACTTCTGTCCATCAGCTAGACCCATTCCAATAAAATAGTATAACAAGAGTTGGAAGGGACCTTGGAGATCTTCTAGTCCAACCCCTTGCTCAGGCCATTTACCATTTCAGACAAATGGTTGTCCAATTTCTTCTTAAAAGCTTCCAGTATTGAACATTCATAACTTCTGGAAGCAGGTTGCTCCACTGACTACCGTAATTGTTTTAACTGTTAGGAAATTTCTCCTTAGTTCTAGGTTGCTTCCCTCCTTGATTAGTTTCCATCCATTGTTTCTGGTCGGGTGCTTTGGAGAATAGCTTGACTACTCTTATTTGTGGCAACCCCTGAGATATTGGAACACTGCTATCATGTCTCCCCTAGTCCTTCTTTCTATTAAACTAGACATACCCAGTTCCTGCAACCGTTTTTTAGTCTCCAGTCCCCTAATCATCTTTGTTGCTCTTCTCTGCACTCTTTCTAGAATCTCCACATTTTTTTTTATATCGTGGTGACCAAAACTGAATGCAGTATTCCAAATGTGGCTTACCAAGGCATTATAAAGTGGTATTTTATAATGTTTGATCTCTCTGACCTCTGAGAGTATTTGATTATCTTAATTTGGATATCATAGCAGTACCTTTCTCACTTCTAAATGCACACCTAAGAAAAATGACAGCTTTTAAGGCATATAATTAAAGATACTGCATGAAGAAAGGTTGCAGGAATTGGGTCTGTCTATTTTAATGAAAAGAACTGACATGATAGCAGTGTTCCAATATCTAAGGGGCTGCAACAAAGAAGTGGGAGAGGTCAACCTATTATCCAAAGCACCTGAAGGCAGGACAAGAAGCAGAAGAGGAGAAAACCAACCTAGAATTAAGGAAAAAATTCCTGATGGTTAGAACAATTAATCAGTGGAAAGATTTGCCTCCAAAAGTTGTGGGTGCTTCATCCTTGGAGGTTTTTAAGAAGAAATTGGACAACCATTTGTCTAGAATTTCCTGCTTGAACAGGGTTGGACTAGAAGACCTCCAAGGTCCCTTCCAACTCTGTCATTCTGTTAAATAATTATATACCGAGTAAATAAAGGAATGCATTCAAAACCAGCAGATGGCAGTAGAAAAGTTCTTGTTACTCCTTTTGGTTTCTGCAGCCCCAAGCCAACAGGAGTGGCTAAATAAAATTTGCAAACTAATCCACTGTATCTAAAAAGCATCCGTTCTAAAGATGTTTTCAGCCAGGAAGTATGATCATATTTTCTTGCTTTAATTAAAATGACATGACTTTCCAGATCAAACTTAGAAGTCCTCTACTATAGGTCAAGCATTAATTACAACAGTTAAACTTGGCTGGAACATGGGACAACCAATCAGCCTTTGACTTTTTTTCCCCATAGAGCAGGTGTGTCCAAACTTGGCAACTTTAAGACTTGTGGACTTCAACTCTCAGAATTCCCCAGCCAGCTCTGCTGGCTGGGGAATTCTGAGAGTTGAAGTCCACAAGTCTTAAAGTTGCCAAGTTTGGACACCCCTGCCATAGAGAGTCAGAATGGTTCTTAATCTTAACTCCTTTTCCTCATCAAGTACGTTTTCTCAATTCTCCCAATGCATCCCCCAACAGCTTAGCAGCCAGACTTTCATTTACCATAGGTGGCTAGTGAGAAGGCACAGGTATTCAAATGTTCATTGATTCTTTAAGATATCGAGAAATTCCAACAAATGTGTGAATATTATGTCCAGAGGGATAGATTTGGGTTGTTTTTCCAAGTGCTTCATGTCTTACAATGTAAGTACTTTTCCTACACATCATCAACATCAAAGCAAGTTCGCTGAGTACAAATATGTATACATTTCACAGAGAGGAAATATAAATATTCTGGTTTAATTTCTAAATGATGCAGAGCGCTTACTTTATAAAGTGATTCCTGTCAAGGCTAAATATGTCAATCTATGTAAACACCTGGACTGTGTAAATGGTTTTAAAAAAATAAAGATTCTTTATTTTTCATATCTTCATTTTTGCAACTAAACAATCTAATCTTTTTTTAAAAAATAAAAAGACCAATACAAATTAGAAATACAAACTAAGAGGGAAAACAAAAAAAAACCCTACATTTTATATTTATCAGTAGTATAAATATAAATCTTACCAATTAATTTTTTACCGTTATGAACAAGGTAGTATTCCATAAGAGATCACAGAATACAGATTGCTGCATCCTTTGATTAGTAGAAAATATTTCTTTTTCCAAACTAAATTGATTATACATTTCCAAAAAAAAAACCATTCCTTGACATTTGGAATAATATTGCTTTTCCAGTTTTTTAATAAAACATTTTTTTGCTGCTCTCAAAAATAAAAATTATTTATGTTATTCTGAAGCTCTATAAAAAGTTCAAAAAGACCTTTTGCTATCACTGAATTGTTAGAGGTTTAACAATTGCCATATTCAGATATAGTGCTAATCTTTCAAGAGATGGTCAGTTCCAAAATGTCTCTTTCACATGAGACCAGCAGATGATATTAAATCCCTGTCACTTTTCCTAATTGTTCAGGATACTCACTTACCTCCCAGTTTCTATTTTTCCTAAGAACACCTACAGGAAGATAGGCAACATAAGGGTATTCCTGGAAGTAAGGATGTGGATGATGCTCTTTGTGAGCTTCCTTTCATTTTGGTGAACCTCCCTGCCTGCCACACATTTAATTGTTGATACATAATACCAACAGAGCTTCATTTTCTTCTAAGCTTTACTTGATCTGAAGAAGGGGAGGGAGCGGGAAAGAACCTAGCCCTTTCCACTATATAAGCATCAGAGATATATGTTTCAAGTTCACAGTGTTAAATCTTAAAGAAAAAGAGCAAAGTCAGTCATAAAGCAAAGGAGGGCTAATTATTTTTGCCAGTAAAAGACACTGGCCAAGGCAGCATACACCTTACACCTTGACAGAATAACAGCTTCTACACAGACACTAGTGGTTTATAGCTAATTATTCCATTATGCATTACAGGAGTTCTGCTTGAGAAATGCCACTCACGCAGTTTTTCGCCCCTTTTTCTCTTTCCAGTGGTTGCCTCAGATAAACAGACTTTAGCTATGGTTCACAAACCCTATTTTCTATATGGGTTTTGTGATCAGTTTCAATTCCAAAGGCGGCTTTGACACTCTACTGGAGGAAATGATAATCTTCAGAGTTTCTAATTAAGCATATGGAACTGACAGTGATAACCTTCCTATCTGGCTCTCGTCTCACTTTGGAAAGCTCTTGAGGTTTCCAATTCAATTTCCGAGTCCTCTGATCCTGTAAAAGTAATGAGGACTAAAAATGCAAGTATTGCAATATGGGAAGCTTTCTTCGGTCTTGTAGAGGTTTTGATCATCAAAACAGGGCGGCAGTTGCCTGGAGGGCAAAGAATGAGGATATGGCTAAGTCACCTTCTACCAATAATATCAGAAAAACTGCACTGCTCAGCGACTTGGGTATGCACAGAAATGATTGATCATGTATTTAATGGGGAAGCTATTTGATGGGGAAGAAGGATAACAAAGAATTCACTCCCGCCACATGTTTTCCAGAGCAGAGGAGAGGAAAGCATGGCCTAAAAGCTCTTTCATTTGTATGGGTTATAATAATTATCGATGTTTACCTTAAGGGGACCTGCATAATTTTTAAAAGTGGGAAAGGATCCTGAGAGGGGAAAAACTTACTGCCTTACTGCTCTAGAGAAACCATGTAGGAAATCACTAAATGACAACAAAGAAATAATACAGAAAAAAAGAAAAGAAGCTTACTGCAGCCAGTTTTTCGCAAATCAGATCAAGCAGATTTGTAAAAATTTGTCAGAATTGCGGATTGGCATGTTATTATGACTTTATATGCATAATGTACATAATATGTGTACACATAGCAATTTGGGGTAAACATGGTGAAATGGAATACAGGGAAAAAAATTAGACATAGTTCACTGATTGCCAGCAAAATTGCAAGCATTTTTTGGTTATTCTTTGGATACTAGAGTAAATAAATTCTATGACTTATTTGAAAAGTGCAGTCAACTAACTTAAAGTTAAGGGTGGAAAAATTATGGTTGCAACAAAATGGTAGCTCATCAAACAAAAGTTAGTTTAACTAGGGCTGGGGGATGGAAGAGAAATAAATTAACCAAGTATTTTATATTTTGTTTGCAAACCTATTTTGCTTCCAAGAAAATGAGATGATAATAGTAGCTGAGGATTTTAATTTAATTTTTGATCCATTGATTGATCATAATAAAATATCCAAAAACCCCAAATATTCCAAATAAACAGGAATTTAATCTGGTGGATATATGGAGACAATTGTATTTAAATAAGCAGAAACTTTAACGTATAACATTAACAATCCAATTTTCTTAAGTGAAAATGACTCTTTAATGCCTCAGTCTATAGGTAATTTAGTTGAAAAGTATAATACCGGCTTAATTAAAGTTTCTTGTCATGCTACAGTTATATTATTATTTATTATTGGTAAGAAAATTCAAATTAGAGAGATATGGTATTTCATTCAATATGTCATTGCTAGATTAGTCAGTTTTTTATCAATAACAAAAGCATTGAAAAATATTGATATATTTAGTAAACGATTGGAAACCTGAGGACTGTTTGAGATATGTTCAAAGAAATTAATGAGTTAAACAATAACTTACATCTCTTGCAGGAAAAAGAGAGAACGAACTCCATTCTAGAAACTCAGACAAAGAAATAAAGGAAGCTTTGAATGTTTACACTAGAACTCATTCTTTGGAATTGAATCATATGCCTTTAGATCTATGAAATTGGAGCTGTATTATACTCTGAAAATGGAATAATGAAAGAATATTAAGCAACTATGCTGGGAACTGGGAGGGGGGGAAAACTTGATAAATTGCTGGCTTTTGTTTGAAACAATGTAATATAATACCTATACCAAGAGCATCCACTGGGAAATTTATAGGGACCATAATAAAATTAATTTGCAATTTATAGGGTTTTATCACATCTATATGTGGCAAATGTAGAGATACTGATTCAGCAGAAATTAAAAAATGAAAATAAATTATCCAGTTATTTCATATGCCCATTAAAGGGACTTAGCTTTAACTTTGCAAGAAACATTTGTGCAATAAAAAATAAGAAGACTCCAGGGACATATGAGATCTTGATTGTTAACAAAGAGCTTTTTTTAAAAAAAAAATGATCCTACATAATTAGAGATTAAAAAATGTGTCTTTCAAAAATGGGAGCCAATCCCCATCAAATGGGCTATATGCAATAGTTATATAAAATTGGATCCCTTCATTTGAGCTCCCAAACTATATGACTTATGTTTCAATATCTTTGTTAAACACAAATGTTAAGATTTTGTCTGTTACTTTGGCCTGAAGACTTCAGAGTGTATTACCATTGGTAATTCTTTCAGCACAAAATTTTTTGCTGGATCTATTAAAGTACATCCAATAATATTAGATGTCTGAAAGATACTTCAGCATTCTATTTTGATAAGAATGAAACAGCATGGTGACTTTATTAGAAGGTGGATAAAGCCTTTGAAATGGTGCAGATTCAGATGTTTCAACACTGTAATAATATGGATCTCCTCAAATTTTGTATCTTTAATATTTTAAAAAATCTAGCCCTTCTGCTTAGATAATTTACAAATGAGATTATTTTTCCCTTGCCTCCTTCAATTTTTAATTTTGTTTTGGAATGTTTGTACAATAAAGCAATCTAGTGAAATTGATGGTGTTTGGAGGGCAGGATGCTCTTTCTCTCTATAGTGTTATAATAAATATTCCATACATACAATAAGACAGAATGCAATCAATATTTTACTAATAATGTAGTAATAGCAATATGTAGACATTTGGGTTTCATTTCATGTCCGGTTTCTGTTAAATATTTAGGGATCAGTGTTTTCCAGGAAAACACCCATTTGCCAAATAACTTTTCTTTGACAAAACTTTTCAAGTTTCTGAAAATCAGATGAATTGAGATATTTAAGAAATGGATGAAATACATATAAATCTCTGAGGAAGAATGAACACAGTGAAAATTTATATGACCTCAAGAGTGATATATGATAGTTTAAGCCATTAGTTGATATGGGCACTATTTAAACAGTTCTGAACCTGTAGTTGCTTACCCAAGGTGACTCAATAAACCTTACTTGCTTAGATCCAAATCCTGCAGTGCCATTGTATAACACCATCTTTCTAGCTGAATGAAAAAGTTGGAACAGTAATTGTTAATATTTAAAAGGCAAAACTAAAAAGCATTACCAATTCATTTTGAAAATACTCAATAAGTATTGCAGGAACCACTGGGCCAGATATACAAAGAGAAAGTACAAAACCTAGAAGGTACACAATTGATTTCAATGTACAAGGCTGAGTGTTCAAGGCTACAATGTTTGCTTCCATAGTTTACCAAATATAACAGTGATTTGCGCATCTCTGTATGAATAAATATTATGAAAAATGAGGACTTTGCACACAGTTCCATTAAATTGTGGCCCATAAACAGTAAATAAGGCAAAATGCTTCTCATGAGCACACAGACCCTTTGGAGATCCCTGGGAGAATATGTTTTGTGCCTTTAGGGTTAGGAACCCATGAAGGATAATTCTATTATTCAAATGTTACTTGAGAACTGCCTGCAATACCAGATAGCAGTTAACCAGAAAACTGAAAGTGTGAAGGAAGAAGTCTCTTCCACCTTGCTATAAACCCATAGTACCAACCTATGTGTGTGTGAGGGGGGGGGGATGAATGTATGTATATGAAGAAAATGGTTAGTAATAAAGGATTATGTTAATCCACATTTAGATGCCCCAAATCAAATACAGCAAATTCCTAATTGTAGCATGGATGTCAAAGTCATTTTTACCTGACCTTAGCTAATCTAACCTATATAGCTGGTCACGAATAGTGTCTGAATAGGAGAGCAAGAAACCCCAAAGTTCTTAGGCTAGATTGGAATGCTTTAAAAAGAACACCTTAGAAGGAACTGCAAACAGTTCTATATTGTAGCCAAGGAAATTATACATATGTATTTGTGTAGATGCCAGGGGTTGAACTGAATTTGAAGAGTCTTTACTACTTTGGGGTGAATGGGAGAGGATGGTCATCTTATGTCACTTGCAATTAATTTTAATTAACTGTATAAATTATTCCAATCCACTGCAAACTAGGGCATTGTTATTCAGCATATATGCCATTTTTAAAAACATTTAAACAAATGTTAAGATAGTTTTATTTCTTTTAAATTAAACATACAGAAACCAATACATAATGAAGTGTGTGCATGTGTATTTTATATTTAAATAAATTTCCTTCTTATCCATGAATAATATGTGTTGTCCCCAATTTTGGGTCCTCTACCAGGGGCTTGGGAGTTTGAGGATTCTGTGCAGGATCTTAGCTCTTTTTGCACTGCGCTCTTCTGGATAGGGACTTCTAATGCTATTCCTAGGTTCTGTTGGAGGCACTCTCCCTGTTTAGGAGTCACAACCCCAATTGCTCCTACTACCACTGGAATCACCTTTAGTTTCCATACTTCCTCCAATTTCTCCTTCAGACCCTGATACTTCTCATATTCATTCTGCCTGATGTTGCTGCCACTTGGCATGACTACATCTATCACCAGTGCTGTCTTCTGGACCTTGACAACTACCATAATATCTGGTTGATTGGTCAGAACCTGTGTATCCATCTGGATCTGGAAGTCACACAGGATCTGAACCCTGTTATTCTTTCTGTGGAATCTCCCATCTAGACTTGGGAGAGTCTAGCCCATACACTATGCAGATGTTCCTGTATACAATACCAGCTACTTGGTCGTGTTGTTCAGTGTATGCTGTTTCAGCCTATGCCTTATATCCTGCCAATATGTGTTGGACTATTCTGGAGAACTCTCTGCACTGTGCGCACCTCAGGTCCTGTTTAGTATGCCCCTCTGTTTCTATGGATCTGGTGCTTAGTGCCTGTTCTTATGCTGCTATAATTAATGTCTCAGTGTTAGGTCCAGCTCTTTTCAGCCAGTGGTAAGATTTCCCAATGTCAGCCACCTCATTATCTGTTGATGGTACATATCTGTTGATGGTAGGATCTTCTCTTCCCTAGCACTTCTGCTATTCTCCCCATGTTGAACCAAGCTAACCCAACCTGGAGAAATGGATATACCTCCCAGAAACCAAACAATTATGTTATCCTATAGGGAATTCTGTACTCTAACAACAGAATTGTGTTGGGTAAAAACAGGTTATGGAAGACTGAATTATCTGAGATGTCAGAGAAAATATATTGACAGTCTTGCTTTGCTATTGAGTATTGTTTTTGAAAATAAACTCTGTATTATACTCTGCACATCAAGTATCAGCATCATAATGTGATCATAGAAGGTGTACTGTTAATTGCTGTGTAAGCTATAAAGCAGTAGCTATTGTGGTGACCTCAAAGTCATAGTTCTGTGACTCCAGTATAAATCTGCCGATGTTGACATGGCTGATGGCAGGAAACAAGAATGCCTCATTCTCTCTGCTAGGTTGCTTAGCAAAATGTATTAGACCTTGTCATTTAATGGTAGCACAACAAAGACACACTGAGCTATATAATCCATTCAATTTAAGGCAAAAAAAAAAAATCTTAGAATGATTAAAAAAAACCCAGTCTTTACAGTTCTGAAAAGCTACTCCCAACATTCCACAAATATGTTCAGATGTGCACATCTTACATAATCAAATAATATTTAGCCCAGTAGTCACTTCTGTATTTTGCTATATGACATAAGGCAGTGCTTCTCAATTATTTTCTGTCATGCCCCCCCTAGGAAGAAGAAAACATTTCGCGCCCCCCTCCCCGCGCGACTGTAAATAGTATCATTTGTCTATAAAATTGTTATAAGTACACCTCTGCATAACATAGCACACGGGTCTTTCCTCGTCTCCCACCGTAGTCACATGCTTTCTTTCCTCTTTCCCTCTTACTTGTCTATCCTTCCTTCCACCCTCCCTTCCTCCTTCCCTTCCTTCCTGCCTCCCTTCCAGTTCCCTCCTTCCTCTTTCCCCCTGCCTGCCTGCCTTCTTTCCCTCCTGCTTATCTATGCTTTCTTCCTTCCTTGCACCTCCCTCCCTTCTGCCTGCCTGCCTTCTTTCCTCTTTCCCTATCCTCCTATCCTTCCTTTCTCCCTCCCTCCTTCCCTGCCTCCCTTCCAGTTCCATTCTTCCCTCCTTCCTTCTGTCTCCTTCCTGCCTGCTTGCCTTCTTTCCTCTTTCCCTCCGGCGTGTCTGCTTTTCTTTCCTTCCTTCCACCTCCCTTCTGCCCTCCTCCCCTTCTTCCCTCCCTCCCTGCCAGCAGCTCCTCCAGCATCCCAGCTGGAAGCAGCAGCACAACAGTCGCCGTTACCAGGGGCGAAGGGGTGGCGGTGGCAAGATCGGGCGACCGCCGCCCCTTTGTCCCTTCCCCAACAGCGGCTGTTGCGCTTCCCGGCTTGAAGTGGCAGCGCTGGGGACTGCTCAGAGACTCATCAGAGCCGCGGGCTGGAGCTGTGCAAAAAGTCTGCTTGGGCTGGGGGGGGGGGAAAGGGAGGGAAGCCTGGGACAGCCCGTCCTCGCCATCGCCACCCCTTCGCCCCTGGTAGCGGCGGCTGTTGTCCTGCTTCTTCCAGCCGGGATATATTCTGCCAGGCCCTTGGCAGCATCCCGGTACGAGGCGCGAAGACGGGCGGTCCCATGCTTCCCTCCCTCCCACCCCCGCCCGAGCAGGCTTCTTGCACAGCTCCAGCCCGCGGCTCCAATGAAAATCCACAGTCCGAAGTGCTGCCACTTCCAGGCGGGATATATTATGCCTCGCCCATGCCTTCGCCGCCGTTGCACCCAGATGGAAAGGGAGCCTTCGCGCCCCCCTTTACGGAGCCTCGTGCCCCCCCAGGGGGGCGCGCCCCACTATTTGAGAACCGCTGACATAAGGTAAAATTGTGTAAAGCCTCTTAATATAAATTCCTCTAAAAAGAGATCCAACTTAAAAGTAAGGAGAAATTTTCTGGCAGGGAGAACAATCAATGGCATGGTTTGCCTCCTGCAGTTGTAGATGCTCCATCCCTGAAGGTTTTGAAAAATATACTTTGACCAGGATGATATACAGTCTCCTGCCTTGAGCAAGAGATTGTACTAGCAGACCTCTGAGATGCCTTCCAGCCAAATTGATCTGTGTTCTTTGCAGGTTTCATTTCAAATACTCCTGTTTGAAGACTGCAAAGTCTACCTGTCCAGGCGGAGCTCCCTAAAAATGTGAACCTACCATGACTTGCTTATTAATATAGACCATGCTCATTTCCCATCAGTTATACACTGGGAGTTAAATACATATAGTAAATATTTTATGAGTGAGCTTGCATGAATATTTATTGGCTTGCTAGGTCAAACTACAGCAACCTTCTCAAACTTGATGTCCTTGAAATGTGTTGAGCTGTAATTCCTATAATCCCCAATTAACAAAAGCAGCAATACCCAGCTAGATAGCTCCAGGTAGTTGATTTTGGCTGATCTCAAAAGGCTATGGTAAGACTTGCTCATTTAGCATTTCAGCGGGAAACTAACAGCAAATTCCCAGCTGTAGGCTGAACTAGTGGGGGGAGGAAACATTCAGGGGGGGAACAGCAATAAGCCACTTCCATTCTATTGCAAAGACAATGGTACAACTATACATGGACATGTCAACAGAAATCAAGACTCAAAGAACCATCTAGAGCCAGGGGTTTCAAACTAGTGGCCCATGGCCAGGATACATCATGTGCAGGCCACACCCACCCTGGCTCTGCAAAAGCAAAAAACATTGTGATACGTCACATGACATCACGTGACACGATCAAGTTTGATACCCGTAATCTAGATATTATAGGAAGTTCATACTAGACATGAAAACAATAATATTGGGTTATTTCCTTTTGGGTATGATGCCAAGGAATAAGAATTGGTATCCAAGAGCTTCAACATGGAGACCACAAAATCAGGGCAGCACCTCTGAGTGCTGCTAGACGCTAAGGATGGGAGACTGACTGAAAGAACAGCAGGAGAAATTACTGCTTATATACTCTTACTCTCTATTGGAATCATTATTGGAGGACTAGACTAAATGGTCTAATCCATCATGGACTTTCTTAAAGTGCTATATTCTTAATACTGGCACTGTATATAAGGATTTGAGATATGCTTTATGAGTCAGTCTTTGCTTTTGGGGGGGAGGAGTCCCAAATGTTAAGTATTTAAATTGCAGATTTCTCTTTGTTCATATAGAGACAGAATCAAGCAACAAAACGTTCAACAATTATTATTTTTTTCTGCCCTAGGAACCACAGTTCCAGGTTTCCCACTCTTTCTGATATATAACCAGAGCTGCTAATTCATGTTGCTGCAGGCTTGTCCAAATGTCTACATGAAAGAAGAATATTCAGGTTTCGACCACATTCCCAGAAACATTTTCATTTACAAACCTGGAATTCAACTGAGGTTAACTCCCTGTAAGAGTTTCACGACTTGGCAAATATCTATTTCTTAAATTATTTTTTTTCAAATCATGCATGCCATTTCAACTTCTCACTTTAGAGGAATAAATAGATATGCTCTTTATTTTAATAAAGGCAAGTCAGAACTGTTACAATAATTAGCATCTTGCAACTTGCTTTGATATAATGCAGTGATTTCTAACTTGGCATGTTCCAGGTATATTGGACTAAACATCTGAATAATTGTGCTTACTGGCTGTGCTTACTGGGATTTATTTATTTATTTATGCTATTCAATTACCACAGAGACTGTGCAACCTAATCTACCAACATAGAGTACAGTTTTTTTTTAAAAAAATGACAAAGCCAAATCAATACAATATTACATAACTGATATACTATATAAGCAGGTGTAGGTTCTTGCTGCTTCTGTCAAAGTGATAAAACTCTACCACTTTTGTATAAGCATATGACATCATGACACACATACAAAACAGGTGGAACTTGCACTGAGTTGGCATAACATAACACAGCTGTCATCATTCTGCCCAAACTACATCCCTTGCCAACACCTGTGGAGGTTCAGTTCATCTGTTAAGTCATACGTTCATTTATGCCTTAGAAATGGGCCATATGCTATGCTAGCTTAGATATTAAAAAGCATGCAGCTCAGGCTGTGACCCTGGACTGGCGACAGATAACAGAAACCAGACAGCTGTCCTTCCTTCAGAGTGTGAATGGAATGGTGTGAAAGGATGCGGATGCAATAAACACTACTGTTTATTGAACGTGTTGATAATATCTAATAGAATGGAATCCTGGTAGAGTAAAAAGCCATTGGGAGGTCAATTCTAATAGTTTATCTACACTTCTGCTGTTTAGGGTCACATTGTAAATCACAGAGAGATTTACAAGGTTTTATTTATCTTGTTTATAAATCGTAACAAAGCACTCATGTATAATTTGTACCCTTGTTTCCGCTGAGGAGGGGAGTTCCTGACACTTCCTTGGCACTTCGGTAGTACAGTTGTTTCTCAGCTTCAGCAACTTTTAGCTGTGTGGGCAACTCACAGAATTCTGAAAAACACTGTTCCAGTGCATTCCAATATACAAGTGAAACTCAAAAAAATTAGAATATCGCACAAAATTCATTTATTTCAGTACTGCAACTTAAAAGGTGAAACTAATATATGAGATAGACTCATACATAGAAAGCAAGATAGTTCAAGCTGTGATTTGTCATAATTGTGATGATTATGGCTTCCAGCTCAAATCTACCATCTCAGAAAATTAGAATACTACATGCAATCAATAAAACAAAGATTGTACGTAGAACAATATCGGACCTCTGAAAAGTATAAGCATGCATATGTACCCAGTACTTGGTTTGGGCCCCTTTTGCAGGAATCACTGCCTGAATGCAGTGTGGTATGGAAGCTATCAGCCTGTGGCACTGCTGAGGTGTTATGGAAGACCAGGGTGCTTCAATAGCAGCCTTCAGCTCTTCTGCATTGTTCGGTCTCATGTCTCCCATCTTTCTCTAGGCAATGCCCCATAGATTCTCTATGGGGTTCAGGTCAGGTGAGTTTGCTGGCCAATCAAGCACAGTAATTCCACGGTCATTGAACCAGGTTTTGGTGTTTTTGGCAGTGTGATCAGGTGCCAAGTCCTGCTGGAAAATGAAGTCAGCATCCCCATAAAGCTCGTCTGTGGAAGGAAGCATGAAGTGCTTCAAAATCTCCTGGTATACGGCTGTGTTGACCCTGAACTTAATGAAGCACAGTGGACCAACACCAGCAGATGACATGGCTCCCCAAATCAACACAGACTGTGGAAACTTCACACTGGACTTCAAGCATCTTGCAGTGTGTGCCTCTCCATTCTTCCTCCAACCTCTGGGTCCTTGGTTTCCAAATGAGATGCAAAAGTTGCTGTCATCAGAAAAGAGGACTTTGGACCACTGAGCAACAGACCAGGTCTGTTTTTCTTTAGCCCAGGTAAGACGCTTCTGACGTTGTTTGTTGTTCAGGAGCGGCTTGACAAGAGGAATTCGACATTTGAAGCCCATGTCCAGCATCCGTCTGTGTGTGGTGGCTCTTGATGCACTGACTCCAGCCTCAGTCCACTCCTTGTGAAAGTCCCCAACACTTTTGAATGGCCTTTTCCTGACAATCCTCTCCAGGATGCGGTCATCCCTGCTGCTTGTGCACCTTTTTCTTCCACACTTTTCCCTTCCACATAACTTTCTATTAATGTGCTTTGATACAGCACTTTGGGAACATCCAACGTTTTTTGCAATTACCTTTTGAGACTTTCTCTCCTTGTGGAGGGTGTCAATGATGGTTTTCTGCACAACTGTCAGGTCAGCAGACTTTCCCATGATTGTGATTCCTACTGAACCTGACTGAGAGACCGTTTAAAGGCTCAGGAACCCTTTGCAGGTGTTATGGCTTAATTAGCTGATTAGAGTGGGACACTTTGAGCCTAGAATATTGCACCTTTTCACAATATTCTAATTTTCTGAGATTGTGGATCTGGGGTTTTCATGAGCTGTAAGCCATAATCATCACACTTATGACAAATCACGGCTTGAACTATATTGTTTTGCATGTAATGAGTCTATCTCATATATTAGTTTTACCTTTTAAGTTGCATTATTGAAATAAATGAGCTTTTGCACGATATTCTAATTTTTCAAGTTTCACCTGTAGTATACTTTGCTGCATCTATCCCCAATTGCTTTCAAAAAATATTTAAGTGAGGATTTTCTCACCACATAGCATTGACTTAATGTACCACAAGCTAGGAGCAGACTAGTCTTCAATGTCTGATAAATGCTCTCTCAAAGAGCTATGTTTTGCCATTCTGTGAAAGCTTGTCAGGAAGAAAATGATCCAGATGTTCAGAGGTGGGCAGAGGGGAGGGCATTACTGAGAAATCTTAACAACAGGGTCTCTACAGGTGCATTGAATGTGAGAGCCTCAGCAAGCCCTTCTGTCTCTGATCGCTCAGGATGGGTAGATTTGATTTGGAATGGGCAGACTCAAAAGCATCCAGGTTCTGACAACCAATATTCTGAATTGCACACAGAAGCTAAACTGGTAGCCACTACATCTACTCCTACTGGAGTAGAAGTGATACACGGGTTAACTGTGGTGCATCCATAATTACTTGGGCTGCCGTACTGTGAACCAGCTGAAACTTATGAATAGTGAATTACAGTAGTGCAATGGTGAGTTGAGAAAGACACTTTCAATGCTTCCTGATCCAAAAAAAGGACGCAACTGGTGTAAATATGAGGATTGAAAAAAGCTCAGAAACTGATTATGAACTTTTATACCAATGTATTAATCTAATGACTTCTTAACATAGCCAATTCCCATTCATTTCATTTACCAATGCAAATATTTTTAGCCTTTTGGCCTAATTAACCAAACTGAATGAAAAGACACAAAAAAAAACTTGCTCATTTAATAAAGCTAATGATAATGATTGCTTAAAATAGAAAACTGTTCTCAAAGTAGAGTTCTCCAAGCACTTCCTCTATCTACTGTCAAAGGCGAGTGCATTCCTTCCTATGTGTGAGGAGTTAATTTTGCTGTAGCTAACAGGAACACATCACCTGAATGAATAGATTGGGAAAGAAATTGTTCCCTATGCAGTTCTTGCAGTTCAGTTCTCCGGCAATTACTCTGGGTGGAAGAGATTAAATAAATGAATAAAATACTCTTTCTATACTCATTTCAAAAAGCCTATCTTTCCAAGATACAAGTATTAGCAACCTCCTGTTCACATCCTCGTGCGTGCTCAGACAGGATAACAGACAACTGACTGAGAGAGGACAGGGACGTGTTAATTTTTCAACGTAAACCATGCTAATTAACCATATTGATTATTCCGGAACAGTATGATTGTTCAGAAACAATCAAATCTCCACTGCTTGATCCACAAATCAGTTATCTACAGGAGTCAGTGCTTTCGTCAATATGACAAAAGGAGCACAGCACCACTGTGTTACAGGCTCTGCCATCCTTTTGTAACTTATGTTAATGATGGGGCAGGGCTTCTGTTATAAAGTACGACACTATTCTCATCAACCGTGCACCATCACCTCTGTATCCATGCCATTACCACTATTTCACAGTGGATCAAGAAACCAATAAAATGATATTTATTAGATTGGTGGGGGGGGGGGGGAATCCATTATTCCCAAAAGGTTGTTAAATCCAAATTTATATTATTGTAAATGATTTATGTCATGCTATACTTTAAGGGGAAAAAAGAAGGTATTTAAAAAGTTAAGAAACAACAAATTATTAAAGAAAGAAAAAGTATTAAAGTCAAATTAGATATAGTACTTAGAGATGCAGAAGAGCCGTGGTGGCGCAGTGGTTAGAATGCAGTACTGCAGGGCTAACTTACTGCTCACTCCAAGAGTTTGATCCTGACTGGCTCAAGGTTGACTCAGCCTTCCATCCTTCCGAAGTCGGTAAAATAAGAACCCAGGTTGTTGGGGGCAATATGCTGACTCTGCAAACCACTTAGAGAGGGCTGGAAAGCACTGTGAAGCGATATATAAGCCTAAGTGCTATTGCATGAATATATATACCTACAGATGACTCTTCTAATGCATATATTGATGAAGATTCTCACTTATCTAGATAGAGTTCTAGAAACTACTTGGACAAGCAGTGATGTTTCAAACAAGGAGAGGGGAGGAGAGGGGAGGAGAGGGGAGAGGAAGGGAGGGGATGGGGGGGGAGGGAAAGTTCAATTACTATTACTCAAGTTCCAGACTTCTAGTGTAATATATATATCACCTCAAACCCAAGAGCAAAACTAAAGCCTGAAACAAATGCATTTTGGATACTAAATGTTACCAACACTGGGTTAAATAAACAACCTGCTTTGATATTCCAAATCAACACAGATGAATGTTAGCTGATACATAGTCTTTAACTGTAATATTTAAACCTCACAGGAAATATCATTTGCACAGCAGAAAGTGTATTTGTGGACAAAGCATTCTATCATAAGAGAGGCTTCAAGTCGTAAGTGTTAGCTGCCATATGACTAAAGGAACAATGAAATATGTGTGTGCTCTCAGCAACTTGTGATACAGAATTCTGTCTAGCAGAGAAAATCCTTTATTTTGCTGAAACCAGAACACAATTCTGAATTTTGCCAGTGATAATGGAAGGTACTATGTTTACTGGAAATCTTTGTATTTTGAATGCATCATCTGATAGCAAAGTGGTTTACAAAAAAAACACCCTCCTGTAATATAAAAATGCAACAATAAAAGAACAGAAGCAATATAAAATTGGCACACATCCATCCCTTTCAAATCACAAAGAAAAATTAACAAAGAAACAAGGCTTGTGAGCCATTATAAAAAGCAGACATCATGAAGCAGACAGTATCTCCTCTCCATATGATAATCTCTCCACTGACCACTATCAGCAAAAATTCTACTTAATAACTATCATTAGATTTCTTTTTTGTTAAGTCAATTGAAATTTAATTAAAACTATTTCAGGAAGAAGTAGGGTTTGCCTAATCCTATCCTACATCATTAATTCCGGTCAACCTGCATGCAAGTAGCTATCATTTATACCGTTTTTCAAAATCTGTAACAAAAAATTAATCAGTGATTTTTTTAAAAAATGGGCATATGAACTAATGAGCAGCTTCCAAAGCAATTATCTTAACTGCTAAGTCTAGCATTCTGTTAATTATCAGACATTTATGGTGGAATGTGATAGAAACCCAGTCAAAGGTTTATGCAAACATACATTCTTTGAATGAGGAAGAAGAAAGACAATTTTTCTCTGCCAATATCCTAATTATATTACAGACTAGTAAGAATATCAGTGATAATGAAGTTAGTCTACTTTTATTCTTTTCAGCATGTCAATCTTTTTTTAATTAAATTTCAAGGAATATTGTCTACAAAAATTTTTTTTTGATAATGTTTCCTTCAAGGGTCTTCAAAATCATGTTGGTTGCAGATTAGATTGGGACATATTAGAAGTATATTTTATATACAAATATCTTATTTTATATTCCCTTTACCATAAAATTCTTCATTGGTATTAAGAATGGATGACAGACAAAACAATTAAGTTAAGACAAAAGCAGTGAACACATAAATGAATGATTTTTCCTGAGTTGAAAAGTCCTAATAAATTAAACCTCACGTTTAAAACCCATGGCAAACAACCACCAAGCATTTGGCTCTGGGAGGGCATGTGAGTATAGTATTGTGGTAACAACACCATTAAACAAAGAACCACCAAGACCATTCCCACCAACAATGACAGGACAAGCCATTAGTATATAAAATGAAAGCTAACCCCATTCCCTTGTGACACGTATGATGTTACTAGCTTGGAAATGAAACATCTGCCCAAAATAACCAAGCTCAGGGACACCAAGGACCCCACAGTATTGTGGCAACAGTATTGAACTTGAATTAGAGAGCAAAACAAAGATAAAGCTTTCTCCTGTGAAGTCGGATCGGACTCGGGAGTGGGGAGGTCATGTCCACTTCTTAGCTGAGGGAATTAGCATTGTCCAAAGATACTTCCATGGTCATGTGGCCAGCATGACTATATGCCAAGGCATATGGAACACTGTTACCTTCCCACCAAAGTAATACCTATTTATCTACTTGCATTTGCATGCTTTCAAAGAGCATGTGGTTCTTAGGTCTAGAACTGCCAACTTCCCAATTGACAAGCCCAACATCTTATCAAAACCCTTCTCAGTCACAGAACTCACTGCTTGTTGTGAGTTATGAGCTAACTCTATTTTATCATTGTAGCCCATGTGATAGGTATGTGTGGATAAAAAGTTAACCCACAATAGGGTAGAAAAAGTGAGTAAATAAATAATCATGACTACCAGGATGGAGAAGACCCATTCCTGATGACTTCCACTACAGAAGACTTTAGAAGGTTTCTTAGGCCTTTTCTGTTTCTTTCTTTATATCAAAAGTGATGTTTCTCAATGCCTCGATTGTTAAGGGAGCAATTGTTGCATGGTACAGAATGAATGAATAAAGAGCCCAGGCAGCCAGTGCTATAGTAGTGCAATGGACAGGAGGTATTGGCAGTGGAGAGGGGCATGAAATGTAATATTAATTCCAAAATAAAGATTTACCAATATTTTTATGATTTGGAATGATTTATGATTCTGGTCCTATGAGAATCATGGAAAAGCCACGGTTACAGATTTCTTTAGCTGAAAGAACTGTTCATATATCAGGAACTGTTCAAGATATTAAGCACAAAAATCTTTAAAAGCTCCAGGGAGAAGATTTAGAACCTGAACTCAATGAATCTCATCAGAAATCTCTGGGGCGTAGCATTTCCTTTAAATTTATTTCAACAAGTCATCAAGAACTGATGAAGATAATCCATCGTTGGTACTACGTTGTATATTATTTCTATACCATGTTAGTATGGTTTTAAGCAAACTATTACTATTATCATATTCAGTGGCAATACTCAATCATTCTTTATGGTCCAATTGATAAATGTACATGCTACCAGCACTCTAGATCACATAATAGGCTTGCACACTGAATAATATTTGTGGTTACTTGTGCTATTTTGCAGGATGTTTACATGGATGCGACAGTAGTGGGTTCCAGATCCCGTCACAACCCGTACGCTGCGATGAGGTCAGGTGTCCTCAGCGGGCATGCACGCTGCTCACGCATGTGCACGCCACTGCCCAACAACACTCAGCTGCTCGGCGGAAGTCGCACAAGTGCTGCACGCACGTGTGTAATTGGCCTGTTTGCCTCAAAAAGCAATAAGGAACGCAGGCGGGTGGGTGGGCCAAATGGCCCACCATTCCGGTACAGTAGCGGCTGATCCCAGCTATCACCAGTACACCCGTACTGGGTTGTACTGCCCAGAACCCACCACTGGGATGCAACATCACAAATCAATTCAGTTTCTTGTTAACCGCAAAACTTTTATTTTGAATCCAAGTTTTATTGCAAAACTTGGAAAAAATCAAGTATGTCTTTTATTGGATCAGTTGTATTCAAAATTGGGGAAATTGCTTTAGTTGAAAGAGGAACACAGAAGTGGGTGACTTTCTTAGCAATCAGAGTCACAATTCAATCCCCTAACTACCTGGATCAGCAAGGAGGAGGCCCATATGCTTTGGGTTTATATTGTAGTGTTTTTGGCATTAAGAACTAGAAGCTTCTATTTTTTTTATAAAAAGGTTAAATCTCCAATCAAAATTGGCCTGAAATTTTACCATCAAAATTCAATAATAAAATCTTCCAATTTCAGGACCACAATTTCAAGAAAGGTAGGTGATAGAATGGATGTTTTAATGACAGAAATGGAAGTAGTTTTACTTCCAGAATTCTTATTTCCACTTATATCATTATTCCATGCTACTATTAGTTATTTTGAACTGAATTTCAGGGGTACAATTTTAATGTAGAAGTCTGCATTAGAGACCAGTTACATGCAATCTGTGGCTGCCTATCCCTGAATGAACACAACAAAAAAACTCTAAAACTGAAGTATTTATTCAGATTGATTTTAAGTAATAGGAACTACATGATTTGTCCATCATCTGAGAAAATGGACTAAAAAACAGTGAATATGAATGTTAAAATATCTTTAAGATCTCAATTCCATATATAATCACAGACAAACATTCACAGACAACCAAGGGTTTTATTTCATCAGTGTCTGTTTTACTTTATAGCTGTATTGGGCTTCATGTATGCTTCTTGAGCAAAAAAGGTGAATTAAAATAATATATCATTTGAATCTATTTTATTTTAAATCAGTGGTTCCCAACGTGGGGCCCATGCCCCACAGGGGGGCAATTTGCTTTTTAATGGGGGCAATTTGAACCTTGTTTAAACCACGTTAATAGCTTTTTAGGCTTCCTCCGGGTGAGTAGAGTTCACTTTTTGAGTAAAGTAAGAATTATATGTTACTTTATAACATATAATGGGGGGGGGGGAAATCAGGATTTTATAGATGCTTAGGTGGGGCATGGCCAAAAAAAGGTTAGGAACCACTCTTTTAAATGGACTTCAGCTCCCAGATTTCCAACTCCAGAATCTCTGCTGAGAATTCTGGGAGACAGAGTAAAGAAGGTTATTGCTGGAAGTTTGGTCTAAATCCTGCTCCTCTTTTCTACAACAAAGGAAACTGCATTTTTCTCCACCCAATATGTTTGTTTTTGTCTCTTAGAACTGATACTTGCATTTTTAAAACACATGGTGGAGTTGTAGTTTTTTAACATATAGTGGAGTACAAATATGTTGAATGTATTTGCCTTATATAATCTTACAAATTCAGCATTGTACTAAAAATCAAACCAAAGAAATTGTTAATGGAAACCGGATATTTCAGCTTGACAAAGGACTTTCTAAACAATTCTTTCATTAAAAAAAATACAAACCAAACAATATTATTTATCAGTCTTCATGATTAAGGTTTATTAAGGTTTAAGGTTTATTGAATTTATAGACCGCCCCCTCTCCCCGTAGGGACTCGAGGCGGTGTACAGACAGTTCATGTTCAAGACAACAAAACATAACATAGGACATCTATGTCCTATTTCATTATTGCTATTTATGGAATAAGGTAGATATTTATGTAATTATTCTGATTTCTTTTTTTATATTGCAAAATTAAAAGCCGCCCAGTATTTTTTGTACTTGAGTGGCTACAATACATTTTATGGTTCTTCACACAGTCAGACAGATGTTTAGACAGGATTTGGTAGTTTTATCACCTATCGAAATATTCCCAAAGACTTGTGGTAGACAGATATTTTTTGATGGCATTAAAAAATATTATCACACGTTGTAAGCTGTTCCAAGTAATTTTGGTGACTTTGTCAATGCCAATGATGTTAATAATAGATACAAATTCCTTTGATTTGTATATTTATATCTTAAAGGGGCAAGCAGAGCTGGAGATACATGCCATTGGCTATTAATCAAACAATCAGTATCATATTTTTCCCCATCGCCAGTAAGGACAATGTAAGTTATTACCTAGACAGCAAACTGATGAGACTGAGGAAGGCTATCACTATCTTTGCTAGATGTTATATTGCCACTGCTGTGTTATAATCTACTGAGGAAGGTCCAAGAGTAATGAAGCTATATAAATCAATATAATGCCAAAAAATGTTACTCTTTGTAGAATGTTGATCAGTGTTTCAAAAGGGCTTTAAAGGCTCAGTGATAAGACTCTCTATTCTGCATCCAAAACACCAGATTTAATTTGGCTGTACAGGTAAGAATGGCAGAGCCTCTAACTAGTATTCTTGAAGAAATGGTCCTATAAGTGTATATATGACTGAGAATCTCCATAGACATTTACACATATTCCTCTAATCAAGCTATTTAATCCAGACTTCACCAATGTGATGACCTCCAAATACACTGGATAGTAACTGCAACAGCATCCCAGTCACGCATAGTCCCTCACTGCCCATACTACTGGAAAATTATATAGATTGCATAATGGGAAACAATGGCATAATCTGAAAAGGGGACTTCAAAAGCAGCTAGCATTTTGCTCTAAATGAAGGGAATCATCATGGTTCTTGTTTATTGCTTTTGAAAATATTTGTCCCACTTGGCTACAGGGTCTCCACTACCTGGATCAAATGGTAAAATTATCCATGCATGATACAACAAGAGATTTGTTCTTCCACAGGTTTGCCACAGAGCTTGAAAACGATTTGGAGCTGAGAGATAGTAATAGTCGAAGGTCACCCAATTGGCTTCTGTGTCTAACTGAAAATTAGAAGTTCAATTTCCTTACCCTTAAATCAGTGCCTTAACCCCTACATCAATCTGGCTCTGGAGTCCATAGTTCAATAAAGAGTGAACAAGGAAACACATTCTGAAAGCCTATTGCCTATTTGCCCAAGCAATCTCAAAGCATGCATAATTGGATATATATCATTATGAAAAATACAGATCCACTGCAATGCTTGCCCCATATTAAGAGAGTCCTTACTAGATGGATGAAAAGGATGTGATAAATCTCAGGAACAGACATTCATCTAGGGTCCAAAGATAAATATAAAGCTCAGAAGGATATAATTTTAAGATAATAAAATATGTCAGGTATAAAATATACATATATACAAATTAAAGAAGTATATCATTAAGACACGTTTTAGACACAATTTTCTTTGTTTCTGTAGACGTTATTTTTATCCTCGTGGCTCTCTGATTTCTGCAGAAAATTAGATTGCTGGATATTCATTCTGTTGCAACTTAAAAGATAATCAATGTCACTTAACAATGCTAATTTGATTCTGCTGCTTTCAGAACTAAGCAAGATTTTTAAATAGTCTTGCCATTTCCAAGATAGCAAAAGTATATATATTGGCAATTTCACTAAAATGAAGTCGAATATAATCTTCTGGCAGTCAAGATGGAAAATAGTGTATGCCCAAATAGCAACAGGAGTTAAAGTAACAGGAGTTGTTTCCTTGAGACAAGATCTAATGGCTCCATTTAACTTCAGAAGAGAGATTTAAAGAAACCTTGAGAATTGCCAATTTCCATCTTGAATGGGCTCTTTAACATCTGTACACCATCAGAGAAGGCTGCAAGAAACTGTCACCTCTTGAACTTCTCTCTGACATGCAGCTGATTAAAGGTAATTTAGACTCCTCTGGATAATTATCTGACAGCACTTTTGAGGCAAAGAAACAAAGTTGGAGAAGCTTCTAACAGTTGAGCATTAATCAATCTAAATAAAACTATCCACTTGGTGTAACACTTAAGACTACAATGCCTGAACTAAGGACTTATTTTTTTTTAACCAAATAACTCCTTGGTGACTGGTTAATAAGATTCTAGGAATTACTTGGGCTGACATTCACTTTCCCTGCAAACACCATCTCAAGACAGGGAGGATGTGGGTGAAGTTCGGTAGATCCAGTTGACAAATCAAAATCTAGTGAGTGTACTGGCAAGTTTTAAAATCTGATCCAGTGCCAAAAAGAAAAAAAATAACAGAAAAGAAACCCATGTAATTTGGCAATATGCACTGATATGCACACTCCAGCATTACCTTTGTATTTCTCCAGCCATGCAATGTGCACATAATTGCCTGTTTGCAAATGGAGGCAGAAAGAGGAAGCTCACTATATAAAGCCACAATTAGCATTTGCTGCTAAGGTTTGTGAAAACATAGCATTGCTTTTGTACTAAACAACTTGATCCTTGACCTTTGGGGGTAAAGTGGGGGATAAGGAAATAGATCAAATTATCTAAGTCAAGTGGAAACTTGGCAAAATAGAGGGCTAATATGTTTTGTTAACAAATCTCAGTGAAGCATTTGCCATTAAAACAAATATTAATAAATTAAGTTCTAAACTTGTAAAATATATGTGCCAAACTAAACTTCCTTAATTCCCGTGTCATTATTGTCATCAAATCAATTCTTCCAATGCTTAAAAGACTGAGCTTTGGCATTAGCCTAGGTCTTAAGTATTTAATCCAATGACAACCAGTTAAAAAGCAATAATCAAGATAGGACACTATGATGTACAAAGCAACCAAGGTTGAGATGAAAAATAAATCTGCCCCAATTTTTTTGAGATCAAGATGGCAAAATAAAGTTGGAGGCAGCATTTATAAGTGGAATTTCATGACTTCTCTTAGCACTCATTATCATCTGCAAAGTACCATATAGAATATATTTTATTTTATTTAGACAGCATCTAATTCCAGAACAACTCTGGACAGAGACAGACAGACAGACACGCTCCTTATAACAACTAACAAGTATTTCACAAATATTGTGCCAGGAATTTAAAGACAATGAGTACAAAACAAACCACGTGATCTATTGTTTTGATCAGGAAGAACTTCCTGTCTGCCCCTTTTCCTATGTGAGCAACCTTCCTGACACAACCAATGTCCTGTCAGACCTCTGTAGCTGGTCCCAGCTTCCTTCTGCAACGACCTGCCCAGCATGGCTGACTTCCTGTCTGCCTTTTGCAGCCAGCCCTCTCTTCCTATCACAATGCATTAAATACCAAGCAAACGACGAGTACCAGGATGTTGTGTCAAAATATCAAATTCGACAAGTTTTGAAGTAGTTGAGTACCTAAGTACCACTTTATTTAGGCATTGCATTAGAAAAGACATAATGATATAGCAAGGATTTCTTGATTAAAAACAATATATTATGTATTGGCGTATAAGAGCGTGTGTGTATTATAAATTATCTAAATATGCAGACAAAAGAAACTTAGGATAACAATTAAACAGAAAGGGCAAAAGATTTAAGAAAATTACAGAAATCAAGGGAAACAGATGCAAAGATGGATATGATAAAAGACAAAGATCTAGTGGAGGAAGTAGATATGCATCAGGGCAAAAGGGCATGAATATACAGAAAACTGTACAAAAAAGATTCAAAAATCAATATGTATGTGTTGCTAAATCAGAACCAGACATTCTAGAAAGTTGGTTAAATGCGACAGAACTTCAAAAGTACCAGATGATGCTGTTAGTGTTACTTGTAGTTTTTAAGCAGGAAAACAAAACAGTGCCCAAGGGGTTGAAAAGATCAGTTTATAGTCCAGTAACAAAAAGTGCAATTTTAAAGAGTGTTTACTGAATAACTGCACTTAATTCATATCTTGTAAAATAATATTAAATACATAATTTATTTCAAACAGACCATTGTAAGATAACACAGAACCATAAAATGTACAACTTTCCTGGCAATCAATTCCTAGCATGTATACAGTGTAAAATGTCATTAACTTTGTTAGGGGTATCTCCGTTGGGAGACAGAAAATAGTGCAGCAGAATGTACAGCTAGAGAGAAAGAACGTTGCTAGTAGAAAAACACACGAATAGAGTTTCAGACACTGCTAGTAAAAACAAGTAGCTTTACTACTAATAATTGCTTCACAAGCAGTGATAGTAGATATTAGATAGTAGATATATGTCCAAACACAATTCAAAGAACAAACAATTGCTTACAGTCACAGTTCACGTTCCAGTCATCAAGCGAGCAAGTAGTTATCAAGCATAGGACAAGCAGAGGGAGAGTGTGAGCTCTCCTGACTCCCTCTTATTGTAGAGTTAATTACAGCTGATAAGTACATTCACCCATTTAAAACAACAACGACCATTTGTTATTGTATATAGATATATGTTGCCTATCCAACACTAGGAGTATACTCCCAACAAACTTTATGTGTTGTCATGACATTGTAGACTGAGAAGAATACTATAAACAGACATAGGTTTGAGGTGAACAATCTGGAAACCTTTCAAGTAATTTTGAATGGCTATAGAAGGACAGAGAGTATCCCTTTTAGGGATATCTCTGCCTTCAACACAGAGCCTTCATCAGAGCCTTCCCCAGACTCCAGGACTGGCCCATGTTCCTCCCTAACCTCCTCATGGTCCAAATCTACTGCCAGCTCCGCTGGCCACTAGCGGACCACAACAGATTCAAAATAGCTAAAGGAAGGATATCACACATGCAAGAGTAAAGGTCTTTCTATGTTTGGATGATTCTAATTCCACAAGATATGCTGAACGTGCTATTTCAGAGCTGTCAGTAATAGTGAACGTTCGAGTCCTACTTTCCTGGCACTTTACATCCAATATTTACTCTCCAAAATACAGCTGACCAAATCAAATTCCAAAAATGTAGAGAGTCCTAAAAAATCATCACCAGGTGAAATTCCACTTCTAAAGCAGAATAGAATCAAAGCTCTGAAGAATTTTGCTTAAATTCTTCAAATTGAGGCAGGAGCTATGCTCATAAGTCATGCTGGTTATTAAGCAGGTCACCACATGATCTTACCTGATTTTAAAACCTTTTTTGTGACAGTCATTAAGTGAATTGCCGTAGTTGTTAAACAAACATTGTGGTCATTAAACAAATCCACTATCCACAATGGATCAGGGTCTTTTGTTGAAAACTGGGATGCTGGTTTTTGGCCAAAAAGTGCCATAAATTTGTTTCATGTGAACTACAGTCAGTCAAAAATGAAGTCCATTTGCTGAGCACCCAAAATGTGATCAAATGCCATTGAAACTTTGAATCTGAGTTGTAGCCCTGGGGGGTGTGTGTCATAACTTTGAATGGTTAATAAGCAATTGGTCATAACTTGAGGACTACCTGCATTCTAAGTATCTTAGTTTGCTTTGCTGTGTGATCATTGTATTTAAGAAAGCAATTCCTGGATCATTTCAGGTGATCCTGAAGTAGGTGATGGACGTGTTGTCCGCTGCTCATCTCCCCGGTGGGCTCCGTTCAGGAGCACAGGGGGCCCTGGAAGGGTGTCCTGCCGCAGGATGGCTTGCTGGAATCCCCCAGACTCGGCGGCAGCCGGTGGGGGTGCTTCCAGCCTCGCCCCAGGAGCCGGGGAGCAGAGGGGGGGCATGAAACAGCTGCGGGCTGTCTGCCCTTTCGCCGAATGGGCTCCGGAAGGAAAGAGTTAAGTGAAAGAAGAGCGGCTGAAATGCCGGTGGGGAGAGATCCACCCTAATCTCTTTAATCATCGTTAACAGATAAGCAGTAGACTATTGTAAGTTTTTGTTCAATCCATTTGAAACTGGAAGATTAGAGGGGGGTGTTTCTTTCTCTTTACCCCCCCCCTCGGACAAAGTGGCATTTGAACTATCTCTCTCTATATTGGAATGGAGAGAGAATAAAGGCTGACTTGCCACATGTACTAACAATTTGAGAAAGATTGATATCACAGCTGCAAGAGGTGACTGCTGAGCTGTTTTCTTAAAAGGAAAAAATCTTTATGGAACTCCTTGTTCTTCTCCCTGCGAAAGGAGGAGCCAAGATGGCACCTCTCCATCTTTGTTTTTGTACTTATAAATGAAGCCTGCCTTTTGAAACTACCTTTGGAAAAAAATATCTGGTAATTGTCTTAATACCCCCTCTGAAGGTGCTCTGGACCTCTCCTGTTATGTGGTCTTCCTGATTAATTTTGACTATTTGACTTTTCCTCTTTCTGGTGTACCTCCATGCCTTGGAACTGTGAAGGAGAACTAACTTTTTACTTTTGGATTTGCCTGCCGCCTTGGACCGGCACAGCTGCACGCTCCACTGACGCCATTCTCTTTGTAAAAGACTTATCATCCCTGAAAGCAGATAAATGGGGCCCAAAAAACCTCTAAAGGCAAGTCATTCTCGGCTCCTGCTTCTGCCACCTCCAGTCCAAGCATGCAGCAGACGAAGATTACTTCATTGTTACAACAAGAAGGGACTGGAGAGAGCTCAAAAGAACTATCTGTTAACCAAATGTTTCAGGAAATTATGAGGGGTCAAAATGAGTTTAAAAAGAGGTGACTGATCTTAAAGATGAACTCAGAGCTGTACAACAACATATAACAGAAAACAAACAAAGAATTGGCGTGTTGGAGGAGGGGGCAGCTGGATTGGGGGAGTAGGTTAAGGCAGTCCGGAAGGGAAATTTAGAATTGGAAAATGTTATGGCAAAAATAGAACTTGAAAGAATGTCCTTTTTTTCTCAGATTCCAGAACCTACCAGAGACAGAAAATGAAGATCTTAAGGATATTATGAGTACAATTTTAGCAGAATATATTAAGAGAAATAAAAAAAACAGTTGTGGTGGGATATGGATCTGGTTTACAGGATTAATTCAGCATATGCTAGAACACACAATGTTCCAAGGGAGGTACATGTTAAGTTTCTTAGAAAGGACCATGAGGGATGAGGTGCCCAAATGGAGGACCATTAAAATATAAAGATAAAGAAATTACCATTCTTAAGAAAATTCCGAAAAAAATAAGGGAAAAAAGGAGGAAGTATTCCTCCTTATCAAAGAAATTATACAATAAAGGAGTTTGGTTTAGATGGTTATTGCCAGAGGGAATGTTGATTTTTTGGGAGGGAAATAGAATTAGAATTAATACAGTGGAGGAGGCTGAAGCCTTCATTAAAAAACATAGTTCTCTCCTAGAGGACGAAAATAGGGGAGGTGGTGAAAAAGGTAGCAATGTGTAAGATATGAAGGAGGGGGGCTGTGGCTCCATCTGGGGACAGGGAAGAGGAAGCAATATCAAAAAGGCTCAGGTCACAAAAATACATGTATTTGAAATACTATGATAATTGTTGATATACTAGAAAGTGACAAAGAAAGAGATGATTGAACACATGGTTGATATAATGTAAAACAAGATTCTCTTTATGCTTATCTTTTATACGTTGTTTTTAACATTGTAAAAATTGTGAGATTTGGGGGGATTTCTACCACTAGCACGGGAGCTGCCAAAATTTTCTTTGTACCCTTTTTACCTTTCCCTATAAATGTTTAAAAACCAATAAAATTCTTTTTTTAAAAAAGAAAGCAATTTCTGTTAGAATTTGGTTAGATTTCTGCTATGAATATATACAATCAGGTTTTTTTTAATTACTTCATATTCTATTTTAGTCTCCCAATTCTGGGTTGATAGCAAGGTTTCTTTTTATTCCAGACTGATTCCTGCTGCTATCACCATACATTTTAATAAATTATATATACCTCATATGTGTTCTCTGCAATCATACCTAATACTTTTACCACAATAGCATTTAGATGCAATCCAGCATTTCTGACAAAATGGGGGGACATAGATTGTTAATCTTAAAATTCTAGATTGGTTTTGCTTCAGTGAATCAAAGTCAGTGTAGGGATCAGTTTTGCACCACCGAGAACTGTAATAGCTTTTGTTTTAAATAAATTGAAGGAAACAGGCCATGTAGTCTGCGGATAACATAGAAATAAATTTTTCTCTCAGATGAGGAGAATAAAAACCCAAATTTTGTTAGACAACCTACCATGTAATTTATGCATAAGTTAAATAAAAATGTTAATAAAATATAGATAAACTAAAACGTTCAGAACAGGGGAGGAAGTATGCCAAGGTCATATACTGCCCTCTTTATTTATTTAATTTGTATGCAGAATATACTATGAGAAAAGTAGGCAAAGGCAAAGAAGTTGAAATTGGAATTCCTCCATCCTTGTCCTATTAGACCTCTCGGCAGCTTTCGATACCATCGACCATGGTATCCTATTGCGCCGTCTGGAGGGGTTGGGGATCGGGGGCACCGTATTGCGGTGGTTCCGCTCCTACCTCTCTGGCCGGACGCAATGTGTGTTGACAGGGGAGCAGAGGTCGACCCCGAGGCCCCTCACTTGTGGGGTCCCACAGGGGTCGATCCTCTCGCCTCTCCTGTTCAACACATAATATGAAACCGCTGGGCGAGATCATCCGTGGTTTTGGGGTGAGATATCATCTGTACGCTGATGACACTCAGCTGTATATTTCCACCCCAAACCACCCGAACGAGGCTGTTGAAGTGATGTCCCGTTGTCTGGAAGCTGTGCGGGTCTGGATGGGTGACAATAGGCTCAAGCTCAACCCCTCCAAGACAGAGTGGCTGTGGCTTCCGGCACCCCGGTACAACCAGCACATTCCATCGCTGGCCATCGGGGATGAACAATTAGCCCCGGTGGAACGGGCACGCAATTTGGGTGTCCTCCTTGATGCCCGGCTGGCTATGGAAGATCATGTGGCAGCCGTGGCGAGGGGGACGTTCCACCAGGTTCGCCTGGTGCGCCAATTGCGACCCCTTTTGGACCGGGAGGCCCTGCACACAGTCACTCACGCGCTGGTGACGTCTCGCCTGGACTACTGTAATGCTCTCTACATGGGGCTCCCCTTGAGGTGCACCCGGAGACTGCAGTTGGTCCAGAATGCAGCCGCGCGGGTAATTATGGGGAGATCGAGGTTCTCCCATATAACACCGCTCCTGCGCGAGCTGCACTGGCTTCCTGTGGCCTACCGGGTGCGCTTCAAGGTGTTAGTTACCATCTTCAAAGCGCTCCACGGCATAGGGCCTAGTTACCTGCGGGATCGTGTCCTGCCCCATACATCCCTGCGACCCATTCGCTCACACAGAGAGGGTCTCCTCCGGGTGCCGTCCTCTAGAGATTGTCAGAGGGCGGTGCCCAGGAGTAGGTCCTTCTCTGTGGCGGGCCCTACCCTTTGGAACGACCTCCCCCCAGACATTAGAACAACAACCGATCTCCGCTCCTTCCGCAGTAAACTGAAGACCCACCTGTTTCGGCTAGCCTGCCTGGCATAATTCGACAACTTTTCCACCCCTAGGTCATTTTTAATTGTCAATTTTAGTTTTTAAACTATTAATGTTATTGGGGTTTTAACCTTTTTCAGTATTGTAATTATTTATTTATTTTTTACCTCCTCTGTATGACACTGTGCTGACTGTTGCTTGTGTACGTCGCCCCGAGTCCCTGTGGGGAGAGGGGGCGACTAATAAGTTTAAATAAATAAATAAATAAATAAATAAATAAATAAATAAATAAATAAATAAATTAAAATTACTGGGAGAAACATAAAAACGTCATATGCTGGTGACATCACTATGATTCTGGTAGAGAAAAGTTCACTGAGGATGGGTTCCAACACAAGTCCAAAAACTCGAAAGACTAAACCTCTGGTCCCGATGACTGACCCAGATTGGAACCTGAAATATCACTATAAAAGCTAGAATTGAGGAGCATTTAAAGACTCTTTTGTTAAAAGTGAAAGTGCAAAAGCTTCTCTGCCATCAAGTTTTCTTTTTAAAAAATTACACTAACAGATGTACCAATGCAGTGCAAACAAGTGGAAACGTTTAAGTGATAATTTTAACTTACTAGGGTTAAAAATTCACAGAGATGATGACTACAGCTATGAAATAGTTGAGACACAGCCTATAGTAGATCTGGACAAAATATTAATGTGCAAAAACATCCCCTGACAAAAAGATATGTACTGTCAAGGTCATCACTTTTCCCAGTTGCAACATTTATCTATGAATGTGAATAATCATAAAGGCTGGGCAATGTATGCCTTTGAACTATGTCAGAGAACATTGTTTAAAATACTTTGACCTGCAAGTACTTAACCTTTATTGTCATTTTCCTGTACACACAATGTCACACATTATTGAAATTTTGATGCACCATTCTTGAAAAAAACAATAGTTATCAGCAGCAGCATCCAAAAATGCCAAATTATGCAAAATGACTCTAACACACACACACACACACAAAAAAAAAACAGTCTATTCTGAATGCATAGCAGATACATATAGATATAAAGCATATTGTTTGAAATAACATCCAACTGCTCACAAGAAACTTTAATAATGATGCTAAAGCTTACATGTTTTGATATACAATATAATATCAAAAGGAAGAACATGGTAGTTGTAAACAAATGAAGGCAACTGAATACAAACTCAAGGAGGCTGGCTGACGATACAAACATGAACTTATAAGAAGCAGTTACTGACAAACAGAAAGGACTGAATGAGTAAATGAGAACAATATTATAAATGCCTGCATATTATATTTTACTTGTAGAATATTTAGCAAACATGGATTACATTTATTCAGGTTTGTACACCTTTTCTTGAAGCCTGGAATGTTATGCTCACAGTGTTAAGTACATTTACTAAAAAGAAAGTAGCAAATCTTTTTTTGTTTGTTGTTAATATTTGAATTAGCCTGTAAACAAAGAGACAAGACAAAGGAATTTTGAGTAATCTGCTCAAATTTTTTAGATGGTTTTGCCTGTTACACTGATTTCTAGGTCTTTTCTTTTCTATTATTTTTAATGTTATAAAGCAGCATAGTATCTATACAATTAATTCGGACTATGTGATTTAATATTTGTGCAACACTGAAAGAAAACTATTCATTTTTTTTTTTTTTGCATTGTACTATTTTATCATTATTGTCACTATTATTATTCTAGGAAATTTCATTGAATTTATAATTTCATTGAATTTATCAGGATTTACTTCCAACCAAATTGATTCAATAATTGAATTTGTTAGGCTGCCTAATCATCAAACAACTGAAGTTGCTGTTATTAGGTTAGTGCTTTGCCATTTCTTCCAATCACTTGACATTTTAACTTTCTCTTTTCTAAACAAAAGTTTTTCAAGAAGCGTTTTAGTAATCTTGAGGGTTAAATAATATGCCAGAATTACATTTTATAAAATAATTCTATACTATCTCCATATAATCTCTATTAAATTACTCTCTTATTTTTAAGCTATGACTGCAGTTGTACATAATGGCTGAGATTTGATTATGTTCAAAGATGGCATCCACAAGCATTAAATTGGTCAGTAGCCTTCCAAGTACAGAAAGACTCAAAAAAATATTTTTGACTATTAAGGTGAATGGTATTAAATCATAATGAAAAAAGGGAATGGAATAATTATGCAAAGCATATGATCTAATTGCTGCATGAAAGAAATCACTTATGTGTGTGTCAGTTTATAATTGTCTGTTATTGCTTATGGTTTTATTACTGTCTTTATTATATTACATTTGTGTTTGATTTCATATACTGCCCAAACCTTCTGAAGTGAGACTGCTTACAAACCTAAATAAATCATAGTCAGATCTTCATCTATCCTCGTAACATCCCTTTGAACTGAAAGCAATTCTCAGGTATTCCCAGCTCTCCACCTTCAGCTGCTTGAAGGAAGAGGCTGGATCCAAAAGCTTGCGCAAGCAAAAATGTTAGAAGTGTAATTAATGGAAGATTTCTAAGTAGAAAGAACAAATTATTATTGAACTGACCCATCCAATTCACATTGCCATGCCAGAAAGGATAGTAATCCTAGGTACAAAGCTGCTACATGGTTTTTTCCCTTCACTTTGACCATGTAGTCAAACCAGGGGTGCGCTGCTACAGGTTCGCCCGGGTTTTGGAGAACCCGTAGCTAACATTATGGCTGGTTCGGAAAAACTCCAAATCCCACCCCTGGATGACCCCGCCCACCCCGCCCCACCCCTATCAGGAGTCTCTATGCGGCCCATTTTGGATGTGTGGTAAGTGCAGGGCCCGTGTGGAAGCTCAGGGAGGGGAGAAAACGAGTCTTCTGAAAGGCCTCCAGAGCCCGGGGGAGGCAGTTTTCACGCTCCCAGAGGCTTGAGGAAAGCCGCTGGAGCCTGGGGAAGGCGAAAATGCCCCTCCTCCCATGGTGCAGGAGGTCGACTAGACCATGCCCACCATGGCTACGCCCACCCAGTAACGGGGCAAAGAACCCATTGCTGAAATTTTTGAAGACCACCTCTGAGTCAAACGAAGATTAAGTCATATCAGTGGCACCTGGATAATAGGCGGGAAGGAACGGTCCTTCTTTTTGCTCTATTTCCCCAAAATAAACCTGCCTATCCCTGATGCAAATTATCTCTCTGATATAAGGCATTTGTCCTTATCTTACTATATATCAAAACCATAGACCTAGCCGAGAAAAGGATTCCATTCTTTAGACATTTCCAAGTTCAGCTGATTGGTTCTTATCCAGATATTTGCATGGCAAGTAATAATGGGGGCTCTATCCCTCTAGGACAGATGCGGTGTGTGATCACTCTTCCCCTTTATTCTTCTAATCTCTCCTACCTTCTTACCTTCTGGCTTTTGTTTACTATTATTCAAAAATCCAAAGAATCTTAGTCCTTGAAAAAAGCTTGAAGAAAATAAAGCATTATAATTTTACTCACATTACTGGTACTAAATGCTTCTTTGGACAACATATCGGTATGGCACTTTTAAGATCTTGATATTTTTACACATGTTACAACAAAGTGTGTAAAAATAAAGTTAAATTCTGTTGTATATTAAGGATTTTTTTCATGAACATCTGGGATGAGTGTAAACCGCCTGCTCACTGCTTAAACAAAGAGCTGGCACAAGGAGAAAGGAAACGATCTGCTTTCATTTAGAATATTATTTGTTCCTTGGAGTTGAAGTACTAAATATTGTGCTTTTGTTGACAGGGAACAGTGGGATAGGTCGGTTTTATTTTTAAAAGATCAGAAAGGATTACTCTTGTCCAAAAATACAAAATGTTCCTCTACATTTGGAAGCAGTCTAAAATAAAGTTAGAAATAAACAGAAAAGAACGACACGGGGTCCAATCTTCAATTCAAATGCAAACATTATCCTGTTTGCTCATTTTCTTCCTCCTTCATATAATATTGTGAGCTCGTAAATTCTTGTCTAGAGGGACCTTCAAAAAAAAATCCCCCGAACTGTTGAGGGTACATAGCTTCATGGCAGAATAACGTCATTTTCTATTTCCACATATAATAATATATAAACAAAAACGTGCTAGGTAAATGAGTGGTTTTTAAAAAAAAGAAATCTGCTATAACATTTGCAGATTACCTAAAATCCTTCTGCTGTTCTTTTTATAAAATTAGGCCATGACCCTGATTTCCATTTTGATCCAACTTTAGAAAATAAATGGTAATCTCATGCCATTCCCAATTATAATTAGGACAAAGGACAAGTGAAAATGAATTTTTTGCTTCCACCATTTTTTATTCCACTTAAGACTATCCTGAAAAAAAATAAAATGCTGTGCTGTGCTATTTGTACACCGGGACATACAGGACAGAGTTGGGTTACAAAAGAATGTGGGAGATACACAGATGCAAGTCTTCATTTGCAAATAAGAGAGCCAAAACATCCAATTCAGGGGATATAATTAAACTATTAAATTAACAGACCAGAAACTAAGATAAGCACAGCAAAAAAAAAATTAAATGTCCAATAAAAATATAAAGACAGGAACATAATTGGAATAATCCAACAGAAAGTAAACAAAGTATAAACTAAAAGAAGATTGGACAACACATGGCCCTCCAGATATTGTTGACTCTAGTTTCCATCAGCTGCAGTGAGCATGCCAATAGTAAATAATCAGAGAAAATACAACAGCATCTGAAAGACCACATATTGTTCATTTCAGAACTAAAGAGTGCCCTGTGTGTTGACCACAATGCAAATAAAGCAAAATACTTCAAGGAAAGCAAATTTTGACCTCTTATCCTCAATGAGGTGATTGACATAATGTGTATTCCAAGAAGATAGCTCTCTCTCAGAGATATGATTCTCTGCATTGGTCAATGTTTACTTCTTCCTATAAAGCCACTGATGGACCCAACCTTCCCTTTCTTGGAAACATGATTGGCTTGTAACTTTAGAGAGCCCTGGATGAAACAAATCTTCTGAATCATTTCTAGTTGGGTTTTAAACCAGGACATAGCATGGAGACAGCATTGGCTATGCTTGAGAATGCCTTTTAGCTGTCTAGAAGGGAGTAGCCAGATTTTCCTAGATCTTCTTGATGTCTCTGCAGGTTTCATAATGGGGGGGAAGTAGAGTTTTATGGTTTTATATTTTCATAATTTTTAATGTTGTAAGATGCCCTGAATTTGTGTGTGAATTAGATAAATAAATTTCTGATCATGGGATTAGGAGTGGGAAGCATGGTATTACCTGGTGTTTCTTTTCTCTCAGGTTGGTTCTAGGTTATGGTGGGTCTTGGAGCTCAACACTCTCATTCCTCTCAGTTAATATCTGCATGAAAGCACTGAGTGCAATCCTCTGCTAGCATGTATAGGGCCCAAAACCATAAGTATGCTGATGATACTAGATTTTCCCAACCCTGGGTTGGGCAAGCAATACTGTCAAGACCAAAATGGAGTGATTGGTTCTTCCAGTATGAGGGATCTATTAACTTTATTTCTGGATGTACTGCACTTCTCCAAATGGAACAGGTGTAAACTTTGGGGGTCCCCCTAGAGCAGATACCATATGTAGCTAGGAGATTCTTTGCCTTGATTTATCTGCGCTCTTTTCTGAACTAGGACATCCTTCTTGCAATCCTGAAAATTAAGATACTGGAAAATGGAATAACATGAAGAAAAATAAGTATTTTTTAGTTTATTTAAGTTCAGAACAAGAGTACTGAACTATGAAATAACATGCTTCAATATGAACTTTAGGCATTAACGAATCTCTAATTCTAGAAGAAGTTGGAAGACTTAGAGTATCTAACAGTAAAATACGATGAAGAAGTTGGAGAGGTTTATCAAATGGAAAAAGTGGGGGTTAAAATCCTAAAAATCGAAGAGGAAAATGAATATAAAGAAATTAAAAATGCTGATATTTATGGTGATTGGTTTGTCTCTGAAAATGGAAAGAGTGGAATACTGAAAGAGGAATTAAATGGAGGGGAATTCTACCCCAGATGGCAAGATACAGAAGAAGAAAAAACAAAATAAATTATGGATTTAAAGAGAGAAATTTTATTAGCAATATCATTGATAACACTACCGACAATCAAAGATAAGCTGATTAAGGAAACAGAAGAAGGGCATCGAAATTACATGAGAGATTTTATAAGCAAGGAGTTGCTAAGAGGAGTCCATACAAAGTTGATTAAGGAGATGATTAGAGGACTGACACCACAAATGGCAAAAGATATGAGACTGTTTTGCTACTGGAAAGATACAGGTTGATAGATGGAAGAGTATAATTTAAAACTAGTTAAACTTAGTGAAATTTAGTGACAATAGATATAGTTAAATAAATAATTGATAATGATAATGTATACAATGTGTAGTGTTATGATAAGTAATAATTGGATATGAATATTGAATGAAAGGAAGATTAGAAATCCTTTTGGATTATATATAAAGGTTAATAAAAAAGAACTAAGAGATACAGTTAAGTCTTGATTAGTAGGGGGAAAATGTTATGATGCAGGATATAGTTAAATAAAGGAGGGATAATGATAACAACATATATACAGGTATGGGTACAACATAAGGAAACTGGATGTAAATTGTAAACAATGATTTGGAAAGGAGGATTAGAAAACTTTGTTATTAAATATTATGGATGTTTAGCTAGAATAGGACATAAGGATTCAGTGTTATTGGAGGATTTTAGAAATAGTAAATGAAATGCCAGTATGTGGTTATGTATTAAATCTTGGTATATTTTTAAACAACTATAGTCAAATGAAAATGGAGGTATGATGATGGTAACTTGTATAAATATCTGAGTTAAAATACTTGAGTTAATATGAATTATGTTTGTTGACTGTGGAAGACATGCACAAAAGCCTTTTTGTAACCAACTGATACACTTTCTACAGTATGTAAAGAAGGATATGTTGTGTTTGTTTTGAAAAATAAAAATTAAAAAAAATATATTAAAAAAACACAAATCTCTAATTCTAGATTTTTATTTGGGGGAGGGGGAGATAACTATCCAATGTACCCAAGTCATTTCATGGTTTTAGAATCAGGGAACTGCTTAATTCTATTGACTCAGGTGGATATTTCCTATCAGTGAGGGGTCTTCACACAGATGATCAAAGCAAATCTTTCTGAAGGCCTTTGCACCCAGATTCCCATCCTTTATGTTGACTGAGCGTGTCAAACTTACACGTAGGTGTGAAGACCTACATAATAGATATGTAGGCATATAAGCTTTTCTTATTTCTTAGGAGTTAGCAATACTTTGGAACTTCATAAGTGCTAATTTAAATGTATGTTTTATTTATTGCTGAATTTCTTTTTTAAAAAAACTGTGAATATATGTATATACACACATAGCAATTTTGCATCATTTATTGCTGGTGCTTTACATAAGGGTGCCTTTGGGTATTCTGCTGCAAAATAAATGTCTAACTGCTTCTATCATATTGTTTATTTATCCTATGAACATCCCACCTTAGAAGCACCTGGCATGATAAGGATTAGTTTATTTTATCTGGAAAACAGCTCTCTGGCTAAAGTTAAATGAGAAACAGCAAGCACAACTACACAATACGTTTTCTGGTTGAGATGCAATTTCTTTCTTTTCCCTGTACTATACTAGTTGATAATTATTGGAATTATAGTTGAATGCCTCTGGAAGGCACCAGATTCTTTTATTCGAATGTTTGTGTCCATAACTGGAAAGGAAATCTGTCAACATATCCTCGACTTATGACCATAACTGAGTCTAAATTTTTGGGGCTAAGTGAAATATTTAAGTGAATTTTTGTCCCATTTTACAACCTTTCTTGCCACAATTGTTAAGTGAATCATTGCAGTGAGTAAGTTAGCAAAACAGTTGCCTCCTTTGTGGCTTCCCCTTTGACTTTGCTTGTCAGAACGTTGCAAAAAGGTATCACATGATCACAGGACAGAGCAACTGTCATAAAAATGCCATGTGTCTGAATTTTGATCATGTGACTATAGGGATGCTGCAATGGTATGAAAAATGGCCGTAAGTGCTGTTTTAACTTCAAATGGTCACTAAACGAACTTTTGTAAATCAAGGACTACCTGTAATGGCTTTACTTCCTCCATAGTTATATCCTGCATATTTGGTTGAAATATGTCAGTAATGCTCCTTTTTATATAATATATCCAAGACTATCATACAAATAGAGCTATTATGAAAATCTTCTATGACAAAAGTGCAAATATGTTCACACTCATACATGCACAAACACAGTAGAAACTACAAATATTTTTTGCCTTTTTTCACTTTTGTATTTCTAATTGGCCAATTCATTTACACTGATTTTGAAAATTAACGGTCCACAAGATCAATTTCTTGTATCATAACATAAATGAGTTTTTATTTTTCAGGAATGCAGTGCCTTTGGGTAAAAAAGTAACTCAATTTAGAAGCACACACGTTCCTTTATAAAATAATCATTTCATGTCAATACACAAAAAGATTTACGCTAAATTGAGGAATGTGTATAAGCCAGCTATATATTTAAACAACACAGCCATTTTATAATTCTTCCCCAAAATACTGTGATCTTGTTGTAAAATAAAACCATACATAAACATATAACCTTGAGCCAAGCTGAAAGCTAGACATATGTTAACTTTTCTTGAAGTTACACAGAGGTTTCTTTACATTTTCAAGTAGCCATTGGTTTGTGCCCACTAATTGCATGGAGAAAGTTGGCTGAATGAATTGCCTTCTTAACAAAACACTATTTCTTTTACCAGCCTTGTCAACAGTACTCAGAAGAGATGGTAATTGTGTGGCTGGAGTGTTAGAAATGTTACAGCTGTGCTTTAGCAACTGTGTTAGTCTGTTCGTTAGTTATAACTGGAAGAAAGTTGGCAAAGCAAATGATTATCATTAAGATTTTACAGGTTTTCTAATTTTTTTATAAGAATGGTAAGAGCAACTACTTTACACTAGATTCATCAGTGTCTTGAATCTGGTATTTTCTACTGTAAGAATAACTTTAATGTCCTGTTTTCATTCTGAATTTTTATTTTGAAACTTGAAAGTCAAAGTATATCACTTACATTTGTAATGAATAGGTAGCAATAATTATTCATTTCTTCTATGTAATTTCTTTTCTCATCTACAGGTACAATTTCTTGTTACTCAAATATTTCTAGAAACTTGGAAGAAAAATTCCACAATCTAAACATCAATTTTATCTGTCTAACCTGACAAAGGATAACAATTGCTGTGAACTCCTTGCTGCCCAATTTCTCTTGTTCTAATCTACAACTTTCCAGAGTAAAAGAGATACTGAGGGCCAATTCAAACTTTTGTTTTAGCAATTATTTTAGCAGATCCAACCTCCAACTCCAACATATGGATGTAAATGTAAATATGAACCAGAAGACAGGTAAATCCATTATACATTTCCAGATAGTTCAACAATGGAAACACTAAAGATATAATCACATGCACATGCACATCTCTCCCCCCCCTCTCTCTCCCTCTCTGTGTGTGTGTGTGTGTGTGTGTGTGTGTGTATTTATAAAACAGTTGAACATATGTAAGCAGTCTATGACTATTCATGTACAGTAGAAAGTAATCTGGCCCCGAGGAGAAAGAAAAAAATTCTATTTTTTCTCTTGGATAAAGGAAATGATAGATTCTGATAAATCAACACAAGACTGGATCTTATACTTTGGTCTTTTACTGCAACATCCATTAATTTCAGTATAATGCTTAAACATACAAGATAATCAGACTAATGCACTGTGTCAGGCCTGCAGCCATCTTTTCTTTTGGATCTGAGGCTTGCCACACTTTCTATTATTCTACTATGCATTTTCCAGTGTGGGAAAATGGGAGGGGGGAATTCTACGAAGTTGGATGATATGTAGCCATAATAAAATTCTTTCTAGAAAGTCAAGGTCTCCTTTGTCTCTGCACCTGGCCGGAACTGGATGGGTGGAAGCTGCCAGCATGGCAGTGGGAGATTGGATCACATGATAGACTTGTGGGTGTGGGGGCAAGATCTTTCAACTGGGTGGAGAAAACTGGGAAGCTTTCAGATTCGGGTTTTACCAGATATGCCAACATGGCTCTCTTAATAAATTGGAACTTTGAGCAATACATTGCCTTGGACTCTGATTTAATTTTGGATGCTATTTGGAACCGTGACACACTATACAATAAATGTTGCCCAATTTGTAATAAAAACGTTAGATTTATTTACCTAAAATCATTAATTGGAGCCTTGCAGGTATTCCTCAAAAGGTCACCAACTTCCTGAGGAATACATGTAGTATTGACTCAAGATTTTAGTTATTTGTGCTGATCTGTTCAGTAAAAATCAATAGTATTTTGAATTGTGGGCATTGTTTTGATTATGCTATTGTCAGAAAGTCTCTATGATTCTGGTAAAGAGTGTGAAAGAAAATGATGGGGTTGTTTTGATTTAGTCTAGACATATCTGTAGGATTTTCTAACATGTCAAATCAGGGACAAGAATTACTATTATTTCCATAATTATTTTTCCAAAGAAAAGACTAACTCAGTATACAGGTGGTTATTTTCAACAAAAACCCCTAGTTTGGAGTAGTTAAATTGCCTTCACCTTGGAAACATGTTACACTGTAAATAGCATTAAGGCCATCGACTAGTGACAAAGGATCTCTTGTAAAAATTACTAGAGTGACATGAATATATATACGGTGGCAGTCAACAAATGACAGGACCCTCAATTCAGCAGCCACTCTCTCTTGAATAAAGGACTGGGTTCCAGAGAATGTTGTTTTCATACTCTTGAGCATTTAAAAGCATTTCTTCCCAACTAAATTAGGACAAAAATGATATCTCATGTTATTCCCTACCCAACAAATAATTCTATGTAAATAAAACCATACTGTGTTACCATACCCTTTCATCAAATCTTCAAGCGTGCTTTCTTTATAAGGGTATTTAAGAATTTAAAATAATCCAAAGCAGAACTTGTAGTCTTACCTGGCAAAAAAGGAAGCTGCCACTGAGGTACCTGTGGAGGTATCACTAGCAACACAGGTAGTCTGGGAACTGGGGAAGCTACACAAGGAAGGTTTGTCTGCATTGTGATGGTTCAGCACAGCTTCGGTCAGTCCATCGCGGCCAGACTCGCTGATCAACTGGGAAATCTAAAAACAAAACAAAGTTTATTTCTTTTATTTTGCTTTATCTCAATTTATTGGTATTCCCACTCCAATGGACTCTTAGAATGTATTATAGTCACTACTATGCTATGCAGGATATGTGTGTATTTGGCTAAAAAGAAAACAATACACGTCCTTCAACATCATATCATGATCTTTAATTTACATCTTTTATAATTCCATTGTGAAACTTGGGATTCATAAGCTCCAGCACATGAACTTCTAGCACAGTCTTGCTAGAACTTCACTTCATTTTTGTTGGAAGCTATGAGCTAAACTAACATTCTGACACTGTTACATTTTCATTATGGCATTGGTATTCCTTAGGATTGAAGGAGAAAGTCTAAAGCATTATCTTTGCGCTTCTGGAACAATTTGTGGACTTCGAAGGTATTAGTCAAAGCCTATTTATTAAAAGAAACTTCTACACATATTTATGAATGCTGCCGCATAACTTCACTCAACACAGGTTGAAACTGCAAGCTTGGTGACTACAAAGAATACCAAGCAAATAACTATTCTGAGCTTCAAAATTATGTGATTACAAACAAGGTTAAGATGTTAGAATCTGTTTGTCATACTATGCTCCGACTTATGTAATATTAAATAAAGTAGCAAATGTACAGATCAAAGAGTACAGTCAAAGTAGGAATTTTTATTCTGCTTCTGTGCTGTTCATAACACAAAACCTTCTTTCTTTCTTCCTCTCTTTTCTCCCATTCACTCCTGTTCAAACCAGACTGCAAAGACTAACAATAAGGTCAATCTAAAACACCATTGAAACTAAAATCATAATTTCTAAAATGCACCAAAACATCATTGCAAATTATAATTAAAAGTAAACAACATTCATAGTTACAGCTATAAAATGTCACACTTAAAAATACAGATACTGAGGGTGGAATGCAGTCCTCAGTATTAAAAAAAGGTTTTTAACATCTTTCTACATTTCCTGAGAAAATAAGATATTAAATGACCTTGTTACCATCTGTTACATTTGCATTTCTCTTGCCTCCACATTTTTCTTCATATGAAGCAAGCTGGTCTACATATTTATCTTGACATCATACGTAACCTGTTCTACTGAAATTCAAGGTTATATGAATGATGTCCTGCACATCAAAAAGTACAATTTTCATGGAAGCATTTTATTCCTGATAATTTAATTAGGTATACCATATTCTCCAGTCTAAGATCAAACTTCACTTCTTAGATTATTCCTCTAGGCTCCTTAAGAAAAAAAAATGACTCTCTGCAAGCTTTAATACTGACAGAAGATCACAACTAGCAAAATAATATACAGAGCAGATAAAAACTTGTGATCTATTTGTGAGTAGATTGCTCTTCTCATCACACCATTATTTTGGTAATTTGATCCTAAACATTTAATGGGGAAATCCTCACTTGGACTTTAACTGATTTTCTTTCTAAGTAAACAGCACGCACTAACACCACCGCTATTTAATACCACCTTCTGATTGCTTCATATATTCTTCATTCATTGTGAAATCCAATTGTGTTGCGTTTTACATGAATAATATTTGCATTAAGTTATACAATTGGTGATTCTGAAAGTCAATCAGCAGACACATCTTGCAGCCCATTATAGTGTGGTAAAATCTTCTCCCCCTCCCTCCCCCCTCTCCTTCTCACACATACACACACGTGTCATCAAATACAAAAACAAAATGATTGGGGATTGGGTAATATTCAGCTTGACATAATATAAATTATGCAATCTAATTTTCATGCTAGTCTGTTATAATAAACTATGTAGATGGAAAAATAATCACATTCTCTAAGGAAGAAAAGGTGATTCCTAGAAATAACTGGGGATAGCACTTTCCTAAGATAATTCAGGCTGGGCAGAAGCCACTATTAAATAACAAATCATTATACATAAAGTTCAAGAATTGATATATCTTCTAACTGAACAAAGGAGAGATAAGTGAAGCTTCAAATGAGCCAACACAGCACTACAGCAAACTGCAATATCACAAGACATGACTTCAACGGTCTTTTCTTTTCTTGTGTCCATCCAGCAAGACAGATTTCTTTGCTCATGAGTTGACCTCAGTGAGGTCCTACAGTGTGAAACTATCTGCTCCTAAGATGTGACAAAGTGGGAAATTCTGTAGAATCTACTTCTTACACAATCACAGATCTCTGATCCAGTGAAACACTCCCATTTGACCATGTAGATGTTTGTCTACTGCCCTGGTTCTTGGAAGAAGACTCTTTTGTGTTAATGCCCACATCATTCTCCATGAGTTTTGTCAGTCATGTTTATCATAATTCATATCAGATGTAAGTCTGATATTTTTATAGCTATAAGAAAGTTTTTGTGTGATTCTTAAACATTTCCACACAAAGATGCTGCTATATACAAATTCCAGTGAGAGTGGTCATTCCAGAGGAAATAAATAGTTTATCAATTTTAGTGGATGATTATCACACCTATGATATTTCAGCAGTTGTCTTTCCAATAATGGGTCAATTTTTCTGGAAAAAATCAGTCACACATATTCCCGAATAACAGAAGGCTAAGGAGATCATATGATGATCATTGATTAGGCCTTCAGTGGGAATTTGTAAATTATTGTATACATTTAGTCCTTCCTTACCAATTGCTAATTCAGCAATGGTCTCAAATTTATGATCATGCTGAAAAAGGAGATTAATAAACAATCCTCAAATCTGGGGTCATTGCAACATATCTGCACACACGTGATTGTGATCTGGGTGCTTAGCATACAGCATGTGTTTATAGTAGTCAGAGCAACCCATGGTCATGTGACCACCATTTGCAAGCTTCTCAACCAGCTTCTGACAAGCAAAGTCGATGAGAAGTAGGCAGAAAGTTGTAGTCATGTGACATTGTGCTTAACCACAGATCCCTGATGCCTCAGTGGTTAAAGTGCAGCATTGCAGGCAAAACTCTGCCCACAGCTTGGAATTCAATCCTGACAGAACTCAAGGTCAGCCTTCCATCCTTCAAAGTCAGTAAAATAAGGACCCAGATTGTTTGGGAGCGATATGCAAATAATGTTTCTACATTGTAAAGCACTATGTAAAGTGCATTGTAAAGCACTATGGGGTTGTATGTAAGTTTAAATGCTGTTGCTATTGTTATTAATGACTGGGTGATTTGCTTAATAACCATAGGAAGAACTGACTAATTGGAATCATAAGTCAGTAAGTGAGATCTCTCTATATTCAATATTTATTCTATTCTAATAGTGGATTATAGTTTCAATTGTATTTTTCTCTTAATGTTATAACACAATTGGAAAAAACATTTATATTACAATTATGCATTCACTTATAAAGTGAATAGCGATGGATCCCTATTACCATATTTTTCAGAGTGTAAGACACACCTTTTTTCTTCTAAAAAGAGGCTGAAAATCTGGGTGCGTCTTATACACCGAATACAGCATTTTTTGCCTCCTAAAACTCCACCCCTTTCACCAAAATGGCCATGCATAGCCTTATGGAAGCTTTCAGAGAGCTCCTGGGGGCTGGGGAGGGCAGAAATGAGCAAAAAAACGGGCCATTTTTTGCCCCCCACCAACCCCCAGCAGCACTCTATAAGCCTCCATAAAGCTATGCATGCATTTTTTGGACAAAAAAACAGCCCGTTTTCATGAAAAACGGGCCATTTTTTGCTCTTTTTTGCCCTCCCCCAGGAGCACTCTGCAAGCCCCCCGAAAGCTATTCATGCCTTTTATTTGGAAAAAAACGGGCCCGTTTTCGTGAAAAACTGCCCATTTTGGGGAGGTTTGCAGAGTGCAAAACTTTTTTTTCCCCTTTCAGAAAGCTGTTTAGTGCGAGTGGTTGATGAGTTTTAGGTGCTACAGGTTATCAGCAATTTCCTTCTCCAGTACATGGATAAATACACCTGGAAACATCTACCTACCTACTACTCTCTCTCTCTCTCTCCCTACCTACCTACTGTATTTATCTCTATTTCTCTCTCTTTCTCTCTCTCTCTCTCTCTCTCTCTCTCTCTCTATCCCTTTATCTACCTACCTACCTACCTACCTACCTAACTACTCTCTCTCTCCCTACCTACCTACTGTATTTATCTCTATTTATCTCTCTCTCTCTCTCTCTCTCTCTCTCTCTCTCTCTCTCTATCCCTTTATCTACCTACCTAGCTACCTACCTAACTACTCTCTCTCTCTCCCTACCTACCTACTGTATTTCTTTCGCTCTCTCTATTTCTCTCTCTCTATCCCTTTATCTACCTACCAACCTACCTACTCTCTCTCCCTACCTACCTACTGTATTTCTCTCTCTCTCTCTATTTCTCTCTCTCCCTCTCTATCCCTCTATCTACCTACTTACTTTTTTAAAAAATTGCCTCTTCAAAACCTGGGTGCGTCTTATACTCCGGTGCATCTTATACTCCAAAAAGTACAGTAGTTCAGAACCAGCTTTGACCTTCCATCTCAAGATTTCAGAAGAAAAGAAAATTAAAACTGGGAATTTTTCAGCCACTTTCGTCACAACTATGCTATCTGGTTGAATATGACAGCTTCATAATAGGGGAGAAAAGTCTTACGTTAATTAGCATATCTGAAAACTAGAAACATAAAAAGTGCCCAAAAACATACTCTCTCCACCATAAATTTCTCCAAATAAGTTGAAACTACTCCTATACCCAAGTTTTATTTTAAACCAACATAATATGTGCCTATAATCCTCTAACACACCAAGAAAGATATAATAGGAATAATAAAACACATACCCAGCATGGATTTTTAATAAATTGCTACTTCTTTTTCTGAAAATGCCTTGTTCAAAAAGAAAACACCGACAAATACAGTAGTTGCCTTACTCATATGTTCCATCAGGAAGCTAATTCTTTTGTGGGTAGAGGTTTAAGATAGGTTAATGGGATAAATTCTGAGTGGGTCCTTTGTCAATATAGTTGCAGAATATCACTGCTTAGCCCAGCAACAACAGTCAATGCAACAGTATACATAAAAACACTTTTAAGTGCAAGTGGGCAGCACAAATGCATTCTTTTTTGAATTCCTATTCTTTGTTCTGAACCATACAGTTAAAAAACCATGTAGTCCTTCTTACTTTCTTCCTCAAGAACAGCAGCCATAGAAAATTGGTCTCTTTTTAAGATTAATGAGATTAAGAATTTGCTAACATACTACTAGAAGCATCTACCAAAATGTTGTACAGGAAAATATTTTTTTTAATTAATGTTATTTATCCCCAAACTCATCTAGTATACCATTAGTAGCTCTGCTTAATTTGAAATGTTTTTCTATCGAACATGAGGCTTGGAACTCACAAAGAGAAGCATCTCAATGTGGAATATTTAAAATATTTAGTTCTATTTGGGAAAGATGCTGCAAGGCACAAAGCACCACCATAATTTTACATATTTATTTGTAGTAAACGCAGTCTAAAAACTGTAATAATTAACATTCTGCCTCCCAGGCCTTTAACGAATTATCATATTAGTCACATGCTAGATACAGTACAAGCATGTACAAGCACTTCTAGATTATTATTATGTTGGTCACACTGTCAGCCAGATGTTTGGACTGGAAGTGGCTGAGTCCTTCCCAAGGACGTGGGACAGGCATCTGTTGTTAATAATATTAAAAATATAGTTGCAGGATGTAAACCGTTCCAAGTAAAGCTGCCTTTTGCAACTGACTGGTGGTGAATTTGTCAGTGCCAATGTATTCAAACAATGCTCCAGATGTTTTGGAATTGTTCCAAAGCACCTATTACTATTGATAATATCTTTGCTTTCTTTGCCACAGTTCATTATTCAGATTTTTTTTTTTGTCTTTCTAATCAACAGTTAAGTCTGAGACATTGCATGGCACTTGCATCCCTGAATTCTAAAATCCCAGAGTATCCTAGCTTCCTCTTTCATGAACCAATGGTATCACACAAGCTTCTGTCTTGTCCCTATCCTGTTCAACACTCACAGGAAACTGCTGGGAAGAGCACCAAGTTTTGGAATAGCAATAGCACTTAGACCTATATACCACTTCATAGTACTTTACAGCCCTCTCTAAGCGGTTTACGGAGTCAGCATATTGCCCACAATAATGCCCTCATTTTACCCATCTCGAAAGGATGGGAGGCTGGTGAGCTGGTGAGAATTGAACTGCCGAACTACTGGCAGCCGGCAGCCGGCAGTCAGCAGTACTGTTTTCTAATCACTGCCCCACCACAGCTCTTATCAAGTGCCGAAACTAAACTATTCCTTTTGTTGAATTGCAGGGAAGCAATAAGACCATTTTGTAGTATCTAATAACAGGCTGGACAAACTGAATTAAATTTAAACAAAAATGAGAGATTATACGTAAACCTGAAGTTGTGAATGGCACTTCCACTGATTTTGGGAAGGGATGCTGAAAAAAAACGCAGATTCATAGTTATAAATGCTCTTTGATTCTTGGAGTCCCAGCAGATTTTATTCTGTTAATCACTGCTGACTATAAGGGTGGAGGTCAACTCTTGTTTTGAGGCGATGAGCCAGCATTGTCCAAAGACGTTTCCATGGTCATGTGGTCAGCAAGACATTGTGGAGCACTATTTCCTCCCCACCTAAGTGGTACCTATTTATTTACTCACATTTGCATGCTTCTGAACGTCTAGGTGGGCAGGAGCTAGGCAAAGACAGGCATTCACCCTGTCGCGTGATGCTGGGTCTTGAACCAGGCTGTCAGCTTTTCAGCTGACAAGCCCAGCATCTTATCTGCTGAGCCATCGTTCAGCCCTCTTTGTTCTTAACTATTTGTAGGCAGACACTATCCTAGGAAAAACTTTGCATAGTACCAGTTGTGACTCTTGCTGAGCCAGTATCCAAATCTTTGTAACATCCCGTCTTGATTACTACAATGAGTTCTACATGAAATTACCCTTGAAAAAGTGTCAAGAGACTACACCTGATATAAACTGCAGCAATTAGGTAGCAAACACAGAGAATGTATGATGCTAGTATTGGCCTATATGCAGTTGTTGCCATTGGTTTGCCAGGCACATCTTAATGTTTTGGTAAAGAACATTAGTTATATATTATTTAAGATTGGACTGTCTGAGGAACTGCTTCTCTGGTTAGAAATCTATTTAGCTTCAGTGGTTAAGATCTACCAAAGACTCTTTTTTGTCAAGATACATTCACTGCCAAAGGTCCATCTTTTTGACACATAGAAGGCTTTCTCCTATTCTGCTTTCCTACTATACAATGTCCCTCCTTGTGCGTTACATTTGGCCCATCTCACCATATTAAAAACTATAAAGATTTTATTTACAATTTATATAGCCAGCCACCTCGCTATACAATGATAATGTAAGAACAAGATGCATCTCTTTTGCTGGGTGCTCAATTGTTTTAATATTTAGCTTACTGTTAATTTTAATTTGTATTTTTAATATTTTACAGTATTGCGTGTTTTAAATTTTGTTAGCTGCATTGAATATTGAATCCATTAAACACATATATTAACATGTATAAGTAATTACACACACAGTGTGTAATTAAGAAAGTACTTAAGACTGATGGGGTGAACCACCAGTCACATAGCAGACAGACCAGTTAAAAGTACCTTGGAATTACACAGGAAAGGATCAGGCAGGGCCCAAACAGCCAGCTCAATGGGAAGAACAAGAGCCACAGTATCGACATATATGCCCTGCTAGTCATCAGACACCCTGGCAGTACATTTAGCTGTGCAAAGCAGGACATGAAAGCTACCATTGTGAAGACCCAGAAACTCTTCACAATGTACAGAGGTTTACGCCCCAAGTTGAATACCCAGAGACTGTATACTAGCTGTAAAGTGGGCAAGTGGGGTCTGGTGAGTGGCAAAGTCACTGTCCTGGATAAAACCCAGAGCATCCAGGAACACATCAGAAACCTAGGAAGAACATGCTCTAATCCAGGGTGTGAAACTCAATTTCATTGAGGGCCTCATTAGGGTTGTGTTTGACCTTGGGAGGAAGGGGAAGTGGCCAGGGTAGGCGTGGCCACATCAATGTCACTCGTGTTGGGGTCACCTGTGGTGGCCCAAGTGCTCTGCCAGTGAAAATAGGCTCCCGAGTTCTGTTTTCACCTGCAACAGACTCCTCCAAACCACTTCCTGTGAAAACGGGGCTCAGAAGGCCCCCTCACGTCCCTCATGAGCTCCATTTTTGTTGACAGAGGCACTGCGGGCCAGTCCTTCGCTGTTTCCAGGGTGGCCCCATGTGTCAGATTTAAGCACCCCACGGGTCAGATCTGGCCCCCGGGCCTTGAATTTGGCACCCCTGCTCTAATCAATCAGGCTGTTAAAAGTAACTTTTAATAGTAACAATGGATGATCTGTACCAGGGGTGGGTTCCTGCCCGCATTACTACCAGTTCGATGTGCAAAAAGTTCTGCACATGCGCACAACGTTAGAAAAGGGGAAAAATTACATTTTTCCAATGAAGATTGTGTTCTGCACATGTGCAGAACAGAAAATCAAGATGGTGCCACTGAGCATAGAATCGTTACTACCTACTCAGCCATACTGATCCAAACTGGTAGGAATCCACCTCTGACCTGTACCCTTAGATATGCAAGATTCTGTGAATGCAACCTTACAATAAAATGAAATTAGCTGATCTGATTTTGTTTCCTGCCTGGTTTAGCTGAGACATGAGGCAGTGAAGAGGAAGGGGGTCGTGGGGGGAAAATGCAAACCCAAACGCAGGCACGCATGTACATACACTATCCCATTTCATTCTAAATTAAAGTCCCTGTTATAAGCTCACTCAGGAAATTTAAGGATAGAAAAAGCTTCTGTATTTAGAAGACCAACATTTCCAATTGTTCCTAACCTGGACTGACACATGCTGAGTTTTTGGATGAGCTTTTGGAAAAGTTGTTCAGCTGATTGTACAAGGTCTGGGAGTTCTTCTGGCCAAGTGAGTTGATGTTTGTTTGTTTGTTTGCCAAACTAATGATCAGAGCAAAGGAGAAAAAAACGTATAGCTTCAGGAGACTCTCTGATTAACTTCTGCACAGAGCAGCATTCCTGAGCCAAAAGCTCAGCCTCAGTCAGCACTCTTGAGAAAGCAAATAAGCAACTATGAGCTTACAACAAAAGCAAGCAAACAGAAGAGCAAATAGGAACAAGGGAGCGTTGTGAGGGAAGTGAGGGGAAAAGAACAAACAAGCATCAGGCCTTGCAAAAAGACAGAACTGAGAAAGCAGTCCTAATGACTTCTGCAGAACTCTTGCTGCTGGAGGAGAACATGAAAGGCCCGCAGGCCAGCTTTTCCTCTTTAAAGGTTATCATGAAAGGTGAACACAGCAAAAATACTGAGAAACTCTCGGTGAAGAACAGCGGAAAGAAACTTCCAAAGAGGAAAGGGTACAAGATACGTCCAGGAGCAGAGAGGTAGGAGTTTCAATGGGGGAAAAGTGAGTACTTGGAAGCATGTTAAAGAGTAAGCTGTCAGGCCTGCAGCCAGATTGCTCCTGGATCTTTGGTCTCCCACACTTTCTATTATTCTACTATGCCTTTTTCTATTGTGGGAAAACGGGAGGGGGGATTGTAGGAGTGAGATGTGATGTAGCCATAACAAAATTCTTTCTAGAAAGCCAAGGTAATTCTTTGTCTTTGTATCTCTGCATCTGACTTGAACTGGATGGGTGGAACTGCCAGCATGGCAGTGGGAGATTGGGCCATGTGATGGATTTGTGGGTGTGGGGCAAGATCTTGAACTTTCAACTGGATGGGGAAAAGCGGGAAGCTTTCAGATTCAGGTTTTCCCAGATGTGCCAACATGGCTCTCTTAATACATTGGAACTTTGAGGAATGCTTTGCCTCAGACTCTGATTTAATTTTGGATGCTATATGGAACCCTGAGATGAGCACAGGCAAGCCAATGCCAATCAATACATTTGAAACTCTGAACGTGGCAGGTGAACTCCAATCACCTGAAATAGTTCTACCATCCCAACATCTCCAGGACAATGGAAAAGATTTTCAACTCCACAGGGGTCAACAAAACCAAATCTCTCCAATGAGGAAGAAAAGATGAGTGGGGAATAGGAGACGTTATTGCAAGAAATAGAAGTAGTTGTGCATAATTTAAGAAGTACGCTGTTGCACAAATCCAAGAGGTTTTAGAAAAGATCACCAAAATCCATGAAACTGACAGTAAGTTCTTTTAAAGTACTTTTATGACAAAAATAATGAAAAGTTTCATTTTGGTAAAGCACTTTTTTTCCCTTTTCTAACACACAAGCTTCTTTAAACACAAACATATACATAATACATGGGCAGAGAATCCAAAAACTACCCTGCATGATGACCTCATACAGGTAATCCTCAAGTTACGACCGTAATAAAGCCTGCCTATTACAGTACAAAGTCAGAGTGTTAAGTGAACAGGTCACTCAATGAGTCCCTATCCCTGTGATCCCCGATATATTCATTAAACAAATACATAGGTTGTTAAGTAGAATATGGGGTCCCTCGGGAGTTGAGGAAATCCTAGTGCAAGCACAAACACAATGCCTCCAAACTCCCTACCTACGCACTCACATACTTCATGCTCTGCTTTCCGCCCCTTAGGGACTCCACAGCCACTTGGCACTTACCCACTCTGTTACTGATTGCTCACTTACCTTTCAAAGATCTCCATAACTCAGGATAGAGAAGGAGGACATTTTTGCTAATGATTCAGCATATATTTAGAAATTTTGTAGAAGTCCAGAGTGCTTTCACATATTTCAAAATAAAGTATAAGTTTTATAAATAATTGACAACATCTCTGTTTCGAGAAGACTATAGACTATAGTGTTGAAGAATATATAGTAGAAGAAAATATATTAAGACTATAAATTTTATGAACAAGAAAAAATGCACTCTCAACAATCAAATGCATTCCACTTTTCTTGTCAGCAAGCAACTCTACACTTTCAAGTGATTATTCAGTAACACTGGCTTTGAATACAAAGACATGAACAACCTTTGCTTGAAGCATTTATTATAATTAGAAATTTCACTTATCCACAAACAAGCTGCCACCTACTACTGTCATGAGACTTCCAAAAGTTGAGATCTTACTTTTGCTACAGCATATAAACCATTGATCTCGTGCTTTCCTACTGACAGGAATGCCACCAGAAACTACCGAAGTGTATCTGCTCTGCTTAATAGCATTATTAAGGCAGCGAGCACCCTCCTTGTCAATTGTGGCAAACAAGTCAGCAAAATGCAGCATAAGCACCCCTTCAGACTGGCAATATTTTAAACTTCATCATTCATCTGCTTTCGACAGATCTATGACAAGCATCTGCTGCAGAGGGAGTGGCAGGCAGAAAATGATTTTTCTCCATGTTCCAAACAAATAAAAAAACAACCGTTCAGAACTGAGAGAAGGGAATCGCAATTTCCTGAATTAGCTTCATATAACAGAAAGGAAAGCCTTTTTTCTGAGCAATGGATATTCCTCATACGTATAAAAATGAAACTGTTTAGGAAAAAAGAAAACAACCCTGTTTTTCCATTGAGAATAGAGTTAGATCAAACAGATCAACTTTAGACTGCTACTACATTTTGTCAGAGAGGAGCATCTGGCAGGTGTATCAAAACATTAAAATGGCAGCTGGGACTATATGGACATGGCTGTCATGATACTTGTTTGACCCCCATGGAAGTTTTTTCTCTCAGTACCTTTGGCTGCAATTCTAAGTGTAGTTATTAAAGGGTAACTTCCATTAGCGATAATAAATTTCACCCCTCAGTAAACAACCACAGGATGACACTGTTTTTCACTTAGGCATCCTTACAGGCAAAGCAAGCTTAGTTTTTCTTTCCTTTAATTTTTCTCATTCCAAGTCATTTAATAAGTATCTTGGATCCATTTACATCTCAAAGTAATTTTGTACCCTTCCCCTAAAAGAACAAAATTGCTAAAAACAATGGCCTAAGATTCATTTCTAAAATAGAGTACAAGCAATATATTCCTGGAATAGTAGATAAATGTTCTGTGAATAACTGATTCAGGGTAGCATTTTTGTCACAATGGGGAAAATGAATGGTGCATTAATAATAATGAAAGCGGCACTGCTACCAAATGCTCCAAAAGAATCCCGAGGATCCCATGATGAATGCCCTGTCCCCATATTAGTAATAACAGACAACTAGTGCATTATGCAACCAAAATGTGCATAATATTGGATCAGAATTGGATCTTTCCAGCATAGGTTGTCTTCAGCTTATGGAATTAGCTTCATGACCATTTGAAGTTCTGACAGTACTGAGGAAAATGACTTATGACCAGTAAGTAGGCTCTTTGACTAAGGACCATATATTCAATCTATTGAAATCTATTTGAATAAAAGGATAAGAAAAGCTATAGGACTGGCACTGTTAACACTCGCCTCTTATTTATTTACTGTATGGAATCTATAGAGGTCATGAAATCACTGATATACTAATTTAGTTTAAATAAAGCATCAGTAGATAGGTAGGTAGGTAGGTAGGTAGGTAGGTAGGTAGGTAGGTAGGTAGGTGATAGATAGATAGATAGATAGATAGATAGATAGATAGATAGATAGATAGATAGATAGATAGATAGATAGATGATAGATAGATATACAATATAGGAGATAAAATATTCAATTAAGATAAACCCATAATAAAAATCACCATAATATGGAGAATTGAAATAGGATAGATGTTATAATTCAATATTTCACCTGAAACATTACTACTTATTTAGATTTGCATCTAGATATTCTAGTAATGCAATCCTCTTAACATTCAGAATACTTTTATTGAGATATTAATAAGTTACCTATTGAGTATCTGTTTTATGACACTATCAAGTATGATGATGAGCATAGCATATACATAGGGATCAAAAAAAGAAATAAAAAATAATGTGGACATATTCAAGATTTTATTTAAAATCCTTCCTGACCTCAAAGGTCGTTGTACGATTTGCTCTAAAAAGTTCAACTATCCTTATCACTGTCTCTGTTTGCTATATTGTTTAACTATAGAACTAATTTGTGACCATAAAGTCAACTAACTGTATAGTTCAATCTGACAATCTCTTCAAATAAATGAATTCAACAAAGAAAACTGCCTTATATGGAACCTGAACAGAATTCCTAGAAGGAATCATTATCACTCCAAACTGTTTACCTTGACAGGCAGTATCTCCCTAGGCTTCAAGTAGTTTTTCCTGCTCTATTTGAAGATGCTAGGAATTGAAACTCTTTATCTTTTAAATCCAAAGTTTTTTGCTTTAAGCAGTGGTCTTTTCCCCATAGATTTTCCTTTTCTTTCACAAAAGATTCAAGGAATGCTTAGATAAGAGACTAATCTCAATCATTTAAATCTGAATTTGATTGCATACACGCTTACCTACAGTATTCTCTATTATTGTAAAAGAAGCCTACAGCTGAGTGGGAGATATAAAAATTCTTCTGTGGCAGTTACCGATACTTCCTAACTATCAATAGAAGGGAATATCTGAAAGCTCAGGATTGAACTATGAACTCCTTGGGGTACTCTGAGTTTGTTTGCTTGCAGATATTTCATTACCAAACTAGGGCTAGTGAATGTGAGCTTTGCTCCCTGTTTGTGTACAATAGCTTGCCAAATACAATAATTTGCTCCCTCCTTATAAACAGGGAGTAAACCCCACAATCAGTAACACTAATGATGTTACCCAGTTGGTAATGAATCATTGCAAGCAAACAATCAAGCTCAGGGAGTACCAAGAACTTCACACTTCCTAACAATGCCACAGTAAGATATGGTAAGAGGTGGTTATCTTTTTTTAAACTCCTGTTCCTTCTTCTCCTCACTCCATATTTAACCAATGAGAAATTACATAGTATGACTGATGTTGGGTAATTTTGGGGGGGAGGCGGAGGAGGATCTGGGGAATAGAGGAGGGAAGCTACAGAAGCACAATTGCTACCTTTCCAGCACTCCTGAAAAGCATTGATTAAATATAGTAGCTAGAGTGCATAATCCTTATCATGCAAACTCACACAAGCATATTCAGAAATAAATCCTGTGTAAAATTCTACCAAACTGAGGAGTGCAAAATTGCAGTAGGAATGAACGTCAGGAATTAATTATGAGGGTCCTCTATGTAGTTCACAGAGCAAATCTTCTGTATGTATTTATTAATTAATTTGGTCTTTAGCTTGCCTGTTTATTAATTATCTTCTCCAAGCTTATTCTGGAGAAGAAAATTAATTATTGCAGAGAATTATCTTCTTGCATTCTCATATTCCCTTTTGGCAATCTGTTTCAGATTATTTGGATCTTTTCAGGAGAAAATAGGCATGGCAAATGACTAATATTTGTAGGTTCTATGGCAGAAAAAGTTCCTTGTACCTACTTTAATTTGGGCAATTAAAAAACTAATTAGGTTAAACCTATGGTGGTGAGCAAGCTGATGTTTCATGCTGGGTTTCTTCTGAATTTGTAAAATCTAAAAGAGTGGTTAGGGTTTTCTGAAGTTTTGAATTCTATTTACCTGTGTCTCAGCCCATGTTCCTCGTGGCTCATACTGGCAGCCAGGCAGAGGGTGAGCAACTGGATCCAGGAGGTAATAAATGCTATATGATAGTACCAGTGATAGGATATGACCGGTACGTCCCAGTACGGGCGTACCGGTGCTTGCTGGGAGCACCAGATACCGTTCCGGTACTGTGCTCTGGAGGGCCCACCAACCCGCCCATTCTCCTTACCGCTATTTGAGCCGATCTGGGGTTTCGTACACGCGCACGGAGTGTACAGCGCCTACACGATGCTCCACTGAGCAGCTGGAGCATTGCAGGCGGTAAGTACTCATGTGCGCTTCACACATGCTGTGTGGGTTTGCGTGGTGGACGCCAGGCCCTGTTGCAGCGTATCAGTTGCAACGGGATCTGGAACCCACCACCTACCTTGAAAAAGATCATTGTGCTTCCTCTCTTGACCAACATGTGTTTCAACCAGTCTCTAATTTCTCATTTTAGATAAGGTTATTCAGAAAGTGGTGATAAATCAACTACAATCCAAGAAGAAATGGATTGTTGTTAGTCAGAATGAAGGCAAGCCCAGCCAAGGGGTGCGGATGGCAATGGGAACTCTGGTGGATTATTGCCAAATTCCTAACAGCAGAACACAGCCAGAGAAACAAGATATACACTCAGTTTCACTAATCAGGCTTAGTATCAAAAGATAATAAATTAGAAAACACACTCTTGGAAACTGTACAAGCAAAAATCCTGCATTCCCTTATGAATGAATTCATTATTTGACTCTGTGAGTCGGTTGAACCTCTTTTTCTTACAATGGAAAACTAAAGGGTAACTGCTCTTTTCCCAGATAAACCTAGCTTTGAACCTGGTCTTCATGAGTGTCAGTCCCACAAAGTGGACCAGACCAGGAAATAACTCCACAGGAAGGCTAAAACTGCTTTTATTGAGATTGGCCATAATAACAGAATCTTGAATGTTTCTGCTGTACTTCTCTTTCCTTATAATCTTGAGAAAAAAGGAGGTATTGAGTGGCTTCCAAATATTATCTGTCCAATGTGAACTTAAAACATGTTTCACCCCATCACCCCTCATCATTTGGTAAAGGAGTTTGCATATCTCTGTCAAAATTATCTTTTTTACTCTCTACAGTTAGTTCTGTTTTGAAATGCTAAGGATTCCATGCCAGTCTTTAACTGGTGTTTGGCAGTTGTGTGTGTCTGTATGAGGAAAATAATATCAGATTAAATCCTTCCAAGACAGAACTACTGGCCATCAGTAAATAACATGGGCAATCCAATGATACCCAATCAATCAATTGATGTATTTAAAGGTGGTTCATGACTTGGAGAGTCTTTCATGACTCAGTTCTTGCTCAGGCAGCAGATGGAGCTGTAAATAAGAGAGTCTTTGCCCAAGTTCAACCAGGGTGCCAGTTATAACCCTTTAGGACAGGGGTCCCCAACCTTTTGGACCTCAGGGTCCATTAAATTCATAATTTAAAATCCTGCAGACCACTATTATGATCTAATGACTGGCTGGGTGGGCATGGTTGGTGGTCATGTGACTGGGTGGGCATGGTCAACTTGATGTCACTCACATTGAGGGGCAACTCCCCGGCCTCTACTCACCTCTCCCCTCCCAGCCACTCCTCATCTGCCCTCCTAGGCTCTTTAGGGCCCCAATAGGAAGTAGTTATTGGAGCTAAGTAGCCACCATGAGAAAGAGTTGGCGAAATAGCTGGCTCAGTTCAAATTGGATCTGACCGAGAAAGAGGCTCAGCAGAAGCACTTCACTGGGGATTATGAACATAGGCTTTCCAAGCAGAGGGAAGACCTGCGGGAGTGCAAGACCAGAGGCTCAGCGGGCTGAGATGGTCTGAGATGGTCAACCAGTTCCAGACCATGATACAGTCCCACTGGAACAAGGCCCTCTGACTCTTTGCCACCAGCAGCGCTTCCCACCAGCCTTTGCCCAAAGCCCCACACGAAGAGGCTGAAGCAGACCTCAAGTCAGAATTTCTGCTCCTCTCCGACCCGCACAAAAAGATCCTGAAGAGGGAGACTCTCCGCAGCAAAACAAGCATTTGTTGCATGTATCTGGCCTGGGGCCCGTAGTTTGAAGACCCCTGGTTTAGTGCAATATAAAAAATGCAAATAATTTTTCTGTGGACCATCAAAAAATGTTCGTGGACCATCAGTGGTGACTGCTACTTTAGGACAACTCCTCCCAAGGGGGGGATGAAACCCCCTACTCCGTGAGCCTTTCAAAAACAATTTGAACTACTTCATTTCAATGTGTTTTGTGACCCAGCAACTGATTAAGCTGTGGTGTCTACTAAAGAAATTTATTTGGATTTTATATTTTTGTTTTATTATCTGCTTTTTATATTTTTTTTCCCTTGACCATGATCCATATTTTTGAGGCAGGTTACAAAAATCATTAGCTTAAACAAAATGAACGAATTGAATCCAATCTCTCCTTGCACTACTACAGAGGTAATTGAAAAATATATATCTTAGAAGATTTTCGAAAGACATGACTTGAATTGCAATCTGCAAAAAAAGACATTGCGGAATAGCATTAAAAATTGCTAGCACCCACCCACTAAATGCTATTTTGTGTAAGCTTAATTTTTTTATTTGAAACATAGATTTGAAACAAATTATTCACCCTTAAATGTTGCAGCAGATTAGAAGCAGGGGCAATATCTGAGAATATTTTACAAAGCCACAAATATTCCATGATTCACCATTTCAGGATCTAGAAGGAACTTCTAACTTCAGAAAATAGTTACCCACTACTAATTTACCTAGTTATGCATCCACCAAAATGGAATTGTAGTGTAGCTATTGAACCTTAGCTGAAACTGATGTAGTTTGACTGAAGTGGAGGGTATAGTTTCATTTCACTGTACATAAGCTCTTGTGAATGTATCTGCCTGAAGCATCATAATCCATCTTCACTAAAATATCTGAATGCCAGACATACTGCATTTCTGCTCTTTGCCTTCGGGTCCTGGTTCTACTGAGAATCTGAAGGACAGAGACTCTATACCCTATTAACTAGAATGTATTATTTACTGATGAAAAGAGTCAGAGCAGATAACTTTTCCATGGCAAATACAAAGAGACACACAAGAGGGAGGAAATGTTTAACACTCAGGATTACAATAATACAATACAATAGTAGAGTTGGAAGGGACCTTGGAGGTCTTCTAGTCCAACCCCCTGCCTAGGCAGGAAACCCTATACCGTTTCAGACAAATAGCTATCCAACATCTTCTTAAAGACTTCCAGTGTTGGGGCATTCACAACTTCTGGAGGCAAGCTGTTCCACTGATTAATTGTTCTCACTGTCAGGAAATTCCTCCTCAGTTCTAAATTGTTTCTCTCCTTGATTAGTTTCCACCCATTGCTTCTTGTTCTACCCTCAGGTGCTTTGGAGAATAGTTTGACTCCCTCTTCTTTGTGGCAACCTCTGAGATATTGGAATAATGCTATCATGTCTCCCCTAGTCCTTCTTTCTCTTAAGCTAAACATACCCAGTTCCTGCAACCGTTCTTCATATGTTTTAGTCTCCAGTCCCCTAATCATCTTTGTTGCTCTTCTCTGCACTCTTTCTAGAGTCTCCACATCTTTTTTACATCGTGGCGACCAGAACTGAATGCAGTATTCCAAGTGTGGCCTTACCAAGGCATTATAAAGTGGTATTAACACTTCACGTGATCTTGATTCTATCCCTCTGTTGATGCAGCCTAGAACTGTGTTGGCTTTTTTGGCAGCTGCTGCACACTGCTGGCTCATATTTAAATGGTTGTCCACTAGGACTCCAAGATCCCTTTCACAGTTACTACTACTGAGTATGGTATCACCTATACTGTACCTGTGCATTCCGTTTTTGTTGCCTAAATGTAGAACCTTACTCTTTTCACCATTGAATTTCATTTTATTAGATAGTGCCCAATGTTCAAGTTTGTCAAGATCCTTCTGTATCTTAAGCCTATCTTCTGGAGTGTTGGCTATTCCTGCCAGCTTGGTATCATCTGCAAATTTGATGAGTTCCCCATTTATTCCCTCATCCAAATCATTGATGAAGATGTTGAAGAGTACTGGGCCTAAAACAGAGCCTTGGGGTACTCCACTGCATACTTCCCTCCATGTAGATGCAGTTCCATTGAGAACTACACGTTGAGTGCGGTTGGTCAGCCAGTTACCAATCCATCTGGTGGTGATGCTGTCTAACCCACATTCTTCTACTTTATCTAGTAGTAGGTTATGGTCTACCTTATCAAAAGCCTTACTGAAGTCCAAGTAAACTATATCAACGGCATTCCTCTGGTCCACTAATTTTGTCACATTATCAAAGAATGCAATAAGATTAGTCTGGCATGATCTGTTTTTGACAAAAATTTTGTCAAAATTTGATTAAAACACCATGACTTGGTTCCATCCATCTACACCATCAACCTGAAATATTGTGATATCATCTGAAATTCACAATACAATCAACAACAGTTAGGAGGAGAGCCTAACATATTTAAATTAGCTAGGAGCTAAGTAAGACACCCGGAGGGCAACTGGTTTAGTTTATTTGGGTAGTTTAAAGTTGGTTTAAACTACACAAATTTAGTTAATATAGTGTATACATGCACACGTTGTGTGTGTACTCATGTCTACTTCGCTTTAAATTTCATGTGTTTGTTTCATAAGTGTTTCCATTTCCCCTATTATTTAATGATGAAGTCTAAAGTTCTACTTAAATCCTTGTCAAACTCATGTACTCCTTATGAAAATATATTTATAAACTTAAGCATAGGAAAACATCTTTATAGACATAGCTCATGTATCCAGTCATTTTTTAAAGAACTTATTTTTTTAAAGAAACAATTAAATTGTTTCCCTCCGGGGAGAGGGGGCGGTCTAGAAATCTAATAAATTATTATTATTAATAATAATTATTAAATAGCTTCAATAACTAATGCAATCGTTCTGAAGCATCTATTTAAATCAGTTCTGATTTGGTTGATACTTTCCTAAGTAAACAAGAAGATTAAATTAATTAGCCAACCAGGAATATGCAAGAGATTTATGACAGATGTAATTAAAATGATTCCAGCACAATCTAGTTATGATAGCAAGGAGACTTCTTATCAGAAGCAATGCTTAAATTTTACTAATCAGACCTAATTCATATTAATTGCTAAAGTAGCAATGTCCAACCTTTGTTCTTCCCACAATGATCTAATAAAAATCTGAAGTGGCTATTAAAAACTCATCTCTCAAGCAGGAAGCCTCGAAGACATCAGTGCTTCTTCAGTCCAAAGTATATAGTGGAGGAACATAGATTTCATTTAAAGGGTTCCTATACATCAAGTGCAAGGGATGCGGTGGATCAGTGGATAAGACACAGAGCTTGCCGAGCAGAAGGTTGGCAGTTCAGCGGTTTGAATCCCTTGCGATGCATAACGGAGTGAGCTCCCGTTACTTGTCCCAATTTCTGCCAACCTAGCAGTTAGAAAGCATGTAAAAATGCAAGTAAGAAAATAGGGGCCATCTTTGGTGGGAAGGTAACAGCGTTCTGTGCGCCTTTGGCATTTAGTCATGCCGGCCACATGACCACCGAGACGTTTTTGCACAGCACTGGCTCTTCGGCTTTGAAACGGAGATGAGCACCGCCCTCTAGAGTCAGGAATGACTAGCCCATATGTGCGAGGGGAATCTTTACCTTTTACCTTATACATCAAGTAACTGGGGAAAACAACTAAAAAAGAAACATGATGATATCCAACGGAGAAATGAAAAAATCTCAGACATAAATAATAAAATTTCACTATCTGAGAAACCCTCAAAACATACCAAAATATGTGTTACAAATGGCAAATTAATTTGAAAAGGTTTCTATCACTTACACATACTTAAAATGTAAACATAGATACGGATATAGAGATAGTGGAAAAGAATATATTTGGGTTTGTTTCTGCTACCGAAAAGGAGAAACACAATCTTTCATGATTTCTTCTTCTCCCTGCAATCTTAGGGGAGTGTAGAAAGTGACCCAGAGCTCTGGGGAGAGAAAGGGATTTAATAAAAACTGTCTTCCCTCTTTTCGTCAAGGCATAAAAACTGTTTATAAACAGAAAGAATACTTCTGTTTATAGCTGTGGAATTTGATTACGGCCAATTATTGAGTTTCATTCATTTATTCTGTAATGGGGAATTTATCTCCCTCTACTCAGAGAAGGGTACATATTCCTATTACTGGGAGAGTGACTTTGTAGCTGTGCATGCTGCCATTTATTGTATGAATGGATAAATAGATATATATTAAGGGTGAAGCTTATTTGATGAAATTGAACAAGAAATCTACTGGCTGTGAAAATATTCCAACCGAGTCATATAATTAATCACTGATCACTATTTTCCTATGCCTTCTTATACCCTCTTCAAAGTCTTGTTCTTCTGGTTTCCAAACTATTATTATTTGATATTAAATGCTACTGTTTATATCACCCTCCTCCCCAAAAGCTAATGTCCTCAAGTACTGTGTTTCCCCGAAAATAAGGCAGGGTCTTATTTTCTTTTGACCACCCCAAATTTTGCTTGCTCCTTATTATTGGGGGGGGGGAATTATTGGTTTGGGGTTGCCGGGTGGCTGCTCTCTTGTGACCGGACACCTGAAGAGCCAGGCACAGCCTCTGGGGCAAACAGCTGTGTTGTCCTGTTGCAGCAGTGCAACAAAGCCACCATGAGCAGCTGCCTGGCAACCCCCCCTTTCTAGCCGGGCAGAGCACCACTCAACAACCCAGTAATACCCCAAAGGCACTAAGCCGCGTGGCACTCTGCCCGGCTGGAAAGAGAGGTTGCGTGAGCACTTGTTCTGCCTCCAGCTCGCATGCCTCCCAGCCTCACCATGCCCAGCTCTCCATGGCCCCGCTGCCAACGCCGCCATATTCCAAGCATAACCGGCTTCCAAACTCCGGAGATCCACTGCCGAATCTTCTGGCAGCTCTCTGTCCCACCAGAGTCTTCCAACAGCCAGTCCACAACCATAGAGCGTAGTCCCAGAGCGGCCACTGCCGGAAGACTCGGCAGTGGATCTCCGGAGTTTGGAAGCCAGTTATGCTTGGAGCATGGCGGCAGTTGCAGCGAGGCAGCGGCGGCAACAGCGGGGCCATGGCAGCGGCGGCACCCTGCAGGGAGAGCTGAACATGGTGAGGCTGGGAGGCACGTGAGCTAGAGACGAAACAAGTGCTCGTGCAACCTCTCTTTCCACCCAGGCAGAGCGCCACGCAGCTTAGCGCCTTTGGGATATTACGGGGTCGGTGAGTGGCGCTCTGCCCGGCTGGAAAGGTTCGTTGCCGGTTAGCTGCTCATGAGAGCAGCTGCCGGGCAACCCCCCGCTCCAGCTGGGCACAGTGCCACACACCAACCTAGCGGTATCCCAAAGGTGTCAAGCAATGTGAGTGCCTTTGCCCCCCACTCTCCCCAGCTCCTGAGGCTTTGCCTCTTCGGGATATCATTAGGTTGGTGAGTGGCACTCTGCCTGGCTGGTGGGGGGGTGTTGTTGTCCATGGGGCTTATTATTGGGGAGGGCGTATATTTTTGCCCACAGGAAAAATATGGCATGGCCTTATTTATAGGACATGTCATAATTTTAGGAAAACACGGTAATACTGGGATTATAGTTCCCTAAAATTAGATCATTGGAGTGTAGAAAGTCTCTGTGTCTCCAGGACAAACTGATTCAGATAAACTGCCCTCCAATGTTTAAAGCAGGCTCCAATTATGCTCCAAAAATCGGAGATCCAGTTAAGGCTTAGAGTCTCACACTGCTTGAAAGTATTTAAGGTGGTGGTGGTGGTGGTGGTGGTGGTGGTGGTGGTGGTGGTGGTGGTGGAGGAGGAGGAGGAGGAGGAGGAGGAGGAGGAGGAGGAGGAGGTGGTGGTGGTTGTTAGTCATAGTCGGCCACATTTTAGACTGGATTTGTCATTTTTATCCACTTATCGAGTCCTTTCCAGGAAAGGCAAATGTTGTTGTGTTAAAGGATTGTCACAGGATAGATGCTCTTCCAAGTAAAGCTTCCTTTTGCAATTGACTGGTGGTGATTATTATTATTTTATTTACAAATGTGAAATCACACCTGCCAGTTCTTTAGCTGGTGTTGGCCTTCATGCCAAGAACCTAGGCCTTCCCAAGGATGTTGTAATGTATCTGTGTAGTATAGGTATGGATCCATGTCATGGGGTTTTTTGCAATTAACAGATGAAAATTCTCTCAGAGCGCAATTATTATTAGTATGTTTGTCAGTCAGATGCTTAGACTGGATTTGGCATTTTTATCTACCTATTAGTTATTGACACTTACTGACAAAGTGACCAAATAAGGCAATAGGTTAAAAAAAGGCCCCTTTCCTTTTTTTTTTTTTTTTTTGCGTTCCAAATCTCAAAAGCCTTCTTTATCTGAGACCAACAACTTAATCCCTGGATTTAGTATCTAATCCCATAACAATCATTTCTGTTTTAAGCGCACAAACTATGCTACTTTTAAAAACTCATCAGGGACATTCAAAGGAAGATGTCTTGATATGGCAAGTTAAATTTAAAACTGGCTGTTTTGAACTGCCCTGTTCAGCACAGCTAGGCCAGCAGAGAAACATATATTTTGTTACTATAAATTACTTCTTAAATCAAAACAGAAATGAAAATCTTCCTTCCAGAAACATGAAAATAATTTTAAACTGCCTTATATATTATGGTATGTTGCACTGCACTATATCCTCCCTGCACAAGTACTTATTTTTTTCACAAAGTGATTCACATGAATTTTATGAAGGGAAGAGGAATTAGTCTTGCCTGTTTTGCATTTATAGCTCAAAAAAAGTAGAGAAGGAAAAAAAAAGTAAAAAGATTACAGTTGGACAACACAGAATCAAATGGCAAGTTGCAAACTGAATGGGTACAACTTGGAATCGTCAGGCAAATTATTATGTGGTTAATCTTTGGTGAGATTCACAGCCTTTGGGGCTGGTTGGTAGCTCAACAGCTCAAGTCCTAACCAAGGGCCTAGAAACTGTTAAGGTAATGTCGGAGGATATTATTATTATTATTGTTGTTGTTGTTGTTGTTGTTGTTGTTGTTGTTGTTATTATTATTATTATTATTATTATTATTATTATTATTATTATTATTATTATTATTATACGATTGTATGACAGCGGCCAGTTGTTTCGCCGGATTTGGCATTGATTATTAGTCGGGCCCCACCCAGGGGCCTAGGACGTCATAACGTATTTTCATAATATACGTGCAGATCCAAGCAGTGCAGCTTTTTGCATTTGACTAATGGTGATTTTGTCAAGTTTTATCTGTTTTAAATGTAATTCCAGTGCTTTTGGAATAGCTCCCAGTGTGCCGATTACCACTGGAATTACCACTGCTGGTATGTGGCATAATAGTTGAATTTCAATTTTTAGGTCCTGGTATTTCGCGATTTTTCTTCGCATGTTCCTTCTCGTCGACCCTGCTATCACCTGGTATTGCGATGTCTATGATTGTAACCTTATTTTTCTCAACCAGTGTGATGTCTGGTGTGTTATGCGCCAGTATTTTGTCCGTTTATATACAAAAATCCCATAGGATCTTGACATCTGATTTTCGGTGACTTTTTCAGGCTTATGTTCCCACCAGTTTGTTGTTGTTTTAATATTTTTGCACAAATTCCAGTGGATCATTTGTGCTACTGAATTGTGCCGCAATTTATAATCAGTCTGGGCGATTTTTTAACAGCAGCTGAGTATGTGGTCAACAGTTTCATCAACTTCTTTGCAGAGTCTGCATTTGGCATCATCAGAGGATTTTTCAATTTTGGCCCTAATGGCATTTGTTCGGATAGCTTGTTCTTGCGCAGCCAGGATTAGTGACTCTGTTTCTTTCTTTAATGTACCTGTTGTTAACCATAACCAGGTTTTTTCACTGTCCACTTTATCTTTTATTTTTTCCAGAAATTGACCATGCAATGCTTTGTTCTGCCAACTCTCCATTCTTGATTTTATCACATCTTTTCTGTATTCTTGTTTCATCTGTTGGGCCTTCAGTAGATTTTTGTTCTTTACTTCGATTAAGATGTTCTTGACTTTCTTTTAAATAATCAGCCAGTGCATGTTTTTCTTCTTCAACTATTTGCTTCACTTGTAATAATCCTCTGCCACCTGATTTTCAGGGCAGGTATAATCGATCAGTGTCACCGCATGGATATAAACTGTAGTGCATTGTCATTAGTTTCCTGGTTTTTCAGTCCAAAATGTCCAAATCAGCTTGTGTCCAGTTAACTATACCAGCTGTGTATCTTATAACTGGTATTGCCCAAGTATTTATGGCCTTGATTGTATTTCCACCATTTAATTTAGATTTCAAAATTTTCCTAACTCTGTTGGTGTACTCTCTCTTGACAATAGTTTTTACTTCTCCATGTTTGATGTTATCCAACTGCAGAATGCCTAAATATTTGTAGGCTTCATTTTCGTAGCATTTAATTAGTTGGCCATTGGGCATTTCAATTCCCTCACACGCAATGATTTTGCCCCTTTTTATGGATACAGTGGTGCATTTTTCCATGCCAAACTGCATTGAAATATCGGTGCTGAATACTCGGACTGTGTTTGTCAGTGATTGAATTTCATTTCTAACTTACCATAGAGTTTCAAATCATCCATATATAATAAATGCGAAATTTTTTCAGCTTCTTTGGCTGTTTGGTAGCCTAATTTCATTTTTTTAAAGATTACTGAAAGCGGGATCATCGCGATGATGAAGAGAAGAGGTGAAAGTGAATCACCCTGGAAAATTCCTCGCTTGATATTGACCATTCCGTAGTTCTCATTCCCTACTGCCAACTCAGTTCTCCATTGTTTCATCACCTTTTCAGTGAAGGATGTAATATTTTTGCTAATGCCAGTTGTTTCTAAGCATTTTATGATCCAACTATGTGGCAATGAGTCGAATGCCTTTTTATAATCAATCCAGACCATATTCAAGTTCGTTTTTCTTTTCTTACAATTTTCTAATATCATTTTATCAATCAGGAGCTGATCTTTTGTGCCCCTGCTCCTTCTTTTATTGACTTTTTGCTCTACTGGCAAGATGTTGTTTGTCTCCAAATAATCCATAATATTATCTGCAATAATGCCTGTGAGTAATTTGAAGGTTGTTGGCAAGCATGTTATCGGTCTGTAGTTTTCAGGTATTGTTCCTTTAGTTGCATCTTTCTGAATCAAGTATGTTTTTCCAGTTGTCAACCATTCATCAATTTGACCATTTTGTAAAATTTCATTCAGTTGCCTGGCCAATATTGCATGTAAACTGGTCAGATATTTGAGCCAGAAACCATGTAATTGGTCATTTCCAGGTGATGTCCAATTCTTTACTTTTTTTACTCAATTTTTGACCATCTCAGTTATTATTTCTAATACTTGCATTTGTTTGTTACCAATGCTTTTCTCAAAGTTATGTATCCACTTTGCTTCCTTATTATAGTCCTTTGCATTCTCCCACAAACCTTTCCAGAATTCAGCTCTGGCCTGCTTTTCTGGTTTTTCACTTTTGGTGTCACCATTCACATTAAGACTTTGATAAAAACACCGTTGGTCTGATCAAAATTGTTGATTTTGTTTGTATTGGATGATTCGTGCCTCATATCTCTCAATTTTTCTAGCTGTTGCTGTTATCTGCTGTTTCACAATCTCTATAGCTTCATTGATGTTTCTTGTATCCAATCTATATCTTCTGATCAGCTGATCTATGGTTTTGCTGTTCTTTAAGTTGCTAGCATTTGCCCTTACTTGTTTTGACTTTTTGTTCTAATCGGATTTTCCACTTTGGCTTTGATGCTTTTTCCATTGTGTGCTTAGGTGCTTTGATTTTAATGCCTAGTTCATTAGTGACTATTACAGCTGCACTGTACATTAACTAATTCGTTTCCAAGATGGATCCCGATTCAATTGTTGAAAGCACTGCATTAACCATTTTCATGATAGGACCCAAAATTTTCTTTGGGACAGTTTTTAATGATGGTAAACATTGCCTTTCCTCACTAGCCAGAAAATGCCCCCTGATCTTGTCCTTCAGTTCTTTTTGTTTTTGAGTTGGTTCATCAGTTGGTTCAATGGTAACTGGTTCTGGTGGTAGTGTTGTTATTTCCTCTCCGACAGCTTCCTCTGGGAGTTCTACTATTATTTCTTTAGTTGTGTCTTGAGTATCAGTTAATTCCTCTTGTGATGTTGTTGTTTTTTTGTTTTGCAATTTGCCTTAATTTCCTCAAGTTCAACTTCGCTAAACACTTTATTCCGAATAATAAATCGCCTTTGATCTGCTAGTCGTTGTTCACTAACATTTAAATCCGGATATTGTTGTTTCCATAAATCATACATTCGCTTTAAGTAGCCTCTTTTTTTGGCTCTGAGTTGTAATAACAGGCCATTATGGCACGATTTTCATCTGCACTATATTTTTGTCATTTTGTTGGCTGGTCCACTTGTAGCCCACTTGTTGACGGATGCCCAGGGACCTCAATATCCGCCGTGGCCCTTGTTAACCTGCACGACGACCGATGCGGTATAGACTTTTTAGTCGTTTCTTTCACCATATTGTATGGGTTGGCGTGTTTTTATGGGGCCAGGTTGCCAACCTGACCCCAACCCTCCTCCTTTCTCATCCGGGCTTATTATTATTATTATGTAGTTAATCTTTGGTGAGATTCACAGCCTTTGGGGCTGGTTGGTAGTCTAACAGCTTGAGCCCTAACCAAGGACCTAGGAACTGTTAAGGTAACGTCGGAGGATATAAGTTGTTCCAAGTAGGGTGGTTTTTTGTAGAGTCAGAATGTTCAAGTAAGGTAAATTTAGAATTTTCAAATAGCGAGGTAGCCCTTTAGGTATTGCTCCAGGGGCTCCAATTACATTTGGGACAACACATGATTTCTTTTTCCACAGTCGCTCAACCTCAATTTGCAAGTTCCTGTATTTTGTGATTTTTTCTTGCTGTTTATCTTCAATTCGTGCATCATCAGGTATTGCAATGTCAATGAACCATACTTTTTTCTTTTCAATTATTGTTATGTCAGGTGTGTTGTAGGCCAAGTGCCTGTCAGTCTGGATTCTGAAGTCCCACAAGATCTTGCCTTTCTCATTCTCTAAAACCTTCTCAACCTGATGGTCCCAGTAGTTTTTGCTGTACTCAAATCCAAACTTTTGGCACAATTTCCAGTGAATAATCTTAGCAACACGGTCATGGTGTTGTAGGTAGTCAATTTGTGAAATTTTGCTGCACCCGCTGCTCAAGTGGTCGACTGTCTCATCTTCTCATTACAGAGGCGACATTTGCTTTAGGTGGTAACACGTTGAATTTTTAATTATTAATATTATTAATGATTATTAAAAATACATGAAACTCAGTCACCTGAACATTTAAAAATGTGTCACAAATACCATTGACTATTTTTGTTGTTGTTGTTGTTAGATTACATATTACATACAGTTAGAAAAGTCTAATCTTTCCTTACCAATAATTTCTTCTTTACTACAATTAGTGCAACTCTTTTCTATCTCATCACGTTTCCTAGCTAGTAGTGTGGAATGGAGTGTATAGTCTCTCATTCTTGTTACATAGTGAGGACACCTGGATGGTCATTTTGATAAAAGAAAAGCAACTCTGTGTAGCAGCTGATCTTTATCTTGGGTCAAACAAAACATAACCAAAGCCACTAAATTTCTTATTCACATATTTAACCAATTGTTGCATAATATTGGAAGCAAAAGTTTTGCCATCAAAACAAGGAGAACTGATTCTCAAACTATTTTATATCCCCATAAAGCAGCATTCTAGTTTGTTCAAATCAAGCAAATTTCCATGCAAACATTATTCTGTATAGTTCTTCTTTAAAGTCCTGCAGCAGGAACTGTTTTGTTTCTTCATACATTATTCTGAATAGCCTCTAATCCATTTTCTTCTGCCTGTTAGCTATAAAATATGTTTCCACTGCTCATAACATGCTGCAATCCACTGTCTCCCAGGAAGAAATCAGCTCACACAAAGGGCACTATCTTCTTTCTCCATAACTTTCCTGCCAGTCTGCTCCAAGAGAACCCAAAATACTGTATCAATGGCTGAGGATCCATGGACCTCTGCAACTGGGAGATTTCAATGGACTATTCTCATTATATACAGATGCTGTCTTTGAAACCCAAAATTCATGATTATTTTAATGATGGCCTCTCTAAGTAAAAGAGAAGGAAAGTAAGAAGCTTAACTAGCAAAAGAAAATAATCTTTCTTCTTGCCGGATTGTTTTCTCCACATGATGGACTCCAACTTCCATAATCTCCTACGATGATGGAAAGAACCAAATCAGGAAATAGTAGTTTAAAATGCATCAAACTTTCATATCGTTATTCTATTTCATCTAGCACAATGGAAATTAACCCCATCAATCTAATATTAATACGTTTAGCAACGGAGGTAAAATTTTACTGTATAAGGTTTTCTAATATCCCCTTCAGTACTATTCTTCCCAATATTATTTTTAAGTAAAAGAATAAAGAAATTATTTCATAAAATAAAGAATTGTTTAAAAAATATATGAGCTAAAATACAGTATTTGTTTTAATTGTAAATAAGGCCTTACTGGATTAGCTAGAAGAATCTTTGTAAAATTTACTTCCTTTAAAAATATTTTTTTAAATACACTAAGGGCATGAATTATTAAAATTGCACTTCTTTATGAAACAAGCTTACTGATGTTCAGCCAAGAACCCCTAGTAATCTTAAACATGATAGACAGTTCAGCACTTTGGAAGGTGACATGTCATTACCTTTATACTTGAATTCTTGAATTCACCTGGGAATAACAAACTAAGTGCACTGATTGTGAAAAATTCTGCAGTACCTCATTCAGCTTTCCAGAGAATATTACAATTAAAATTATTCCACTATCTAGGAGTCTTCCTTCATGACTTTGGTCCATGGATAACCATTCTTTTCCAATCATTCAGCACATCATTCAGAAGCATATGATCAACTGGCATTCTTCATTCATACAGAAAGTCGGCTGTATGACTAAGGCTAAGGAGTCTCCTTCAGGCTTATTTTTCATAAATGTAGAATAAAGATCATTGTTACAGTGAAGGAGTAAAATAAGCATTAAGAGTTCCTCAAACCCTGAATTGGTCTGTATTTTTGTTAACGTGGAAAGAGGATTTTAGAATATTTATTTGTGCATTGTTTGTATCATTCAGAAGCATTTGTTTTTTCCCCATCTTTGTTATATATATTTACTGTGTATCCCTAAATAGTATCACCTTCTCCTAAAATGAAACAAGGAAAATCCCTTAATTATCCTCAGAGCCTCTGGTTCCTTGTTCATTCATTGCAAATTTAATTCCTTACTCAGAGAAGAAACAACTTTAGTCACTTTCCAAAATACAGCATACTTTCCCATAAAAGCAGAATTGGTTTAAAATGTACTTATAAACTAAATTTCAGTTATTAAAAGTATTTTACACCTTTACTTAAAAGTTTATGTAACAAGTTTCTTTAAAAATGCGTTCTTCATCACAGAATGATTTGATAGCATATTTGACCACAAAAAAGATATCATCTTTATTAAACTTTATTGAGAATTTCTTACCCTTACCCTAGCTTTCCCAGGCCCAGATTATCCTAGATTGCTTGTCATAAAAGAGATGCCCCATATCTGAACAAACTAACTAGACTGAGGGAAAAAATCAAGTATCCAAATCCTTACTAATTGTGTTCTCATGTCATGCACTGCATTAAAGGATTATCTCACTCTTTTAAATGACTCTTCACATCATAGCTGTGTCATGGGGTTGTTAGACTCACAGGATAAGCCTTCTTAGCTGTTTTTAGTTGCTAGAATATTCTTTACTCTCAATTTCAGGTTTTTTTCCTGCTATCATGAAGGATAATCAAGTGATTCCCAGGTCATTAAGCCATGCATAAAAATGTCATGTCAGATCAAATCATACCAGAATGATTGTAAGACAATCATTATAATTAGCACAGAATCCAACAGAGATTGGCTAGATGTTGTTCATTCTCAATCTCTTGCATTGTTTCTGTTGTTGAAAAAAGGCTATCAGATGTTTTGACTACAAGCTGGGACATGCACACACAATCACACCTCTTTTCTGATTGCTTGGTTACTTGGCATTTAAAGACTAACTGCCAGAACCATGGTCCTTAAGAAAACATTTACTAGCATCCTAAATTTCTTTCTATGAAAAGAACATCATTCATATCCACAGCAATTGTCTCAAATAGCAAGCATGAAATTGAACGTGGAAAAGTGACAAAAATCCTCTCATTGTACAAAAGGAAAGCTGGACTTGCATGAAGTGTCTTTCTAGAAGGACCCTACAGAAAATGATTAACTCCTTTATTCCATGAGAAGACAGGGTACAACCTACTTTCTGAAAGTAAGATGCAGAACAATAATACAGCTGTACTATTAAACTCACACAGGATGAGAGTAAGACACAGAACAATAGTACAGGTATAATAAAATGGGTGGGTTGAGAACTGCCTAAAGTTTGATATAAATTGGGCTAGCTATATAACTGTTATAAATAAATAACTAAATAAACAAAGAAAGAAAGAAATATTGAGTAAACTGTCACTATTTTTGGAAATAACTAATCAAAAAATAAATATTATTGGCTTGTTAATAGTTCAGCATTTTCTTGGGGAACAGCTTCTTGGACAGACCCAGTAAGTCTTGGCTTCCCCTTCATATAATGATTCCATTCGGTATTACCAAAGCTGAAAAAATCACCACTGGGTACACAGGTGCTTCTCCTAGAATGCATGTTTTTCAGTTTTCAAGAAGGTGTAGAGAGAGATCTCTCGATCTTGCTTCACAAGCATGACTGCCTTGTCCAATTATGACTAGATAAAAATCTATTGTTCTACATCCACATCGCAATACACCAAAAACTGGATGTCAGGGAATGTGTGAGAGTCCTGAGGATACTGCTTTTGAGACATGATGATTAGATGATTTGTGGATGGCAAGGTAGAGGCAGGCCCCAAACCAGCATCTACTGATTTTTCTAAGTCTTAGAAAGAAGGCAGGACCAAAAATAAAATTCTCATAACAGAGGGCCTAGTTACTTGCAAGATTACCGATCTGTGAACATCTGTGCCTATGCAATAAGTTCTGAAAACTTTGGGATGCTACAATTTTTGAATATTAAACACTGCTATCTTATGAGATCCAGGAAGGATGCCTTCTCTGTCCCTTGTGGCTGCCCTTTGGGGAAAAAACATCCACTTCAAAACATGGATGAACCCTACTTTCGCTGGCTTTTTAAATAAATCTGAAGACCTGTCTCTTCTTTGAAACACTGGGCCAAAATATTATACGAACCATCTGTATGTGTTAATTGTGTTATATGAATTTATGTGCTATTTGTTGTTTTTTTATACAGGTATCTTTGACTTATGACGACAACTGAGACCAGAATTTCTGTTGCTAAGCAAGATGACTGTCAAGTGAGCCATGTCCAATTTTACGATCTTTTTTGTCACAGTTCTTAAGGGAATCACTGCAGTTGTTAAGCAAATAACTTGGTTGTTATGAAAATCTATCTTCCCCCATTGATTTTGCTTGTCGGAAGCTCCCTGGAAAGCTCATAAACAGAGAACACATGACCTTGGAACACCCAAATTTTGATCATGTGATCATGGGGATGCTGCAAAGGTTGTAAATGTGAGACCTGCACATGTCACTCTTTTCAGTGCTGCTGTAACATTGAACAATTGCTAAATAAACAGTTGTAAGTCAAAAACTACTGTATTCATAATGGACACATTTTTAATGCTTTCAATGCTACGCAAAGCTATTCAGCTAGTGGGTGACTATAAAAACTTGACACAAGCATACAAATATGTGAGTAAGAGGGACAAGCAAAAATCCTTCTGGTCCACGAAAGATGATGGGCTAGTGAACATGGGTCCAGTCCCTTCCCTTATTGCTCTATTTGTCACTTTACCCCTCTTAGTACAGACCAGTGATGGTGAACCTTTTAAACACTGAGTACCCAAACTGTGCATGCATGCATGCCCAAACCAGAGATGGGGCGCACTCCCGTGTGTGCATGCGTGACACTTCTGTGCATGAGCAGAAGCGTCCAGGTGGGTGGGCAGAGCCTCCCACCAACACTACTACCAGTTTGGACGATCTGGGCCAAACTGGCAGCAACCCACCTCTGTTCCAAATGAAAAGGTGTACGAACATGTGCAGCAGAAACCTAAAGACCAGCTGGCCAGCAGGAGGTAGAGCATCCCAATACTGGCAGCGCAGCAAGATATAAGATATTTTCTTTCATGAGCTTCTGTTTCGTTGTTTGCAGGGAAACAGAAGCTCACGAGAGAAACGCCACGGAGATCTGACCTAGGGCGATGGTGTGTGTGCCAGCAGAGAGGGCTCTGTGTGCCACCTGTGGCACGCATGCCATAGGTTCTCCATCACGGGTATAGACTGTATTCCAAAGAAAGCTGTTGAAAAGTTCCAAGAACCAAATTTCCTAGACTGGTCCCCACCTTTGGTTGGAGAATACTTGATTTTCTGCTATAACAAGTTGGGCAGCTAATCCCTGCAATGGACAAGTATAAAACAGATGGCCATAAGCAAATATCAAAGGCAAAATAGAATATTCATCTTGACTTTACTTGCTTTCAAAATTTCCTGCACTATAGCAAGACCACAGCTTTCTGGGGTGAACCGCTACTTCAATTTTTGGAAGGACAACCTAGTGGAAAATTGCCTATTCTGGGACACCCTTCAAGATTAGTTCACTAGTTGCTGAGCCACCCCTCAGTAAAGAGATTTCAGAGCTCCTGTAATCTATGTCTATCCATCTGTGGTTTATTGTGACAATATGCACCTGATCAGACAGGTATGTGGCTGTAAGGATTCTCCCTGTACATGGGGAGGAAAATGTAAATGGCACCCACCAGGTGTGAGCATGATTTTGAGAGTTTTTCCTCAATGAAGGATCCAAGTTTGGATCCCCAACCTTTCTCTAAAAAAATCTGAGGAGATTATAAATGCAAGGATTGGTCACCAAGTTACTTTTTTATCAATTTCATAACAGTGAACAATCACTGTATGACTGCAATCACTAAATGTGGACTCTATAAAGGCTTGGACCAAACTTTTTTAATATGTTAAATATTATGAGTTCCTCTTCTTGGCAGATTTTCTTTGTTAAGATTTGCTGAGATGCGTGTCCAAGACAGTACTTTTTCTTATTTGAGATGCACAGTGTCTACAGAATAAAATAAGATCCACCTTCGCAACAGTCAACCGATTCTGCCAGGCAGGCTATCAATTCTGCAAGGAAAGCTAACTGCAGTGGTGAGATGCCCACCTCAGGAGCCATTAAGTCTAGTTATCCCGTAGCTCTTGTTCCAAGACATAAGACTGATAAAAAGATGATGAACAGGGCAATGAATCCCACTAGATTTATAATACTCTTTATCCAGTTATTTTTTCCCCCTGACTTATTAGATCAGCACTTCTGAAAAATATCTGCTAGTGGAAACAGCCTGACTCTGTACAGTCTCTGATCCTCTCCATGCCCCTCTATGCTATTTGGTTTTGGGATAAAGCATCTCCTTTTACCTTTAATGGAAGAAAAATCTCAGATGGTAACATAATTACCAGTCCTGCAGTTAACGAACATGGCCATTATTCAACAAATGTTTTAGTCTGATTGTAATTTAGTCTTCATTACAATGAAATGGAGAATCAGTAAAGCAAACAAAAAGGGAGAGCAAAATAATATTAGCTCTTTAAAGATGATGTCACACCTGCTTACAATCACATAAGAATAGTAACACCACATTCTCTGGCTTTGCTAACTTGTCTTGGCAGGCTACTGCCATGCTAGACTTCTCCTCGTTCATTGACTCTTCAACATGGTTTTGAAGGCTGATTCGGCAAGAGTTGTGTAGAAACTACATCCTTTAGAACAGCGGTTCTCAACCTGTGGGTCGCGACCCCTTTGGGAGTCGAACGACCTTTTCACAGGGGTCACATAAGACCATCGGAAAACACATGGTCTTTCTAGGGCCTAGAGGATTAAGCAGACCTCGTGAGGAAGAGACACATACTGAACACACAAACATGGTTGGCAACGTGGAAGGAGCCGCATGGCTTTTAGGAACCCGGCGCTGTTCCTGCGGGTTTAATCTTTTTCCAACTCCCACTGTCTCTTCCCCGAGGCATTGAGGACAAATTAGCCACAGGAGCTAAATCGAGAATAGAAATCCCAGCATCTTAAGCTGGGAGAAAGGAGCAGGGAGCAAGAGAGAGCGAAGGAGGGAGGGAGGAGAGACTCACCGCAATCTCTCCGGCGGCTGCTAGGTGTAATAAGTGAGTTCGAAACTCGCACCGGATTTCAAGCTCTCTTTGCTCGTGAAGTTTTCTCAGTGGCACTTTCACACACACACACACACACACACACACACAAACCAACTGGGGTCCCTTGTTAATTCTTCCCCCAGTTTTCCCTTTCGAAAACACGGGCTGGCCAATACCTGCAAAACCTTATTAGGAAATGTATGTCGGAGTTTTGAGCCCAGGCAGGAAGCCGGGTTTTGAGCGAGGGCATTTGGTAAAGATGGCCCGAGGTGGGAATGGGGGAGGCAGCCGCCACCTCCGAAGTGGATCGCTTGCAGTTTTGACAACAAACGTTGGTGACCTGTCACCAGCCAGAAGGGAAAAGTCAGCCTCCTTGAGGCAGGAACTGATGGCTGGCTGTGCCGAGAGGGGAGGGAGACCGGTGTGATGGCCTGGGAGACAGGGGAAGAGAAAGAAGAAAACAGCCACGGTTGCTACGATAAACAACCCTCCGCAGTTATACAGCTGTCAGGGGAGTTGTTTTAGACATTGGAGATTCCAGAGTCCATGGGGACATGGGTTGCCTGGGCTAACCAGGTTATGTCCCAAAGGTGCTTTTTCTGGAGGCAACTGGACTTTGTTTTTCCTTTGAAGACGTTTGGCTTCTCATCCAAGAAGATTCTTCAGCTCTGACAGGAAAGTGAGGAATGGAAGGATATATATTCCTTGGAGACTGAAATCCTTCCATTCCCCACTATCCTGTCGGTGCTGAAGAAGCTTCTTGGATGAGAAGTTATGAAGTAGCAATGAAAATTTTATGGTTGGGGGTCACCACAACATGAGGAACTGTATTAAAGGGTTGCGGCATTGGGAAGGTTGAGAACCACTGCTTTAGAACAACCCTTCCCAATGTGGGGATGATGACCACAACCACTGAGGTGATGGTGACCTCAACCACTTAATCCGGTTCCATTTCTCGTCTTTTGCACCTGGAAATGTAGAAGGAAGAAAATTCCAAAGGACTACTGCTAAAACTCTTCTAGGCAGTGAAGAAAAAAGATCCAGAATTTGCATTTCTCCCCATTAGACTTTCCAGGAAAAAATGCCCACTCAACATGCAAAGAAACCACTACTTTTATGTTTAGAATTTAGCACTAGTTGTATTTCTCAAACATGTTTAGTAACACCGAACCCATCTGAGAGCCAGTTACTGCTTCATTCTAAGGATCTATTACTTGCACTGCTAATTTAGCAATCCACAGAATGGTTGTGAAGACTGCAAAAATAAGGCAGCATGTTTGGTTTATTTTAGTGTCATGAATTCCTGTCATTGCAAATGAGATCAACCACTCTATATTAAACAACCTGACACTATCATAGAATTAGTTAGTACACATGTATTTCTTAAAGCCACAAAGTACTCTGTAGGTATGAATCAATGAGGGAAAATCCTTTCTAACGCCACTTACTTGATAGGGATACAGAGTAATACCGTTTGTTCTTGACAAGGACCACGTGCCGTCTAGGTACTGATGAGCCTGGATAGCCACAGAATTCAGGATGTTACCATTGCTGGGACTGGTAGCCATCTGTACACTGACCTTTGTCTGGTGTCCCAAGGAACCATTTTTCTTCTCTATCCCATTAACGATTCCTATGTTGTTCACTTTCCCACTGAGTTTGTTAGGCAGAAAGCCAGCATAATTGGAAGTAGCATAAGGAGCAGACAGGTATGTCCAGTCTCTGGGTTGCAGGCTGCCCATATGTCGAGAGCCCACTAAGGTGGGAATATTGGGAAGGGGAGGAGGAGAGCCAGGAGAAGCATCACAGTGTTCTGCGTTGGCTGCTTGTTCAAGTGTTAAGACCATCTGAATAGCCTCCTGCTTCAGCTGGTTCAGGTGAGTGGCACACACATCACACCGGTTGTCTCTCTCATTCCATGCTTTCCGGGTAGTATTGGGAACCTGTAGTTTGTCATGAATCACTGAAGAAAATGCCGGATCCTAAAAACCAAAAAGTAAGAGAAAACCATTAAACTAAAAGGACAAAAAGAAATCAACTACATTGTATTTACTGTAGTGTTGATTTAAAAAAAGGTAGAATGTAAGTATCTTTATGTTTCTGCTAAGACTAAATTGGACATCGTGTTCTTTCTTTGATTATTAATTAGATCCCGTTTACTCAGACTTGTTAATTAAAATTTGTACTTTAAAATTTGATGTTATCAATTCCTCATTGTCTACTGATTGTTCTGTGCAAAAGGATCAACCTTCTAACAGCTCACAAAAGGAAACCACAGGTGGAGCTCACTTACAGACTTCTATATTCAAAAGGGTGGTCTCAATATCTCTTCCTCCCTATTTTCAAACATATAATTTTTCTTAAATGTGGAGAAGGGAAGTATGTTTAAAACAAGAATAAATGCAAACAGTATTTGATAATGCTAAAATTAATATATCAGGAAAATAACCACCAAGCTCAGACAGAAGGAATAAATGCTATTATTCACTGCTGGGAAGTCACTCCATCTTTACAAATTGAAGACACATCTCTCTTTTCACTAAAGTCCATAGTTATTCAATATATGGAGATTAAATGATTAATGAATCATGGTATCTCTTACATCAAACTCTCCAAAAAAATAATTGCCAACAGAAGACCAGAGAAACCTGAATAACAATGGGAAAGCATTATCTAATTCTGACTACTATAAGAGCATCAGGCATATGCATTTCCTCGACAACAGAAATGTTTAATATTACAATTACTGTCACCTTATATTTTGGATGAACTACCCTGTTTTCCTGAAAATAAGACCTCCCCGGATAATAAAGCCAATCAGGGTTTTAACCAAACATGCGTTAAAATAAGCCGTCCCCAAAAATAAGCCATCCCAAGAATATTGCAACACAACAGCAGTGACCACTCTCGCCACCTCCTGCACCTCAAAAATAATAAGACCTCCCCGAAAATAAGGCCAAGTGCTTATTTCGGGGGTCAAAAGAAAATAAGACCCTGTCTTATTTTCAGGGAAACACGGTACTTGTGCTGGCCTAGAAACACTGAACATAGAAAGCAAACCACCAATATTCTGGTACCCATATATTTAATCAAGTTCACTTTCAGTAGATAATCATACAGGAATCTTTCAAGCCTATCTCTGCCTCGGAAGATTTGCAGACAAAAAAGTAGCACAATCAAGCAGAAATCTTTATATCACAGCAGAAGGAAGAGCACCTACTAGGCCATCTAGAGCTATCTAAAACAATTGTAGGATTTAAACCAGTTTATGAGTTTAAATTTCTAGAGCTTATGTTTTTTTTAAAAAAATGGAAAATACATTACTAGAAACCTAACTTCACCTTATTCAATCTCTAAAAAAAACCTTTACAAACATGAATAAGAAATCAAATATATGAACCAAAACAAAGTTGATATAGGAATATCAACTTTCCTAATAATAATCATATCTTAATAATCTATGTATAAATTAATATTCCAACTTTATCCCTGAAACAAGTACTTTATAATTCTGCAGAAAATGATCCAGAATGCCCACTATAGATCACATAGGGGAAAACAGATTACTATTATTTACATCAAAGCTTTCAAACTGATTGCTGGACTAGAATAGCTGTAATGTTTTGGCATTAATTTACTTTCTGTGCAGTTCCAGGGGGGCTACCGGTGAATTTAATGAGCAGCAAGTTTATTAGTCCCACAGGTGTGCATAAAACTGGCAGAAGGAGTTCAAGCTATGTATAATTTGAGTTGCACAGCATAAGTAGCAGGAGGATGCCAAGTTACACACACTGTTTGAGCTTCTTAGGCTTCAAAACTCAGCAAGAAACATTGGAGAACTAGGTCTGCTTGTGAGGCTCATTGTCAACTTGAAAAGTCTATGCTATTTTGGCAGTCTTTCTAAAAGTCCAGCTGGGGACGGGAACTTGGAGCTTTTCAAAACCCAATTTCGTTATTCAAGGTTATAATTACATGCTCCTTTTCTGATAAAGGAAGTTTGGTTGTGTTTCAGAGAGGTTTAATGGAAAGCTACCAAACTTGCATCCCCACTGTATTGTAAGCTAACATAGTAGAATATATGAAAAGAGTCAGATGACCCCAATTTCAAAAATCACATAGAAAGTACTACACGAATTACAAAATTAAAAAAGGATTAGGCAGGTGACACTAATACTGTCTATATAGTTGGATACGTGAAATATACATATATATATACCCAGAGGTTGTTAATTATTTTACTACTGTTTCGGGCATGCAACGCTTCTGCACATGCGCAGAAGCATCCAGGTGGGTGGGTAGAGCCTCCCGCTGCTGCTATCCGGGCCAAATCAGCAGCAACCCACATCTGATATCACCCATATAATAATGTTGTCTTGTACTTATTCTATTGTTTGTGTCATTTACCTGTTTCAGCTTATTGCTGAGTAAAACTGAAGCTATTTCATTGGAAGGCATTTCTCACACCAAAAATCTAAAGCAACCTAATCCCTTCACTACGGCCATTTTTTAAACTAGTATTTTGTCTATTAGGCTGAATGACCTTGAGAGACAGGAGGAAGAGCTACAGCCTAGAGAACTGTCTGATAAGAAAAAAAGTTCAAAGCAGGAATGAAGGTAAAAAAAGTATTTCAGAACTGTTCTTCCTAGTTCTCTGGAATGAAAAGGAGGAGAAGAGGGAAGTGCTTTTAGTTTTGCAAGATCCTGTTACTGTAACCTTACAATAAAGGAAGTATTAATATTTTGAGTTTTGGTTTCTGATTTGGATTGACTTGAAGGACAGACATCAGTGTTGCCTTTATGTTTCAGAGAATTAGGAAGGGTCAATTCTGAGATGCTGGACAGTCAGTTCTGAGATGCTTTCTCCATCACCATTCCTGCTTTGGACTCATTCTCTTATCAGACAGTTGTCTAGGCTGGATCACTTCTTCCTGTCTCAAGGTCATTCTCATAGCCCATTACACTTAAGGTACCTATAAATCTTGTATTCTTGATAGCTTATCAGGCAGCTATTAATAAAGTTAATGAACACGCCTATTCAAATTAGGGGCCACAAAGCAAACATGTAAAGGAGTTTATAATAGACCTGGGGAAAGTATGAGAGACATTAAGGGGAAGATATTGTCCTAAGACAGAGGGAAGAGATTGAAAATAACCTTGCATTGATTTTGTTTAATATAAGATAGGTCAGAGAGAGATCTTGGGTGGACTTCCAAGATTTTGCTATTGTACCTTACAATAAAAAAAAGCATTCCTGGAATCTCTGCTGAGCCTATTTCTTAAATTGGTCTACACTGAAGGACTGATAAAAATGTTAAGCATTGATCAATTATTCAAAGATCTCTCTATCCAAAGCAGGAGTCCTCAGATTTTTGGAAACTCATTTGGAATTTTGAGGAAATGTTATGCAAAATGTCACAAAGCAGTATCTGTTATTTTATGCCCTATAATAAAACATGTATTTAACCGAAGGCAAACTATTGGCAGTTGCTCCCTATCACCTCCTTTTTTGTCTCTCAGGATACCGTCCATATCGCAATTTACTCTTGCATTTTTCTACCCATATGGACATACTTCTAAATGCCATTAACTTTACAAGGCTTATGTAACATAGACAGGCATCCTTTATAAAGAATTTTTCAGGGTTTTTTTCTTTAAACCATGAGTCACTTTTCCATTTTTCTAAATTAAAAGAATCTAAAAATAACAAGGGTGGGGTAAAGAATCTCAAAGGCACAAAAAAGGCACTATTTACAATACAATACAATAGTAGAGTTGGAAGGGACCTTGGAGGTCTTCTAGTCCAACCCCCTGCCTAGGCAGGAAACCCTATACCGTTTCAGGCAAATGGCTATCCAACATCTTCTTAAAGACTTCCAGTGTTTTATTTTTTTTTATTTTTTTTTATTTATTTATTTATTTTTGTTTTATTTATTGCATTTGTACCTTGCTTCAATCAATTTGATAATCAGCAGCTTACAAGATATTTTAAAAATCCATTTCAAACAATCCACAGAAGACATAAAAAGAAGTCAGAGTGAAAACAATGACAACTAATCAAAAAGAATAAAACAGAATACAGCCTGATCTAGTTAGAAGGTCCGCCAGGGATAGTTCGTTCTTCAGTATCACTCTGAAGGCAGGCAGCAATTGATGACAGTCTGATCTGTACTGTGGAGACTCCTCCAAAGAATCTGTGATGCTATCAAAAGGCAGCACTTCCTGGCTTCTGCTTCTTTTACTCCAGGAAATAACGGCACTTGGACAGAGATCCCCAACCACTGAGCCGTAGCCCACTAGAGGGCCATGAACTGTTTGCAACCAGGCCATGGAAATGGTGGGCGATTGCATGAGAGTGCAAGCGCATCCCCCATTTGCATGAGCAGCAGTTGAACACTTCCACACATGTTCCATTTACGTGAGTAGCAGGTACACATGCACGGTGTGTGCGCAAAGTGGAGGTGTGCATGTGCAAGCTTGCCAACCACTTGCATGGAACCATTCCCTCTTCTCCCCCCACTGGTCCACAAAGCTAGAAAGGTTGGGGAACTCTGCACTAGGAGTAATTTCTGCCTAGATGATTTCACAAATTTAAAATTATCATGGTTGGTTGGAGAAGAAAATAGAAATGGGCCTTCTGGTGCCACAATATATGTGTATATATAGAATATATATATTCTTTAAATGCCCAGTAGTCTATAAAGCATGCTTATTGGTTGGCATTCAAACTGGCAGATCACATGTTAGGCAAAAAATCAGTCTGGATAGTTCACAAATTTAAAGATTCGATTCTGATGTTTGTGTTACCAAAGAGTTTTCTAGATTTTATATGCATTTTTTTCCTGTCCTCAAACTCTTATGGCAAAGGGCCGTAATAATTGGTTTGGTCTTTAGGCTCAATCAAAAAATTGTGATCATGAGATATGTTTTGTCTGAGATACTAGCTGAAGGCTGAACTTGATATGTTCTTCAGAGAAAGCAACTAGCCTCCACTGAGCTTTGTATCTCTGTATATTGTACATCTAGAAATTTTCTCTGGATCCATAAAATACAGAGGTTTAAATTACATATGCAGTAGGTGTCACTTAAAGCAGATACAAACTCTTAGTGTTTGGCATTAAAATGTTCTTAAACTAAATCCTAAAGAAAAACTGACTGGAGTTGAAGAGCTTCCAGGTTGGTTTGAATTATCCATAGGGGTAGAAGATGATATAGGAATGGCTTGCAAATATGAAGAGAACCAGTGGTAATCTCTGAATATAGAATGCTAGGGGTGCGTTATAACCACATAGTTTCAAGCAAATTTCTTCACAGAACTGCCATAAGTGATAATACCATGAACAAACATCAACTAGATTTAGGGAGAGGCTATAGTCCACACACACCCCAGAAAGAAGTTAAAGGGTACTTTGATTCAGGGTGAAAATGTTATGAAATGCTTCACATATACTAAATTAATGCATCTTGCAATTCCCTGATAAGGAAATGTTATAACTGGGGGAAAAGGTAGTTAAGGAGAAACATGCTAAAAAGTATTTCAAATTCTACACAGCTGGGAAAAATGACTGGGGAGATAAACATCTCTTTATGCTAGAATTTGAGGCCATCCAAGGAATATGAATGACAAGTAAATTAGAAAAGATCAGAAAGATAAAAAGAAATGTGTTTTCACATATCACAGAGGCACATTATGGAACTTAGTACAAGTTAATATTACCAACCAGTTTACGGAGCTTTAAATTTATGGAAATGAGGCTATCAATGCACTTAAGATGTGACATTTATTTACTACTTCCGAAATGTTTTATTTGGGAGCTTCTCATAGGCATTTAATTGCTGAACTCTATCAAGGGAAAAGCCTGTGATGGATAGAGCATTGAAATATTGAAAGTATTTCTTATCCTATAGTTAAAACTAGAACTCTAAATTTGGACATCTTATACAGCAGTCAGTATAATTATTTATTTATTTATTAAGATTTTTTTTTATGGCCACTCAACTCATTCTCAGCCACTCTGGGTGACTTACAAGGGCTCCAATATAAAGACCAATAAGCCCCCATCCCCGGTTACAACAATCAGGCAAGCCACCTGATGGGCTCCTTATCACTCTGGGGTTCCCTTGGTTCTGCCAAGGCCTATTGGCAGAACCAGGTCTTCAGGGCCTTACGAAAGAGTATTTAAAGTGGGGAGAGGGACTTATCTCTGTAGGGATGATGTCCCACAAAAAGGATGCTAGTACAGTGAAGGTCCTTCTTTTTAGTCTTGCTAGATGGATCTTAGGAGAGGGAACCCATAACATTCCCTGCCTTCCCAGTTTGGTGGGTTGAGTAGATATGTCTGGGAAAAGACTGTCCTTTAAATAACCTAGTCCCAAAGCCATGCAGAGCTTTGAAAGTGACAACCCACACTTTGAATTAGACCCAGAAATAAATTAGCAGCCAATGCAACTCCCACAAGACAGATGATGTATGTGCAAATCTAGGTCTGCACAAAACCATACCAGCTGCAGCATTTTGCACCAATTGAACCTTCCAGATACTTTTCAAGGGCAGCCCCATGTAGAATGCATTGCAATAGTCAAAATGGGAGGTGAATAACTATGAGCAGGGACTCTTGGTCCAGGAAAGGTGTAATTGATGCACAACCCACAGTTGCATAAAAGCCCTTCTGACTACGACTGCCACTTTCTCCCTGAGCAGGAGTCATCAGTCAAGGAGAACACACACGCACACACACACACAGCAATTATGCATTGGGTCTGTCTGGGGTAATGCAATCGCACCCAAGACCAGAGATAGTAATTATCCAAGGACCAAAGAACCCCAATCCCAAAGCTATTCTGTTTTGCCAGGGTTCAATTTCAGCCATTGTTCTCCATCCAGGCATTACTAACATAAGCTCATTAACTAACTATATGGCACCCACTGCAGCAATTCCCAGAAAGTTCCACTATACACCAGTTGAATTGCAACTTTCTCAAAAATCATTCAACATTAAAGCCTTAAACGGATCACAAGTTATTAGTACACGAATAACCAATGCAAGATCAGCCTTCCTCAGATAGGATAGTGGCCTAAACATCCATCCGTCCATACACACACACACACACACACACAATGTACTCCTACCTGCATACATATCTCATACATAGGTAAAGGTAAAGGTTCCCATATGTACTAGTTGTTCCCGACTCTAGGGGGTGGTGCTCATCTCCGTTTCAAAGCCGAAGAGCCAGTGCTATCCGAAGACATCTCTGTGGTCATATGGCCATCATGACTAAATGCCGAAGGCGCACGGAACGCTGATACCTTCCCACCAAAGTGATCCCTATTTTTCTACTTGCATTTTTTACGTGCTTTCAAACTGCTAGGTTGGCAGAAGCTAGGACAAGTAAAGGGAATTCATTCCATTATGTGGTACTAGGGATCCGAACCGCCGAACTGCTGTCCTTTCTAATTGACAAGCTCAGCGTCTTAGCCACTGAGCCACTGTGCATTCCTATATTTCTGACACTCTCCAATTAGCACTTGTCCAGACAATTCCCAAGCTAAGTCGTTGTTGTTGTTGTTGTTGTTGTTTGGAACCCTATTTAAAATCAGATGCCATCTTTCATCCATTACCTATTTTTCTATCACAGCTTTGCTATCTTCCATGGATTAGGGTTCAATCTGTCATCTTCATTTACCTCAAAGCTGCTTTACCTCTATAACGCCTTACGTAAGTCCAATTTCAAGAAAACAAAATTGTTGTTCTCATTTTTCCGCTTCTCTGTAGGTAGGTGATGCACAAAATAGAGCAACATGCATGAACTATCAAATGAAATATATTTTCTGATACTACACAGCTCATATAGCCATCAGGGCCACATTTCAGCACTTAAGTTTTCTCTATACATGCATATTGCAAAGGCCAAAAATACATGTTACTCTATAGAGATATAGCTATTGCCTGAATTGCTGTCTTGAGTCTGCTTTACTAGCTATTACTATGAGTTTATTTGAGAGAGTCTACGTTTTGTCATGATTTATTTCCACCTTGTTTTATAGTGATGATTGATTACTTTTTTGTTGTTAGAATTTTTTTATTCTGTACCTTTCTTCAAAGGCTCAGATTGGAAAAACTACATCTAAATGCAAATAAAAAGAAATAAAGCTTGCAGATGGAGGTCAGAAGAAACTAAAAAAGCAATAAAAGTTATCTTTGAGCACAACTAAGCCACTTATTTGTACACATGCTGCATAGAAACATAGCTTCTTAGTGGGAAAGCATAACATTGGGTTAGGTGATCCATCACCTCTCACCAAATATTTGGAAGGTGGGAAAAGATGGGAGATCAAAGGCTGCATGACTCTGCCCTAACGTGTGACCTCCAGACTATCACTCCCAGTGTGAAGCAAAATAACTAATTAAGATGCACTAATGGGGACAAAGGCTGTTTCTGTGATAGAAACCACACACACACACATACACACACACACACACACACACACACTTAAGACTTTTTTTTAAAAAAAAATGATGTTATTCCCTGCTTTAATGATGGCACAGAAGCTATTTTCCTAAGCAAAGTCTCTGTCACTTTACAGGAAACAGTATGAGAAACTAAAATTATTTTAGCTTTATTTCTTCATGACGGGGGATTCTGGGAATTGCAGTCTCACCACATCTGGATGATTCCAGCCTGAATCTAAAACTGAATTAACTGCTGAGACATACGACTTTCCCCATTTGACTGTTGAAAAGCCAAAGCGTTCAACTGTTAAAATTGCACCATTTCTGTTAAAATAACAAAATGCTCGAATAAACTGAAATCCACGGGAGTTTTGTGCCAACAGGGCCTGTGGTTTCTAGTCTGGTGAATACAAATTAGCAAACATGCTACTAGCAAAATTATCTCTCTCTCTCTACTAAACAAGAAGCTGAAAGGATGACTATTACTGAAATTGTATAGGGTTACTTTCCCTAAAACAGTATACATGCTTACCCAGTCTCTTTAACAAGCATGAAATGACCTATCTTGGTGCCACGCTATCTTATCCAAAGTCTTTCTATCCCTGCACCACAAGTAAATAGCTACAGTTCATCTCTGCAAAATGTTTGTTTGGCATATACAGGAAATAGAAGCCACATTATATAATAACGACGTTATCCATTTCCCATTGATTTTTAAACATTTTGCTGAAGCAATCCATAAATTAATTTCTAAGGAATCTTATGTTGCCAGAATTCCTCTTGAAGCAACTATGATAATGAGAGGAAGCATTTCCTCTATTCTATTTTTAGGTATACAATTCTGCCACCAGAATTAAACTGGCACAGTTCTTTTCCTAAATTATTGCATAATGTTCTTTATTCGTTCAAACTGCAATAATTAAGGATTCTCTGCAGAATATATGATTATTTATGTTATGCTGGGGAGGGGAGGTGGTTTATACAGCAGAAAAATCAGTGTAAATGTACAGTACTCTTAGGACAATTGCCAGTACCCTTAATTAATTCATTGTAAAAATAGTTTAACCCGTTTGAATAATTTGGGGCATGAAAGACTGCAGTGGTAAGCCTTCTTTAGCACGGCTGAAAGAGACCATTGAAAGCTGCATGCATCTTTGCAGTTTTTCTCCCGTTTGGATGAAATATATCACAGACAGACACCAGTTTTGTGGGAAAGGAAAGCAGGACAGACTCAAAATGAGCTCCTGTTACTAAATATTGCACTCTTGCGAACCCTTTGGCACTTATCACCAACCGTGAGCTAAAAATATACCAACCCTGCCTGATTAAGTCAATTGCTGACAAGCATGAATGAAGAAACAGCTTCACTTGTGTGGTCCAATGAATGAGGACTAAGATTACAAAACTCTTCCCAAGTATTCCCAAGTGCCCCTCTCTCTCTGCTCCGAGCTACTGGGGTATGAGATGAATGAATGAATTAGAAGAAATGTTTGTAATGTAGTTGGCAATCTTAGCTGCTTAGGCCTCAAATTAAAATATATCGTTGCTTGGATTATAAAGTCAAATGGAATTTTTTTCTAATCAATCAGGTAGGAAAGTCACTAAGAAATCTGGAAAATATTCCAAAACTCTTTTTAAAGACAAATATATCCATATCAGGGAGAAAAGAGTAGTTAGAAGAGAGGTCAACAGCTCAAATGAAATTGATTGTCAAAGGCATAATTTTGAGTTCTAATGTATGTTTTACACACTGAATGGACCCGTACATTCTGTATCTTACCTACTATGTAAATACCAAACAACCGACTGTGCTTTGTACTCTGCTGGTATCACCTATCTTCAACAGACCTGCTACATTAAAAAAATTGTCACCCAACATTATCACTAGCAAAAGCACCAAAATGAAGAGATTTTTATGGCAAAAAAATAATAACAATGAAGGTACTTTGTGATGCCCTTTGTAAACATTAGGGTCCCTTTGATTTGCATTGATTCTGTACTTAGTCAAAAAAGATATCATTCTATATTATTTTAGAAGATACAATAGTAGAGTTGGAAGGAACCTTGGAGGTCTTCTAGTCCAACCCCCTGCCTAGGCAGGAAACCCTATACCGTTTCAGACAAATGGCTATCCAACATCTTCTTAAAGACTTCCAGTGTTGGGGCATTCACAACTTCTGGAGGCAAGCTGTTCACTGATTAATTGTTCTAACTGTCAGGAAATTTCTCCTCAGTTCTAAGTTGCTTCTCTCCTTGATTAGTTTCCACCCATTGCTTCTTGTTCTACCCTCAGGTGCCTTGGAGAATAGTTTGACTCCCTCTTCCTTGTGGCAACCCCTGAGATATTGGAACACTGCTATCATGTCTCCCCTAGTCCTTCTTTTCATTAAACTCAACATACCCAGTTCCTGCAACCGTTCTTCATATGTTTTAGTCTCCAGTCCCCTAATCATCTTTGTTGCTCTTCTCTGCACTCTCTCCAGAGTCTCCACATCTTTTCTACATTGTGACGACCAGAACTGAATGCAGTATTCCAAATGTGGCCTTACCAAGGCATTATAAAGTGGTATTAACACTTCACGTGATCTTGATTCTATCCCTCTATTTATGCAGCCTAGAACTGTGTTGGCTTTTTTGGCAGCTGCTGCACACTGCTGGCTCATATTTAAATAGTTGTCCATTAGGACTCCAAGATCCCTCTCACAGTTACTACTACTGAGCAAGGTACCATCTATACTGTAACTATGCATTCCATTTTTATTGCCTAAATGTAGAACCTTACTCTTTTCACCATTGAATTTCATTTTATTGGATAGTGCCCAATGTTCAAGTTTGTCAAGATCCTTCTGTATCTTAAGCCTATCTTCTGGAGTGTTGGCTATTACTGCCAGCTTGGTGTCATCTGCAAATTTGATGAGTTCCCCATTTATTCCCTCATCCAAATCATTGATGAAGATGTTGAAGAGTACAGGGCCTAAAACAGAGTCTTGGGGTACTCCACTGCATACTTTCCTCCAAGTAGATGCAGTTCCATTGAGGACTACACGTTGAGTGCAGTTGGTCAGCCAGTTATGAATCCATCTGGTGGTGATGCTGTCTAACCCACATTCTTCTACTTTATCTAGTAGTAGGTTATGGTCTACCTTATCAAATGCCTTACTGAAGTCCAAGTAAATGCCTTACTGAAGTCCAAGATATATAATAGCATCTGCACTTACATTCCAGGATCTAGACAGACCACTAAAATGCAATGTTTTTATGAAAATGTTCTCAAGCACTAACTACATTACAGATATAAGTACAATTTGCAATCATTCCCAAGGAATTGTGAACCACAAATCAGCTAACAACATGGCTAGGCTATTTAGAAATAGAGGTGCTTACTGAATCCATAGGGCCATGTCTGAAGTAGATGATCCCTCAAGGGAAATTTTCTGCAACTCCTGGCTCATAGAAGATGGTAAAATGGAAATGAGTTTATGGGTAAATATGTTTTACTCTTAACATCTCTTGTTTTATTTGTTTGACCTGCTGGTTCAAATGTTTCTAACCATGTCAGGACAGCAAAAGTAACCTGGGGGTGGAGGTGGTGGCAGTGCTCAAGTAGATTCAAAATTTCCAGTCCCACCAAGGAATAGATCTGTTGTCCCTACCTCAGTTCTGAGAACCAAATATATGGATAGAATTAGGATTAGGTGCATTAGGGCATAGATCTCATCAGTGGTGAGAGAGGCACATCCTTTCTGGAAGAGGGAAAGCAGAAGACTATAAAACCTGCTCCAAAAAAGTGCTTCAATTTAGAGAGGCAACTGTATTTAGACTGCTTATGAAGGCAAATGAGGCAAGTGTCAACTTTTTTGTTCTCTCGAAAGCGGATTAGATTTAGAGGTTTCTATCTATAGGAAGCAGTTTGCCAATATACTTTCTGAACATGCCTTCAGGGGCATATGATCCATAATTTATATGGCTGCCCAGAGTTTTATTGAATAGATGGGTGGCCTTATAAATTTGATTCATAAATGAGTAAACAATAGTCAGGAAGAGGATTGGAGAGAAAAAACACAAACATAGGAATAACTAGGAACAATTAAAAAAGAAAATCAAATGGAGCAGAGGAAAAATGCAGAGTAGTGAAAATCATTTGATAATTAATCAGAAAGAGATTTGTTTACACTGTTATTTTACCATCTCACCCGCTCACTGTTTCCCCAAGGTTGCTATTTCAATAACAAATAGCAACCTTGAAGGACAATTTTCAGAGGAAAAACAATGCAAGAATGTGAACTGTAGCATTTTTTCATAATAAAATGTAGATCCGTTAGAATTGTTTAAAATAGAAATGTGCTTACATAATATAACTTACGTTCAGTCAAAAGTCAGCCTTCTCCAACCTGGCAGCCTTCAGAAACACCGAGATAACAAAGCTCTTACTAAAATCATTTGACAATATGTAGTATATAACCTGCAGGAGTTTTGAAAAATGAAGCTGCCCATTCCAACATGAAAAGGCACAAATGGATTTTGTTGAAGGTATGTGCATAGTCTCAAGAGCTACACACCCTTTTCCAAGTTCCTAATTTCCTTCTATTTAATTAATTTTAATCCATCCATAATCACATAACATTATTCAGCATTCCGGACAGAATGGGTTACATCTTAAGAGTTTTTTCTCTATCTATAGCTACATACCTGAGGTTCTGTCGAGTATGGCCCCTCCATTGATCCTGTGTTGGCTATAAGTTTGTTAACACTGAGGTCCTTTGGCTATTTGGTTGCTAGGTTCCCTCATATTCCTTTTTTCAAAATATGAATAACACTCATTCATTCATTGACTGACTGCATTCATTGCCTAACATTTGCTAGAACATCCGTTAGATACTTCATGCTTCAACTAACTACACCAATAACACAATGTTGATAATTTCTGCTATCCATAAAGAGCCAGTATCCCAGAACAGCATTTGAAATTTAAAAAAAAAACATGTTTGGTATTGCTGTAACATTAACTGATTTTACTGAAACACAAGCTTCAAATTCATTGCTGGGAAAAGAAAGATTTTGTATCCAATACTGAAATTCAGGAATTCTGAATTTAAAATATTTCTTCCACATAGGGAAGTTTTAAGTTGCAAACTAAAGGCTCTAGGCATTTTCTGTATTATTCTAAATATGTCATTAAATGTAAACAGATGTATTTACCCTGTAGCATTTCCAAGATTTGATCTGAAACTTTTAATTTTCTTCCTATGCTCAATTTTAATGTTCAACAGTAATTAAACTTCCTTCTCAGCAGCAACTGAATAGTTTTACATCTGTAAACTTATACATCAACTTTAATCCCTTCCAGCCAACTCATTGGATAACCACTGGTTTTCTGATAGAGGAACAAAACTATATCTACATTGATTTTCTTTATCTTAAAATTAAACATGATTTTTTAATATATATAATCAGTTTTTTAAAAATCTAACCAACTGTTTTTCTGACTGATTTATTTGGCTGCCCAAGCCACAAAAAGCAACTCTAGCCAATGTACAAGTTTTAGGAACATAAAAAAGGCACTAAGAAAAGAAATACAATAAACATTCAGAAAAGAGAACAATAGAGTAATAGAAATATCCGAATCAACCAATCACAATAGTTCATTCTAGGTCCTGGCCCAATACCTCAGGAAGAACCACATTTTCAGAGCTTTATAGAAGAACAAAAAGTCAAGGTATTAGGGAGGTGCTGTATCTCCTAGGTTCTACCAAGCAACCTTGCTTCTTAGAAGCAACTCAAAGCATGCCTACTTTCATAGTCCAAACAGAATTGATTGGGGACAGGAGGTTCTGCAAATAAACCAGCCCTATGCCATGAAGGGCTTTATAGGTGATAACCTATTTCCTCCTTCAGTTGTCCTTTTTCCAAGCAAAGTGTAACACCTCCAGAGTTACTTAGGTGAGATGAATGGTGTTAGATACTAGCAACTGTTATAATGGTTTCCACCAAGGTCCTCTGTTCCGGTGGGAACAGAGGTTTAATCTCCTTGGTCGAAGGGTCAGACAGCTCCCTATAAAAGGGCTGCTGTCAGACTGAACCTTCGCTGGATTGTACATACTTGTTCTGTTACAATAAAGAGCTGTTGTTGCCTTTAGCCTGAGTGTGCCTTTCCATTACCCGGTCTAACAAATGGTGTAGAAATTACTTAATTGTGTCCCAAAATTCTAGCCTATCTTATAGAGAAGGTGTCTCCTGATCATTTTCATTGCAAGGATGCTCCTCTGTTTGCCTAATTATTATTTTTCTTCTTCTTCTTTGATTAGCCATCTAGAACAGATATAAAAAACTGACTAGCCTATCATTTCCTGAAGGTTCTGTTGACCCATTTTAAAAAAATGGTACTGAATTTGATTTAAGAGGGCAACTTGATTTAAGGAGGCAATCTTATTTGACAAATCAAGGAGGAAGCAAGTTTAATTCTACACTCTTGCATTTTAAAACCTCCAGGTTTAAAAAAGTAATTTGGTCCTCCTGACATTTCCTTTCAGGCTTTTTTCATCAGTTCCCTTCCTCTTTCTTTTTTATCTAGACATTTCCTCTCCTGCAATTTGTGATAACTTCCTATTCATATGTATGTTAAATGTGGTTAGTTTCCTATTGGCTGCAGAGCATTTATATTTCATATGAGATCATGTAACACTTGGGTTGCTTGCAAGTTCACCTGTCCATTTAATCACATAAGGTTTCTAGAAATTTGGTTTTATTGTAGACAATCACAATGAGAACTTTTCTTTTGATGCCTCCTCGATTGCTCCGGCACCCCCTCCCTTCCAAGATCACACTGAGCATTCTGATCAGGTGGGTGATGGCATCTCATTAGCTCCAATTCAGATTTGATGCTATAAAGGAATGTCAGGCATGAACAACAGTGGGGGCCACAAATGGTCAGAGGCAACTGAACAACTGTGTATGGGAGTCGTAACTTGGACCAGAAAAAAATTATTTATGTAAGTACCTAAACACACATATATACACAAAACCATCAGAGTTGGGGGTTGGTCTATGATATTATTCAAGAGACATTAGCACCAAATTTGAACTAATTATTTGTGTGAATTCCAGACATATTCCTGTGTATCTGGTCATGAAATAGACTGAAGGAAAAAAGCATTAAGGGGTGTTAAAATTCTTTCCCATACTATGTAACGAAAGTCTGCATTTAGAGCCCAATATTGATATCAGCAGGTGTTTTCCATTTAAAACTAAAAGCCTATATTTCAATCTATATCTGTAATGGATTTTTCTGCAGCGTCTCAAAATAGCACTTCCTGGCAATGAAGGACCTTAAGAACTATAAAAATAATATACTTTTGTTCTAATTCACAATCATCTCCCAAATAGCATGATCAAAGGTTAATTCTGTGGTTATTTCTGCCTTAACAAGCATAGGATATATTCCTGGACTGATATTTTTTAATGTGCTTCTGTTTCCCAGGAGAAAAATGCTTCATCTGAACATTAGAAAATAATGTGTGTGTGATTTTAAAAGATCTTTGTAATGAGATGGGGAGAATGAGACTGCAGACCACCAAAGAAGTGTTTGTGATTGGTTCGTCCTGTACTGTCCAACTAATGGAGCTATTACGTACAATCAAATTTTCTTCTGCTCAGAGTTCACATAAGAAAGCTTCCAATTTCCATGAAACCTGAGTATGAAATGTTGCAAAAGCTAATCTGGAGAAGTTAAAGACGGGAGCATTAACCTTTTGAGTAAGAAGTTATGCAGATTTGAGTGCATATATTTTCATTTTCAGTAGCAGTCAGCACTTTGACACAGAGAAATATTCTTCACACAAGGAAGAAAGCAGTTTAGATAGCCAGCTTCAGAGCTGTTGAATTTGTTAAAGGTTAAATCGGCATATCAAACTATCTCAGAAAGGGCCCTAAAGGTACTGTAACTGTTTTTATACTGTAACCATCAAGATGTAGTTCCTTCAAGCCAGTCCCATCTGCAGTCTATCTGCAGTATTTCGAATCAACAATATTTTTAAGCAACACTTTGTATTATCTCTGCATTTGGAAGCATCGGCTGAAACAATACTTTTCACTTAAAGTAATAAAAATAATTAGCTAAAATATTGGTTGTATCATTTAAGTAGAATGCAGTAAAAAAAAAATAGTATGGTAGCAATTAGTATTCTGACCTAAGGTTTCAACAGACTTTTCCCATATGAACTTCATTGAAACAGCCTGGTCCTGAAGGAGAAAAACAACAACTAAAAACCCTTATGAAAAATATATTATGATTTAGCCAGCAATTAAATGGATTGCCCATTTTCAATTCAAATGAATTACAGGTAATCCTCGACTTACAACCATAACTGAGTCCAAAAGTTCTGTTGCTAAGTGAGACATTTGTTAAGTGAGTTTTGCCCCATGTTAACTGAATGACCATGTGTCTGAAATGGTAGAGGGTTTCCTGTTTGATCAGGAGGTTGTGGTATAAGACTCCAAAGTCCCTTCCAACTCTGCTATTCTGTTACTTGTTAAATAAGTAACACGTCTGTTAAGTGAATCTGGCTTCCCCATTGACTTTGCTTGTGAGGACACAAAAAGTGATCACATGACTCCAGGACACTGCAACCATCATAAATATGAATCAGTTGCCAAGTGTCTGAATTCTGATCACATCAGCATGGAGATGCTGTAATGGTCCTGTGAAAAATAGTTGTAAGTCACTTTATTCAGTGCTGTTGTAACTTCAAACGGTCATTAAATGAACTGTTGCAAGTTGAGGACTACCTGTACTAGTTTTGTATCATACTTGTCTTTATAATCTGATTGCAATATCAGAGCAACCCTCATCAACCTATGCCTACTTAAAAAGTGTGCATATCATAATAAGGCCTTCTGTTTCTCTATTCTACTGTACAGATACAGTTTTCTTAATTCAATGGGGGGGGGATTAAATTGCATGAGACAGATCAGATAACTTTTTCGGGTAGGTTCAAATCAGCAGAAGATGGACTATGATGGACTAAATCTGTGTTTTTCAAATTTATTGGCTTTAAGATGAGACTTGCCCAGCCACCATGCTAAACAGTCCCTTCCAATTCTGTATACGTAGTCCTCAAGTGACAACAGTTTGTTTATTGACCATTCAAAATTACAACGGCACTGAAAAATGTGACTTAGGACTGTTTTTCAGAGTTACAACCTTTGCAGCATCCCCATAATCATGTAATCAAAATTCAGATGCTTGGCAACTGGTTCAACTTTGGCAAGAATGGTCGTAAAACTGGGCAAAACTCACTGTCTCACTTAACAACAGAAATTTTGGATTCAATTATGGTTGTTAAGTCAAGGCCTACCTATATATTCTTAATGAGAGAAAAGATTAGAAAAGGGAATAGATTATAGTCTTCTCAATGTTAAGATTCTTTTTGGATTGTTCAAGATCTTTGAAGAGCTAATTAATCTGAAGCTGCACCAGTAGAAGAGAGTTAATAGAAATGTTAATACAAACATAACACCCCTAATAAGATTTTATCTTGCTTCCTTTGATATGTGAAACAAACAATTACTCCAGGAGGTTTTGAGAAACAGTTATGGAAAACCACAGGTGATAAATTAGCCATCCTCATTCAGTTTGTCTTTGGAAATGGACACACACTGAGATTTTAACACAATTACACAAAAAAGCAGTGAAGGTCAACATCAGTTCAGTTCTTGCTCTCTTCTATATCTATAGAAAAATGTATCTTTCCATATTTGCTATAATTAAGTGGGCTTCTACACATAAAATACTGGGGAAAGTTACAAGGATGACTATTTGAAGACAGAAAACAAATACAGTATACATAGATCAGCGATGGCGAACCTTTTTTGGCTCGCATGCCATAAGTGGGGGGATCGTGTGTGGGCGTGCCACACCCATAATGCAATGTGCGACCCCCAGTGCAGATGTGCGCACTACAGGAGCTCCCCCCCATTTTTACATGCTTTTTTCGCCCTCCCCAGGCTCCAGAGGCTTTATAGGAGCCTGGGGAGGGCGAAAAGAGCCTCCCTGCCCCCATGGACCCGCTCCGGAGGCATCAGGGAAGCCTCCGGACGGTCCCTGAAGCCTTTGGAGCGCTCAAAACAACCCTCCGAGCAAACCGGAAGTCACTTCCGGTTTGCTCGGAGGATCGTTTTGAGCGCTCCAAAGGCTTCAGGGACCATCCAGAGGCTTCCCTGACGCCTTTGGAGCGCTCAAAACGACTGCTGTAGGCCTCTGAAGGCAGAATGGCAATCTTTCCCCTCAGAAGAGAAGATGACAATTACTTCCAGATTTTTCCTTCACACGAAGTACTTTGTTTTGAGCTCAAGAGAAGGCAAAGTCAATTGTTTGTGACTTTCTCCTGCCAACAAGGAAAGCGAAGGTGGCATGTCTAATAAGGAAAGACTTCTTTTCAGGCCTCACATGCTATATGGGAAGACAGGAATGCTACATTTATCTTGCAAATTGGAGATGTATATGCCAGCTAAGGTAGGGCTTCCCAACGTTTTTCCTTTGTTACCCTAAAGTGCTTATGAGAGAGTCCTTACCACTTAATAAAAAATCCTTATTTAAATATCCCTTTTGTGATTGGATGATGGGTTCATGTGTAGTTACCCAAAGAAAACCTACTTTTACCAAATTGTGGTAATATACCCAGGTTTTGAAAGCACTGATATAAGGTATACAAATGAATCTACATGTAAATTTATATTACCTTGTTAGCATTGTATACCAATTTTTTATTTATTTAATTTATATAACATCTCACCCAAAGCAACTCTGAACAGCATACAACAAAGTTTCCTAATATTTCATTAAATTAATCTATAAAACTTCTTTCCAATACAGCATATGAACCATACTTGCTGGAGAACTTCCCAGTGAATTATGAATTATGACTAGTGACCCATTCTTGATCACAATAATGCAAAAAGTAATATTTATTTGCTTTTGTACCTGCTGTGTCATCAGATCTCACCAGTTAATGATGTAAATCTTTTCCATCCCAAAACTACACGCAACTATAAAAGAGCGAGTTTGCATTGTGGTGGACATTTTATCACTTATCATTGCTGAAATGTACTTCGCTTCTATTCTGTAATCTGATTATAAAACATAGAACATAAAATATATAAGCCAAAATATTTACCTCCTTTAAAAATTGCAGGAAACTCTTTTAATTAACTTATTCATTGCTTAGATGTTTATTAGAGTGCCATTTCAACTAAACAGTCAAGAAATGACTAGCATTCTATGAAGAATGTATTGTATTAAATATATCTACAATGTTTAATGAAATACATGATCAGCATTAAATATCAAAAAGAAAGGAATGGAAATCCATAGTAACAGACTGGCAATAAAAGTGGAACAGCAATGAATTTAATCAGCCCAGCCTAATATTATTCAGGACCAGATAAAAACAAATTCACCCAAGATGATGCAGAAACTAAGAATGTACTTCAACAAAAAAAAACCTTGTGAATAAACAATGCTTTTAATTTATTTGAAGGCTTATAATGATGAGGATACATAAACCATATAAAAACCAGGACATAAAATATAACATATCTGCAAATGTATTACAAATACAGCACAGTAAATGTTACTCAGCAGTTATCCTGTTATAAAAAAGAACACTCTAATGGGATTTAAGGTTCTCCTGGAAGGGCTAGCTACTTAAGAAGACTTCTATAGGATAGATTGAGACAGATGATGAGTCTGAGATACACCACTTCTCCTCCTCCCACTGCCTCCATCCACTGGCTGGCCAATTTTTTTTAAAAAAAATAATAATACAGCAAATACAATTTTCTGTGACTCTGGGGATAGGATTATAAAAGATTTTCAGGAGTCACAAGGCTGGAGCAGAAAGTGTCTAAATTACATTCCTTGGATTTTATGTTATTATCTTCACAGCAGAGTTATTACGTATTAAAGCTAATGGCCCTCTTTGACTACTATTATAATATGGAATGTGATTGATATCCCTCTCAGACTTCAGAAAATTCTTTGAATTTCATAAGCAAATTCAGAGGAAGCCAGAACAGGTAAGCAGAATATTCTTAGGTGTCTAATGGACCAAGCCTAAGGCTTTTGCGGCAGCAGATGAAAAATCTATTACAGCCCTTGAAATCTTAACAGTAAAATATTCCAGATTCTCTTCTGCAAAGAAAATCCTAATGCAACTCAGGTGTCTAGAGCTCAACATAATGTTTCTACAACTCTGTAACAGCAGGTGCACATAATCATCTGCACCTCCTTTTGTTTTTCTTTCACCATAAAAAATAGCTATATACCCAAGGTTAGGAACCCCATTTTTCTTTATGCAACTTTTGACAGCACCGCATACAGTATCCAGCAATTAAAAATGGCATTTTCCCTATTGGCAGGGACAATTTATCCCTCTCTCCCCCCCCCCCCACCTCCACTTCAGGGTGAGAAAATTAGTTTCTGAAATGGAGAAACTGCTAATCAGAGCAAGGCCTGTGAAACAAATGGAAAAGGTCATTGCTAATTCAAATGTGACAAGTATTTATGTTGCTCAGAAAAGAGCCTGAGACTATTTGGAGAACATGGGGAGTGTCTGGTGACATGAACCTACTGAGAGGTTCATACAGAGACAAGACTTCCAGATGGGTTCACCGGAGTTCCTTGATAAGACAAACAGCCTGAAGGTGAGCAGAACTCCAAGGGAAACCAGCAAGAGACATTGAACAAATAAGGACCAGCAAAAGGGGAGGAAAAGCACACAAGAGAGGGAGGTATCTTGCCTGAGCCAAGCGGTCTACAGACCCTCCAGCAAAGTCTTGTGATGAAAGTGCTTCTTTTGTTTTTGCCAGCCTGAGGGTCAGGACTGAAGGTGAAAAGATCTCTCACCCAGAAAGAAAAACCAGAATTAGCCTGATTGGCTACCAATCTATCACCCTCTACACAGGGGCAACGCTGCCGGCCCTTCTCTGACAGAAGCTTAAAGTCAGTATAGTGTTTGATATACATTGGCTTTCTGGGATTTTGCTGGTTCAACAAAGATGCTGCACTAGAAAAATTCTGTATGGAGATCATCAACGAACTCTGCTGGAGGTTACCGCTGCATGGTGCCTGCAAGACCACACTGAAGAGACAGGATATCTCTTAAACTAGATAAATTCATAAAATGCAATTATATTGCTAATGAGAAGCACTATTTCATAAAGAGAATGGAAAAGAAAGCCAAAACTCTTTAAGAAATTACTGAAATAAAATACAGGCAGTCGTTATTTAATGACCACTATTGAGACCAGCAGCTTGGTCAATAAGCAAAGCAGTCACTAAGTGAAATAGTAACCGTGCTTATGATCTTATTGGTCATAAAGTTATTCTTTCATTTCCCTACTGATCATGTAAATGATCACTAAAATGCAGTTGCTAAATTAGGACTACTTCTACCGTATTTTTCGGAGTATAAGACACACCTTCCTCCCCCCGAAAAGAGGATGAAAATGTGGGTGTGTTTTATACCACCCACCGACTGCCCCCCACCCTTTGGCCTCTGCCTCCCAGCAATTTACCTCCTTGTAGCAAATGGAGAAAATGGGGCTTGCAAAGGCAGCAATAGGCTATGGCACTGATGGCAAACGTTTTTCTCCTTGTGTGCCAAAAGCACGTATGCGCTATTGCGCACTTGCCTGCCCAACCCCATAATTTAATGCCCCCCGTGCCATGCCCCCTGCACATGCATGCGTGAACCCCCCTCCCGCTGCCCCGTGCAGGCATGCATGGCTTTCTTAGAGCCTGGGGAGGGTGAAAAGGAGCCTCCCCCGCAGGCCCTGCGGAGGCTGAAAATGGCCTGTTTACTGACTTCCGGTGGGCCGGGTAGGTCCGTTTTCTCTCTCAGGAGCCTGGGGAGGGCAAAAAATGGCAATTCCTGCAGCCTGAAACAGCTGATCAGGTGGCTCCTGCTTAAATTGAAATTGAAAGTGAAACTCTGCAGCTGTTTGCTGCAATGAGGCAAAGTGCTGGGAGGCAGAGGCAGATATTTTTTTCTTCTAATCAGGCTAAACTGAAACAAGTTGTTTGCTGCAAGGAGGTAAGTCAATAACTATAAATGCCTATAGAATGTTCAAATTATTAGACTTATTTTTTAAAGACTGCTTTATTATTGTTCTAGGCAACTTAACAAAATGAAGAAGCTTTTTAAAATAAATGCTTGATCTGAAGAGGCCCAGTGCTGTTGTATCTTCTTTTAAATAGCAGAGCATAATGTATACTTCCAGAAAGCACATCAATTTTAACAGCATTTGTAAAAGTATAGTCTGAAATGTTAACACCACAAACAGTGTATATCTGTACTGTTTGCTGTTTGGGGCTGGGAGGCAAAAGCTAGGTGCGTCTTATACTCCGAAAAATACGGTATGTCACAATAATATTCCTTTCATTGCCATCAAATGGCAATTTTAAAGCAAAAGAGGAGCATGGCAGCTTTTTAAATCAGTGGTTGGAGCTCTGTTTAACTTTTTCTTTCTAAAAAAAATGCTATGTCATTAAGCCTCTTTCAATTATTTGATATCATTTGTAGCAAGTGCTGAAAAAGCAGTTTCCCAAAAGTGGGACTTTCAATGTCTTCTCACTTAAAAGCTAATATTCTCTGTGAACTTTTATCCAAAAACATTTAGTGCTAAATTTGCTTCAATTGTTTTAATATAGCATCTGAGGCCCATTCCTGGGTACTTCACTGACTAATGAAAAGGAAAGGATCCAAATCATAGTTTAAAAAACACCCCAGTAGGGTATCTTAACGCTTAGGCATTTGCTATTTGCTGTTTTGGGCTCATGCATTTTGTCCTAAAATGTAAACTAAAAATATTTCCGATTAATTAATGCCAACTTAAACCTGCATTAAAACTTGAATGCAAAAGAGAAAAAAACCTTTCATTTCTTCATTTGCTATGTTAGTACTGTGACAGAACGACATAAAGAGTTATAAAAGCTTTTTAAAGAATAAAGCCAACTGACAAACCGCTTCATTAGGGAACAACAAACTTCATGTTTCATAGGAAGATCAAAGCAAAGAAATACTCAACCCTTGACAATCTTCAGTTCACAAAACCAGCACAAGTCAGTGACAATAAACAGTGTACTGCTAAACACAACCTCCATCAATTAACCAAAGCAAAAGCAAATTTCTATCAGGTTATCTGGTTGCTGTCATTGTTTTGTGGCAAAACGGTTTAGAGGAGAAAAAGATAATTTGCAGACTGAATGTCTCCTGTTCAATGACTGTCTGAGAGCTAAGGGAGATTTTCCACAGCAGTACACTGAAACAACCTGAGGGCTTGTCTAGACTTGGTGAAATCTGCACGGATGGTGACGTCTGCAGAGACCATGAGCAGTATTCCTGCAGGCACAAAAATAATTTACAACGTAAAGTGTGCTATCAAGGAATAGGTAAAATTTGGCATGGTAGATGAGGCTACTCATTGCAAGCTGCTTTAATTCACATCAACTTGTGTATTTTAAAGGGAAAATATTTTTTCTTTCAATAAAAGTGATGTGGGGAAATTTAGGTTTGGTACGAGAGAGTAACTATAATTCTACACCTCATTAAAATATCCAGGATTTTAAAAAGAAATCTATTATAATGAACTGCAACACTGAAGCTTGTTCGTTCATTCATTAATTCAGTTAGTCAGTCAGTCATTGTGATAGTGTTGTGCCCTCTCAAGAAGCTATCTTTGGACCCAATAAATTTAGATAACTATCATCTGTTTCCAATCTTCCTTTTTAAGGAAATTGTCTAGACTCTAGACCCATTTCAAGATGGCTTAGCGTGATTATCTAGAGTGAGGATAGAGCTAATGCATCCATTCTTGTGCTTCTTGATCACTTGGCAGTTTTCAATACTATCAACTACAGCTGTCCTGCACAACTCATTGAGGGGAAAGACTTACATTGGTAAATTAAAAATTCTTGTGGGCCATAAAGAAGTATCGATTTCTTTATGTGATGATCAGCTGTTCCAAAGGTACCAGAGCAGTAAAACTACTGAGCTGGCAGCAACAGTGGCAGAAGACTAAATGTGCTACTTAAAAAAAAATACTGCCGGGTTGCACAAGACTGCCTGGTGAGCTGTATAGGGTGGGTGGGTGGGCTGGCTGTATGCTGTGCATACATGGACTCTGATTATTCTTTTGGATCTGCTCCATTGGTTGAGAGTTGGGATTACCATTTTACGGTAGTTCGCTTCCTTCCTTTGGGTGCTGTATCCAGTCAGTGTAAATTGGGGCACAGTAGTTAGTCCCTAGGCCTCTACTTTGTGGGGAGTCACAGGCTCAATGCTCTCTTCTCTTAATATCTATATGAAATGGCATAAGTACATACTCATACAATGTAGAGAGTAAAGAAGTTGAAAGTGATTGCACTATGAAAGGGCTGTTACCTAGGCAAAGGGGTCTGAGTCATGTTTTAAGCCCTGAGAACCAAGAAAACATTTAGAATGTAAGAATTAACAATAACCCTGCCCTTTCCTTTTAACTTGTTATTTAGTATGCTGTTCTTTTTGTCTTGAAGTTGAATATTTCTGAAGAAGCCCTTTTTGTTATTTTCTTCATCAGCTCAAAACCCATTTTCAGTTTTAGCTTATCTGACACTATCTCTACAATTTTGAGATAGAATCAGCAATTTTTTTTTAAATGGAGAAAAAGGATTTTAGGAACACAGGATAGGCTAAGCCTATGTTCAGAGACAACTTACTCCTAAATTCTATTTGAGTTGATTTACCTGCAGACATTTAATGACCTGGAAAAGGTCTCCCTCACATATTCAAAGATATTCCTTTTCACATACTCACCCTAGATTAGAGTATTGTGGAGATTGCCTTTCAGTAGTTTCTGAAAACTTCAAAAGCACAACATACTAGGTTTACACATCATACCTCTGGCAACTGCTTATACATGCTACATCTTTTCTTGAGTTCATGGTTGATTTAAGGCGGTATCAACAATTCAAGGAGCATTGCCATATTCACTTTAAATCACCTTTCTCCTTCAAATCCAGACTGCTGCACATAAAGCAATTGATTTGAAAGAATTAATAGACAGCCATCATTTTCAACCACTAGTCTCTAGATCCAACTGAAAAATGATGCTTTTTCAGTTAAAATTCTAAATGGTATGCTACTGCCCAGATAAATCTGATACAAACTTTTATTTTCTCCTTGTTTCGCTGCCATCTGCGGTATACCTGGTAAATGGAGAAGACATACCTTCCCTGAGTGATGCACAGAGTCTGAAAATCTCTACCATTAGAGATCCTTCAAAAATAAATGTCTTATTTTTATTATTCCTTTGTTAACTTATTATTGTTAGATACTGGAGTTCTGCCTATGAGTTTCAGTGTGGTTTTTTTTTTTTTGTAAAATATGTCACATTTTGTTTAATTAAATGCTATCTTTTTAATAGTTGATGACTACCCTGACATTTTTACTTTAAGATGCTTTCATAATAACATGCTCTAGAAATAGCCGTTTTGATACTATGGTATCAAAAACATATTTTTGGACTGAATTTCCTGAGTCTTAGAATAGCTAAGCCTGAAGAACTACCGAGAAGCCCAGACATAGTACTGTGTTTCCCCAAAAATAAGACAGGGTCTTATTTTCTTTTGCCCCCCCCCCAAATAAATGCTTGACCTTATTTTTGGGGAGGTCTTATTATTTTTGAGGTGCAGGAGGTGGCGAGTGTGATTACCTCATGGCTGCTGCTGTGTTGCAAGATTTTCGGGGAGGGCTTATTTCCGGGGAGGACTAATTTTAATGTATGCGCTCAAAAGCCCAACTCTGCTCATTATCCAGGGAGGTCTTATTTTCAGGGAAACAGGGTAGTTCCTGAGTTCACACGTATTAAGATTTATCCAATATCTTAGTGCAAACTTTCCATTTTTTTCTGGAAAAGAAACCAAACTAATTAAGTATGTTAGACTCTGTTAGAAGCCAAGGCTGTATTATTATTCATGAGCCTTGGTTACTGTCTGAGTGAAGTAGGAGTACATATTTCCAATTTTAATTGGATTCAAGGGAATTTCCCAGAGATATTAGTACATACAGAACAACCCATAGGAGAAACATTTGAAATGGCAATTCTAGAAGCCTGGCAAGAAAAAAATGTGTTAATCCTAAAATTGCCCAAAAATGTTCAAATTAGCAGAGTAATATTACAATGCTCAAATACTGTTTTTGTTTTAGCAAACTTCCTTTCAGTAAACTGATTTAAAAGATATCAAATAGCCTAGAACTTCCCTAGTTCTCTTGGGTTTCTCTTCATTGCTCAAGATGTACTTGCCCTAAATCCTATAATTTTCCATTTTACTTCTTTAATTAAGGATCCTGCACACTAATTAGGCAAGAAATCAATTTGGGGTTTGGAGGGTTGCCAAAACATTTCTCTACTTTCTTACCTAAAACTACTTCTTTTCTATTCTGGTAACTAGTCTGATTCCAGGGTCACAATTTTCTGCTCTTTTCCTTCCTCCATTTTATCACTTTGTTGATCCTGAGATTCATTTGACCTTAATAATTATTCATCTCTACCCAAACACCAAGCAGATCCAAAGCTCAATTGCATATCAGACACTTACGGAAATAGCAGAAACATGTTTTGAGACCAATGGTCGTAGTAGGAAAGCTGAATAGAAGATAAATTGCTACTTGATATCTTGAATGAAGGTGGTTCAGTGGCTAAGTCAATGAGCTTGTCAATCAGAAAGGTTGACAGTTCGTATCCCAGCTTCTGCCAACCTAGCAGTTCGAAAGCATGTAAAAATGCAAGTAGAAAAAATAGGAACCACCTTTGGTGGGAAGGCATTCCATGCGCCTTCGGCATTTAGCCATGCCGGCCACATGACCACATCCTCGACATCTTCAGACAGCGCTGGCTCTTCAACTTTGAAAAATAGATGAGCACCGCTCCCTAGAGTTGGGAACGACTAGCACATATGTGCGAGGGGAACCTTTACCTTTATTTTGAATGAACTGGAATGATTTGGTCAGTTTTAATTGTCTATTTAAAACTAAAGTACTCTGCCTCTGTTCCATCTCCCTATTAGCAAAGCCAGAACGTACTATTTGGATGGTTTTCCCCTGTACCGGAGCTATTCTCAAATTTTGGGAAAAGAGGTTCTAAAACTTATTTTTGTTGTTTTAAAAACATTTTACTGTGCATGGTTTTCTATTGCCAGTTAATCAAGGATATACATAAACTGAAACATAAGCTTCTAATAAAACAGGCACTGTTATACCTTGATCAATGTATTAGTCTTTAACAAACTGTAAGATTTTATGTTTTTATGCAACAGACTGTCTACAAATACTATGCATTCCATAACTCTCAAAGCAATCTGCAGTTTTCCTTTTCAAAAGACTTTTTGCAATATTTTTTTTAAATATATTTTAAAGGAACATAGGCAAGAGCATTCCCAATAGAAATTCAACAAACACGTCCTTTATCAAACCTAGCGCCTCTTGTAGGTTACATGTGTTGACAGTATTAGAAATGATAAATGATAAAAGAAGTTTTGGAATGAGGACATTTTGTCTTTTTGACAATGGAGTTAAGATAGAAGCTGTAGGAGCCTCTTTCCTTTGCACAGTACTGAGCTTTCCCAAATATTATTCGAGATTGCATCGTCTGAAAAACACACAACTTCCTGATTTAGCTAAAACTTGGTCAAAATTAATAACACATCATCCAATTGTATTCATACACACAGATATTTTATCGAAGCTATTGGCAAGCCTCTTCTGTTAATTTTCTGCCATGACAAATGTAAGAATTACATTAAAACTACCATTGAATATGGTTTTCAGAGATACCCTGGTAAATCCAAACTCTGCATCACTATGGTTTAACTCATAAAGACTGTTACAACCTTTGAGAGTATCAAAGATGGACAATAATTGCTCTATGAAGAATCATTTACAATGTGTACAATATTGCCTTATATTACCAAACATAAATACTGTACTCAAAGAGTTTATTTTCGTATCTAAGTAAAGCAACTGGCTTGTTTTATTTACATTTTTAGAAACGTAAACTGGCAATCGTTCCAGAAAAAAAAACATTCTTTTTTTGCAAAGTACATCTTTTACCATTATCTCTCAAACTGATCAATTATTGAACAGACATTAACTTCAACCTTCATTTTAACAAATAGGTAATAATAGCTACTACATCCATGCTAAGATTTTTTTCGAAACAATCTTGAAGAATATTGGAAAACAAATTAAGTCTGACTACTTATTTTAAAAAAGCATTTAATGTTCTTAAGGGGAAGTAGTAGTAATTTGTGAAGGAGTGAAGCCATAATTGAATGAAATTCTAAGTCAAGTAATTATCTTATTATATCAGACATGCATTAAACATTATAGAAAAAGAAAAAAATGACCCATTAATTGTATGGAAAGCACCACGTTTTGCTATAATTCATGAACCTCTCCACGTTTCTTACACAACTGTGGTGTTCCTATACAATGAAAAGGGTAAAATTCAAGCCTAAGCAATTTCTAAGCCATCACAGGACATTCTTCTACAACTCAAAGGGACAGTATGGACATAGAGTAATACAGAGAAAGGTAGGTTTAATATCTCAACCAAAAAACGGTTGCTATCTCTGACACCTGATTATTTGGGCATCCCAAAAAAGTCCAATGGAGTTTCATTTCGTCCCCTGAAACGGAAGCAAAACAGTCCATTCCATGAATGTAGAGGTGACCTTGGAGAAGGTACGAGGAAACCATTAGCAAACCATAAACCATTAGCAAACCATAAACTAAATCCAGAAAAACAAGGAAGTAAAAGAAAAAAATGTAAACTGTCCCACTTTGACTCTCTTTGTTGTAAGAAGGAAGGAAGGCTTTTGAGATTCCGTTATTATAATCTATATCAATACAATTGAATTCCAGTATTTTCTTCTGGTTTCTGTTTCTTTATCTGCCCTACCTTGAAGGGCTGACAAATTCAAACTTCTCCTTGCTTTGCCTTGTTTTCCATAATACAGCAGCTGATCATTATAAAAACAATAGTAACTGAAGATATATTTAACTATGCCTTTTTTTTTCTTCTTCTCTTCTAACTTTTTTCCCTTTTTTCACATGGCATCTGGACGTAGAAATGGAATTTTATCTTTGTAAAGTCCCATGAGGGCTTAGTACTTGAACTGCGACAGCACCATCCTTTAAATCAGGGGTGTCCAAACTTGGCAACTTTAAGACTTGTGGACTTCAACTCCCAGAATTCCCCAGCCAGCCATGCTGGCTGGGGAATTCTGGGAGTTGAAGTCCACAAGTCTTAAAGTTCTCAAGTTTGGACACCCCTGACCTACAGTATATGCCAGGTCTTTTTTCAAATGTTGCTGGCATGAGTCTCTCCTCTCTTGTCAAGTTTGGACACCCCTGCTTTAAATAAAGAAATAAATTCCAGCAGGCACCTACCAACTAACAATTGATCTCAGGAAGGTAGGAAACATTGTAGGACTCTCATGCAGTGCCTTTTTAAGAAGCAAGTGAAGTATCTTCAAAACACAATTTGTATTGGGAAAAATGCTTATTCCTTGAGGCATTTTGGAAGCAAGCAAAGAATATAATTCTTGCTTCTTTTAAAATATAAACAATTTCTTAAAGGGAACAATAAAAAAAAAAGCCAGAAGCAGTGTTACAGACAAAAGATAGAGGCAACAAACAGGTTTATTAAGAAAGATATTCAAGTATGATACATAACATTGCTAAGAAAGCAAGTATTAAAGATTAACAGCAAAGCTTTTGTCCTTGGGTTCTTATTTTAAATAAGATGTTTTGTATAAGTGTTGGCATAGCAGAGTTTTGAAAGGGGCCTGATACTTATTGGCTCAGGTCCCGTTTCTTACCTATTCTTTCTGTAAGAATCTCAGCTCTATGCTGAGCAGGTGGAACTTGAGAAAAAGCCAGCTGCTACTCACATTCCAAGATGAAATTTTCATTTATTCATTTTTCTGTTTTATAGGCACTGACCTCCTCATTTTTCAGCCATTTTAGAGTGTGGGCACTTTGATCGCATTCCAGTCCAAATACAATTGTTTACCTATAAGTATAGCAGCCTACAATTTGTTACACCTTGATTTGCAATTTTTTTCAGGCCCCTTGCTGCATACTTCAACAGAGCTGTGCAGTTCCCACCTGAGGCTCTTCCGGCTCAGGAGTGAGGTACCTTTTTCTTTCTTTCAAGTGAACAGTCATTCCCATTCTTTTCAATAGACGTCTTAGTAATAGCCTCTCTAGGGGTTAAGAAGTGCAAGGCAATGATTGGCACCATGACTTGTGGCAAAAGGCATTTCCAATGCTCCTGATAAAAAGGAAAGCAGGCTCGTTGCCTGTTGTTTGTAGAGCTGTATTGAAACAGCATCTCCCTCACGCCCCTGTTTAATTATACAAAATGTTCACTCAGCTGGGCAGAAAGACAAAGATCCCAAGGGAAAGAGAGTTACTCCGTATGAAAAGAGCTTAAGAAAGGTTGACATCTGTATTACACGGTTCCATGCGTCATAAGGCCTCAGGTAGGGATTTTATACTATAAATGTTGCAATGCTTCAATGAAATCTAATACATCAGCACAATCTGGATGAATCCTCAGATACTGTTGCTTCTCTTTTTCGATTGCCTTAGACAGAATCACTAGGATCCTCTGACTTCTGCCTCAGGAAGTGATCTTCCTATCTTTGAGGAGGTTTACTACCGCCAATAGGCATTTTGGTCTGACAGAGGAATGCCCCATCTACTGGCCAATTTGAACTTGCCAAACCTATCTGTTTCCAATCTTAGATTTCTGCAGTCAGTCTCAAATTACTGTAACCTGGACGTAAACAGACCTGTAAACTGGACGTAAACAGTTTGCTTAGTAACTGTTCAAAGTTACAATGGCACTGAAAAAAGTGACTTATGGCTATTTTTCACACTTATGACCATTGCAACATCCCCACGATCACAAGAATTACATTTGGAGGCTTGACAACTGACTCACATGAATGATGGTTGCAGTGTCCTGGGGTCATGTGATCCCTTTTTGCAATTTTCTGACAAGCAAAGTCAATGGAGAAACCAGAATCACTTAACAACCGTGTTACTAATTTAACAACTGCAGTGATTCATTTAGCAAATGTGGCAAGAAAAGTCATTAAATGGGACAAATTTCTCACTTAGAAACATGAATAGAGCATGACTCTATTGTAGTCGTAAGTTGAGAACTACTGCCTACAAAAGCAAAGGTTTTTTTCCCTTGAAATAGTCAACAATATTGACATTATTCTACAATGGGGAAACAAAATGCTATATTGAATGGTGAATTTCTATTGCTCTTCTGTAGGCCAGATAGTGAAGGATTATAAAAAACAACAACAGGCTCCAATCTTCTTGTAGGAGGAGGCAAGATCTTATATCCAGATATCACAATGCAGAAGGTTAACTGGACTATGAGACAAGATTTGCAACAGTCTCTATATTGGGAACCAGCAATTCAAAAAGGGGAGAGGAAGAAATAAAAGAAAAGGAGAGAGAATTATACATCTCTTTGGCTTTTGTCAAATTAATGTCTAGATACTAAAAAAGACTTTAGCGGAGTAGTGAAAACTTGTCTCTTACCCAGTTCAATCTTGCAGTTAAATATTACAAGAAAGGCAGTAAGGACAGTGTCAAAGCACTACAGGTAGTCCTTGACATATGGACATAATGACACCTGCCCAACACAATTGCATGTCAGTCATGTAACCGACTCAATTTTTTGACCTTTTTTGTAGCAGTTATTAAGCGAATACGGTGGTCATAAAGAGAATGCCACATTTGTTAAGCAAACCAATGATTCACTATGGGTATGGATATGCTGGTTTTTGGAAAAACCATCGTAAATGGAGGTCAAGTGATCACAGGATGTTGCAAATGGTTGTTCATGTGGCTGGGATGCCGACCAGCTGAAATTTAGCCACATGACCATGGAGGGAGCCCGACTGTTGGAACTTTGAATCCAGCTCATAAATTCTCTTTTTCAGGTTGATCATAACTGAACAGTCATTAAGCGACCAGTCATTAGTCGAAGACTATCTGTACAAGCTCTTGACAGATGATCCTTTCCCAAGTGGAAAGCAAGGAGAACTGTCCTTCAACGGTAAGCACAAACATGACCATTAAGGAGATGTGACATAGAAGTCTGGCATTAAGGTATAGTAGCAGATGCCCTGCAGAAATATGGAGAAAGAAACACCCCATTCTTCCTAATCTATCTTCAACACTGTAAGACTCAAGTCATATCCCTTCTCCATTATAGGCAAAGAAATCTTACCATGCTTCTTAAGGCTCAAGAGCAAAGCCAATATCTTTGGATTTTCCACCCTGACATTGAGATTACTATCAAACTATCAAAGAAGAAAGCTTGACCATGCCAGCTCATTCTTAAAGAGTAACAGCTTAGCACCAGTCAGTGACTATTTAATTTAACCTCCCAGATATATTGAGATATAACTCCCATAATTTTTATACTAGCCTGCAATTCTCAATTATGTTCAATCATCTGAAAAATACTTGGTTAGGGAAAGCTGCTTTAGTTTATGTTTTACAGTGATGTTATTAGATGTTACTTAATTTGTATTACAACTGTAATCAATCTATGAGCTGTCTTGACCATCAAACAGAAATTATAAGGTCTGATATCAATTTAATGATTGAATAAAAAAGGAAGACACAGAGAGAACTGAAATGCCACAGTCTTATGCACAAGCAATAGCAACTTCCAAAGATACATCTATCACAGTTTTTTGCCTTCTAATGAAAGAGTTCAGGCAGTAAAATAGCAACAGAAAAGCAATAAACCTATCTTGCTTTGCAGAATTTGCCAATATTTGCTAACTTCTTTGGAAATCATTCATATATCTTGGATGAACATAATTCTTTTTTAAAAAAATAAAATAAATATTGGAATGCATCCAGAATTTTTAAACAAACACGGCTTGGATTGAAACATGCCTGGGTTATACATTCCACTCTTTTGGAAACTATCTACCCATTTCTAGAAATCTTAGTTGGTGCCAGGTCCCAAAGGGTTTGAGGAGTAATCAAAAAATCCAAGACCTCTAGTATTACTAGAAGCACTGATGATAACACCAGAGGGCAAAGGCATAGTCACAGTTCAGTCAAAGGTTATAAGTACAGTAAACTCTGCACCTGATCTGAAGGCTCAAAAGGTAGAGCAGTGAGGCTGATAGAAACTTTTTAAAAATCTCTTTTACATTGGCAATTGAGTTTTTCACAAGCGTAAAATCACGTGCTGTGGAACTTGATTCTGACATGGTTCTGGTAATAGGCCTAACTCCCAAGAATCAAGTATCTGTGGTGCGGGCACTTGTTTTTCCCTGAATTCTGAAGAAGCTTCTTAGAAGAGAAGGAAAACGTCTTCAAGGAAAAATAAAGAACAGTTGCCTTTTGAAAAAGTACCTTTGGAACTCCCAAGAAACAAGCTTGCTTGCTACTTTCTTCTCAGATGAAGATCCATTCAAGAAAGTCTGATAACTCCAGGCTGTTGATCATCTATTGGACCGGGATGCCCTTCACACAGTCACTCATGCGCTGGTGACGTCCCGCCTAGACTACTGCAATGCTCTCTACATGGGGCTTCCCTTGAGATGCACCCAAAGACTACAACTGGTCCAGAATGCGGCCGCGCGGGTGATTAAGGGGAGTACGAGATACTCCCATATAACACCTCTCCTGCGCGAGCTGCACTGGCTCCCTGTGGTCTATCGGGTGCGTTTCAAGGTGTTGATTACCATCTTCAAAGCGCTCAATGGCACGGGACCTAGTTACCTGCGGGATCGCATCCTGCCCCATACATCCCTACGACCAATTTGCTCTCACAGAGAGGGACTTCTCCGGGTGCCGTCCACTAAGCAGTGCCAAAGGGCGGCGCCCAGGAGCAGGGCCTTCTCTGTGATGGGCCCAGCCCTCTGGAATGACCTCCCCCCCCCCCGACATTAAGATTACTACCGACCTCCGCTCCTTCCGTTCAAAACTCAAGACCCACCTTTTTCAACTAGCCGGCCTGGCTCAACCATAGTTCCATTTTAATCCTCCTGGCAATTTATTAAACCTGTAATTTTATATTGGGGTATTTTAATTTTTAACCTTATTATTACTATTTCTATGTATTGTAACGATTGCTGTGTGATTTTTATACCTCCTCCGTGTAATGTTTAATTGTATAATATGTGCTTTTTTATTTATTGTACGCCGCCCCGAGTCCCTTCGTGGAGAGGGAGCGGCTAACAAATCTAATAAATAAATAAATAAATTTGTGATACACACTGTCACAAGTCCTCTTTGAGTTGTGTTTAACTCTTGGTGACTTCACATGAATGTACATGAAGTTTTTCGGACAACAGTATGGAAGTAGTTTGCCCTGTCTTCATCCAGGTTGTTTTCAACTTTTCCACTTCACCTACTATGCTAGCATTCTCTTGGTAGTCTTTGAAACAGTTCGAAAATGCCATTTGATACATTTATTGCAGAGTTGGAAGTTTAACTGGGGTCATTTCAGCTCATTCTCCTAGGCTAAATTCATATAGCATACTAAATCCAAACTCTGGATTAACAAAACCCAATTCCTATTTTCACAAGCCAGAAGAAATACAAAGTATTATGATTTAATGTAGAAGCCAGATTCAAACAACATGCTAAATTTTCATAAATTGCCCATTAGCCCATTAGACTACCAAGATATATGAATCTATCTATAACTTATAAATACAATTACATTTTGTCAGTAAATAGCTAATTATCCAAGTCTGAAGAAAGACGATCAATCAAATATTTCAGGTGGCACTGAAAAATTCACTTAAAACTCTGCTTTATGTCACAATCAGTAAAATGCTGTAATACTGCTTCAGTATTATATAGGAAGGCATGGGCATACACTAATAATTGCCAAATGTTTAGACGTTACACTGATAAAGAGCATACAAGTACTTTGATCAAAAGATGACAATTAAAAAGCAAACTTAGGAGGATTTTTATGAACAATTTTGGGAGTCAATTAGTTCTTGTTTGAACTGAAACTTTATGCTTCTCCCTCCCGCTTGACCTTTTCCTTTACAATGTAATACATAAAAAACGCATTAATGTACTAGTGAAATGGCATTAAGAACAGGCTTTTTCAATCTCTCATACATGAGAAGGCTTTCTTACAAGTGAATTTTTTCAAGTGTTCTCTAAAAACATGCAGAAGTATAATTTAGTAAACAGCCAAAAAACTTCATGTACATATTTGTGAAGTCACCAGGACTTCAACTCAACTCAAAGATGACTTTATTTTATTTATTATACCATTTGTTCATTTAGGATTCCCCAACTTGGCACTCTACAGATGTACTGAATGGAGATTACTGAAGTTAATTTAGAAATATAGTTGCTTTATAAAAATATAGGAAAGATGCTGTTATGGTGAACACTGTTAGTTATGTATACTACTAGTGTTGTGACACAATATTTATACAGAATAAACAATATTTGTTATGTTATAAATACTTAACACAGGGACGCGGTGGCTCAATGGCTAAGACGCTGAGCTTGTCGATCAGAAAGGTTGGCAGTTTGGTGGTTCGAATCTCTAGCCCTGCATAATAAAGTGAGCTCCCATTACTTGTCCCAGCTTCTGCAAACCTAGCAGTTCCAAAGCATGTAAATGCAAGTAGAAAAATAGGAACCACCTTTGGTGGAAAAGTAACAGTGTTCCGTACGCCTTTAACATTTAGTCATGCCAGCCACATGACCATGGAGAACGTCTTCGGACAGAGCTTGCTCTTTGGCTTAGAAACGGAGATGATCATCACCCCCTAGAGTTGGGAATGACTAGCACATATGTGAGAGGGGAACCTTTACCTTAAATACTTGTCTGGTATCACACCGTAGAGAAGTTACTCTACAGAGTTGACTAAATATCATTCTGATTTTAGCAGTAAATCAGAAGAATTGACTGCTGTGAAAAATATTTTTCTCACTCTCACTCACTCTCTTTTTTTTTCACTATCCTGTACCAAAAGGTTGAACTCCATCCAAGGCACATCTAATAAGACATGGCTCCAGGATCAAGACAAAATCAGTCTGTATCCAAATCAAATGAAGTGATTTTGAGAATATGGTGTTCACAGTACAGAGGTAACCTCTCCCAGTTGACCTTACCTTCTTTCAAGTCATCCAGACACAAATAAGATCAGAATCACTTTGTCTTCTGTTCAACCCAGATCTGCCCTATTCATCTGGGACCATTTAAAACACCATGCCGATATGTTATGATAATGATGTCTGAGCATTGCAAGAACAGACAGCTTCTTAGGAGAGAGCAAGGTCAAATGGACCTTGATTGCCAGCATGCTGTTTAAGAAAACACATTCTGAGAACACCTGTTTTGATTATTTGGTATTTTGTGCGGAAAGTCATGTATGAAAGTCCTAGTTACGGGGGGGGGGGGAATCCAACTGGAGTAAAAATTACAAATGGAAGTCCATTAATCATGATCCCTTTTTTGAAAAATATCCTTCTGATGTAATTGTTTCTCTTTTTTTAGCATAAAATCTATATATTTCATGTGCATCAATGTCTGTTGGACATTCCTAGCTAGCATAATCTTTACTTTGCAGTTTTATGGATAAAAGAGTGAACTTACCTTAGATTTCGAAAGAAAATGATGAATTATGAAAGGCAAGGAGAATGTTCCTCTAAAGAGAAAGGCAGTTTTGTCCATTTATAGCCATAGAGATCCTATAGAGTAGCACTTGAGGGGGGGGGGGAGGATATACTATCTTTCCTTAGTTGAAGTACAATCGTATATTAGTACTCAGTTAACCTTCCCATACAATAATTCACCCAAAGAATAATATACTAAATGTTTTGCCTTGGGGAATTGTTTAATTGAAGACTTTTATAGCTACAATGAAAAACTGTACATTTTGCTAATGCCAATTTTCTGTCTTCCGCTATATCTTGAAAATACTTTCATGGCATAATGTCTAAGATTTTATTGTTCCCCAAAACTCTATTTGAAAAACAAAACCATTTTGAACAGTGCAGGGATTACACAGGAAGCACTTCTTTTGCCAAAGTTATACTTTGGCTTTCCAGATCTAAAGGCCTGTAATACAAATCCCATCATCCAAGAAGTATTAATATTATTATAGATTACTTTAATGAGGAACATTACTGCAACCCAGCTGGAGGCACCAGGATGAGTTCTGCATTTTGCTTTCTATATAATACAGGATAAATTATTAAAGGAATATCATGCAAACAGTAAAACGTAAGATTAAAAAAGGGAAAGTACTGCTATTATAGGAAATAATTCTTTTTTTCTGAAAATCAATTAATACTGCTTTTTAAATATTTTTATTTACACCCCAGTTTACTGTCCACAGGGCACTCAAGGCAACTCATAGTAATGGAAATAAAATCTATTCAAATACAGCTACTCCTCTGTTAACAGTAATTGGGACCAAAATTTCTACTGCTAAGTAATGTGGTCAGGAAGTATGATATCATATGACCATGCTACTCAGCAATAGCAACTCCAGTTGCTGTCATTAAGCTCAATGTCATGTGGTTGCCATCTGCCATCTCCTATCAGCTCTCCCGTTGACTTTCCTTCTTTAAAGCTGGCAGTGAAGGTCACAAATGGCAATCACATGACCATGAGAACCAGTTTAGCTGGTGGTTAAGGCACCAGGTTAGAATCCAGGAGACTGTGAGTTCAGGTTCCACCTTAGCCATAAACACCAGCTGGTTGACCTTGGATCAGTCTCTCTCTCTCTCTCAGTCAACTCACTTCACAGGGAAAGGAAAGTGGATAGGTTTGCCACCTTGAATTATTTGCAAAAATAATAAAAGGCAGATTACAAATGAATGGATAAATAAAATAAAATAAAAATTTAATTCTAATCAGAACACAGCTGGAAGGGACCTTGGAGGTCTTCTAGTACCATTTCAGATAGGTGGCTATTCAGTCTTTTCTTAAACACCTCCAGTGATGAAGCACCCACAACTTCTGAAGGCAAGTTGTTCCGCTGCTTAATTTTTATTTTTATTTATTTTGGATACTGGTTAATTGTTCTCACTCTTAAGAAGTTTCTCCTTAGTTCTAGGCTGCTTCTCTCCTTAATTAGTTTCCATCCATTGTTTCTTGTCTTGCCTTCTGATGCTTTGGAAAATAAGTTGATCCCCTCTTGTGCTATATTGTAACTGCTAACACCAGAATCACAGTCACATGACTATGAGGGTGTGTGACAATCAGAGCTTTGAGGAGTAGTCATAAGTACTACTCGTTCAGCATGTAGTAAGTTTGAATGACAAGTGGCCTTTAAATAGTTTTTTCAGAGGAAATGAAACTCCATCCACAACTGAATAAATCCCAATGTCCAGCTTCCTTCTGATCAACAGTATCCCTGCCTTGTTTGCATTTAACTCCATCTTGTTCTTCAACCAACCTACTATCCAACTTTAACAATGTTCATGAGAACTAAGGAGAAAGTTCCTGACGGAACAATTAGTCAGTGGAGCAACTTGCCTCCAGTAGTTGTGAATGCTCCAACACTGGAAGTTTTTAAGAAGAGATTGGACAAACATTAGTCTGAAATGGCATAGGGTTTCCTGTCTGAGCAAAGGGTTGGACTAGAAGACCTCCAAGGTCCAACTCTGTTATTCTATTCTGTTCTATTCTATTCTATTCTCAATGGTTTTCTTAAATGGGAGACAGCTATAAAAGTGGGTATTCTCATCTCTGGAAGAAAATGGATATTAGCTCTTCTTTTACTTTATGTCACTAAAAAGTCTGCTGTCTTACCTGAAAGTCACTCTCTGTGCACTGCGGGAGAATATCCATATTAATGATATCAGTCAAATAATGACTTTCCCCAAGAATATTTTTTTCAGGTGCCAAATAGCAGAAATGTAAAGATACAAAATTGTTTCACTATAAGGAACACAAATATATCCAAAGGGGAACTGGGAGAAAATGAATGCTTTTTTTAAGAAACATTAACCCAAATTTGCACAGATTTCACTATCAGTCAAAATGCATACCTAAAAAGAGATTCAACATTAGATTATTCAGTTAGAAATTAATGTGCTTGTTATATAAGTGAAGTAATATAGGTGTGAAGATTTATGGTAATTTGGTATAGTTGCTATATAGTTTTTTTCATATCAGGGAGCACTGCTGCCCTCTTGGCAAAAATAATTTGTTTTTCTAACAGCCAATCACTTTTATGGCATTGCTCTCATTTAAGTAACGCCCTGCCCTTTCAAAATTTGTCCCAGATTAGTCTTTTACATTTGCTTTTACATTGCTTTGGGGAGACAAAGTTATTAAAGTTATTAAAATTATTCATTAGCAAATCATATATTCCAGCACAGGCCCCAAATGCCAAAGTCTTTTTTATCTCCAGCTTCGAAGATGTAACTGCTATGGAGGAGTAAGAATACAGAATATAAAATTCTTATAAATCTTGAGGAAGAATGCATGAAGACTTGCAGCTAGGAAATTAAAAAAAAGAAGGAAAGACATGTCTGTGTTTTTGTGCATGTCCGTGCTCTTGTGCACCCATGAGTGCATAGTTTGTACCTAAAAATTCAAATCCTGAAATACTGGAATGCAGATTCTTCAACACACTTGCACACATTTGCCTGACCAGAACAAGACAATGGCCAACAAATAGGAAGAGGTAAATCTCCATAGAAATTTCAAAGCTAGCTAATCCTAATGGAATATATAAACATATTCCTTAATTCCTTAATTAAAATATCCTTAATTTACCCTCCTAGAAAAATAATCCAATACAGATTAAACCCTACATAGAAAGGGAGATGCCAGATGATCAAACTGGGTTTAGAACAGAACAGAACAGAATAACAGAGTTGGAAGGGACCTTGGAGGTCTTCTAGTCCAACCCACTGCTCAAGCAGGGGACCCTATACCATTTCAGACAAATGGCCGTCCAATATCTTATTTAAAACCTCCACTGATTGAGTACCCTCAACTTCTGAAGGCAAGCTGTTCCAGTTATTGTAATTCTGTGAGGAAATTTCTCCTCATTTCTTGGTTGGATCTCTCCTTGATTAGTTTCTATCCATTGCTTTGTTTTGCCTTCAGGTGTTTTGGAAAATGGGTTGAACCTCCCCCCCCCCTCTTTTTGTAGCAGCCCCTTAGATATTGGAAGACTGATATGTCACCACAGTCTTTCTTTTCATTAGACTTGACGTACACAGTTCCTGCAACTGTTCTTCATATAATTTAGCCTCCAATCCATTAATTATGTTTGTTGCTCTTCTCTGAACTCTTTCCAAAGTCTCAACGTCTTTTTTATATCATGGCAACCAAAACTGAATGCAATATTCAAATTGTGATTGTAGCAAAACATTATAAAGCAGTACTAGCACTTCACTTGATCTTGATTTTATTCCTCTGTTAATGCAGCCTCGGACTACATTGGCTTTTTTGGTGGATGCAGCACACTACTGGCTTATATTTATGAGGTTGTCCACTAGATCTCCCAGTTACTGCTTTTGAGTCAAATATTACCTATTCTATACCTGTGCATTTGGTTTTTCTTGCTTGACTTTTCTCAACATTGAGTTTCATTTGGTTAGATAGGGCCCAGTGTTCAAGTCTATCAAGATCCTTCTGTATTCAGAGCCTATCTTCTTGAGCATGGGCCATTCCCACCAGCTTGTCAACTGCACATTTGATAAGTTCCTCTTATATCCCTTCATCTAAATTGTTTAGGAAGACATTAAAAAGTACTGGGCCTAAGATAGAACCTTACATCCTTCCCCCATGTAGCTGTAGTTCCCATTAAGGACTACACATTGAGTACAGTTGGTCAGCAAGTTATGAATCCATCTGGTGGTAATGCTATCTAACCCATATTTTTCTATCTTAACAAGTAATAGGTTGTAGTCTATTTTCTCAAATGCCTTACAGAAGTCCAAGTAAATTAAGTCCACAGCATTTTGCTGGTCCATTAATTTAGTCACTTTGCCAAAGAATGCAATAAGGTTTGTCTTGCATGACAAACCTGTTTTTGACAAATCCATGTTGGCTTTTGGTTATAACTTTGCTTGTCTCTAGGTGTTCAGAGATTTGTTGCTTATTTTTTCCAGGATGTCAAGCTGACTGGTCTGTAGTTTTCTGGTTCCATTTGAGACAATATTGCTGATGCATTTTGGATAACTGAGAAAGCAACAGAATAGTCAGCATGTGTTTCATTGATTATAGAAAGGATTTTGATTGCATTAAGCATGTCATGGTCTGGAATGTGTTTAAGAAAATATGAATTACAGAATATCTCATTGTCCTTATGTGAAACTTGTAGGCAATTCAAGAAGCCACAAGCCACATGGAACAAGGCAAAAATTACTGGCTCCAAGTGGACAGAGACAAGGCTAATATTCTCCCTTATTTATTTAACTTACCTACTGAGTATTCAATGAGGGAAGCTGAACTGGAAAAAGAAACATCAATCTCTTGCACTATATTGATTACACTACTTTGATAGCTAAAGTTACAAACAATAATGGAAGTTCTAGTAATGTAAGCCAATGACCAGTGGAAAAAATGGGACTAAAATTAAATATAAAGAAGAACAAACTAATGATAACAACAACTAAACATACAGTTGATAAAGAAAAAATTGAAGAGGTGGATAAGGTTTCTGCTTTTTAGGATCAACTATCCATAGGAAAAGAACTAGCAATCAAGAAAAACATGTCAGACTAGTATTTGGTATAGCACCAAATCAAGGCTGCTACAAATACCTAAACACTGAAAAGATCAGAAAAATTAGGCAATGGGTTTTCCTGTGACATTTTATAGAAATGAAAATTGGGCTTTGACGATATAAGATTAAAAGTGTATTAATGCTTTTGAACTTTGATGTTACAGGCCACTCCTGAGAATATCATAGACAACAAAGAAAAGAAGTGGATCATAGAAACAAATCATTCCAGACTTTCACTTGAAAGGATCATGCTCAAATTATCATATTTTGGACACACTGTTACAAAACTGAGAAGTCTACACTGCTAGGAAAAGCTCAGGGTTAGGTGGCATCAAGCCAGGAATGACTTGGAACAGGGTGAATCCTCACCTCACATCTGGTAAGATTTGGTTAATAATGGCAATGGGAACTGCCAAGATTTCTGGCCATAATATGCAGTCATGAGAAATCTCACTTTATGATCAAATTATTTAGCAACCAAAATTCTAGTTCCAATTGCCATCATAACTTGAGGACTACCAGTACCTTAATGATGGCTAGCATTATTTGAATTTACCCACAATCCCAATCTACCCGCAATGCACACACCTTTACACATGTATTTATAATGTTTGCGACACATATTTCCTCATATCTTCACATACTTCCTCATATTTGTTTTTCCTCATATCAAACTTGTGACTTTAATATTTGTGACTAGGGTCACCAAATTAAATATGTATCTAAGTGGGATATACTTAAGTGTTTCATTTCTAGTCCAAAGTATAGAATTACAACACACTGTCTCTCTTTCAACAACTCTTTTAAGTATTTGATTAGTTTTTAAACATGTCTAATTTGGATTCTGAACATTTCATGGATGGCAAATAAATCCAGGAAAAAAGCTAAGCATTTAAAATCCATCTCTTTGTGCAAAAAGCTTAGGCATTTATTCACCTAGGCTGTTTTCAAGGCCATGTGATAACATTCAATTGTAGTTTTAAAAGTATGTTCTTTGCCTGGTAATTTAACTGTTTAAAATACTTACCAAAGATAAACTTTTCTTTTGCTGGCATTACCTTCTTTTAAACAAACCTTTATATTCTGAATCAGCCTGTTCAGTAACATCTATATTTATTCCCTATCTGTGCACTTTTACAAAGTCAATATAGATACGAGTTTATATCCGAAACACTGGCAGTTATGGACAGGGAAAAATACATGTAAATTATAAAACACTTAACTTTTCTGAATTGGCAGTTAAATGAGATAATAATCTATAAGATTTTGTTTGCAGCATCTCATTAATAAAACTCAAAGTTGTTTTCAGCAATTACATGCAATCACTGTCATTTTATCACTGGCCAAGAATTGTCCTTCACTGTAGGCTTCAAACACATAATTATAATCACAGATTGCCAAGAAAATCATCCTGTCTGCAGGGAAAATGTAGAACTACATCCTACTGACACTGAACAACATATTGCTGGGGGGGGGGGGAATCTTACATAAGAAATTCATTGTGAAGAAGAATACCCAAATTGTGGGGTTTTTTAAACTAAAAATGGAGTTAGATATACTGCTCCACCTTTCAACTTCTGAAACAACATACACCCTCTATGTCCACTGCTGAGAAAACTACCGTAAGTGTTTCTCCCAAATCTCCAAGCTGTGATCAAGGTATCTTTCCCATCACTATTTAGTTGCTTCTGGACCACAAAAGAAAGACCATTTCTATTATTCTGCTTCAGATTTTTCTCCTTTGGGATAACTTAACAAGTGTTCTTATAGAAAACAAAATAACTGTAATATAGATGTTTTATGACTTATGCTTACTTCAAATTAATTCTATAGATTTTTCAATCTTTGTAAGCTTTGAAGATTCCAATGTGTTGATTATATGAAGTCTCTACACAAATTCTGTACTGTATGCAAACTGTACAAAACAGTTAAAGAATTTCGATTCAGGTTTCATGACTAATCTATTTCATTTAGAAAATAAACAACAGCTGTATTTCTAATTGTTAGGGTTATTAGTGAATGTCAGTATTTGGAATTACAAATTTGCTTAGGCCAGGCAAAGAAAACACAGGGTTTAACATATCTCATCAAATTCTGGGGGGTAAGATTCTGGAAAAAATAATCAAGCAACGAATTTGCGAATACTTAGAAGCAAACAAAGTAATAGCCAAAAGCCAACATGGATTTGTCAAAAACAGATCATGCCAGACTAATCTTATTGCATTCTTTGATAATGTGACAAAATTAGTAGACCAGAGGAATGCCGTTGATATAGTTTACTTGGACTTCAGTAAGGCTTTTGATAAGGTAGACCATAACCTACTACTAGATAAAGTAGAAGAATGTGGGTTAGACAGCATCACCACCAGATGGATTCGTAACTGGCTGACCAACCGCACTCAACGTGTAGTTCTCAATGGAACTGCATCTACATGGAGGGAAGTATGCAGTGGAGTACCCCAAGGCTCTGTTTTAGGCCCAGTACTCTTCAACATCTTCATCAATGATTTGGATGAGGGAATAAATGGGGAACTCATCAAATTTGCAGATGATACCAAGCTGGCAGGAATAGCCAACACTCCAGAAGATAGGCTTAAGATACAGAAGAATCTTGACAAACTTGAACATTTTGGCACTATCTAATAAAATGAAATTCAATGGTGAAAAGAGTAAGGTTCTACATTTAGGCAACAAAAATGGAATGCACAGGTACAGTATAGGTGATACCTTGCTCAGTAGTAGTAACTGTGAAAGGGATTTTGGAGTCCTAGTGGACAACCATTTAAATATGAGCCAGCAGTGTGCAGCAGCTGCCAAAAAAGCCAACACAATACAATACAATACAATACAATAGTAGAGTTGGAAGGGACCTTGGAGGTCTTCTAGTCCAACCCCCTGCCTAGGCAGGAAACCCTATACCGTTTCAGACAAATAGCTATCCAACATCTTCTTAAAGACTTCCAGTGTTGGGGCATTCACAACTTCTGGAGGCAAGCTGTTCCACTGATTAATTGTTCTCACTGTCAGGAAATTTCTCCTCAGTTCTAAGTTGCTTCTCTCCTTGATTAGTTTCCACCCATTGCTTCTTGTTCTACCCTCAGGTGCTTTGGAGAATAGTTTGACTCCCTCTTCTTTGTGGCAACCTCTGAGATATTGGAACACAGTTCTAGGCTGCATCAACAGAGGGATAGAATCAAGATCACGTGAAGTGTTAATACCACTTTATAATGCCGTGGTAAGGCCACACTTGGAATACTGCATTCAGTTCTGGTCGCCACGATGTAAAAAAGATGTGGAGACTCTAGAAAGAGTGCAGAGAAGAGCAACAAAGATGATTAGGGGACTGGAGACTAAAACATATGAAGAACGGTTGCAGGAACTGGGTATGTTTAGCTTAAGAGAAAGAAGGACTAGGGGAGACATGATAGCATTGTTCCAATATCTCAGAGGTTGCCACAAAGAAGAGGGAGTCAAACTATTCTCCAAAGCACCTGAGGGTAGAACAAGAAGCAATGGGTGGAAACTAATCAAGGAGAGAAGCAACTTAGAACTGAGGAGAAATTTCCTGACAGTGAGAACAATTAATCAGTGGAACAGCTTGCCTCCAGAAGTTGTGAATGCCCCAACACTGGAAGTCTTTAAGAGGATGTTGGATAGCCATCTGTCTGAAACGGTATAGGGTTTCCTGCCTAGGCAGGGGGTTGGACTAGAAGACCTCCAAGGTCCCTTCCAACTCTACTATTGTATTGTATTGTATTGTATTGTATTGTAAATGACATAATCCTTCAGTAATTTATTGATACTTTTCTATAAAAGCCCTGGATAGCATAAAACTGGTTAGCATTATTTTTCCATCAGAGGTATTATTCCCATTATTGCATTATATTTTATGGTCCATGACCATATGATCATAAAGATACTATAGCACTTTTCTTTCTCATGTGCAAGTATAATGGATAGAACATCATATCAAGTGTGCAAATAACAGATTGAACATCATATGAAGGCAGCTTCTCTACTGACAGAGTGCTTCTCTTCCAATGTCTAACTATAGTACCTTGTAATATGTAAATAAATAGATTCACACTTACAACTCTAGGAAGAGGAGGATCAATAAACTATGGCATATCATAGTTTCTGTAATTATGATTTCTGGACAAGAGACATATCAAACATGACAGAAATCTATGTCTGAAGCACACAAAGTAGTTATTTCACCACAAAATCAAAGAGCATTAAGTACCTTGCAATTCACACTACAATTAATCAAATGGTGGGCATATCAACTGCAACAAAGAGCAGGTGAAAATGGGTATTTGGAATCTGGATAAGATCTGCACAGACAGTTCCAACAGAAAAGTGAGTATTTTAAGGAGCAGAAAGCAACAGAAGATCAGTGCCTTAGGCTGGCTCAAATCCATACACTTTGAACAAACTGGATCTTGCATTAGGCTGCCAACGACTCTACTTAATTAGTTTATGCATCATGACCTGAGATAATTTACAATTGTTTAAGGGAATTGGACTGGAGTAGAACCCTTTAGAGAAAATTTATTATTAAAATATACTATTTCAACATTATAGACTTTATTTTATTTCTCTTCTTTAAGAAGAATTTAGCAAATTAGCCTCATCTGCTAGAATGTAAAAATGTATTCAATACCTTGATTGAGATGCTTGCTCACTTTACTCTACCACCCCAAGAATAATGAATTGGGAACTCTACAACTTTTCACTAAATCTTTGTTTTCATCTAGGAATGTGTTGCTACTTGTTAGATTAGGGTGTTGTCTTTCTGGTTGTTGCTTTACAATATTGGCCTTTTGAAACTCTGTGCTCCATTACATGATTTCTATGTGGAATGTTAATATAATCATTCATTCACTTGTCAAACTCCCATTATTAGCTCTCTTGTAAAGTGGTTATTCTATCAGGTATTAAAACATATTGTTTCATGCTTTCATCTATCCTGAGGGAAATCTGATTGCTTGAAATGTTAACTACTTTATTAGTTCACCTGCCCCTCCAAACAAATTTTATGTTATGCTGAACTTATATCTACTAATAAAAATATATAAATTAAGAGGCTAATTATTCATCCACCATGCATTATAAGGATTCTATTTTATTCTTACTATATCCTCAAACACTATGATAGCAATTTATTGGTTCAGTGCATTTTTCAAACATGGAACAGCAGTTCCAACTTCGTAAAGTAGTCTTTTGCCTAAGTACTGAAAGGCTTGTATGGATTATTTATCCACAAAACTTTTTTCCTGAGACAAACTTACACATCTTTGCTATTGAGTTGTTTCCAAGAACAGTTGGACTATCAAGTAAAGCTAGGCAAAAGGAAAGATATTCCTTGGTAATGGTAATTGTTATTACTTGCTAACGCTAAGCCTTGAGCTACATTTCAAAAACTGTTTCATAACTTCATGAAAAACTTTTGGTTGACCCAGATGGGATCTGAACCCTTAACTTCCTTCTAAAGTTCATTCCATTATAAAAACATGGTGCTTTTATTCCATTACTGAGTAGAGTTGTTACTATAAACAAACAAGAGGTGGATTATCTATCAATCTATGAATTTATGCATGCATGCTGTTGCTCAAAAAAATTCCTTAACAGTCCAAATAAAAACTTGAGAAGGAAAAGTAATGTAATATTTAACATATTAACAACCAAGAAAAGAAAACCTTTGTCTTAAATAAAGTAGAAATTTCAAGAGGAATAGAGCGATAGCCAGTATCAGCCAATATTACCAGTTGTAAACAGCCACTATTACTCGCCTTTACTGGTGTGTGCATTGTCAATGTATGCCTGGAAAGTTTTTGTAACTAAAGAGTGGGGAGGGGGAAGGAGGACTCTGAGGATCAGACATCTTAGAAACGGATCAATGAACACACAAAGAAGGGAGCTAAGATCTAAATCGCATTGAGAGAAGGCTGAAAACTCTAGTGGCCTATTCCAGCTTTTGGAGTCCCAATCAATAAGGAGGTTCAGAAACATGAAGCAAACTCTTGATGGTATATCTAGGGGGGGGGAGCCCTAATAAAGCAATTGAAGGGGTGTTTCCCTAGGCCACTGCTACAGAATAATTGACTTTTAAATGGAGAAGTAAAAAAAAAAAGGACATGCAAGGTTAAAAGAGATTAGGATATGGTAGAGCAGGTTGATTGATTAGGTTTTTCAGCCAAAAAGAAAACGGGAAAACAAATAGATTAAAGACAGTGCTTTAACTAAAAGAGCCTTCAACAAAACAGTCAGTTGAAAAAGTAAGATGCAATTTGCTTTGCTTTTCCTCACCTTTATTTCTATTGTATAACTGCATAGCAGAAGGCAATCATTCACACTTGGAGAAGCCTCATCACGGAGACTCTGCTCAGCATTTTTGATTTGATTTGTTTTAACAGACAGCCCATCAATATGTTTCAGTGCATGACTGCCATTTTTCAGAACAGAGATCAGCCAACCTTGTCTTATTTCAGGACACTCCATTTCTGTCCCCATTCCATCCCTGCCACTCCTTTTATAACTCATTATTTCAATAGCCATTAAGAGTGTTCAGCTATAGTTAGCCTTCTTATTTTCCTTCCCTCTAAATATTTGATATTTCTGCAAATCTTAAATTTCTCCAAGTCTTCCAATATCTTCCCTTACTCATGAAAGGTGACATCTGTCTACATCACAACTCTCACTCAGTAAGTTATTTGTTATTTATATCTAAAATTGTCTAGAGGTTCTCAGCCTTGAGTTTTATTACATTCAGTCATCCACGAAAAAGGCAAAAAAGGAATTACCATAGCATAGACATAATTGTGATGAAACCCTACTGCGTACTTAGTGTGGATGGGAAAAAATCAAGACAATTATAAACTGAAACAAAAACAAAACCACTTTTGGATTTTATTCACTGAAAAATTGTCAGTGAAGGTCTGATTAGGTAGCATTTATCCTACTACAACTAGCTAGTGTCGGTCCTCCCATGTAAAGTAACAGAAAACACAAACAGACAAACTATTTCTATTTTGTTGTAAGCAGAGGTGGCATTCAGCCGGTTCAGGCCGGTTCAGGTGAAATTTTAAGTAGTTCGGAGAACCAGCAAATACCACCTCTGGTTGGGCCCTTCCTTCTGCCCCCGTCGTTCCCTGTCCTATATTCCCTTGTTTTTTTAACTCAAATCACTGGCGCAGCAGAGTGGATTGCCATGCCTCAGCTGAACTAAAAAACAGCTCAGCTCATCAGCGCTGACACCGAGGGCGGTCTTTGAGTGCTACATGCGCGCAAAGCACACAGGTGTGCAATGCACGCTCTCATAGAATCAGTAGGAAAAGATTTGGAATCCCACCACTAGTTGTAAGGCGACATTTACAGAATCTTATAAGTTTTGAAAATACAAATCTCCTGCTATCTCTTTTTACAGACTGATCAATTAGGGTGGGTCTAAGTTTTATTTATTTTTTCCAAGTCTTAAGCAACTGCAGGCTCCTCCCTCTCTTGCCTGATTGTTCCCTAGGCAGCAACTCTTTCCTTCATTCCTCATTCCTACATATCATTATAACTAGATAACTATTCTAACAGTCCACTCCTGGAAATGGAATAGCTTAGTCTATTAAAATATATGCAGAGTTGTAATCCTTACTAACTAACATTACAACCAACCAAGATCAGAGCTATCATAAATTCATTGTGAGGCAACTTTTAAACCAGCCAGGTGGAAGTTTGACCCCAGTCCATGTGAGCTTGCTGATAACTATCAGCTCATTCGCAAAAGTCATTAAATGTCGATTAGAATGTAATTAGTTTTATCATTATGGTCCTGTGCTGATCTGAACTTGAATTTGAGCTAAGAGTACCGTGCACTTCAACTCTCTGCGTCATTTATTTCAGACCAATTTGACACACAATGATAAAACGTTGGAGACAAGAGAATTACAGAATTTTTTTTAATCCCACCTGCCTAGATTTAAGTCTTATAAGGATAAGATTTTAGCAATGGGGGCTGAATAGCTTCGATAACAAAATGGTAGCAATCTAAATAAAAAATCAGGTACTACAATCATCACTGAAGTGGGGGTAATAAAATAAGGTGATTAAAAATATTCCCAATGTGTGATGGAGAGGGAAGGAGGGAGGGAGAGACAGAGAGAGAGACAGAGAGAGACAGAGAGACAGAGATGGATGTAAATTTAAAAATGAAGAATGTACCATCTCATTAGATAAAATGATAAATGTGATGTAGAATGTTTGTGTGTGTGTGTGTAAAATGAAAATGAAAATGAAAATGGACAAATAATCCCAACTATGCATGATGTTTCAAACTGATGGGATTTATCTATTAAAAATCATGTGTGTTGAGGCAAGTTACCACTGATGGCAAGAGCAAGAAGCAGAAACAAAGGACAAAGGAGGGAGAAAAATCCAGCTTTCTGTAAACCTATGCAGTAGAATGCTTCGAAAGGCAGATGCTCAGCGATTTCCAGATTCACTACTGTACTCACTATAGTTTTAAGCAATCAGAAATAAAAATATGACAGTGTGAAATTTGTAGTGGTTTTTAACTACACAAGTATTGGTATGTTAAAGCATTTGCATTATCTTGCAAATCTTACTCAAATGCGGGTAATAATACAACACAAAATGTCAATGGCTGTATTGGTGTTATATAGACAGAGGGAGCAGACGTGAATTTTGCACAGAGACCCTCTCATCAATGGTTCCGAAAGAAGCAGGTTGCAGAAGTTCATGCAGAAGTCATGAACTTAACTTACCCTATGCTCAAACATACACCACATAATACTCATGGATAAGCACATTCATGGATAAGCTGTCTTTCCACTTTTTAACCAGCCCACATTTTTCATACTATTTTGATTAAGTATTTAAGGTTCTGTTTATCAACAAGTATGTGTGGGAAATATGGGTACTTTAAAATAGCATTAACATACGTATTCATGGATAAGCCCATTTATGGATAAGCTGTACCTGATTTTAGGTGCGCTTTGGCACTTAAAATTCTTGACTTATGCACAAGTATATATGGTAAACACATTAAATATACTGGAAACTTTTATTATATTAAAAGAGACCAGAGATACAACATTGTAGTATAATGTAATGCAATATAATTCATCTATTTTCCATCTTGGATGTATTAATCTTTTTTAGTAAAATTATAGGCAACATATTTTCTACTAGATTATAATGTTTGATGGGATGAATTTTCTTTTCCAATGGGCTACCAGTGGACTAAGTTGCATTGACCCAAGCTGCTGAAAGGAAGGGATTTATAAAATTCTCCTCCTCTCACCGCATATCTTTCTGTCTCGCTCTGTTTGTGTGTAGAGGGGGCTTATTTCATATTCTTCTCTGATACATCGATGCTTTCAAAACACTCTTCTCTCTTTCTAGATATCTGCAAGCTCACACAGCATCAGTTTTCACCTTCAATTTGATACTGAGCTTGTATCAAAAAAGGAATAAACTATTTCAGTTATTTATAAAAAAAAAGTTGTATGTGGCCTATAGCTACCCTGAGACGTATTGCAATTTTTTAAAATCAATACAAATACATACTAAAAGATCAATATAAAAGCTTCGAAAAGTAAACCCATCAGAAATTAAAATTCAGAAAATGTGAAGTCATAAGAGACATTATAAAAGTATATTTGACACTGACAAAGTAATGAATTAAGCATCCAATTAAGCCAGGCTTTAGGACATACCTGTAGAGAGAAAACCATTGAAAAGATCCCAAGAAATCCATAGTCCCAACTGAGAAAGGACATTTGGGAATTTGTCTTCTCAGCACTAGGTAGATGACTAAAACAGGAAACTGAAGATTACACAAAAAGTGGTTGTTGGAGAGAAGTACAAATCCCATCTCAAGCATCTAAGGAGGTCATGACTTGTCCAAACAAGCTTGAACTAAAATGTCTTTAGGGTGAGGCCTAGTGGATCTCCCACAAGGCCATTTCATCCACAGCCCATAGTAGGTGTAGCAACAGATAAACCGAATTGTAAACAATGACAAGATACAACATGACCTCCCCTAAAAGTCTGACTTTACATACATATATAATTAAGATACATAAACAGAGATGGCAAATTACTATAGTGATATTCCTATAAAGGAAAGAAAAAGGGATAAAGGCCTGAAATTTGTCTGATAAACAAAGTAATGTCCAAATTTGACCAGATTGTTCCAAATTCTTACGATTTTGTCAAAATAACAAAATGTATTGAAATCTTGACATATCACACATATCATCAATATATTTATAACTTCTTCCCTAACTTTGTACACTCATTCTTGAGTGCCTCAAGACAATATCAAACTGAATGGGGAAGAACAGGCTCAGGTTCAACCCTAGAAAGACCAAGTTGCTTCAGATTTGGACTCACTTTTAACTTGTGTTTTGGGTAGGATCACACTCCCCCAGACAGAGGTTCTCCTAGAATGACAGCTCCTGTTTGAAGAGCAAGTGGCAGTCATGACTTTTGTACAAATCCATCTTATGCTCCAATTGTACCCTTTTTTGCATCAGGAGATACATGATCACTCATGCATTGGTCACTTTTCTTCTCAATTACTGCAACATACTCTATGTGGACCATTCAGAAGCTGCAGATGATGAAGAATGAAAATAAACTATTTATGGGTGCATCTTGATATTCCCTTGCGACAGCGTTTACATCCATTCCTCATTAAATGACCACAATGTGCTTCTTAAATCACAAGCAAAATGTTCATTAAGTGAAATGTTCACTAAACAAACACATGTCTGAGAAACATAGAGAAATGCTATGAAGATTACTGGTTGTGGCCATCTCATTTAGCTGAAGTTTTCTCATACAGCTATGCCACTTTGGCATGTGTTGTTTCCAGGTGAATGAAATTTAAATACATGCATTGGTTCGACATTTTTTTAAAATTACTCTCATTTTTGTGAACAGTCATTAAACAAATTAGCAAGGAGTGAATGTACTTTGCAAGTTGCACTGGTTGTCACTAGGCTTCCGGGTCCAATTTGAAGTTGTGATCTATAAAACCTTTCAGAGTACAGGGCCTGACTATTTGCAGGACCACCTATTTCTGATTACTTCTATCTGTCCAGTATGAATTGGCAGGTTTGGGAAGATCTCATTACTCCAGTAGTCATTTGGTGAGACCTAGGAGATGTGCCTTCTCTCTATCTATCTATCTATCTATCTATCTATCTATCTATCTATCTATCTATCTATCTATCTATCTATCTATCTATCTCTATCTCTCTATCTCCCTCCCTCCCTCCCTCTCTCTCTCTCTCTCTCTCTCCCCTATGAAATATCATTTCTCCCATGCTGCCTGCCTGCCTTCTATGGACCCACCCTTCCACTAGGCCAGCGATGGCGAACCTTTTTTGGCTCGGTGCTATAAGTGGGGGGAGCACGGGGGGGGGGGGTAGTTTGCGGGCATGCCGCACCCATAATGCAATGCACAACCCCCCCCAGTGTGCATGCGCACACTACAGGTTCTCCCCCCCCCCAATTTTTGCATGCCTGTTTTGCCCTCCCCAGGCTCCAGAGGCTTTATAGGAGCCTGCAGAGGGCGAAAACAGCCTCCCACGCCCCCCCCGGAAGCCCTCTGGAGGCTTCAGGGACCTTCAGGACGCTTCCCTGAAGCCTCCAGAGTAGTCAAAATGAACCTCCAAGCAAACCGGAAGTGACTTCTGGTTTGCTCGGAGGGTCGTTTTGAGCGCTCCAAAGGCTTCAGGGATCTTCAGGACGCTTCCCTGAAGCCTCTGGAGCAGTCAAAACGGTCCTCCGAGCAAACCGGAAGTCTCTTCCTGAACTTCCGGTTTGCCCGTAGGGCTGGTTTTTTGCGCTCCGGAGGTTTCAGGGAAGGTCATGAAGCCTCCAGATAGCCTCTGGGGGGGCGGGGGGCTCTTTTCGCCCTCCCCAGGCTCCTATAAAGGCTCTGGAGCCTGGGGAGGGCGAAAAATGGCATTAAAAAAGTGTGAACTCAGCTGGCCAGCGCACACGTGCGCTGACAGGGCAGCGCCTCGCACGCCCTGACAAATGGCTCCGCGTGCCACCTGTGGCACGCGTGCCATAGGTTAGCCATCACTGCCCTAAGCACTGGGTCAGAAAGTTTTCTAAATACATTTTGGTTGTATATGTTTTTATATGTTTGATTTTGTTATGTGTTATTTCTTACTATGAATTGTATATACTGTCCTAAATTACATATCAAGTGGGCAGCTAGATAAATTCAATACATGAACAAACAAATTTAAGAGTAAAAGATAACAGTAAACTTCATGATTATGAAGGCATCTGAAGCCCCAATCCATCAATCCACTGGTGTACCATATTGGTCCCTACTATATTAATTACAGCACTGCAGCTATTGATGCCATGGTAATTTTACAGATACACTTATCTCTAACATATAAGGCATGTCCATTTATATTCTGAATGAATCAGATATAAGAGTGCATTGTGATTTTCAGAGGAAAGGCTAATTTATAGAAAATTGCTCCTACTTCAATTGGGCTAAGATAGTCCAAGATAGTCTAAAATCCTTGAAGATTGGGTAACTGCCTATAAAAAAGATGCTTTTATTTTTCAAAATAATACCATTTCTCTGTTTCTGCTTTTTGAAGGAACATGTGGCAAGAAGAAAGATCTATGACCTAGAATTATAGGTAATTAACCTAAGACATCTCTTTATGCCTTTGGGGAATGTACCCTAAGAAGCTATCACATCTACTTTATAATTATCCAAATAGCAAATAGACCTTGAAGGCTAATGTTTAACAACTTTTTTTTAAGTTTACTAAGGTCCTTAAAAGCTTTTAAAAGCAGCGCAAATAGGGGGGATAAAGAAACTAAATAAGCAGGATAGAGAAAAGGCATTAAAAAATTCCTTGCCTTACCCCAACAAGAGTTATTCTCTAATTAATTCAGACTTGCTTCAAAAATAAAATTTATAAATTGCATAGAATCAAAATAATCATAAATCTGTTGAAGGTCAAATATTATACCTAAGGAGAGAATTGGTTACTCCATAACAAAAACAAGCTGTCATTTTATTGATTGGAAGAAGAGTCAAAAGTTTATATTTTAAATACTAATTGGTGAAAGGAAATACTGGATTAAATGTGAGTCTGCAAGCATTTGGTACCAGCTTTTCCCAAAATTATGCAGTTGGAAATTATTGTGTTTGTAATACAAAGAAACTGCAGGGCAATCCTAGGGAAGGCTGATTTTTTTTCCACTGAATCCATTCTATAATGTACAATAGTTGCCCCAGAAAGGCATGTGTTTTCAGAACATATGTCTATATTAGACATAATATGTGTTTTTAGAACACACATGCATAATATGCAAAACCCAGCTCTTTGGGAAAATGCTGGGAAAGGTGGAAGAAAAGAGAAGAGGATGATCTGCAGCAAGTCGGATGGACTGAGTGCCATTGCAATAAGTGCAATGTTGGAAGGCCTGAAAGACCAAGTTAGGGAGAGATCATCATGGGGAAAAATATATCTATGTCAAGGGTGTCAAACTCAAGGCCCAGGAGCCAGATCTGGCTTGCAGGGCTACTCTGGAAATAGCGAAGGACTGGCCCGCGGTGCCTCTCTGTCCAAAATGTGCTGTTTTGCTGTCTTCAAAAGAGTGGCCTGTGTCTTTTAAATGCAGATGGACTGATGAATCGAGTCCAAATGAGTTTGTTCTCCTATGTTGTGCCACGTGTTAATAAAGTGGATGTTTTATTTCCCCAATGTACAGATTAGCACATGGCTCACTGCATTGTACTGCATATACCATGTTGCTCAATTTGTGTCGGGGTGGACCTTGGTCTCACCTTCCTCCGCTGGAGAGAATGGATCCCCCAGCCCTGTCCGGGCCACCACAGGTGCCGCTGACACAAGTGACGTTGAGCTGGCCATGGTCACCCTGGCCACACCCACTCCAGCCATGCCCACCTGGCGCCCTGAGGTCAAACACAACCTTGATGTGGCCCTCAATGAAATCAAGCTTGACACCTCCAATATATGTGGTCACTAGGAGTTGAAAAGAACTTGATGGCACATAATCAAGCAAGCAAGCAAATTCAGCTGAATCATAAACCTTATATTCTGCATAAAGTCATTTGTCTCAAAGACAGTCTTTGAAAATCTGCTGTCCCCCAGATGTGTTGGATTATATGGTTCATCATTCCAGCAGCACAGCCAGATTGCCTGGAAATGAGTGGAGTCATATGCAACAGGAAAGCTCCAAGGTAGTTTTATTTATTTTACTTTTCACGTTTTTGAACTGCCAAAATTTTAAATACTGTTCTCTGGGGCATACTACTGAATTGTTGTTTCGAATAACTGTTCCATATTGCAGTAAAATGGTTTATTTTCTGGATTTTTCAGTCAAATGGTACCACTTTGATTAAAGGACACATCTCACGAATAATAGCAACAATATTCTGTCATGAGAAAATGAAGCATTTGGACCAAATCGTGCAAGACAAAAAAACAGAACTAGGGAAATTTGTACAGAAGTCACACATGTAATCACAGCAGTAGTATTCATCTGCCACCCAAGTGAGACAAGAGCTTAACTGGCCTGAAATCTAAAATAGCAATGTGGTGAAATTATCTCTAGCCAAATTTGTCTCTTGGACATAAAATTGTGGGTGCCTAGGGCTGAGCATTTAAAAAAACACAATCCAATATTATGCAAATTGAGAATACTGGCATCGATGTATTTAATTTGGATACTTTATTCGTAGCACTAATGTAAATAGACAGCAGGGGAGAGCAGCATGTTGGGAAGCCTAGTAGAAAAGGAAATAAGAAGCAATAGCAATGGAAACAGCACTGAATGAAAACAACAATCGGTTACAATCAGCTCCAGTAATGAAGGAAATGGATTACAGAAAAATCAACTCAGCTCACCTTCAAGGCCTAAATGGCCAGGCTTAAACATAGTTTGGATACATTATGTGAAAATCCAGCTCTCTGGAGAAGTCTATAATGTTTGGAAAGGTGGAAGAAAGGGGGAGAGGACAACCAGCAATAAACTGGATGGATGGACCCAATATCAATCAGAATAGAGCTGGAAGGTCTATCTTGGATAGTCCAACTCCTTGTTCAAGTAGGAGATCCTAAACAATTTGAGACAAGTGACTGTCCAGTTTCTTCTTTAAAACCTCCAGTGTTTCTTGTCTTTCCTTTTGGTGTTTTGGAAAATAAGTTGATCCTCTCTTCTTTGTGACAGCCCCTCAAACTGCAACAGTTATAGGTGCATTGTTGGGAGACTTGAAGAACAAGGCTTTTAGATTGCCCTGAGAAAATTTATTTATGTGGTCACTAAGAATGGACAACTTGATACTGCATAATCAATCGTTCAATGAATGAATCAAATCTCAAATCTATTTGCCAATATACACTGGTTTGTGTTTTCTTTTTAACTTCCAGGCTAGAAATCTGCATTTTTACAACTTAGTAGACTCTATTGGGGTGTATACTTATAGAGCAATGATGATTATATATACTGACAGGTCTCTGCCTAAACGTTCTAACAATATCGTAAATGGTTGACTATTGCAGAGAAAAGCTGATTAATCTACCTGATAAATATTTTCTCTAATAATTAAGAAACATGCAAATCTAATAATAACAGCCAGGAAAGTTTATAACCAAAGCAATATGCAGTTTTAAATGCCTTTCAGAATAAGTACACTGTATGATAAGCAACTGAATCTTTCACTTCAGTAGAATATTCTAAAATATATAGTTCCACTGAGAACAAAGGAATATTTGTAATAGATTTGATTGAAAGCAGAAATGCAACAAAAAATCATCCTTTGTGTCTTAGTGTCCACTAACAAATTAAGACTATATATCATCTTGCCTCAGGTGGAAAAGGAGCAGTTACAATACAATACAATACAATACAATACAATAGTAGAGTTGGAAGGGACCTTGGAGGTCTTCTAGTCCAACCCCCTGCCTAGGCAGGAAACCCTATACCGTTTCAGACAAATAGCTATCCAACATCTTCTTAAAGACTTCCAGTGTTGGGGCATTCACAACTTCTGGAGGCAAGCTGTTCCACTGATTAATTGTTCTCACTGTCAGGAAATTTCTCCTCAGTTCTAAGTTGCTTCTCTCCTTGATTAGTTTCCACCCATTGCTTCTTGTTCTACCCTCAGGTGCTTTGGAGAATAGTTTGACTCCCTCTTCTTTGTGGCAACCTCTGAGATATTGGAATAATGCTATCATGTCTCCCCTAGTCCTTCTTTCTCTTAAGCTAAACATACCCAGTTCCTGCAACCGTTCTTCATATGTTTTAGTCTCCAGTCCCCTAATCATCTTTGTTGCTCTTCTCTGCACTCTTTCTAGAGTCTCCACATCTTTTTTACATCGTGGCGACCAGAACTGAATGCAGTATTCCAAGTGTGGCCTTACCAAGGCATTATAAAGTGGTATTAACACTTCACGTGATCTTGATTCTATCCCTCTGTTGATGCAGCCTAGAACTGTGTTGGCTTTTTTGGCAGCTGCTGCACACTGCTGGCTCATATTTAAATGGTTGTCCACTAGGACTCCAAGATCCCTTTCACAGTTACTACTACTGAGTAAGGTATCACCTATACTGTACCTGTGCATTCCGTTTTTGTTGCCTAAATGTAGAACCTTACTCTTTTCACCATTGAATTTCATTTTATTAGATAGTGCCCAATGTTCAAGTTTGTCAAGATCCTTCTGTATCTTAAGCCTATCTTCTGGAGTGTTGGCTATTCCTGCCAGCTTGGTATCATCTGCAAATTTGATGAGTTCCCCATTTATTCCCTCATCCAAATCATTGATGAAGATGTTGAAGAGTACTGGGCCTAAAACAGAGCCTTGGGGTACTCCACTGCATACTTCCCTCCATGTAGATGCAGTTCCATTGAGAACTACACGTTGAGTGCGGTTGGTCAGCCAGTTACCAATCCATCTGGTGGTGATGCTGTCTAACCCACATTCTTCTACTTTATCTAGTAGTAGGTTATGGTCTACCTTATCAAAAGCCTTACTGAAGTCCAAGTAAACTATATCAACGGCATTCCTCTGGTCCACTAATTTTGTCACATTATCAAAGAATGCAATAAGATTAGTCTGGCATGATCTGTTTTTGACAAATCCATGTTGGCTTTTGGCTATTACTTTGTTTGCTTCTAGGTGTTCGCAAATTCGTTGCTTGATTATTTTTTCCAGAATCTTTCCTGGTATTGAGGTTAGGCTGATAGGTCTGTAGTTTCCTGGATCTAATTTTTTCCCTTTTTTGAAGATGGGAACCACATCAGCTCTTTTCCAGTCCTCTGGTAGTTCCCCGGTGTTCCAGGATCTCTGAAAGATATAATTCAGTGGTTCTGAGATCTCGTCTGCTAGTTCCTTCAGAACTCTGGGGTGTAATCCATCCGGTCCTGGTGATTTGAACTCATCTAGGGTAGACAGGTGCTCACTTACCATTTTCTTCCCTATTTCAGTTGGTTGTGAAAGTGTATGTTGTAAAACCAGAAACAACTATAGCTATTCCCTATCTAAATTATTTCTGTAGAAATGAATAAACATTGGAAATTCACCATTAGCCTATGCAAAGCGATTCTTACAAAATAAGAGTGTGATTGATTGATTGATTGATTGATTGATTAGATTTTTATCCGACCTTTATTACTTTGAAATACTTGAAAGTGGAAAATGTATCAATACTCCTTCTCCTCCTATTTCCCCCACAACAATCTGGTAAGATGGCTTAGCCTGAGAGAGTGACTAGCCCAGTTTACCCAGCTAGCTTTCAATATATAAGATGGGAGTCACAGTTTCTTGATTTCTAAGCCAGCACCTTAACCATTACACCAAATTGATTCTCATAGACCTCAATCTCTCATGGGCGAACTATTCAAATGTTATATAGGCACAAAATCCCAAGCAATCTGAAATGAAAAACAAGGTATTTGTATGCTATATCTGTGAAAGGTTCCTCATATAAAACATGTCAAACTATAATCAAACATCTTTCCCTCACTACTCATAAGCTTTTAGATGATGATAGGTAATAGGGAAAATACTTCTGAAATGGGATTAATTAAAGACACAGATTATATACATCTCCTAGACACGTATTAGGATTTATTTAGACAACGCATATTTGAGAACTGGAAATCCATACATTAATCTCCAGTGCCATGTAAACACACCTAAGTCAATGTTGGATCATAGCCAGCTTCAAATACTGGGCATGGGATGAGCTTTCTCAGTATTAAAACATTGCAGTGGTCTAAGAACTTTGAATTCAGCCTACGCCTGACATTAACTATGTGATTATATTAACCTGATTTGTGCCTGTCCCAGAAGGTGGCTGTATACATAATACTTTTATTTATTTGAAAATGTGATTATCTAAATAATAGTGTTACACAGCCTACAGACTACATAAGGAAAATACCACCATCCAATATTAATACAAAATAAGACTATAACAATCATGGTTATCCTTTTACAACAGAAGACAGGCAAAGCATCCATAATAAGTCCAATATTCAAAGGAGTTGCTAGTCATTCATAGTAAATCTAGAAAACTGGCTTCAAGGTCTTAGAATAGGTTTGTTACTGAAAGCGCTAATAAAATCTGCTCAGAAACCAGCTTTTTGCATCAATGTATGACAAGCTCAAAAGTGAGTCAATTCTATATGTTGTTTTATTAGCTCCTATATATGCAAGCTGCCAGGCAACACAATAGGTTGCTAATTTAGAGGTTAGAGTTAACTGCTATATTTGCAGAGCCAGGGGCAATTTCATCCAGGTGAACTATTAGGTGACAATAAGAAAAGAGATTTAAAGTTTTAGTGCATGGCATTGAAGGAAAGAAACTGCATTATCTACAGAAAATTGAAGCCATGTAATGAATTAGTGTTTCTTTTGTTTGGGGCTGCACTAGCGTATACAGATGCTGTTCACATCTGACTGCACATTCAAGGTTGTTTTCTTTCATTCATTTTTGGTCAATATAATTGGATAAATAAGGTCTGGACATACATGTAATTTTTAAGGAGTTCTGTATTTTGAAAATATTTTACAAGGTGGAATTCCCAATATTTGGCTCAAGGCATTATGACAATACACTTTGACATCAGCCTTGGCCTCAAATCCTTAAAATCAATAAAATTCAGCAGTTAAATTAGGAAACATAAGGGACTGAATGCAGAATTGATTCTCTGGACAAAATAAATTAATCACCGGTTGCTGAGGACATTAAACTCAATATATCTATAAACAGTATTTATCAATCTTCTAGAGACTAAACTGTAGATCAATATTTTTTTATTCTTTGGAAATGTATTGAAAAATATTACTGGGTTTGGCATGAAGTGTCCCTTACTGCTTTCAGCACAACTCCGAACGTAAATTAAGTGAAGGCAAGGATGAATGAAGAAAACCTAGTACAACAGTCATTCTGTAAAGGAGGTTTACATTACGATGCATTAGCAGCAAGAATTTATCCTAGTTCATGCTGACTCAGAATGCAAGTCAGTGGAGAGTTGATAAAGAGACCTGGCACTGTTACTGAATTGACTTTTATTAAATTTCCCTTCCCTCTTTTTTCCTCATTCCATTCTTCCATTCTGCTTATCCCCCCCCCCCCCATCTACACAGTTTAGTTCTCATTCACCTCTTAATAGCATTTTATAGGTCCGTGATGACAAACTTATGGCATGCATGCCACCCTCTGCAGCCACATGAGCCATTGCCCAGCTCAGCTCCACTGTGCATGCATATGTGCCTCCCACTGGCCAGCTGATTTTCAGGTTCCTGCCATGCATGCGGGAGACCCACGTGCATGCATGGGGGCGGAGGGAGCGTGGGAGGTGCAGTGGGCATCCCACACTCCATTTTTGGTCCCAGGAGTCTCCATGCAGCCTGTTTTGGATGGCAGGTATGTGCAGGGAGGCTCTGGGAGGGCAAAAAATTGGCCTTGTGGAAGTTCCGTAAGTCCAGAAATGGGCTCGTTTCAGCCTCTGGAGAGCCTCCGGAGACCAGGGGAGAGCATTTTTGCCTTCCCGGAGGCTCAAAGAAAGCCTTCAGGGCCTGGGGAGAGTGAAAAATGGGTCTCCTGGAAGTCCAGAAACGGGACTGTTTCTGGCCTCCAGAGCCCAGGGAATGGCCATTTTTACTCTTCCAGAAGTTTGAAGGAAGCCTCCAGAGCCTGGGGAGTTGACAACGCCCTCCCCCCACCATGGTGCAGGAGGCCAAGTAGGCTACACCCACCATGGCCATACTATCCAGGCAGAGAACTGGTTGCTAAATTTTTTGCATGGGGGGAGCACATGCATGCACAGGGGGCTGGCTGCATTGCATTATAGGTGTGAGCACGTGCATGAGTGATTTGGGCACGCGAGGACAAAAGGTTAGCCATCACTGTTATAGGTCTACCAATCCTGTTCAATCCTGTCATTAACTGTAATACATACCACCACTGACTGAATAGCAAGCAAATTGACATCATAAATATTGGATGTTTTATAAAATGTCAGCTAGAATATTGTTATTCATTACCAACTTTTTAAACAGCAATATTTTTAGGAGAACGGGGTACCTATGAATGTTTCATTATTAGAAAAAATTGTTTAAACTCTATTTGAAGGTGACCCTGAAATACTAGGAGGTATCTGACCTTTTAAAAACTAGTTAGTTAACAATAGAATTTATTTTCAATTGAGTAAGTCATTGTGTGTCAATCAAGATATATATCCTACAAAGTTTTAACCCTGGTGAATTATCAAATAAAGTGTGGGTTTCAGAAAAATACATATGCTTTAATCTTTTTTAATACATTGAGGTCTCAACTAATGAACTTTTTTTTTAAGTACTCATTCTCTCTTCTCTTTAATGAGGAATATTAGTTTTGAGACTATACCCAGTTCTTATCTTGCTTAACTGTACATTCTTTCAGCTACAAAAGACACAGTGAATACTATTTAATTCACTTGTTTAGTGGAAACAGGATTCCAGACCTTAGAAAGCCCATTCTTACCCTAAAAACCACTTAGCCTGGAAAAAAAGGGGAGGGGAGCTACGTGGCTAATCAAAAACAGGATAACCGGTATCTATCCCTGCAGAAGGCACCAGAAGAAATAAGCATGTTATATCTACAGAAGATTAAAAGTAAAATCAAATAAACAAAACTGCAACAAGGCAATGGATGTTATCCCCACCATCACACTTTTCATAGGTAGATGAGTAAATAGTGACTCAACAGAGATTTCATTCACACAGAGGAATATGGTATGCTGGGAACTCTTCTCAGCCTGACAATCTGCTGCAGATGCTAGTTAAAGGGAGCTATTTATCAACGTCAACCGTGTGCATTACAATGCACCAGTTTGAAGCAGCTCAGGCTTCTGCCCTTGTTTCTCCCACAAGCTTTTCTGCTTCTGATCTTACAGCTACAAAGAACCTTTATCTTTGGCTTCCCAGTTACATCTGCATTACAAGAATTGCCAAAATACAAACCGGGGTGTTCTTTTTCCCTGGAGACCCCAAAGGGAAAAAAGATGAAACATTCTGGTATTAATTTTTTAAAAAAAGTTCCTCTTTCTCTTTTAATATTTATTTGCAGTTCAGGGTTTATCAAGAATCATGACAAGAAATCACCTCAGCGAAACGATTACACAAATTTAGATTTTTCACCTTTGGTTAAACTGAAATGGAATATTAAATAGGCAATGCGGAGAGACACTAAGGTACAGAGAATCAAACAAGTACCGCATTTTTTGGAGTATAAGACGCACCTTTTTCCCTCAAAAAAGAGGCTGAAAATCTGGGTGTGTCTTATACAATGAATACAGCATTTTTAGCCTCCGGAAACCCCGCCCCTTTGCAAAAATGGCGTGCATAGCCTTTAAGAGGCTTCCACAGTGCTCCTGGGGGTTGGAGGGGAGAGAAATGAGCAAAAAATGGAGTGTTTTTTGCTCATCCCCCCCCCCCCCGCTGCTCCCAGGAGCACTCTATAAGCCTCATAAAGGCTATGCATGCCTTTTTTGATGAAAAACAGGCTGTTTTGGCGAGGTCTGCAGAGTACAAAAACTTTTTTTTTAATTTGCCTCTTTAAAATCTTGATGAGTCTTATACTCCAGTGCATCTTATACTCCAAAAATACATACCTTCTATCCATTATTAACTGTAAAATCAGCAAGAGGCAAGGCAACTAAGAACAGATGAAATGATCCTTCATTGAGGAGCTGGACATATAAGGATCCCATCCCATCTTACATGGTGATCTGATATGTATCTTTGGTTATGCCAACTTCTGTCTACTGTTTTTCTTCTTATGCTTAATCTTTGCTGTTTCTCCCCCCCTCCCCCCATTACTAAAACTTATCCCATAAGTTCTCCCTTCCCTCTACAGACATATACTATAGTCACTCCCAAGCAATTATAACTATTTTTAAAAAAACTTAAAGCTAGTCTTAGTTCAGTTTTTAGTACAGAAATAAGATTGCCTCCTAAACCTGTTGGCTTAATTCATGCTTGTGGTTTATTCTTAATATACTGAGAATTCAGCTATTGTGATCTGGAAACTGATTTGCAACTTATTGCTACTCATTCTGGTTCATTAAGACACAACCCAACCATTGCCAGTGAATTTATATTAGTGGGATTAGATTTCAATAATTTTATAGGAATTTCCATGGTCACACCTGCATTTTCATTTTAGCCATACTTCCATACTAGTCTTTCCTGTTTGCATTCCTTTGTCCCTATCTAATAACGTCATGCTATGAATTGATATCTAAAAGTTCTCTGGAAAGGAAAATACAGAATGATGTGTTTTTGAAATGTAGGAAAGCTATTTATTCCTGTCCATTAAATTCTGAACTTTAAATCAAACTGGTTGAAATAATTTATTGTGTCCTATCAAGTATTTCTGCATGCATTGCTGAACTTTCCAATTTATTTGCAGCAATAACGTCTTAAACTACATTACACTCCACTCAATAAGCACCTGTTCTGAATTTTAGGAGCAGTTTGCCAGGCTGCATTCATGATTACTGGGGAGGAAAAGTAAAAAATCCCCTGCCCTTTTTTACTAATACTTCAGCTGACCTTGATTCTCTTGGAGACTATAAAGCCTAGCAACCACTACATTCTCCTGGTGCAGAAACCAGCATTTTCCTGTCACACTCTAGCTTCTAATCTGAGGATGTCCTGCGATCACCCAGTCATGCAAGATGATGTGGACATCTTAAAAAGCCTTGTTTTGGCAAGGCTCAATAATCTAAATCAGGGGTGTCAAACTCAATTTCATTGAGGGCTGCATCAGGGTTGTGTTCGGCATGGCCAGCATGACATCACTCATGTTGGGGAGCGCCTGTGGTGGCCCAAGCAGTCTGCCAGTGAAAATGGGGCTTTCGGCTAGGATGGCCTCCTGCAACCTTTGCCAGCAAAAACGGAGCTCAGGAACCCATTTTTGCTGGCAAAAGCACCGTGGGCCGGTCCTTCACTACTTCCAAGGTGCACTTGCGGGCCAGATCTATAGACCATGTGGGCCGGATCAGGCCACTGGGCCTTGTGTTTGACACCCCTGATCTAAATGCCCATGATACCGGAATCAAAGCATCCCATTCTGTATTTGGCCTACAAATCAATAATTGTGCATATTTTCTAATGCAGAGACTCCTGTTAAAAAAGATTTAGATTTAGACAGAAGTAGATGTTACTAGATATGTATTAAAAGGTAGTGGAAAACATTTTTATCAATACTTTGCCAATAAGTATTTCTTTGTTATAAAAAATAACAATTATAGTAATACCTGGATCACTGTATTACATTAAGATCAATCTATGACATTTTCAGTTTGCAAATTTTCAATTGCAATAATATGCAAAATGAAATTTGTTTCTATGAAATATGCATCTGCATGGATACTAAACAAATTGAAGTTTAGTGGCCAAATAACTTGATATATTTATTATAAGGTGTCTAAAATGATTGAAATAAATGAGAAATAAAAGACTAGTTAATTGTTGCCAGTTTTTCATTTGAATGTAACTGTCTTCTACTGTTGTCTTCGATAGTTTGATTTGAATGATGCTTGCCATGGATATTTTAAATGGTTGTATAGAATTTTCTTTTGTTTTGTCTGCACTGCTGTAAACTATTCCGGATCTTTAGTGATTCAGTAACAAATAGAATTAATGACCAAAAAACCCAGAGAAAACCAAGACTCTCAAAGTTGTTCCACTTTGTTGCTATGGTTTTGGAAAGATATAATAGTGATGTTTAACTACAGATGAAAAATACAGAATTTTATTGAAGTAGTTTGGATTTATCATGCATTTTGTTGTTAGTTGTGAAGTCGTGTCCAACCCATCGTGACCCCATAGACAACGTTCCTCCAGCCTTCCTGTCCTATACCATTTTCTGGAGTCCACTTAAGCTCACGCCTACTGCTTTGGTGACTCCATCCAGCCACCTCATTCTCTGTCATCCCCTTCTTCTTTTGTCCTCAATCTTTCCCAGCTTTAGACTCTTCTCCAGTGAGTCATTCCTTCTCATTACGTGACCAAAAGTTTCATCTTCATGCATACAGTATAACATAGCAAAATAAGCCTGTTTTGTTTTGAGACCAACATACTGTTATTCCGAGTTTCAAACAATGAAAAAATGTTCGCACCTTGCATATGAAATGTGTCTTTATTAATATAAGTAAAAGGTAGACCAATATGATTTTATGTAATGTTTTTATTGTTTAGAAACGGAATAATTTTATATGTATAAAGTATCATTAATGTTTTTGTTTTTTCTGTTATTTCCTCTTCACAAACAATAAACACAAACACAATTTCTGAACCATTTTCAAAGATAGCCTCTGAAGAATTTGTATGCAAAAACAGTGCATAAAAACCTTTTAGAAAACCTGAAGCGGCAATTCAGTAAGGGAACAAACAAACTGTTATCAAAACTACTTACAGCATTATTGCCGCCTTGAATATGTTGACATTTTGGTAATCCCAACATCACTGCAGGAAACAATTTGATGAAAATGCTTGTACACTGCAGCTTTAGAATGTGCTAATCCTTCCAGGGGAACAGCAGAGAATGGCATCACTAACATTAACCTAATTTAAGAGACTGGTTAACTGTTAATAGGATCCATTACAGAAGGAGAAGCAAGAGTCACAGCTTTCAATTTTCTCCAGAAATGCCTTTTTTTTCTTCACTAGCCATCAATAAACAAAAGGGCAAAAAGAATATTGCCTCTAGAACCTTGGCTAGTTCCCCACACCTTGCCTTAATCAAATATACTAGCTGGAAATTATGAGCATTAAGCCTTGACTTCTCCACTGAACTAGAACTGGCTGGGGAATTCTGGGAGTTGAAGTTCATACATCTTAAAGATGCTGAGGTTGAGAAACACTGACTTAGACATCACTAACTTAAAAAAGATTTCTCTGAATGAAATCTTACTGGATTTTTGATTTTAAAAAAACCCTTGAGTTGTGAATAGAAGAGAATTGGCAGCCAACTTCTAAAAATCAAAATAAAACTCTATTTAAGGATATCCATGTGAGAATATTTATCGCAGAGCAAAAATAATCTGTAAATACAGATTAAGCAGCAGCTCATCAAAAAATAATGATAAATTCCTGCAGGGACAAAAGTTGTGGCTAGAAACTCGCTGGTTTACTTTAGGGCAGGATTATTGTTGGGACAAAATGTAGACTGTTCCCCCACGCACTATAAACTCCCTTGAGCTTCTAAGGATATAAATCTAACCATTAAATAAAAATGAATAGGCAACTTAAAATGAATCTTCCTGAGATGGCTCCACTTCCAAATGTAAAAAGAGAGATCATCTGATTAAATAGACCTTCACTTCAAGACACTAGCATAATGAAGATTCCAGCTGGCCTCTCTTGCTGACATATTATCTCATTCTCTATAGAGTAGTAAATTCTTAACCTTTAATAATTTCTGATTTAACCAACATTCAAAACAAGCATTCTGTGCCTGCATTTTTAAATGACATAATCCTAGGTATGACCAACTTCTTTATGCCTCTGACATGTAAGTAGACTAAGGTGTTACACAACACTCACTCAAACTAATGAGCTTGTAGTATGGACACAAGGCTTCCAGTTATTTTCCTGAGATACGTAAATTTTGTTCAGCCTGTTTCCAAATTGAACTGGCTCAATTTGCAATATATATTTAGCCTTTGTTTTCTCAATGCTTCAAACACATGCAGAAACCAGACCTGAATAAAAATTCATGACATAATGGTTCTGCAAAGAACGACACAGCAAGCTGTCAATCTGTTTGGTTGTTTGGAACCATCCCAATCATCTAGCGTTCCAAAAATAATCCAGGATATTACTGCTGATGCAGCTGACTCGGTGTGAATTCTTTTACACTCCACCCCCTATTTTTAAAAAAACTATCTTGCTTTTGACAATCCAGTGAATTGGGCAGGTTGCCCAGTTTATAGTGCTGCTGACCCAGATTTGAGAAAGATTATGCATTCAATGAAGAACAAAAAATAATTATGGAATAAGTCTTCGATGAAATTCTCTTCTCACTCTGAAAGCTAAATGTTAACAATTTTCTAATGAAAAGGAATGTAAACCTTTAGGAAACGAAGTTACTGGATTCTTGGAGAAAAGAACGTTGGTTTTACCTAAACGTGTCTTTTAAGTAGAGTAGAGGGAGGGGTCACATGAGGCTTTTGTCACAGCCTGATTGGTCCATTAGACTGAGGGAAATTCTTCAATCTTCCTCCTTTCCCATTGGCTCCCAGTTTCCTCAATGTCGAAGTTCCGCATCTGTAGTCAAATACAATACCGATCCGGGAAGAGCTGGACTATTCCTGACCCTGAATCTATCACTGTCCCTAGGTGGAGGATTCGCGTGGATGAGGAAAGGTGACTTTTGGCAAAATTCATGGAGAACCCAAGGGACTGTAGGCATTGGATGGTGAGCTGAAGGTTGGCTAACGCTAGAGGACGGGATCTCGCCTGGACTAGGACGTCGTCTAGGTAGCATTGGAGTCTCACTGGCACCGTGTGCAGGTGAGCTGCCAACACCGCCAGGACCTTTGTGAATGTGCAGGGCGCCGAGGCCAACCCAAACGGGAGGGCCCTGTACTGGAAGTGGAGGTCCCCGTGAGAGAACCTCAGGTACTCGCGATGGGATGGAAGGATGGGAATGTGGAGATAGGCCTCAGTCAGGTCTATTGATGCCAGATAATCCCCCCGACGGATGCCCTGGAGGATGGACTTTAGGGAAGACATTTTGAACCGTCTGTAAACCAGGTACCGAATTAGGCGCTTGCGGTCCAGAATCGCCCTCCAGCCCCCCGAGCTCTTCGGGACCATGAACAAGTTGGAGTAGTGGCCCCACCTGGGTGGCACGGGCTCTATCGCCTGGATCTCTAGGAGATGTGTTATGGCGAGATCCATCAGGCGCCGGCGTTCCAGATCCCGGGAGGGAGGGAACATTCTGAAGAGCTTAGGGGGGGTGGAGAGGAACTCTAGTCGAAGGCTGTGTCGAATGGTGGCCCTGACCCAGGCATCAGAGGTGATCTCGTCCCACTGATCTGCATAACTTGCCAGACGGATGCCTATGGGAAGAGACGGGTTTGAGTCACTTCCCCCTGCAGAAGGGGCGGCCGCCCCCCCTTGAAAGGGCCCTCTGGTCTGGCCTTGGAACCTGTTGCAGTCCTGATAAAAGGGACGAGAGTACTGCCTATCCGATCTAAAGGAATTGTATCTCTGCTGATGATCCTGTTCGGGAGCCCTAAAGGATGACCTGTGGTATGGGGCCGGGTGGGCCTCCACTTTCTTGGCATTGGAAGGAAGGACCTTCTTTGTATCCTTGTTCTCAATTAATATTGGATCCAGGGCCTCCCCAAAGAGATTCGGCCCCAAATAGCCTTATTTTCCATCTGCCAGTTGCGGAGCCACAACATGCGACGGGAGGTGACAGATGTGGGCAGGGCGCAGGAGGAGAATCTCACCACATCCAAAGTTGCGTCCGCCGAGAATTGGGAGGCGGCTATGATTTTGGTTATGTCTTGATGCAGGCACTCATCCTGGATCGGAATGCGATCCTGAAGCTGGCGAAGCCACATAACTGTAGTGCGGTTAAAATAGGAGGCTGCAGCAGCTGACTTGACTGCCCAGGTGGAGGCATTAAAATTTTTACACAATGTTAGATCCGCCCGTTTGTCCTCCGGCTTCATCTTATCAGCTGCATCTCCCGAGACTACCAGGGAGAAGGAGACCAAGGCTGCTATTGGGGTATCAATACTAGGCAGCTGGAGCGCCTGGGCAAAGGTCTGTTCTACATTGTAGAAACGGCGATCGTTACTGCCCGGGTTAGAAAAATTGGAGGGGCGTGCCCACTGGAAGTCACTTCCGGTTTGCTCGAAGGGTTGTTTTAAGCGTTCCGAAGGCTTCAGGGAAGCCTCCGGACGGTCCCTGAAGCCTCCGGAGGGCCTCCGTGGGGGTGGGGGGACTCTTTTCGCCCTCTCCAGGCTCCTATAAAGCCTCTGGAGCCTGGGGAGGGTGAAAAATGGCTTTTAAAAATGGTGAACTCAGCTGGCCAGCGCGTGCATGCGCGCTGGCCAGCTGACAGGGCAGTGCCTTGCGTGCCCTGACAAATGGCTCCGCGTGCCACCTGTGGCACACGTGCCATAGGTTCGCCATCACTGTCCTACAGCATCCTATTTCCAAAAAAATAAAATCAAGATTTTAAAGGGAGTCCTCAGTCAAAAATTCAAAGGATATAGGTAAATTGGTAAAACCAGCTGTGGCTCATTGGAGTAATAATAATAAGCACATAGGAGAAAAGAAATCAAGATCAGGGAAAGCTGAGCAAGAATCTAACTAAAGCAAATGTTCTTCATAAAAAAACCTTACTGATTTTAGTAATCATAGCCAACAAAAAGGTACAATCTGCAAGCATTATGATGGCAATTCTTAACATAAATATTTTTAAAATCATAAAATATTTTTCTGTTGAAATAACACTTATTCCAATAGAAGAGAACCTTAATACATAATGCTTATTTTACTTGAATAATTGTTATTTTAAGAGGAGGCTTTAAAAAGCAGTATGAAGGTAAAGAAATAATCTTTAGAAAATTCAGTTGGCATTCATGCAACTGGAAAATATTCTGTCCATAGTTTTGTGCTTTGGTATTATGACCTATCCTGCAATTACAAAAGACTAGCTATTGCTGCCTAAAGTATTATAGGCTTAATCCTCTGCAACGCAGACAAATTATTGCTCCCAGCTATTTAAATTCACACTTCTAATGCAATAATTCTACTTGGACTGACAGAGATTTTTGCACTACAAAATTAAGTCTCTATAAAATCTGGCTATGTTTATTCACAAATTAAAGGTCTAGATGAACATGAAGAAGTTCCATTATTTTGCCATTTGCTAAGCTATTGCCTAATCTCAGCTAGGAATGTCTCTAAGTACTCATAAGTGGAAATGGAATTGTTTTCCATTATATTAGCAATGGGACTTTTTCAATATTATCAATATTGCGCACTACTGACAAAGCAAAAAGTGGAGGCAAATATTTGAAGCCCTGCTAGCTTTTTAAATTGGACATGAAAAGGAAGCTGGATCTACCTAGGGATGTATCGGGGGTGGGGAGGGGAGGCATTTTTATTTTTGTTTTGTTTTTTGCAAACCTGGAGGAAATAAAGACCAAATAAGCAAAATTATGAAAGAAATAAAAAAATGAGTGTGGATGATTTCCAAAACACATTGTTTTTTTTTACAGGGGATACAATCATATCTCTCTATCCAGCATTTTATCTTTCAGACTTTGCAGAGAGGACACACAAAATGAGTGATAGTGTTATCTCCAGATGGTGATAGCAATCCTACAGATACCAGTTCATAGGGGGATAACTGCAGGGAGAAAGTGTCTTCCTCTTCTGACAACTATTTGGTTGGTCATTGTGAGAAACAAAATCTGGACCAAGAACAGCCTTAGCAACTTTCTGAAGGGCTCTTTTTATATTTTTGTAACAATGAAGTCATTTCTTTTGTTCCTCCAGAAAACATAACTGAAGAATAACTATAGCTTAGCTTGTTAGATAAATATATTTTAACTGAAAATACTTTCTATCATGTGCATTTATCAGTTAAAGAAAAAGAAGACATATTCCTTTTCCCAGAAACTTGCCAGGAGGTAGAGTTGAAATAGTTAAATTAAGATATGGACTTTTCTCATTAGAGGTTAGCTATGTACTCTGTAACCATAGTTCCTAAATTCTCTTCCTGTTGACGTACTGTGAGTAAACGTTTTGTATTAAAGTTAATGTTCCACACTTCAGTGATAACTATGAGCTTGTCAAATGTACTCTTGTTCCAGGTTAAACATTCAGTTTTCTGTACAAAATATGCTTGGCTGCATAATTTCATGTCTAAGGATCAGTCCGATCACAAAACATTTTTTTAAAGCATTTGGTTCACATATATGCAAACTTCAAAGTCCACAGAAAGATACATACGCACGACATATTTAAGAAATACTAAAAGCTATGCTTTTATTACATCTCATGGATTTTTTTCATTATTTACTGTTGCCGTACCATCAAATATACAAGTGAAGTGCATTTTAAATAAGGAATAAGTGCAACATCTAAAACATATATTGCTGTCTAGGTTTATAAAGGACTTTTGCCGACAAGTTATTAGAGCTAATGAAATTTTCTACACCGCTCTCAGCAGGAGTCAACAAAAAGGCTACATCAGCTGGATTCACAAATGATGAATGGACGAGAACACAAGAGTTCTTGATCATTCTTCCAATAATGCTCTACAATTCTCATAACTGTATAGTGGCAACAATGTAGTCAAAAGTCTCAAGTTACTCTAAATATAGTAGGTCATAAATTTAAGCCACTGAAAATATTGTTATGTAGTCTTTTCCCTCTTCAGTGTTTTCCAGATGTGTTGGCTTATAACTTCCAGATTTTTAAATGAGTATAGCCAAAAACTATTATACGAACACAACTTCTCAGAACTTTGGTTAATTAAACACTACCCACTGTTTTCCTTGGCCCATAAAAGGAGAACATGTAAAGCATGTTATCTCAAAGCAACTGCAACAAAATGGATGAGGAGAAAACAGGAGTGAAACATATCCATATTACCCCTTTCAAGTAAAATCTTATAAAGTCCCAGTTCTTGTATCTAATATGGGAGGGGAAGGAACAGTCTAATTATTTTGATCAGTCAATGGGAAAGCCAGATTCGCCTAACAACTGTGTTACTAATTTAACAATTGCAGTGATTCACTTAACGAAGGTGGCAAGAAAAGTCGTAAAACAGAGCAAAACTCACTTAACAAATTTCTCACTTAGCAACATAAATTCTGGGCTCAATTGTGGTTGTAAGTCGAGAACTACCTGTAGTTGCCCATTTGAGACAGGGCTCCTGATTTTTCATTCCCAAACAAGGCAAACATAAGAAAGCAATTTGAATCCTAATTTTAACCTGTAGGTTGGCAGAAAAGATGCAGAACAAAAGTGTTTATTAACATTCACGCACTGGGTAATTATTTATTATAGGTACTTTCTTGCAAATAGGACACTTGTGAGTGTCATACATTTTTAACAATAGTTTTTTAAAAAAAAACTTTTTAATTTTAGAGTTATGAAATGTAGGTACTTCCAAGTCACTCTCACTGCATCATGTCATTCTTTTTTCTTCTGCATACATTCTGTATCTATGTTTCTGCATTTCTGCAACCTTTCTTAAATGGGGGTCCTCCAGATGGCTATATTAAATGGAATTTCCGGAAATTCCCATCTGAATGCACCTAAAGGATGCTATCTCAGAAGTAGCAGCACTATTTTTGGTGCTCAGTGCCTTCAGGCAGACTCTTAACTGCTGACCCAGCAAACCTTATGATAAATGACTTGCTTTAATGGTATAGTCACAGGTTGCAACTCAAAGGGACATTTCTTTAGATTCAACCTTTTTTGTGTTTTCATTTGCATATTTGGAGATACCAGCCCTTGGATGTTGATAAAAGAAATGATCAAATTTGCTGTGCAAACATAGAGCATCCCATTCAGAAATTTAGGGTCATCTGTATTTTATTTCAAAGAACGCCATAAATAAATAGTGATAAGTGAAACTGAACAAACAAGTGTTCGGGAACCTTCAAAAGCAGTATTTTAACTTTATGCTTGTTGATTTAAACCACCAAAAACAATTGCTTCAAGTATGTGTGTAAATATTGATAACATTTGGGCCTGACGCTGCAAGCCAACTGGCATTCTGTGTCATTCATTCACCCCACTGGCTCAACCACATTTACAAGGTTACTGTGGAAGAGAGCAGTGCTTAAAATGAAGCTCTTGGACTTGTTAAACCTTTAATGAAATGCCAGTGGTATTCCAATCCTGCTGCTTTGAAAGGCAAACTGCTGGCGGGGGGGGGGGGGTACATTTCACCAAACTGCTTAAAACCCAATCCAAACAAAGAAGCAATTGTTCAGGGAATGACATTACATATGCAGAGCTCTTCTCATAATCCACAGAAAACCTGTCCCACAGTGTTTACTTTCTAAAATGAGAGATGCTGTGGTTCATATCCCTGCCATAAAACCATGAGTCCAATTTTGGAACCTCTTTCTGTAACTAGAGACAAATGAGGGTTGCAATGGTAATTTATTGATTTGAGGGAGCTATACTCAATATATACCCAATGCTAGTATCTTTTATTCCATTTTGGGTTTGGTTTTTCCAAGCCAGAATCTTCTGAACAAAGTTCTCATGTATATGCCAAAAAAATAAAATAAATTACTGTCTCCTTGACTATAACCTTCCAACCACAAGACAGGTACCCTTTCAAAGCTCCTAGATCCGTGATGGCGAACCTATGGCCTGCGTGCCACAGGTGGCACGCAGAGCCCTCTCTGAGGGCATGCAAGCTGTCACTCCAGCTCAGCTCCACTGCACATGCCAGCTGGTTTTGGGGTCTCTGCCACGCACAAGCGGGGGCTGGGGTACATGTGGGAGACACACACATATGTGTGGGGGCCGGGGCACACACATGGGGGTTGATTGTGCACACGTGGGGGGCAGAACCCATGTGGGGAGAGGGGCATGCGCAGGGAGGCAGGGAGCATGTGGGGAGAGGGGCATGCGCAGGGAGGCAGGGAGCATGTGGGGAGAGGGGCATGCGCAGGGAGGCAGGGAGCATGTGGGGAGAGGGGAATGCGCAGGGAGGCAGGGAGCATGTAGGGCACATGCATGCGCTTGGGAGGTGGGGCACATGGTGGGGCACATGCACATTGCATTATGGGTGTGCATGTGCTTTCGGCACTCGGTGCAGTAAAGGTTAGCCATCAGGTTCTAGATGTTAAAGCTCTAAAACACCCTAGGAGCGGGAGAAAACTGAATTTCAGGGAAGACATTATAATCTATCCTATTCTCTACTGTTTTAACACTTATGTATACAATACAATTATTCAGAGTCTGCGTTTAAAGAGTCTGCTGTTATTCATCTAAGTGTTTGACCCATTTTTTTTGCTACAGGAATTTAAATTGTTTTTATTTCCTTATTATTTCATTCTAGATTATAAACTGCCTTGGTGTCCTTCTGGCAGAAAGGCAGGGTATGAACCAAAATAATAAATAGTGCTATAGAGAAGTATTAAAAATATGGTAAGTCAACCTGCAATCCAAAGGGGAGAATCAACTCTAAGACCTCAGTGTCTTGCATTTGTAACAAGCTTCAAAACTAGCTGTTAATTCAAACTGCAATATATTGCCCTTCACATAAAGGAACAGAAATTAATTAAACTGGGGGAAAGCAAAGCACGCTGCACGCAATCTTCTCAAGCTTGTTTCATAGCAATACCATATTCTTAGCTGTGTGGGGTCTTTGGTGCTCTCTGAGCGTGGTTGTTTTCTTGCAATCAAGCTCAGAGAGCACCAAGAACCCCACAGTTCACCCCTGAACTACAAATATTATCTTCTATTGGTCTTAGTTGGGTATCACATATCTTCATCCGAACTGGCTCCTTGTTCCCCTTGAAGTGCACTCAACAGCAGGCGTGCCAAGACTTTGTTTTGCACAATCATTATAATCTGTGCAGTGGCATAACTGATTGCACGTTTCTGAATGATATATACGAAATTTGTCGTGTGTATGTATCCTAGGAAACAATATATTCCCTGGGTTTCTATGTCCTTATTAAAAGGCAATCTTTATAGTCCCAGATAATAAAGGAATGACAATTGGAAAGCTGTCACCTAAATAATATTAAACATTTTCTTGTGTTGTGTAGCACTTGCCATTAAATGAGGATTTGATGATTAATTGTTTGCCTGAAATAATAGTTTCAAAATAGTATTCTATTATATTCAGTGTAGTTTCGCTACTGTAATTGCTAAAAATCAAGGTTGTGCAAAGTCATTCAAAAGCAAGAAATTGCTCACTTATAATATGATCAAACTGGAGGGACGAAATTAGAACTGCAATATGTATTATCATACATAGTAAATAGTAATGGTATACTATAAATGTTAGATACTTATTCTAACTACAGTGGTTTCCACCAAGATCCTCTGTTCCGGCGGGAACAGAGTTTTAATCCTATTGGTCGAAGGGTCTGACAGCTCCCTATTAAAGGGCTGCTGTGAGACTCAACCTTCGCTGGATTGTTCTCACTTGTACTGAATAAAGAGCTGTTGTTACCATTAAGCCTGTGTGTGCCTATCCATTACGGAATCTAACAATAAAGATAAGAAAAAGGAGTCCCTACAAATTTTACTCTGCTAGATGTTGCTGACTATAGGGGATGTTGCTCATCTCTGTTTTAAGGACTATCCAAGGCTGGCGGAAGACATTTCCGCAATCATGGTGCCAGCATGATGTTGTGGAGTGTTGTTTCCTTCCCACCAAAGTGATACCTATTTAACTACTCGCATTAGCATGCTTTCGAATCGGTAGGTGGACAGGAGCTAGAAGAGGACGAGCGTTTACCTCGCTGTGTGATGCTCAATTTATAATCCTCATAATAATATTATTATCTAAGCAAATTATATTTGCCATATGCAGCAATGCTCTACATTTCCACTAGTGTTAGGTATTTCAGTTACAATATGGTATACACAAGCTATGACTTTCTGACAATGTTTGTTTTTACTACCCATAACCACGAGATCATCTTTACTGCAGACATTTCTGCTAGTACTTTAATAGTCTCCAATTTAGTATGTTCCAAATGCTGGCTCAAAAATCCAAGAATTGCAGTGTCAAAAGATTTGGAAAAACTAGCTTGGGAAAACTAGGTCTGACAAATTCCCCATCTTATGCAATCAACACAGCATTGAGAGCAACTTGGGTTAACTCCAACTCTAACTTTAATCCCAAAATCCATCCTCTTTAACTTAACCGCTGGTAATTTTGTTTTTTAATTTCAAACTTCTTAACCTACATTTCATGATTAAAAACAAATCCCAAAATGCTATCAAAGTCAGGCTGTCTAATTGCATTAGAAATTACGATAAAATGTGATGTCAGTGTCAACGGAGAAATAGCTATAGAAAAGACATTGTGGCAGAAATGTTATTAAACTAAATTATAGGGCAATAAAATACAGAATACAACTAAGATTGTTTTATTATACTGGAAAAATGCTGAACTGAGCAAGTGATGTTCTCAGTGGCCATCACAATCATTATTAACTATGAAATGAATTAAAAGGAAGCCTGCGTAAGAGCTATTTCCATACAGAAAATTTAAGTCTGTAATCGTATTATTTCTCTAGATTGAAAAATTAATAGGAATATGAATAGTGGTGGCAGCCATGAAATAAAGAGATGTCTGCTACTTGTAAGCAAGACTGTGATAAGACATACACAAAGTATTAAAATGCACAATCATAATATCAAGAAAAGTACACATTGTCAAGCCCATTTGCAAAACACTGTTCAGAAAGCTGGACATTTTTAAAAGAAGAAAAATGCATGTCTTTGATTTATGGGAAAAAATTACTGAGAACATCAAGCACTGTGAATGAGTTTCATGGAACACAGATGATATAAAACCAGTTTGTTCATGGAATGCCTTAAAAACAAAGCTAAGGCTTCTAACGGGAAGCAAGAAAGAAGGTCCCGATATCTGGTAAAATTAAAGGCTATAGAAAAGAGGTCAACAGAAGACAGTGGGTATGTATTATCACTGATAAAACAAGCATGGCCTTGCAAGAATAGAATGTAGCAGTTACTGAAGCACAATCCTTAAAAATATCCTCCCACTCAGAAAAGCAACTGAACAACAATGTCCTTCACTCAACTCAAATGAACACACTTCTGAGTGTGCATGAACAGGATCACATTGCAAAGCATTTATGACATGACAAGTAGTCTTTGACATATGACCACAATTGAGCCCAAAATTTCCATTGCTAAGCAAGGCAGTTAAGTGAGCTTTGCCCCATTTTACAACCTTTTTTTCACGGTTGTTAAGCAAATCTGGTTTTCTCCATTGATTTTGCTTGTCAAAAGCTGGTTGGAAAGGTTACAAATGGTGATCACGTGACCCCGGGACAGTGCAACTGTCATAAATACATGCCAGTTGCCAAGTGCCAAATTTTGATCACATGACCATGAGGATACTGCAATGGTTCTAAGTGTGAAAACTGGTCATGTCACTTTTTTCAATGGCATCGTAACTTTGAACAGTCACTAAATGAATGCTTGTAAGTACAAAACTACCTATAGAACTAAACCGTATACTGAACAAATTATATGCTTTTTATGCAGATTTACACATTTCAAAATCTCAAATGCTGCACCAAATAAATAGCTATGTATTTTGTATGTTAAAATTTACAAATGTTCAAATGGTTTTTGTTCCACAAGTGCTGTTATGCCATGATTACTGTAACATGCTCTATCTATGAATTCAGTAGACAGTAAACTATGGATCTTTTTCATTAAGTTGCAAAACCTGTTTCAGTTGCATCAGTCCAGACTGCAGGAATGAACTCTTATTAATATTCATTCAAGAAAATGCTGTACATGAAGATAGTTTGTTGAGGAAAAGATCAGTCTAGAATTTTTCTTCCTGACATCTAGATTTATATATTGTAAAATGCATTCAGTAGCTAATTTCCACCCAAACCACACTGACTCAGTGAAACTTAGTCCTTTATCGTTTGATTTATATAGTTCAGGGGTGTCAAACCCACGGTGTCACATTGTCATCACGTGAGGTATTGTGACTTTTTTCCCCTTCGCGCATTTTCCCCTTTGTGCATTGTCAGTGTGTGACGCATTCGGCCCACCAGGCCACAGGTTTGGCACCCCTGATGTAGATTAAAGGAATCTAACTGTTGCTGCTACCATTAGCAGTCATACCATCAGGATTATGGAAATAACTAAACACAACTGTTGGAAGAGGCAAAATTCAAGAAAGGAAGGTTTGAGCCTGCAGCTCTTGAAGATAAGGAGCTGCAAGACTTGCCAATGGAGGGTTCCATTGTTAAGTACTGAGACCAAAAATCAGCACAACTTGTAAAGTATGGTTTCCATTCAAAGAGAAAACTGTGAGAAATGGTAACTTGTCCAGGGTTATTCCAAGATTAACCACAACCACTTCATATGGACAACATTTCCAGCAAATCCTTTCTCTCTTGGGCCATACAATAATCACTTACATATGCAATAGATATGAGTTATTCATAGCAGCCAAAGCTACTAAATTTCTGGGTAGGGCTTAGGAGACCTATGGATTTCTGGTCGCTCTAGAACAGGGGTCCTCAAACTTGGCAACTTTAAGACTTGTGGACTTCAACTCCCAGAATTCTGGGAGTTGAAGTCCACAAATCTTAAAGTTGCCAAGTTTGAAGACCTCTGCTCTATAATTACAACTCCCTTTGTTGGAGCCCCTGGGAGTTGTACTTCACAAGCTTTCTCCCTTGACCCTTGGAATCCACATTGCAATGTGAATTCACACGTGCCTAAAAGCTAAAGGGCTATTTATAAAGAAAAAAACCAAACTTACGCCCAACATTTCAAATTTTGGGCCACCTGAGCTCCAAGGACTACATTCTTAATGACTGCGGGTCCACTATCCCGCGGTTGCGCTGACTTTGGACTCCAGTCCAGCTGGGACGCGCATCCGTTTGCCCAAGGTTGCTCTCGCAAAACCGAGGAGGTCCACTCCACTCCCACTTTCCCCTCCGTCCCCACGCCTTGGTTTCAAGCCTTGCCGCGCTCACGAGCGACCGGGTAGCCCTTCCCTCTCCGCTCAGGCAGCCCAAGACGGGACGAGCCGAGAGAGGAGGGCGGCGGCCCCGGGGCACTCACCTTGGGACTGTAGGGCCCCGGGATCAGCAGCTTGAGCGCCTGTCTCTTCAGCTCCACCAAGCGGGCGTTGCAGTTCTCACACCACACGCCGCGATCGGAGCCCGGGGAGGAGCCTCCTCCGCTGCCGGAACCGGGAGAGCCGGTGCCGAAGCCGGGCGAGCCACCTAAAGAGCCCGGCGAGCTGGTGCCGATCCCCGGGGAAGCGGGACCCGGCGAGCCGGTGAAGGAGCCGGGAGAGGAGGTTCCCGATCCAGGCGAAGGGGTACCGGAGGAGCCCACCACAGAGCCGGCTCCTTCTGGGGCGGGGCGGCTGCTGGACCGGGACTCCTCGTAAGCTTTCCTGTACCAGCTTTCCGGCGAGAAGGGCGCCGCGGGTTTGGTGGGGGAGCAGGAGTCGTTCACCTGAGCGGAGAAGGAAAGGGGAGCAGATTATTCAGAGGGGAAAGCGGGCAGCCAAGGGACATCTATCGATCGATCAAACCCGGGATTGAACAGGAGAAAACGCCCCACCTCTCAGACCTTTCTCTGATTTTCACTCAAGGAGACTTGGGGGGGGGGGATTTTTTTTCTCCCCGAGAAAATAGGAAGGGAGGTGTCCTCAAGGACGTCCCCAAGGAGCTCAGATGAGTGATAATAACTCTCTTCTCTTCCCCCCCCCCCCTCCGCCGTACTTCCTTCGCCCGAGTCAGGACTGACTGTAGCTACCTTTGGAGGAAAGGCATCCCAGGTACTGGGGGGAGGGGGGAAGCTTCCCCAAAGAGGCTCTCGGGCAATGAAATGGAACCCGGGGGTGGGAGGTGGCTGCAAAAGTTCGCTACAGGCTAACCGGGAGCCTTGCAGCTCTAGGGAAAGCAACCTGTCCCGATTTATTTCACGCAATTTTCTGGTGTCCGAGCAGACCTTGCCTGATTGAGATATATGCATACCGACTGCACCTGGATTGGGAACATTCCGCTTAACAGGCGGCTTAGATCCGCGTGCGAAGCTACGAGAGGCTACCCTTTTGTGTTAAAAAAAAAAACCCACCACACACATATACAGAGGTCTCTCAAGCATCCTTGTGTGCCCTGACCTGAGGACTAACTTACCCCATATTTTCTGTTTCGGGTGGTGACTGCGATTCTCTCTTTATTCCCAGCCACCGAATTCATGATGATCTTTGTGCACGCGGGAGAATGCCTTGAAAATTTATATCCAATGGGGAATCTCCAAATCCAATAAAAGGTTCACACCGGCTGAAATCAATTGTGCGGTGGTGCTTTTTTTTTTCTTTTTCTTCTTCTCCCTGTTCCCCTTTCTCTCTCTCCCCTCCCTCCAAAATCCTTGAGCCCCCAAAAGCCGGACCAAACCTCAGACCACCAGAACGAGGGTCCGCGGGAATGTCTTCGCTTCAGATCCTTTTTGTGACTTCATTGTCTTCCATCTGATTTAGCTTTCTCTGCTCAGAAATCCAAAGGGTCAGCATTTTCCCTTCCCGATCGCCAACGCCAGTTGGGCCCCCTATAACCGTTGCCATCCAAGGTAGGTTTTCGGAAAGGCGAGAGGAGCAAGAGAGCTGGGTGTTCCTCCAAGCGGAGACTGCTCCGCGATTTTGCAGTGCGGCAACTTGTTTCCTTTCCCAAGCCTTTGCAAGGGAGTTAGAAGAAATCGTCCAAAAAAAAAAAAAAAAAATCTCGGGATCCAGACTCTGGGAGGAGCCTCCCGAGTTCCTTGCAGCCAATATCTTTCTGCCCGTTTTTTGCCTGACAGTTTTTGTAAAAGAAAAGGGAAAGCACTGGCTAAGCTACGCAGCACGCCTGGAGCCGTGTAGGAGCTGCAAAGCAATGCCTTCAACGGCTCGCTTTGAAGGCTAAGGCAAGCGGGGCCGGCGCGTAACTGCAGGCGGCTTTGCTACTGTTGCTTGACCTAGAGAGAGAATTGATTTGCAGCATCGCTTCAGTGGCATTGGGGATTTAAAACATTTTTTTTTAAAAAAACACGCCTCCCTCTTGAAGACGAGATGTCCTTGTCTCCATCAAAACAGCTGTGCGGAAGAGCTCCCGAATATGATTGTAGGTCTGTTTTGAGTTCTGCAGGCATGGGAAGAAGTAGGCAGCAACGACTGACACACCTGTGACAGTCCGGTTAAGGGTCCCTTTTATATGGTAGTGGATGCTGTGTTATTTCGGAAGTAGACAAAGACAGCTACCAAGAAAACTTGCAAAATCTTAAATTTGGGGCTTTGTCCCTTTTGTTTTACTCATCTGATCAAAGAAGAATTTCCACAGGCTTCCTCCCTCCCCACAAACTATAAAAGACAATTGCATTTCTGCACTGTTGGATGAATGTGCTGCTTCAGATAGGGCAGATTCCTGTTTGGTTAAAAAGTATTTTTGAAATTGTTCCTACATAGCTTTCTCTCTCCCCACCCTTTCATAGCCCCCTGATCTCTAACTGGAGAGAGAGGTGGGGGGGAACCATTGTGTTAACTAATGGCCATTTTGATGGCAAATGGATCCAGATGGAGGCAACCCATCTAACCAAGATATCTTCAAATATTTTGCAATGCGTTTTCTTTGTTCTGGATCCAGGTTATAATCAAGTATAATTTTGGCTGTGTGAACATTAGAGAGCCATGGATAAGAAAATATGCCTAGAGACAGAGGGAGGGACGCCCTGCAAGACACAGCATTTCTGCCTATGCAAACTTTCCCCTTATGTAGACCTTGGGTGAAATTCACATTCCATTATGTGCAATCATGAGAAAAAGAAAGACATTGTGGGAAAATTCAGAAGCCACACAAAGCTTGATATTCTCAATTTATTTTCTCCACCAAATCTGCATGGAATTCTAATAGCCTTGGGTAAATGGGGATGATAAATTGGCTTCCAGCCTAACCTCCCCTGTTAAGGTTGTGAAATATGTGGTGCATTTATTTTATTTTTCCACACGTCATCAAAGCCTTCGGCCCACCTATGCATTCCAGTGGCCACATGGAAAATATCTGAAATTGCTCCATCTGGCACCTGTTATAATATTAATGCTTAGCATTTATATCACTTTAGTCTTTATGGCACTTCATGCTCATTGTTTCAGTGAATATTATGGGCAACCTGGGCATTCCTTGTGTAGCTCCAAATTTCATCTCCAAAGACCCTCACATTTCCTACAAGTAGATTAAGAGAGGGCTTGCAAGCTGGCGAGATCATAGCAGATACAATGTGAGTCATAGATTTTCTGCTTCAGCATTGGGACACTTAGTATCACAGTAGATATCCCCTGTTATTGGGTAGGCAGTTCTGAGGAATCAGTTCACTGGGAATCAGGCTGATTTTCCCGTGTAGAAAAAAAATGAATTTCTTTTGGCATATTTGAATGGGTCTAGATAAATAAACCATGGGTTTAATAAATCTATGGTTTATTAAATGGTGATGCTCTAAATGTGTAGAGCAAACTTAGCAACCTTAGACAGCGGTTGTTCAATTCTGTATAAATATACACTATATTGCCAAAAATATTTGCTCACAACTGCTTCTGATTACGTGGATGGGTGAGTGAATACTTTTGGCAATATAGTGTATATTCTATTGTGATTGATGAGACATACAAAGATCGAACTGTTCCCTACACAAATGACTCAACCAGTCTTTCTCAAAAGTTTAGTTAAATCTGGGAAATACATAGAGCAAATAGAAATTGTTATTTCTGAAAGTTAGAACTGTAGATGAAGTTGACAAGTAATGGACTGAGCTATGTACCAATAACATCTTCATTCATTGCCACTGTGTGAGTGTGGCTCTGCTTAATCAATTTTTATCAATAGACAGTAGATTGGATTTCAGAATTCCCAGACAGCACTGGATCATTCAGAGTTACTCAATGTTATGAACGTACGGTATTTATACTCTTGATTCAGCTCCTTGGAAGCCTTAGTCTGGCTTACGCTTTAAGTAAAAAATAGACTCAAGTGGGCCTTGAGCTGTTCAGCTCTAACAATTATGAAGTGCAGCAACACACATACACATTGTAATTCTTAGACAAAAAGAAGGGATTTTCTGTAGTTGATCCTAGAGCCAAAGCACCTTAACTTAGTTATCATGGAGTTTGCTCTAGAAGCCACCAGCAAAATACAACCAAAAACCTTGCTCACCAGTGAATATACAGTATGCCAAGCTGTAACCCTAACCCATAGAAAACCAGGAACGAGATTATATTGAATGTAAAAGTTGAGTTCTGAATGTGTGTTTTTGTTATTGTTCAGTTTATTTGAAATATTTATCTTCTGCTCACTTTGTAGAACTTTGTAGCAAATCAGAATTCACGAAAACAAGATGAATCTCTAAAACAAGTTAATTAAAAAGATAGGATGATAAACACAGTCATAAGATATCTCTAATAGGCAAACAAGAGGCATGCTCCATCTGTGTGTAACTAAATCCTGAATGTGAGTGTGAAAAACTAGTTTGTCACTTGGTTATGAAAAGCAGGTAATATCTAGCCACCATCTAGGAAGGGTCTCCCTTACAACCCATATTGCAGGGGTGTCCAAACTTGGGAACTCTAAGACTTGTGGACTTCAACTCCCAGAATTCCCCAGCCAGCTATATATATGCTGGCTGGGGAATTCTGGGAGTTGACGTCCACAAGTCTTAAAGTTCCCAAGTTTGGACACCCCTGCCATATTGCATACATCTCCCAGCCTTTGTTTGGCCCTTTATCTGCCATTCCTGAACCATGTGAAAAATGATACTGAAATAGATCCAAAAAGGGGGGTTGCGTTCACACTCAAAATTGAAGCATTTTGCCCTAAATCGTGTACATGGCCTTCTTGTCATGATTACAGCTTTGGTGTCCTGTCTGACTGTGCCTGGTGTATACTGACGCAGCTTTTCAAAATCTGGAACATAAAAGAATGGGTGTCCTAACACAGGCATGATGTGATTTAAAAAAAAGAAGACTTTCCAAAACAGTAAGAAATACCAAACTACCAATAGGTCTGATACAGTATAGCATTGCAAGGGGTTTGCGGTGTTATATGACACCCATTGTGACCTTTAACCTGCATCTTCATCCCAGAAAAATGTTAAATATGCCCCTCAACATCCAAACATTGCCCAGTTCAGTAAGTGAGTTGGATTGAATGCAGAATACAAGAGCATCCCCTAGTGGAGACTGAAGGTTAACGTTCCAAGAGGCAAAAAGTGAGCTAAACGGCAATACAACGGCCACAACTGAGCCCAAAATTTATGTTGCTGAGTGAGACACTTACTAAGTGAGCTTTGTCCTGCTTTACGACTTTGCTTGCTTCATTTGTTAAGTGAATCACTGCTGTTCTTAAATTAGTAACGTCAAGTGAATCTGATTTCCCCATTGACTTTGCTTGTCAAAAGGTTGTAAAAGATGATCTCATGACCCCGGGACGCTACAACCGTCATAAATGCGAATCAGTTGTCAAGCATCTGAATGTAAATCACATGACCACGGGGATCCTGCAATGGTCGTAAGTGCCATTGTAATTTCAAACGGTCACTAAATGAACTGCTGTAAGTCGAGGACTACCTGCGTATCAGTTTACCTTTCCCTTTGCATCGCCATGGCACCTTCTGTATGGTCTGGAAAAATCTCCAAATGCTAGAGCAGATTTTGGTTTTAAGTAGGACAATTTCTACACTCACTCCTTTACACCTCGTGCAACTAGCAGTGAAACTCAACTCTTCAAAATCTCCCCTCCCTGCTCTCCAAATGAAGGGACTTTCCCCAATGATTTTGCTGATTCATCCAATCTTTTTTCCCCCTTTGCTAATAGCAGGGACTGGGATAGTTTGATGTAAAGGGCAAAAGCTAAATTAGTGTTATGGTCTGTCCCTCTTCTAGTGCAATCACTGAGGGAAAGGGGAGGGGGGGCATGTGCCATATGTAGTATGGTATATAGCCTTAATTGGCTTGGATCAGCACTTCTCATGAAGAACCGGCAGGCTTGCATTGTTCTTCATCAGCCCTTTAATTAGCACACAGTTAGATGCCCCTGCCAAACTGCATCTGCTGTGTTAGGGATCGTCAGATTGTGTGTAATGGTATGCTTAGTCATGGGAGATTAGAGACATATGAGAATCAAAGGGGGGTAGGCAACAGATTGGCCAGCTTGCTTGTAAATTCCAATTTGCAGAATACTGCCTTGTTACACACCAGGAAGCATAAGAACAGTAACATCTTGCTGTCCGTTCCCCCTGAAAGTTTGCCGACAAGGAACAGTAAGGATTCATGACTCCAGTTCAAACATGGTCAATCAGGCAATATTTTACAGTTGGCTAGTAGAGCATAAAGCATAAAGTAAAACCTATTTAAATACCGGGTACATTCCATCATTCAGAAAAGACAAATGCTTGAGGGGAATTGAAGCATCTATCTGTTTATCCACACACACACACACACAGGCTCACAAAAACACCACGCAAAGATGAGGTATTCTAAAAACCATTAATTATAAGAAATGTTAATTATAGGACTCCATTGGGGAAAATTCGCAAAATTCTGGGGGTGTAGTGAACCAGAGTTTATCTAACTGAAAATTGTAGGATCATTTACCATCTGTTTAGCTTAATAGGGAAAGCCAAAAGAGAAACTGTAGTGACTTTCACCAGAATACTTTCCAGTGTCACATTACTTAATTGGTAGTATTCTAGCTGTCAGTTGTGCCTAAAATGCACCATTTTAACCATTGTTTGAAACTTCTCTCGGATGGAACCTTCTTTACATCCTTGTTGTAGCCTGTAACCAATTTGTTTCCATGCCAACAGCAGCCACAACAGGTAATGTACTAGACTAGATTAGAGTCTCGGTCTGATGATTTGTGATAATACTCTATTGATACTCCTTGGAGCTGCTTCCAGGGGCAAAGTATAACCACCTTAACGTGCAGGCTAGATGTCCATCAGGGCAAGAGTTCAGAAGTGGTGATAATGTAGCATTGGCTTCAGCCAATAAAAATACTTGAATAAGTTTTTTATTTGTGCAACCACTTTTGATCATAACATTTTTTTTTCAAAAAAATCAAGGCAGGTTATTTATTTATTTATTTTATTAAATATGCTGGCTTTATTACTTTATAAGTAACTCAAGGCCGCAAACATATATAATACTCCTTTTTCCTCTTATTTTCTCCACAACAACCCTAGTCTAAAGTCGCCCAGCCAGCTTCTGTGCCAAAGATGGGACTAGAACTCACAGTCTCCTGATTTCTATTCCAGCACCTTAAAAAATGAATTAGTAGAATTGATGGAATCAAAGAAAAAAATAACTGGTAAAAGTATATGAATTCGAAATTACCAGATTTTATTTATAGGTGTTTTTTTTTATTTAGTACCCTTTAATCTAGTATCCCTGATATTATGACCCAGCTTCCCATTCACCAACATATAGTGAGGGGTGCAAAGGAGACCTCTAATATTATTTTGATATTTTTCCATTCACAAGAAAGACATTTTATTCAGTGGTGGGATTCAAATTTTTTTACTACCGGTTTTGTGGGCGTGGCTTTGTGGGTGTGGCAGCAGAAGGTTACTGCAATATCCCCATTCCCTCCCCACCCCATTAACCTGCTTTCCAGCTCCGTTATCCTGTTCAGGGCAACAAAAGAAGATCAGCTGGGAGACTGGGTGGGGGCGGGGGTGGGGGCGGGGCCATCCTATTCGCAGGTTCTCCCAACTACTCAAAATTTCCGCTACTGGTTCTCTAGAACCTGTCAGAATTGACTGAATAACACCTCTGAATTTATTGTAATGGGCACCAAGGTGTAATGTATGACAGCTGTGACACAGCTTCTACGTACTGCATAGTTGCATGTCCTTCAAGACTCTAGAATGAGTGCAAATGAATTTTTATGGAGGAGTTCTTCGAATACTTTACGGTGTTTTGAATGTCTTTCTATGCACTGAGTTGGGACTGAGATTGATGGAAGCTCAGGAGCAGATCCTTACTTTCAATTATGGTTAAAATTAATTTTCTGTAAGCTTTTAACTCCCTTGGTTCTTCAAAATAATTATTGATCCGTTTGACCCAAAAAAAAAAAAAAAGGAAAACTGTGAATATGGGCTCGCTCCTGAATTTGTGATCGTCATGCTGTACTGCAAGGTGAAAATAATAATGAGAAAAAATATAATGAATACTAATTATCAAAGAGTTTGGATTAGGGTTATCATTTCATTAACAGTATAGTGATCATTTGATTAATCTGGAAAAAAAAGTAATGTGCCTGCAAAATTACTTCTCTGATTTAATAGATTCTGGTCATTGGAAGGGTTTTATTTTAGTTCTTTTTCATACTTTGCTCTCTTGCCATTTGCTCTGTCAGGAAGATTCTGCTTCTAAAGAGCATTTCCTCAAATTGATCAGGGTAAATTAAAACACGACATAGTCTATGAACCTTTGCGTAACTTACTTTTTATTTTTAAAAAATCCATAAAGTATTTACTACCTCTCAGTTGCTTGGGATTACAGACAGGCAAGGTGGATTTTGCTTATGCCTTTTCTTTGGTCAGGGTCCAGATTGAACCATATACTTGTACAGTGACGTGCGGTGAGGTTTATGGCTGGTGAGGCTGGTGACGTCATCAAACTGTGTGGTTCCTCCAATCGCACAGGCGCAGCCCGACCAGAGAAGTTTCTCTTCTCAGAAATGTCAGAAAGGGACAGGCAGGCTACCACAACTCCACTGAGAAGACATTTCTGAGAAGAGAAACGTCTCCTTTCTCCTCCTCCCCCCCCCTCCCTTCTAGCACTGATGATGTTACCTAGGCATTTTTTGCATCGGGCGAGCCTGGATCCTTGCAAGGGGAATGGGATCACATGTGCAGGAGGTTCCTCAGCGCCAGCCTTAGATCAGCGGGAGCCACGGTCCCCTTCCCCTGCACACGTGGCCCCATTCCCCTCCTTCCTGAGCCAACATGAAGAGGACCACGGCTGCGCTGATATGAGGCTGGAGCTGAGGAGCTTCCTGCACACATGGTCCCATTCCCATTGCAAGGATCCCGGGCTCGCCCGATGCAAAAAATGGCGAGATCGGCGCACTTGAGGCTGCTGCTGAGATGTCCAGGGAGGCTAAACCAAGCCGCACGCCTCTCCCAGCCACTTTTGTGGCTTCCTGGAGTCATTTTTTTTTTATTTTCATGATGAGAGCGGTGAGGCTCTGCCTCCCCTGCCTCCCCTGACTGCACGTCACTGTACTTGTATGAGCAAAAACTCTGGTCAAGAGCCTTTTCTATTTGCCATACGGGGTTGGAGTCAATGCTTTTTTCTGTTTTATTTTACCTTGTAGTTTCAAATCTATTCATTTCCTCAGTTGTTTTAATTTTGTAGTTTGTTTGTTCTATGGTTGTTAAGACACTTATGGTATCAGATAAAGCAACTTCAGTTATTTTAAGTGTATTTATCAAAAAGTCATCAGGATACAAATCTCAAGATTATACTCACAGAACTGTGATATAATCCTCTAGGGCAGTGTTTCTCAACTTTAGTAATTTTAAGATGTGTGAACGCCAATGAGTTGAAGTCTACACACCTTAAAGTTGTCAAGGTTGAGAAATACTGCTCTAGGACTACAGAGAAGAGTGCATATGTGTGTGTGTGTGTTTATGGGAGGTCTATCTATTGCATAATAATCTGGGCTGCTTTCCCCTCATCTACAGGAATTTAGGAACTGTTTCTTTATACTGCAACTATATACAGGTAGTCCTCGGCTTACAACGGTTTGTTTAGTGACTGTTCAAAGTTACAACAGCACTGAAAAAGGTGACTTATGACCGTTTTTCAGAGTTACAATCTTTGCAGATCACATGATCATGCGATCAACATTCAGCTGCTGGGCAACTACTTCATATTTATGACCATTGCAGTGTCCCGGGGTCATGTGACCAGTTTTTGTGACCTCCTGACGAGCAATATCAAGGGGGAAGCCAGACTCACTTAACAACTGGGTTACAAACTTATCAACTGCAGTGATTCACTTAACAACTGTGGCAAGAAAAGTCGTAACATGGGGCAAAGCTCACTTAACAAATTCTCACGGAACAACAGAAATTTGGGGCTCAATTGTCATAAGCCGAGGACTACCTGTACTATGGCCCTGTGAGCAAAGCAACCACCTGGCTTTTCTTCAATCACTATCCAGCTAACAAGAATGCTAACATAGACGTAGAGTGCAGAACTATCTACGTTCTGTTTTTGTCATGAACCTGAATGTACAGATAACCCTTGACTTACAACAGTTCATCGAGTGACTGTTTGAAGTTACAATGGGACTGAAAAAAATGACTTATGACCGCTTTTCACACTTAGGACTGTGGCAGCATCCCCATGGTCATGTGATCAGAATTCAGATGCTTGGCAATTGGTTCATATTTTTGACGGTTGCAGTATCCTGGGGTGGCATGATCACCTGGGACCTTCTGACAATGGGGAAGTCACATTCACATGAAAATTTCATGCCCGGTTGCTGAGTGGGCGTGGCCCAGGTGGTCGTGGCCCAGGTGGTCGTGGCCTAGTCGTCCTCCTGTACCATGGCCGGGGGGGGGGGTATTTTCACTTTCCCCAGGCTCCGGAGGCTTTCCTCGAGCTCTGAGAGGGCAAAACTACCCACCCCAGGCTCCGGAGATCCTCCGGAGGCCAGAAACGGGACGGTTTCAGGCCTTCTGGAACTTCTGGGAGGCTCGTTTTTACCCCTCCCCGAGCCTCCGGCAGGCCTTGCATTTACCTCACATCCAAAACGGGCCATGTGGAGACTTCGGGGAGGGGAGGGAGGGGTGGGGCCAGCCAAGAGTGGGTAATAGTAGTAATAGGCAAGGGTGGGCTGCTTCGGGTTCGCCTGGGTTCAGGAGAACCCAAGGCTAATGTTATATGGCTGGTTTGGAGAAACCAGCCATATAACATTAGCCTTGGGATCTCCTGAACCCAGGCGAACCCGAAGCAGCCCACCCCTGCCTATTACTAACTTAACAACTTCAGTGATTCATTTAACAACTGTGGCAAGGGAAGTCATAAAATGGGGCAAAATTCACTTAACAAATGTTTCATTTAACAACAGGAATGTTGGGCAACAGAACAAGAGAATAGTTTAGGATTACCTATATATAGTCGTTTCATTCCTATACTTTACTCACTAACACCAGTATGCAAATATTCTTGCCGTTAAAAAAAGAACTCTGTGATATTTATAAATGAGAATATTATAATGCAGGGGTGTCCAAACTTGGGAACTTTAAGACTTGTGGATTTCAACTCCCAGAATTCCCCAGCCAGCCCCCCCCACCCCCCCAATTCCAACTTTATTTGATGCATAGGCAAAGCTCTTCCATTTAGCATTGGTTTCAGTTCATCTTCCCACACATTTCTGGACTGTTGCACTAGCACTTGTTAATGCCTTATAATTGTTTTCAGCAACACAATTGGGTTTACCCGCTGTAATTGCAAGATTGGGAGCTTGGGAGGGAAAATAGTAAAACTAAAAAGGCAACATATTTGCCCCATTAAGAAAACAAAGGTTTTTAAATCTCAAGTAGATTCCTAGTAAGAGATTTCATGGGGTGTGAGTGACCTCTGGTGGCAAAAACTGGGAGAAGATAATACAGTATAATTGATTCACTATTGATTCAGGACTATATACTGCATATATAGAAATACTTTAATAGAAAAAGAAAGATAGGCAAATACAATAATGTTAACTGACCAACAGTTTTACAAAGAAGTAAACAATCATATTAATAGGTAATGATGGAATGATCCTGCACTGTACTGGCTTATTTTATAATGATGATTTATAACACCTTACTAGAATTCCAGGTATGATAGATTTCTCTTGGGAATTGTAGTCCAAAAATGCAAGATGGTTTTTCAAATATTAAAACAATCAACAATAGTGGTCCAATTAATACATGCCTCGTTTTTTTCCCCAGTCTGTAGTGTGATACCATTGCAGAATACTTTTACGTTCTTGTATAATATTAATCTTTCTATGCCGCCTAAAATAAAATAAGTTAATTCTCTTGACCTCTTCCAGTTTCCCATAGGTGATCACTTTGCACAAAGAACAGATTTAATCTACATTACCCAGCAAGTGAATTTCATAGAAGGCATATTAGATTATTTAAAATGCTACAAAGAAAATAGAACTACTTTTGAAATGAATGGAAACCTAATTTGTTTGGGATTTGGTGGAAGCTAAACTAAGGGAGACGAGTAACAAATGTATAATATATTAATTTGTTTTTGCATTAAAGGAACATACTTTATCAAACAAATATTTCTAGGTAGCTGTCCACACCAAACATTTTTTCTTACTACTATAGCAAAAACATTTATTCTGCTAAGAAAAACTAGTATTCTCATGAGTTCTGTTTGTGACACACATTGTTATATTTGAAAGTGGGATTGGTTTTAATCTTCTCAAATATACTTGACAAACCTTTGGCTCCCAATTTATTTTTGGTGGAAAAACTGCTCTGTGAGTTACAATCAATTATTGTCTGCCGTTTCATCGTTTTTTACTTGATCATTTAAATTGATTTTGATTACCAGTATGTGCCATCAAAAACAAAGGCAAATATACGTGTCCCAGGATAATGATGCGAGATCAAATTTGGGTCGGTCGCCGGGATCAGAGATTTACTCTGCTGAACTTTTGGACTCATGCTGGAGCCCATCTTCAGGGAATTTCTCTCTACTGGAATACGTGCTTTGGGCTGTTCTGTGATCGTGTTTATGTGGTGCCTTCCTATTGGCTGATTGGTGTGTTATATGTGCCATCAAGCAATTCCTAGCAACCACATAGATAACCACCAAGATGATTTAAATTGTCCATCATATACTAGTCAGTTTGATCTACTGGTTAAGGCACTAAGGTAGAAACCCGGAGACTATCCTGCCTCAGTCAGAATGCCAGCTGGGTGACCTTGATCCAGTCACTCTCTTTCTCTGAGCCTAACTCACCTTGTTGTTGTTCCTTCCCCCAGGAGGAGAAAGGTATGTTGGATATTTTCACCATGTTGAGTTATTTGTAAAAATAATAAAGGCGGGATATAAATAAATAAATAAATAATATATTTCCAGGGATCAACACAGCTATACATAATTATGAAGATGGTTTTAATTTTTTTGCCAAGATGCTCATACAGAAATGCATAGTATGGACCCATTTTGCAGAAGCACTAGGAGGGCTAACCAAAGTTAAAGTCAGTTTGGATCTTTAGAATATTTGTGGAGTTCTGAAGAACAGGGGGGGAAAATGGGTAATAAGTCAGGTCTCAATTTCTCATGTTATTACAGTACAAAATAAAAATTAAAAAAAATCTTTCACAGGATTTTTCTCCTGGAAAAGAAAACTAAAAACTCAATTTTCATTTGCTTTTGCTTTTAGTAGAGTGATCTTTTAAAATGTTTTCCTAATTTTATTGCAACTTAAATAATGCTTATATTTATAATTGTGGCTCTTTGATTTAAACTTTTTAGAGGGCTATATCTGAAAATGGAAGTTTTAACCAAGAAGCAAATTGTATTTCTCTTGATTGTGTGTGTTTAGATCCGTGTCAATTTTTAGCAGCCAGGTAGACAAGACATTCTCCAGGATGATCTATTCCCAGTCAGGCCCTTCATCTCCCAACGGTGTACCCACCACCTCGATAATCAAGTGGATCCATTTTGCTGGTGGTGGTTCTCCTTTTTTTCCTTCCACCTTTTCCAGCATTATATGTTTCTCAGGAGAAGTATTGCTAAAATATGTCCAGAATATAACAATCTGAGCCTCATCATTGTTCTTTGAGCGAGGACTCCTGATTGATTTGTTTTATAATCCATTGTCTTATTTACTTGGCTATCCACGCTTTTCTCAGAAGTCATCTCCACTGCCATAGTTCAAAAGCTTCAATGCACTGTCTATCCTGCTTCTTCAATGTCCAGCTTTCGCTTTCATAGAGTGTCGCAGGGGAAACCATTTCCTGCGTGTTTCTGATTGTGTCTCAGCGTGTCACAGCATGCGAATATCTTTTCCAAGATTTTATTGCTACTGTACCAAGTGTTAGTCTGTGACATATTTCTTGACCGCTGGTTCATTTATTGTTGATAGTTGATAACTATAACACAGAAACTACTCACCAGCTCAATATTTTAATTGTCAGTTCTAAGATAGGTTGCTATACCAATCTTTATGTGCAGCACAGGAGTTTTGATCACACTGTTCCAGCTGCCAACTTGACAGTTGTTTTTTTTACCATATCCTGCAGACACCTTGCCTATAAGCAAATGTTAAGAAAAATGGCATCAACTGCTTCAAAAAGGGCAACTTTAATTGAAGATTAGAGGTAGGAGGAAGTAGCTACCTGCCCTGATTCTTTGTTATTTTACCACTACTTGAATCTCCCACTTTCATGTGAGAGTTTCCTTGTCCTAAAAATGGAAAAGATATTTTAATTTTTAAAAAAACATGCTCAGTGATTATAGTTTGTAGGCAAAAAAACAGGTCCTCCTCTGAAACAACAATCTGCTAAGCACAGAATTCACTGTGTCTCCAAGACCGTTTCTTTTTCCTCCTAGGACTGGATATTATTTAATATTGAGAGGACAATTACTCTGGATCTTAAAATAAGCCCATTTTTATTGACCGATGCGCCATTGTATTGAGCTTCGTATATTTTATGCTCTTCCTAGTAAAAATCAGTGTGTGCTTATTAATATCCACTAAGCTTTTATTTGATACTTTATTTAATTCAATGTTTGTTTTAATCAGCATTTTAATTTTAAATGATGCTTTATTATTGAATTTTCTTTGTTGTTTCAATCTGTTTTGACTGTGAAAAAGATAGAAATACAGAGGCATACTGTACATACAATAATTGTGCGGGTCTGTTTTCAAATTATTATAAAGGTGTGGAATGAGAAGCCTATACATTTTATGAATTTGGATGCATTAAACTGATACATCTACTTTTGATAATGTTTATAAAGTTTATAAATACAAATTCCAATCTGAACATGCTCAAAACACTTAAGTAGCAAAGGGAAATTAATATTTCTTCAAATATCATAATCTTAGTAACGTTCACTATCACCATCAACCTCACTTTAGACTGAACTACAGAATCAAACCACTTCCTTAATGTCATGATGCCGCTACACAATAGGCACATAAATACAAGAGACCTGTAGTTTGTTAAGCCTATCTATAGATTTCCAACTTCCATCCAGAAGACGTTATTAAATCTAGCATTCATTGCTAAGCTCTATAACCACATTTGTTTTGACCTACTTGACAGAAACTGAGATAATGGGATTAAACCTGGCAATCTGAAGACTGAATCATAGTCAATAAAACCAACAAAAATATCAACTGAATCACATCAACTCCCAGGAAGGACTTGTTAAGAAGGACAAACTATAAAAACAGACACTTGTTTATCCACAGCTCATGCCACTGAAACACACGAGTAAGCTATTGTAAGAGCCCAATGGTGAACAACACGGTACTTTCTCAGGCACTAGGTGGCAGCAGGTTCATACTTACATATCAACCTGAAGCAGATTCTTGCAATAATGGTGGAATGATGCTAACAGAGGAAATGGCTCATGCTACAATTTCCCTACATTTACACCAAGAGTACCAGCACAAAAAAATAACTTCAACTACAAGATCAGAGCTACTGCACTTTTACCTATGTATGCCATCACCTGTCAACAGTGCTCTTCTCAGTTCCATAACAACTTTAACTGGAGGAAATTTGTCAACAGTCTGAATTTAGGAGGGAAGGTAAAGATAATTCCCCCCATCAATATTATTTAATAGAAGAGCATAAGTGAAGAAATGGATCAGCTCCTCCCTGCCCATGCTTGTATTTTAAATCTTTCTCTTCCTTACAAGTGATCAGTGGTGATACAATTATAGGATATAAAATTATATGTAGTTGTAAGCTACCATATACTGATAGTCCTCAACCTATGACCAAAATTAAGCCCAACATTTCTGCTGCTAAGCAAGAGAGTTGTTAAGTGAGTTGTACCCCATTTTATGACCTATTTTACCTTAATGTTAAGCAGATCACTGCAGTTGTTAAGTGAATCATGCCATTGTTATGTGCATCTGGCTTCCCCCATTGATTTTGTTGCCTGAAGCCAGCTGGGAAGGTGTACCAATGGTGATCAGATGAGCACAGGGAAATGCAACTGTCATAAATACATGCCAGTTGCCAAGCACCTGAATTTCGATCACGTGACTACGGGTGGTGTGTGTGTGTTACAATGTAAACGTGAAAACCAGTCATAAATCATTTTTTTTCAGTGCCAGTGTAACTTTGAAGGGTAACTAAATGAATGGTTGTAAGTCAAGGATTACCTGTAGCGGTTCTGCCCCCTACAATCCCAACCACAATCTTTTAAGATTGGCTTGTATTATTAGCTCAGCCAACCCTCTCTAGAAATTTAATCAGAGGAGAAGCTAAAAAATAATAGCTTGCTCTCAACCCTGGGCTTATGAAGGAGTTGTGTTTTTAATCAAAAACTTCCTACTTCATATATGGCCTTATAATTACAGTGCAACACTGTTTTCCAGAAGCAGAACATTTTTCTCATTACTGTTAAAGCTGTTCACAATCAATTTGTATTTACTCATAGGATTCAAGAGTACTCTGCTGTTATTCTTTATTAGGAAAAAAATTAATAAACTATCATGTTGCTTGTTTATTTCATTGAAATGAAATGGAACTGAGGCTAATTAGTCAGTAGTATTGCATGCAGGGAAGGGAGTTATTAAAACCTAAGATAAAATTTAATTGAAGAAGAAATTACTGATACTGAAGGATACCATCTCAATTATTTAATATGCCTTAATTAGAGTTTCTAATAAAAGCAAGCATGTAAAAAGTCTGGTAAAGTTAATATGTGGTCAGGAACGTGTAAGTAAAGGTTTTCAAGAATCATGTAGAGTAAAACTATTTTTAAATTAAGAATGTCGGGTGCCCTACACTAGTTCTTACCAGTAAGAAATTTGCCATTGCCATATACTGAATTCCCTTATATTTGAATCAGAGATGGATTGCTCCCGGTTCAGCCCGGATTGGGCAAACCGGTAGTAGCGGCGGCAGGAGGCTCCGCCCACTTGCTTCTGTGCATGTGCAGAAGCGTCGCACATGCGCATGAGCACACCCGAACTGGTAGTAAAAAATATGGCAACCAACCACTGATTTGAATCACTGTTGTCGATGGTTCTTGGACCATTCACACTGATGTCAAAGACCTGAAATATCATTTCAATCTCATCCCTCCATGAAGATTTTAAAACCATTTAAGGCAGGGGTGGCGAACAAGTTCGACAAAAAGAGCCAAAATTTTAAACTGTGAGAGTCAGAGAGCCACACCACGCAGTGACCTGCCAAAACAGACCCGGAAGCAATGTTCCCTCTAATTTTTTTTCGATGTGAGCAGAAAAGTATAGTGTTTGAGCGGCACATTTTCATGCCTGAGCACCCGAATTTTTTTCACAGATGTCACCTAAGACAACAACGAAATCAGTATTATTTGAAACTCAAAGTTATGTTTCTTCAAGGTACCTGCTTAATTCAAAGTGTTATATAATATCAGTATCACTTAACAACGCTCCTGCTTAGCAACCAAAATGTTGGCTCAGAAACTCTGGCATTTGAAGCACGCAACTCTTAAAGCTGTCAAGTTACAAGACCCTTGCACCCCTAACCCTTTAGGGAAAAAACCCCCCAGGGGTCTTCAAACCTGATAGCTTTAACACTTGTGGACTTCAACTCCCAGAATTCCTCCTCCAGTCATGTTGCAGCGACGTCATCTGCGTGGATCTGCTCCATCTTTGCTTTCTTCATTGTGGGCAGGGCTTCTGCTGAAGATGCCGACGAGTACGAGTTGCCAGCAGAATAACTGCTGCTACCTCCTCCTCCTCCTCCTCCAACAGAATCACCAGATTTGCTCCTGAGCTCAGCGCTGGGTTACCTCTGCCCCCTCCCCCTCCTCCGTGCTTTTGACGAGCCATGAGGCTTTTTTTCCCCTGCTCCCCCCCCCCCGCCTTCCTACTGGCTCCTCAAAAGCACGGCGGAGGAGGAGGAGGGGGCAGGGGTAACCCAGCGCTGACTGAGCTCAGCTGCTCCGAGCGGAGGGGAGGCGCCGTTGCCACACGCGGAGATGCCGGCTGGAGCTTTGGCGGCTTCATCTCAGCCGCAGCGCTGGGCGGCAAATCCGGCAGTGCTGCCTGTTAGAGGAGGATGAGGAGGAGGTGGCAGCAGTTCTTCCGGTGGCGGTGGGGGCTTTGGGGCTTCACAACTAGCCTCAGTCGCCCCATGCTCCTCAAAGCAAGTCTGGGGAAGTCCTTTGCAGGCGGCCCGTTCTAGCTCCCTGCAAAGGACCTCCCCAGCTTCCGAAAGGGAGCGCGCGATCCGAGCCACAGTATACTAAATAATGACAAGAGGCAAAGAGCCTCATTTATTTTGGCCGGGAGCCGCATGCGGCTCGCGAGCCGCGTGTTCGCCACCCCTGATTTAAGGTATAACTGAGATAATATGTTTACCTGTGCTCCACAAGTGAAAGGTACAAATATTTAATTACTGTTCCTGAAATATGACTTCATTGTAAAATCTACTGCCATGCCATTAAAATAGTAACTCTTAATCAAAATATTTAAATGTAAGCCAGTGGTTTCCACAAGAGGATTAAGTGGGATGAGACAAGGTTCACCCCTTTTTGTAGGTGTATCAATATTGCATGAACTACAAAGAAGTAGGGCTTCAGTTGCACTTCTGTGACTGTCATCTTGCCTCTTTTGACACCCCTACCCCATTCACCGCATGAATACCACTGATATAGGTTCAGTAGGTAAAACTGTATTAGACAGTTTTAAACAGGAATTTAGTATTCCTGGGGTTAAGTAAAAAAGACCGTACGATGTTGTCATTATACTTTTGTTTGAAAGAGAATATTCAGATATTTGGAGCTGGTGGCAATATAAACGGGAACACACACATACCGAAATGCATTCTATTCTGATATCTCACAAAGGTAGAGTCAACTAGGCATTGGAATTTTTTTGTAGCAACATTCAGATATAGCAGAAGGCTTTTGTAACAGCTGGAGTTTTGTTAAGTTTGATCAAAGAAAGACATATTTTAAGTATTGCTCAGTTCTTTGCACCAAAGCAACACAGTATGTTTATGTCATGGATTAGCCTGGGTAAATATAATAGATATTCAGGCAAGAGAAGCCAAATGCACAAGTATAGACTAGGTGGTACCTTGTTCAACAGCAGTAAGCATGAGAAGAATCTAGGAGTCCTAGTGGACAATCACTTAAATATGAGCCAGCAGTGTGCTGCAGCTGCCCCCAAAGCCAATGCATTCCTGGCCTGCATCAAAAAGGGGATTAAGTATCAAGTTCACACTTGTTAGTACCACTTTATACTGCACTAGTAATGCCACACTTGTGTACAATACAAAAAAGATGTTGAGACTCTAGAAAGAGTGCAGAGAAGAGCAACAAATATGATTAGGGGATTAGAGGCTAAAACATATGAACTGGATATGTCTAATCTAATCTGGGCACTATCTAATAAAATGAAATTCAATGGTGAAAAGAGTAAGGTTCTACATTTAGGGAACAAAAATGGAATGCACAGGTACAGTATAGGTGATACCTTGCTCAGTAGTAGTAACTGTGAAAGGGATCTTGGAGTCCTAGTGGACAACCATTTAAATATGAGCCAGCAGTGTGCAGCAGCTGCCAAAAAAGCCAACACAGTCCTAGGCTGCATCAACAGAGGGATAGAATCAAGATCACGTGAAGTGTTGATGCCGCTTTATAATGCCTTGGTGAGGCCACACTTGGAATACTGAATTCAGTTCTGGTTGCCACGATGTAAAAAAGATGTGGAGACTCTAGAAAGAGTGCAGAGAAGAGCAACAAAGATGATTAGGGGACTGGAGACTAAAACATATGAGGAACGGTTGCAGAAACTGGATATGTTTAGCTTAAGAGAAAGGAGGACTAGGGGAGACATGATAGCAGTGTTCCAATATCTCAGGGGTTGCCACAAAGAAGAGGGAGTCAAACTATTCTCCAAGGCACCTGAGGGTAGAACAAGAAGCAATGGGTGGAAACTAATCAAGGAGAGAAGCAACTTAGAACTGAGGAGAAATTTCCTGACAGTTAGAACAATTAATCAGTGGAACAGCTTGCCTCCAGAAGTTGTGAATGCCTCAACACTGGAAGTCTTTAAGAAGATGTTGGATAGCCATTTGCCTGAAACGGTATAGGGTTTCCTGCCTAGGCAGGGGGTTGGACTAGAAGGCCTCCAAGGTCCCTTCCAACTCTACTATTGTATTAATCTAATGATGAGAAGGACTAGCAGTGACATGATACAATCTTCCAATATCTGAGAGGCTGTCACAGAGGGTAGGGGGGTCAACCTATTCTCCAAAGCACCTGAGGGTGCAGGACAACGGATGGAAATTTATTGAAGAGAGATACAACCTAGAATTAAGGAGAAATTTCCTGTCAATGAGAATCACCCTTTGAGTCATCACTGTTGAACACTAGCAATTCTAAACAATCATACTGCCCTTCTCTGCCTCATCCTGGTGCTTCATACAGTATATACACGTTTGTATGGAAAGAGAATGTGTATGAAAGAATGGATTATTATTTGCGCTCACACATTTTAGATTAATTAAAATCAGGCAATCCACTAAATGGTGTATAGAGGTGGAAATTGCTACATGTGAGTTAAAAGATTTAAGTAAATAATTATATCAATATTTCATCAAATGGAATTTTCTTCCCCTACTCACTTTACTTATTTATATGCAAAATTCCCAACCAACATCCATGCAACTCTATTGATAAAAACATCCCTGATTATCAATCTAATTTCAACCTCCAGGATTTTAGTGATTTTTAAAACATTTGTACTTTTTTCTCTCATTCATCTATTTCCTATTTCCAAGTAATTTATTCCCATGAAGAAACTGAATTTGATTTTATGATGGTCATTGTGTCACTCCTAATCCCAAATGAGAAATAAAATATAGTAATCTCACATTCAATCAGCAAGGTAATTATTTGAAATAGCCCTGTGGAGACTTAAAGGTTGTACTTTACAGCACAGAGAAATGCAATTTAAAATGTTTTAGCTTTTATCAAAAGTGAAAAAGAAGGAATATCAAATGGCATCATAGAATGGGCATTGGTCCTTACCTGATACGCTCATTTTCTGGTAGAGTAGAGACAGCAGCCAGACTGGGTATGCTCCATCCATTAACCAATTGAACTGAGTCTACACTTATGATGTCATTGGGCCCTTGTGGCTCCTCCCCAGTTTCAAATGAAGGAAAACTGTAGACTCAAATGAGAATTGTGAGCAAAAAGTGAAAGTCCATAGTCACTGTATCTCTCTCCTCCGCACAAGGAATTCCCTCACGTGACCCATACCAGGGCGAGGCTGGCTGCTGTCTCTACTCTACCAGAAAATGAGCGTATCAGGTAAGGACCAACGCCCATTTTCCTGTTATCATAGAGACAGCAGCCAGACTGGGACGTACCAAAGACTGGGCTGTCCACTAGGGTGGGAAATTGTAAAAAAGGTCCGTTAGGGCACAAGCACTTGTTGCAGCACCCTGCGCCCAAAGGCCGCGTCAGCCGACGCATACTTGTCCAACTTGTAATGATGTATGAAGACTGTGGGAGACGACCAGGTGGCCGCCCGGCAAACTTCTTCCAAGGTGGCATGAGTGGACCAAGCCGCAGATGTCGCAGCGCTGTGTGTAGAGTGAGCTATAATGTTTGCAGGGACCTGTATGGATTGAAGTTCATAAGACATGAATACAGGCTCTTATCCAGTGCCCCAGACTAGACGATGAAGGGAGGATGGTACCCAAGGAGGCCTGGAGAAAGGAGATGAAGAGAGCTTCCGAGTGGTGAAACGAGGCTGTGCGGTCGATGTAGATCTCGAGGGCACGACGTACGTCAAGAGTGTGCCACTTGCACTCCCTCTCGTGATGGGGAGACGGACAGAAATCAGGTAAGGTCAACTCCTGACCTCGATAGAAACTGCTATTGCCCTTCTGTATGAATGTCGGGTCCAGTCTTAAAACAACTCGGTCTGGATGGAACATGCATAAGTCATGCCTGATTGAAAGAGCAGCCAAATCAGAAATACGTCTGGCTGAGGTTACAGCCACCAAAAACAGCGTTTTGAAGGACAACAGTTTCAAAGAAGTGGATCTCATAGGTTCAAAGGGGTGGAAGTCAAAGCCTCTAGGACACGAGGTAAGTCCCAAGTCGGATATCTATGCATGGCAGGGGGACGCAGGTTGGATGCTCCACGGAGAAATCTCTGGATCAAGGGGTGAGAAGGTAGATGTTTGGATGCCAGGCCGTCCAGAACAGAGGCCACAGCGGCCACCTGTCGGTGTAGCGTGTTAGGGGTAAGTCCCTGATCAAGCCCCCTCTGCAGGAAATCCAGAATGGATACCCTAAGTGGGTCAACAGTCTGGTTGGACCACCACAGAGCTAATGTCTGCTACGTGGCGTCATAAATGCGGTTAGTAGAGCTTCTGCGTGATGCCTGAATGGTAGCAATGACGTTGAGGAAGATGTTATCAGCTGTTAAGGCTTGCCGCTCAATCGCCATGCAGTTAATTGCAGCCACTCGGGGTTGGGATAACAAACTGATCCTTGGTGTAGAGACAGGAGAGACCATGGGATGTGCCATGGGGTGGAGATTGACAGAGTCACTAAGATGGCATACCAAGGCCGGTGTGGCCAATTTGGCGCTAGCAGTAACAGTTCTGCCTTCTGCTCCAGCAATTTTTGAATTACCCTCTGAATGAGGGGAAGGGGAGGAAATGCATATAGGAGACCCCTGGGCCACTGGCATCTGAGAGCGTCTACTCCTTCTGCCATGGGGTCCATGAACTTTGAGTAATACCTGGGTACCTGGTTGTTGTCTGCCGTCGCAAACAGGTCTAGGACTGGGATGTTGAACCATAGTGTCAATCGAGGTTCAGATGGATGCTCCACTCCACCTGATCTATCGTTGTCTGGCTCAGCCAGTCTGCTTGGACATTGGAGACCCCTGAGATGTGTTCTGCCCTTAGAGATGACAGGTGAGATTCCACCCACTGGCACAACAGGTTGGACTCCTGCATCAGGGACCAGGAACGAGTTCCCCCCTCTCTGTTTATGTGTACCTTGGTCGTGGTATTGTCCGTGAGGACTAATATGTGTCAGGCCTGAACTCTGTGGTGGAAGTATCTGAGGGCGAGGTGAACCACCCGCAATTCTAGCCAATTTATGCCGTTTTGGCTCTTTTCGAGGGACCACTGACCCTGAGCCACTAGGTCATGCATGTGTGTCCCCCATCCTGTCAGACTTGCGTCCGTCGTGTGAGACGGCACGGCACGGCTCCCTTGCAAAATTGCTGGGGACTGCCACCATTTGAGAGAGTGTAATACCTGTCTGGGAAGGGGGACCCTGAAAGAAGAGCTGCCCCTGTCGGCCTTTTGATGTGGAAGCATGAACCATTGAAGGCTCCTGCTGTGAAACCTGGCCCATGGGACAATCCCAAAGCAGGATACCATCTTGCCCAAGACTTGGGAGAGAAGAAGAAGAAGGGATGCCTTGCGTAGACGTAGCACCTTCCTGAAAGGCACCACCTTTCAGACTGAGAATGCGGTCATTGGATAAGAACACCCTCTCTGCCATGGTGCCTATCAAGACCCCGAGGTGGAGAAGGCGGGTGCTGGGAAAGAGGTGACTCTTTTTGAGATTCACCCCGAACCCGTGATTCCGCAAGGTGTGAATAGTGAGGGAGAGATCTCTTTCTGCCTGAACTGGAGACCTGGACAACAAGAGGATGTCATCCAGGTAACAGAGAATCCAAACTGGGGATGACCTGATGTGGGTGGCCAATGCTGCCAGTACTTTTGTGAATACCCAGGGGCAGAGGATAGACCGAATGGAAGAGCTCGGTACTGGAAGTGCCTCCCCCCATAGGAGAAGCGGAGATATTTTTGGTGGTCTATGAAGTTGGGGATATGAATGTAAGCTTCGGTCAAGTCTACTGACGTGAGGAAATTCCCTTTCCTGACCGCCTGGAGGATGGTGTGCAGAGAATGCATTTTGAACCGCCGATAGACAATGTGGCGGTTCAATGTTTTTAGATCTAAAATTGCTCTCCATCCCCCGGAATTCTTCAGTACCACAAACAGGCGGGAATAAAAAACCCTGCCCTTCCTGATGGGGAGGAACCGGTTGGATGGCCCAGATCTCCAAGAGATGCTGAATGGCTTGTTCCATCAGTGCCCCCTTGTGAGGACACCCAGAGACCGGGCATGGCACGAAGTGTTCCTGGGGGATGGAGAGGAATTCTAGTGTGAGACCAAAGTTGACAATTTTGAGTACCCAATTGTCTGTCATGGTCTCCTCCCAGCGGTGGGTAAAGAATACCAGGTGGCCTCCGATCGGAAGAGAGTCCAGATAGTCATTTCCTACGTGAAAAATGGTGGCTGCCTCCTCCACGGTAAGATTTCTTGGAGGAGAAATGCTGTGTGTTTCTATTGGACCTGTCCTGGTGAGATCCCTGTCTGGGAGTGTAGGATTGGTGTTGGGGATGGGGGAAGAAAGGTCCCCCGTTCGCCGGTTGAAAGAGCAACCTCCTATAGAAGGGAGCAGGCCAACTGTCCTGTTTCTTGTAGATGGATGAAAGGACCTTGTGCTTGTCTTTAGATTCCCTGAGGTATAGGCCTAAGGGATTACCAAATAATTGGGTGCCACTGAATGGGGAGGCTGCTAGGTGTCACTTGGTATGGACATCCACCTGCCATGGCTTGAGCCAAAGCAGACGCATGGCCATGACCAAAGAGGCCATGGCTTTAGAAGCGAATATAACAGCATTAAGGGAAGAATCAGCCACAAATTCAACCGCTGTCCTGATCTTGTTGAGATCCCTATGTGATCTAGTGTCAGTAGGAGCGATGCGCTCCTGAAGCTGTTCGATCCAAACCAGGGCCACCCCAGAGAAAAAGGAATTGGCCATAGAGGCCCTAACAGCCCAGGCCCCATCCTGATAGTTTTTGACTAAGGTTTGATCTGACCTTTTCTCCTCAGGCTTGAGAACCTCCTCCGGGGCTCCAGAGACCACAGTAGGTGAAGACAAGGCTGCAACCGGTGCGTCTAATGGGGGAGTCTCGAAGAACTTGGTGAGGTCTGGTGCAATGTTGTAGAGATGTTTGTCAAGGTTGGTCGGCTGTGGGCCCATGCCTGGAGACTCCCACTGCTTCTGGATGACGTTCAGGAATATCCTGGGAACAGGAATCACCTCTTTTTCCATTGTGGGTTCGGTGAATGGGGTACTGGGACCCTCAGTTGAAGCCGGTTCTGCCGGTTCATCCTGTGAAGTAGAAGCTGAAGCAGAAGATGGTAAGCTGGCAGCTTTAATGGCTTTAAGTAGAAGGGACTTGAAACGATCAGTTTTGAATAATCTGGTAAAGGCAGGGGTATCTGAGGTGACCACCTCATCATCAGACAGGACTGAGTCCCGCAGGTTATCTTGCTCCCCACCAATTGAGGCCTGAGAAGTAGAGGCAGAGGGATCAGGTTGCTGAGCCGCAGCAGATTTATGCTTATGGCCATGTGATGGAGCAGGTTGGGGTTGCTGTTGTAGTCCAGCAGCCATGACCTGTTTAATGGTTTCAGCAATGATGGTTGCCATATCAGCAGGAGAGGTGTGCATGGTGTGGGGGGCCCCAGAGCCATGTGTAACTGGGAGGGGAGCCTGTTCAAAGGTGCGCTCCCTATTGCGAGGGACATCAAAGAAATTGCCTCTGTTGTCAGGTTCCATTGAAGACAAGGACTCCAAAGAAGACAATTCCCCTTCTGAATAGGCCGGGGGGGGTCAGGGCCCATGGGAGGCAAGACAGGTGGAGCTGGGGACACCACTTGGTGACCCTCGGAGGGAGGGAGGGCTGGGCAGTTAGACTATGTTGTTGTTTTTGGGCCCTGAGAAATTCTTTCTCAAGGGCCTTCTGCCTGCGCTCTAGTAGTCACTTTAGAGACCTTGGGGTTTACTCCTGAGGAAGGGGCCTCTTTGGCTTGCTGCTTCCTGCTGCTCTTTGCCCCTGATGGCCCTGCCTCCTCTAGTCCTGCATTCGTATCCATAGCTGGATCAGCCATTTCCCCAAACATAAATCAACACCCCGATAAGATAGGCAATGGTCTCACCCGTTTGCTGGCCAGGCGTTCCTGATCCGGTCCACCTGGGCTGATCCCGCGTTGTTGGGCACTCCAAACGGCTGTTGTAGAGTTCGTGCCTTTTTTAAACCATCCAAAATGGCCAACCTTTTTTCTCTTGAGGCTTTTCCGAGCCTCAAAATGGCCACCGCTATCTTCGCAGGCTTTTCTGACCTGCAAAATGGCCACCGATACTCAGTGTGGCCAGGCGATCTGCAGAATGGCCACCAGACTCTCTTGGAACTGCTGCACGCAAAACAGCCGATCGCGCGTCCCACTAAGTGCCCAGAATCAAGGAGCGCCACAGGGAAACAGCCGTGGAGCCGTAGTTCGTGAGCTGGCCAATCTGATTGCAAGGCAGGCTTCCTGAGTAAACTCGTGGCCACAGGCAATCAGATGGCTGAGGAGAGGCAGCCAGTTGAATTTCACTCCAATTTGTAGAATAAAGGATTATTTAAGGAACTAATTTAAAGGAGCAACAAAAATTTTTGGGAAAAATTCACCAATTAAAGATATAATTAAATAATTTGGAGGAGAGATCAATTCTCACAGCCAGTCCAGGTTGGACTGAGTCTGAAACTGGGGAGGAGCCACAAGGGCATTATGACATCATAAGTGTAGACTCAGTCCAATTGCTTAAGGGACGGAGCATACCCACTCTGGCTGCTGTCTCCAGGAAAATAGGGTTCTGTCTACATCAGAGATACACATGAATAGTGAGAAACATTTCTTTTGATGTTAATAACTAGCAGAAGAAGACTCACATAACTTCCACTATCAGTTAACCAAGTCACAGAGGGATTACTTTGTGCAGGGGTGGCGAACAAGTTCGACAAAAAGAGCCAAAATTTTAAACTGTGAGAGTCAGAGAGCCACACCACGCGCTCCCTTTCGGCGCTAAACCCGGAAGTACGGTCTTGCCCCGCCCCTGGCGACGCGACGACGCTTGCCTGCGCTCCACCAGCTCGGCTGGGAACGGAGACGTTTCCTCAGCGGAGCGGAGCGCCTGAAAGGGACGCAGGCTCAGCCTGCCAGGCTGCCACCACTCCACTGAAGACATTGCTGAGCAGAGAAACGTCTCCGTTCCCAGCCGAGCTGGTGGAGCGCAGGCAAGCGTCGTCGCGTCGCCAGGGGCGGGGCAAGACCGTACTTCCGGGTTTAGCGCTGAAAGGGAGCGCGCGATCTGGGTTTAGCGCCGAAAGGGACAAAATCCAAACTTGGCAAAGAGCCACAGTATACAAAATAATGATAAGAGGCAAAGAGCCGCATTCATTTTGGCCGGGAGCCACATGCGGCTCGAGAGCCACGTGTTCGCCACCCCTGACTTTGTGGATCAGAATCCTGATACCAGTGTCATTCTGTCTCTTATCTTTTCACTTCCTCTGCCACCCAGGGCAAGAGGTGCAGAGGGATAGACTCACTCCACCTTTTTCCCAGCATTACTCTAGATATAGGGGTGGGGGATGGAAATAGATATTCAATCAACTCTCAAGTGATAGGAGTCATTTATTCCACTTTTCTCCCTGTTCCTTCTCTTGCCCACTTTGGCAAGAGAGAAAGAAGAAAAGCAAGTCTTTTCCATACCAGTTTCCTAGCATCAAACATAGCTGCTTCTGCCAACTTAGTGGCTGCTAAAGAGATGCAGCCCATCATCACTGCTTCTCTTCCAAAAAGAGAAAGGAACTGGAAGGACCTCAGGTTTGGCTGGAATTCCACAAGAAGCTGCTCATGGCTCCCTTACTGAGCTGCTGGCTGCAGAGACCATCCCCATGGCTTGAATGTGCAGCAGAGTGTCCTGGATGCATTCCTCTATGCTGCTTTCAATAGATGAGTATTATGTTATATAATATTTATCTATGTGTTCGAGAGTTAATACCCCCTTCAGGGAATTCAATCAATATTATGGAATGTTTAAACTTTCTTAAGAGTTTTCACCAACAAAAATTTGACACATAGTTTTAAGTTCCTTGGAAGAATAACAGCTCATTCAGGTCCAAGAGACCAAAGAAACTATCAACTATTGCTGATAGTATAGGAAAAAGAAATGGAGTCAGGATAGCTGATTATTGGTTGATATGCTGAATGATAAGGGATACTGGTGAGGAAAGAAAAACTTTCATTATTGTATTTCAAAAGTTCTTTCATTATTGTTAACATTAGCTGATTTAATATCATATACTGTGTCATTTGCCCTATCCCTTTCTCTTTAATTATCTATGTACACCATCATATACAATCCTTATTATATCAAATAACTATGTCTTTAGATTGTTAACTTTTGGGAAGATATTTATTTGCAAGTTTATACATGTGCTTCTGCGTGAAAGTTTAAAAAAAGAATAGAGCGACTTCTGGAATAAGGCCCCTAGACCCTATTCCTAGATAAATATTAAAGGATATCAACAAAAAACATGATCTTTGAAATCTTTGAAGATATCTTCAAGATAAACACAATTAAATCATGTGAATATATTTAAATGGAAAACACTCCCTCCCCAAATGAACACACACAGAAAAAACAGAGACATCGCAACATAGCTGAAAGTCAACAAATTCCTTTTATTTGAACAAAGGGAAAAGGTGTGCTCAGGTGAGGACATCTGCTTTTAGTTCCAGAAACTCTTTTCAATAGCAGAAGCACCTCTACTCTCCCCAGCACAGATATCAAGTTTTAACATAAAACGAGGATTGAGTTTGCTTATTAACCATTCTTGAATGAAGCCTGAACATCAACATTTAATGTTTTGAGAGGTTTGTTCTAAATTCAGCACAACTGTAACATTTCTTTGTTTTTACTACATTTGGAACTTCTATTTTTTCTTATTTTTGTTTGAGTTATTTCACTAATTTTAAATTGTTTTCCTGTTCAGTACTATAATTATATTATCTTATGCAGTGTACATTATAATCCTATGCTTTCTTTCTTGAAAATAAGTTATGCTTATTTTTCAGTAAGCATATTCAACAGAGCCTATTCTTTAGTAAGTCCATTATTTCAGCCTTAGATTGCAATCTTGCACATTTTTCTAATACTCCTATTAAATTCAATGCAACTTTCCTGTGAATTGTCATGAAGATTGCCCAATTAGTATTTTATTTGTAAATTTTGAATTCTACTATTTTCAGTTATACAATCAGATTGACACTTAAAGATATTTAGGAATGTTGGTCTTTCACAAAATAAACAAATAAACAATATAGTATTTTCATAAATTTCAGTGTAATTATTATTATGCTTGTGCCCAACAGCAAATACAGTAACTACAATGACGTTAATGTAAAAACAGTAAATTCAGACCCACAAATTAAACAACATCCTTAGTTTTCATCCACAACCATCATTGAAATATAGTCCTTGTAGCGAACAGTATTTGTTTCTGGATCTACTGCTGCTGAAAGCATTTCTTCCATTTCTTCCTGTGTAAAAGGCTCACCTGCAGCCAAAAAACAACAATTGACTATAGTGTTTCTTACTACATAAACCTTCTAAATTATTGGTATTTTAGGATTTTCAAACTATTTCAAAAGCAGTAAACATAAATCTGAATTTTAGGGGGAGGGGGGAAATTGTTACTGAAAATCCTATACTGACACTACCCGTTTCATATAACATAATTACATTCAAATTTAAAATGTTTAACACATAACATATGAATGATTATGATAAAATTCCAACCAGCAAGTATTAAATGTTTTAGAATCTGCAAAAGCATTCTACCAAAATTCTTTCATTGCAAATTGTCTATAAAATATTAGCTAATATGTTGTAACATATTCTTGCTTCTGTTTTCTTTTGCCAAATTGTTAATCATCAAAATGCTAATTTCCACCCCAACATAATATATTTTGAAGTTTCATTGGCATTTCAGATTTGCTCAAAGTTCAGTAATGGATGAAAATTGCTTTGTTTTTATTAATCTCATCAACTCATCAAAGGTGGCAATGGGGAGACACTGTAAAAGAGTTGATGAGATCTTCTGAAGAGAAGGAAAGAAATCTAAGGGTCAGCCAGGTCTTGAACCCAGGCTGTCTAGCTGACAAGTTCAGCGTCTTTAACCACTGAGCCATTGCACCCCCTTTGTCAGGAGATAGAACAGAAGACAAAGAATTGGAGAAGTTGAGATATGAAATTCAAAGTTGAATGATTATGGCATAAACCAGCAGTGGTGGATCTTGGATGGCACTTAGAAAATCTACGCATTGACAAAATTCATCTGTCAATTACAAATGGCGACACTATTTAGATGTGGACATGTACTACGCCAATACATTATGACATCCTAGTACTTGGGAAGAATTTGATGAAAATGAAGGCCAATGCCAACTAAAGAACTGGCAGCTGTGATTTCACACACACACACACACACACACACACACACACACACACACACAAACATTTTTTTCCTTTTCCTTTTTTATATATTATATTATGTGCTGTAATTATTTTTCTAAGCTCAATGATTTTATACAACTTGAAATGCATTGACATTTATGGTTTTCTTTTTTTATATTAATACTTTTTTTTAGTAAGGCACACAAATTTGAATCAATGTGGAACTTACTGAATATGCCTCTGGATTGATAATGGGAAGGCATTAGCACTGTTTTATGAGGTTGGATTTTATTCTTCAGATAGGGATGGGCATACTTTTTTGTGACCAGGAGCAATATACATTTGTAGAATTCCAGGTACTTCCACAAGATTGTGGATAGCATCATATTCAACCTCCAGGTTGCCTTTCTTCCATTCTAAGGCCTATATGGTAAGCTTATCTTCATACAAGTAGTCCTCATCTTATGACTGGTGGTTTAGCAAATGTTTGAAGTTCCAAACCACCTGAAAAGTGGGATTTATCACCTGGTGATAAACATCACAGCCGCAGTTACAGCTGTTGGCAGCAACTGGGTTTTACAACAGTTTTGCTGAAAACGGCACTTCCTGTTTTTGGCAAAACTGTGCCCATGGCGAACTCTTGGTTTACTTAATGGTTTGCAGATTTGCTTAAGAACTATTATGGTGGCAGTTGTTAAGGTAACTTTCCACAAAAACAGCTGCCAGAAAAAATGTTATACAATTGGTTTTGAAGCCATTATGACATATAACTGTGATGGGCAGGCTCAATTACAGTGGTATGTTTGAGGACTATCTGTATTCTGTGTCACACAGATACACTCAAATTCACATGCAGAGTACAACTATTTTTTCCTAAGCAAATAAAATTAGTTTTTAGTAAATATTTTGCTAAAGTTTTACCTTCTTCAGTCATATACTTTACCAAATCATCTTTAGCTAGATGTCCAGATTTATTTTGATCCAAAACCTATCAAATGGAACACTAAATGTAAATTTTATTCTTATTGCCTTGAAGTTTAAGAAATTTCCCCATATATGGATTGATACAAACCTCAAAAGCACGTAAAAGAACATCTTCTGGAATCGGACGATATCTGAAACAATAGTTAATAAAATAGTTATATGTGTACCTAAGATTTGACTGCTACTTTGAAACAGCCTTCCAACTCTTTTTACCATAAATTTTCAAGCTTAAAACTTTAAAAAGCTGGCAAATTTGTTTGTGAAAACAGTTTTACTTATTTGATTTCTATCCTGTTGCAATCTAGATCAATTCTTGACAGTTTACCTAATAGGTAATTTATCTGAGATTTACTTGAGCAAAGTAAAATATTCACCATAAAATAATAATAAAATTAAAATAAATAAAACTAAAAACTCCAAATAATCCACAAGAACAATTTCAATAAATGCCTACTTTAGAAAATAAATATTGTGAATCTTGTGGTAATCTGACAAGACATTTCTAGTAAAATGAAAACACTATTTGCCATATCTAATACAGCAGGTAACCTCTGCAATAAATGATATATATGACTTCCTGAAGCTATTGAAGTATAACTCTCAATATCTGCATTACTGAGAATATTGGGTGGTATTGATGTTAATGGTTTAGCCATATATGGAGGACCACAGATTTCTCTCCTGACTGAAGGGATTACCATGTATTTTGAACAAAAAATAGCCAACTTAACAGTACTGATACTGTAATAAAACCAAACCCATTTCATGGTTGCCAAAAATATTTTAAGTTTATTTTATCACAGAGAAGTTTGTTCTTTAAATTGGATTTGTGTAAAATAAAAATCTCTCATATATGCATAACCAAGTTTCACAAACTGAAATCCTTTCTGTTTGTTACCTTCTTTCCATTAATACTCTAGTCATCATAGGAAGAAATTTTTCCAAACGAATAAACCCAGTTGGTTCTTCTTCTTCTACCTAATTTTTAAAAGAAACATATCATAAATGATGATTTATTGGAAAATGAACCAGAAACTAATCTGAAATTACACCATTTTAAATTAGACTATAATATATGAAATAGAAAAAGAACAATCTTGTTCTCTATAGGAATGCTAAGAATCATCCATTTACTAATATTGTGGAGAGTGATACCTTTCATGTAACCTGACAGAAAAAAAAAAGATTTGCCAAATTAGACTTCATCCTTCTATTTCCTCACCAATCAATTAAACATGACTGTGTTCTTCTCATCAACATATTCAATATGCAAAATGTTACACGTGTATGCAAAGGACATATATTTCTAGCTACACAGACATGACCATGACTTGATGAGTTTTGTTCCTTATGAGCTCTCAAGTTTCATCTTTCCGCTATTTATTCAAAATGGACAGTGATTAATATATGGAGGTACATGTGTGTGTGTGTGTGTGTGTGTGTGTGTGTGTGTGTTGGTGTGTTTTTGCAGGTATATATTTATTTATGCATATATATAGCATGTGTACATGCGTGTTACGTATGTGTTTGGGTAAATATACACTTTCTCTTTAGAGCATGCAACATATGTAATTTCATTTTTAATGTGAGCCAGTGTGCTCACAGTAAAAAAAAAAAGATAATTAAAAAAAGTTAGTTATCTATCTTATCAATGCAGCAGGGAGGTTGGTTTATGAAAGCTTGAGTCAGCTATTGCACAAACAGGAGTAGCAGAATGCCTGAGGTTGTCATTAAAGATCTAAGCTAAATGTATTCTGATATGTATAATTACAGAATTGCAACCTCCATCAAAAAAGTTACCCCTAGGGTTCATTATCTCTCTGTATCACTTCTGTTGTTCTACTGCAGAACCACTACACAAAAGACACACTACATTACAACACCCACCCATCCCCGCCGCTCTACATTCATTCTTGGCATCTCCCTTTAAACTTTAAAAAAAGTTGCATTTGTTTTTAAAAGGTTGTGAATGGAAATTTAAATAAAGAGATTTGCTTTGTTGCTAAGCAATGAGATAATGGAAGCAGATAAAGTAAAGGTTAAGTCTCATATGGTCTCATAAGGACTTATGATTTGGGAGTGTGATAGGCAATTTGCAAATCAGCAGTACTGACGGCCAATTAAAGGTGTAGAAGAAAGAAAAGAATGTTTTCTAGATGGGTTGAAAGATATCATTCTTTCTTTTATCTAGTATATTTAGTTTCTTAGTCTGAAAGGGCTGAGAGATAAAAAAGTAGCCAAACAGCAAAGCAAGCTTCTCCAGATTAAAAATGAGCATTTTTTTAAAAAAAATATGGTTTTAGGATCTTCTAATTATCTATTATTACAGCCATACATGGATAAGAGAAAGAATGTTGTAAGAGTACATCTATGCAACATTGTCCTCTAGTGGTAAAATTATTTTTATGCAAAATATTTTTCCATTAAAACAAAGCAAAACATAAACAAAAATACTATGATTTTTAGAGTCATTTATTAATGAAGTGCTATATAGGTAGTCCTCGACTTAAAACCACAATTGAGCCCAAAATTTAGGTTGCTAAGTGAGAAATTTGTTAAGTGAGTATTGCCCCACTTTATGACTTTTCTTGCCACAATTGTTAAGTGAATCACCACAGTTGTTAAATTAGTAACACTTGTTAAGTGAATCTGGCTTCCCCATTGACTTGGCTGGTCAGAAGGTCACAAAAGGTGATCATATGACCTTGAGACACAGCAACGGTCATAAATATGAACCAATTACAGTGGAACCTCCAGTCACAACCGTAATCCGTTCCAGGACTTCAGTCAACACTCAATTTGGTCGTGACTGGAAGCAAGACTGACTGCGCATGTGGACACACACAAAAAAAGGTGCGGAAGGGAAAATCGCGGCGGCTGTGACTGATTGCCATCCGAGGATATGTTCGTGAATAGAGTGAAACATTTAGTGGATTTTTTTGGTTGGCACCCAATTTGGTCATGGTCAGAAGTGTTCGTAATCCGACGTCCCACTGTCCCAAGCATCTGAATTTTCATCACATGATCTTGGGGATGCTGCAAAGATCATAACTGTGAAAAACACCACATAAGTCACATTTTTCAGACCATTCACTTTGAATGGTCACTAAATGAACTGTTGTAAGTCAAGGACTACCTGTATATGGGGACAAATAATGCTACAATAATTGTAGCTGACACATTTATATGTAGTTTTGCTGACTGATTGCCTCATTTAGCAACCATTTGAATTTACGATGGTATAAAAAAAAACAGCTTTGCAATCATTCCTCACATTTATGACCATTGCAGGAATCCCTGGTTACATGAATGCCATTTGCACGGTTCCCAATCTGCTTGTGACAGAGTTAATAGAGAATGCTGAAGCAAAATCATAGGTCATGATTGTGTGATGTTACACTTAATGATTATAGTGACTCGCTTAATGACTGAATAGAAAGTGATGAAAGTCTATCACAGTCACATGATTTTCCATTTAACAAATATGGTGCTTAGCAATGAAATTGCTGGTCCCAATTATGGTTGCTAAGTGAGGACTACCTATCTCAAAGACTCTTAAAATCTTAGAAGGAGATTCAAGGGAGGTGGTGTCCATCCTTTCAGGTCATAAAACAAGAAGACTGAAAAAAAGAGACTGTACTGAAAATCAATATTTAGTATCCAAAACAGGAAATAGTTTCTTTCTGAAACCATGAAATATATTATGTAAATGATGGACAACTGGAATTATAAACCATCCATGCATGATTGGATTACATCTCACAAGGTATGGTAAAATGTGTTTGGTGAAAGCATGGAGAATTTGATTGGGAAGGCTTTAAGTGGAATTCTTCAGGGACAGAAATAAATCTCCTGAAGTACAGATCTCAGATAAAAAAATTGTACAATTCAGAAAGTGGGTGTGCTGAAAGAGAGCTAGTAAAAAACACAGTGGGGAAAAAATCCCTTTTCACAAAGTACATAGCCTTCAGTAACTATATCCTTATGCTCAGAGTAAGAAAAGTAAACAAGCTGAATTTTAATTGTTAGTACAGAGAAGTAAATACAGTACAATCTAACAGATATAATGAAGACCTGGATGGAAAGTTTACCAGATCTGGAATACAACAATTGAAGGATACATCTTGCTTGAAAGAAACAGAAGCAATATTGTAGAGGAGAAACAGTTGCATTGTACATTAAAACTATCAATTCCTGCACAGATATCAAAACAAATGAATATGGCATGTTTAAAGCGTCTTAAGTTTTAGAAACAAAAAGCAATCCAAACAGAAGATAAGGAAGAACCAAATTGCAAATGTTTCAGAGACAGAAAAGCATAGGAGACTTTTATACCATCTGTTGGGAGACAGACTTTGCCATTAATGAGTTTTCCATCATATTTCTGACTTGTCTTGCAGACAACTTTCTCTTTTAGAGGATGGAAGAGGGTATAGAAGAAGCTATCTTAACTTGATAAGCTATCTTAACTAACCAATATTGAAAATTCCAGCACTATAATAAAATAGGGTGGCCTACATCTGTTTACCTTTACTTTCACTCTTCAGGCTTAGTACTACACTAGTGGTCCTTCACTATTCTATATGAATTTAACATGATTTTAGCCTCTAGCTGTTATTATAGGACCTCTAGCTATTATTACAAGATTAGCAAGATATTTCATTTGCTCAGTGAAATTCCTCGATATTGCATTCCTAATCCTTATTGATTTAGGAAAAGAGATCAGATTTACACTCAACATCTTTAAGTAACAGAACTTTAAAATTATGTAACACTACCTCTGCAAGCATATCATGGAGATCCGCCTCATTGGGACAACAGCCTAATGACCTAATGATAGTGCCAATCTCTCTGAAAAAGGAGAACATCTGATATTAAATATACAAGTCATGCAAATCTCTAATTCTGATTTATTTTATTCAATTGCCTCCCCATCAAGTATGCCTAGGTCATAAATTCATAACCACTGAAGCAACAGATAGAGGGAATATAGTTGCCATGTCTTAATGAAGTAGGTTGGCTTATAGATTTAGTAAAAGGTATAACAATTACATTGCTTTTCAGATATTCCAGTACTAACAAAGAAGTGTCAATTATTCTTTCTGTCTCCAAATACAGTTAATTCCCAGGACCTGAGCAAAAGAATGTGATGGATCTTTAAGGGCGCATTTGAACATAAACTGAATGTCTACTTAATTGAAATATAGTTCTGCAGTATTGAATTTAAATTCCTCTCATGACAAATCATTAGAATGTCCTAAAGTTATTCACTTTCTAAATGGATTTACACTAACTGGCCTATTCTAGTTTTACCTCATCACTGTGATAGTACATACATCTGGAGAATCAGTGGAGAGGACTTTTACCAAAACAGAGCTTTCCCAAAGAGGAAGCAGTAAATCCCATCAGAGATAGGCCCAGATTAAAAAACTGAATATTAAGAGATTACACAGTCCTGAGTAGGAGGTGGGAGGGGAGAAGAGGATCAGAGTAGCCACACCCTATAATTTTTTTAGGATATATCTAGTAGGTAGAAGGTTATAGCTTTGGTTTGGTAAGATTATGTCCATTATTTGTAAATAAATAAAGCACTGGACTTGGTTGGATTTCGTTGTGTCATTTAGATTTGGGCCTAACAATCACCTACCCTAAATTTAGATTACTACAGAATAACTCAATCTTGGTATTTATGGCTGTGGTAGGCTAGCCTTCCCCTACCTTGGTACCTCCAGACATGTAAATTTTAACTCCCAGGATTCTCAGTAAGGATCACCTCAGAGAATTCTTTGAATAAAATCCATGCATCCAGAGGACACCAGGTTGGGGAAGGCAGGATTAAGCTGCTATCATTTTTCTTATTGAATGGAAAGGGAGCACTGAAATTTACTCATTTGCCAGGAGATGTGAGTCAAACATTAGTGGTCCAAAAACATGGTAAGTCGCAAACAAAAGAGATAGAAAGTGTGTGTGTGTGTGTGTGTGCGTGCGTGCGCGTGCGCACGCACGCACACACACACATGAAAAAGGGTACAGTCAATAATTGGCTTTCAGTCCAGCACTAAAAGAGTTAACTCATTTTCTTAATAAATCCCAGCAAAATATCCAGCTGAGCAATAAACTATGCCACAATGAATAGTGGTTAAGAAACAAAAGGGTTGTGGCAATAAAACAAACAAAACAAAAAAGGCAAAGGGGTTATATGAAACCAACTGTAGGAAGAAAAGCTCAACAGAAATCTGGTAACTATAGTAAGCAAACCAAACTAGAAGTATCCTCTGTTAATTTTTGTCAAACCTAAATTTTCACACTTCAGGCTTTTCCTCCATAACAAAGAGAGCAGAACTTCCCTCCCTTCTCCATTTGCCTTTTATATGGTAAACGCAGATGTTTCCCAATCTCTGATTTGTGCTTAACATTAACTTCTTCTCTTATGCATTCAGCCAAACTATTCTGATCTCAGATTCCTGATTTCTGGGAAATTTCCATTCTGCAATACAGACAACCAACCACATTGGGGCTAACTTAATTAATCTAAAACCAATCAAAATGTTGCACATTTCTCTTTAAAATAATTGTCTTTACTAACCCACATTACTTTATCACTAGAGCTATTAATTTTTAACAGATGAGATTTTCCAAACCTGACATCCACAGTTTTATTACACTCATGGTCAAACACTTCAAAGGCTTCGGTGATCTTCTTTTGGATTTCTGCTACTGCAGATTCTATAAAGCAAGGAATTAAAAAATCATAGTATACTTTTTGTCAAAATTAGCAGTAAAGTGTTCATTAGAAGCAGCATAACAAACATTTTGAGCTTTCCAGAGTTAGCTTGGTTGTTAGGCATAATATAGGTGGATAAATAAATGGGCTGTAATTGATTGCCTTCATTCTGTTTTCACTGTCAGTCTGACTGTCACTGCCCCAATTTTCTCTTTTTCATCAATTCTGGATGTGAATGTGATCCCTCAATCTTGGTGCATTAATCATATGCTGAATGCAGTAAAAGCACCCTTTGATGGAAATAGAGGGTGTACCAGAATAAACTGAAAGCTCTGAGAATAGTTTGCCATTAAGCAAGGAGTAGGATAATATGTGATGTCTTCCTGATTGTTTAGGATGTTTATGGATAAAAGATGTGGTGATGCTAGAGGTGTATGGATTGGGAATGTAAGTAAATATGCATATACTCTTGAAGGCTGATAATCGTTGTTGGCCAGTACCTAAATTCCAATAGATGAGAACATAGCTTACTCAAGGTTGAAATTGGAGCCCAGGTGCTCTCTGAGCGTGGTTGTTTGTTTGCAGACATTTCAGCTAGGTAATATCACCAGTATGTATAAATAAGTGTTTGTTCCTTGTTTATATACAGTAGCTTGCTCTGCCAGTGTTGCTGGGTGCATAGTTTTCTCCTTGATAGTTCCTTGATTAGGACATTGTTTTCTGCTTGATTATTTATCTGGTGTTGATCCCTGCTTATCAGGGTGTTAGCTGCTGGAGAGGATGTGTTCTGGTCTTTTTATTTCCTTCTTAGCATTTATGTTGTCTCTTTTTTGCTATACAATTTTTGTTTTTGTTTTTTGTTTCTTTGCCATACTCTTTCTAACTTATTTGTGATGTTGTACCCTGAAAAGGAAAAGATTGACATGCCTGTGTGAATGTGTTTTTACATACATAATATTTTAAATTAAACTGCTGGCATAGAAATTCCTAAAATATATTCACAGTTGTGAGCTCCATCATGACTATACTCCATATCGTGTATTTCAGGGTGAAGTGGGGAACCTGTCTGGTATTTATTATATACTGGATGGATAGAGATTTGATCCACATTTAGACTAAACCCAGGTAGATCAATTGGACAAGTAAATTGTGATCAAATCTTTTTTATTTCACTGAGACTAGAACCAATGTAGACTGTTTTCCTCAATAAAACTAACTATTGTAGGATCATGAAAAACAGGTAAAATTTCTAGATACAGCCCATTGTATCCTAAAGCAGTTTATCAAGGAACTTCCTAGAGCAGAAGTGTAGGGATTAAGAAGATAAACTACTTCTAGACTACTGCTTAATTTACAGAACCAATTGGAAACAGTAACTATATTAAATGAAAGTATGTGTGATGTCTACCTGATTGTTTAGGGTGTTTATGAATAAAGGAACAGTTACAGAGAACAATGTAATTGCTAAGGAAATCCAATAGTCATATTTGCTATAATTAGTGGACACCCTAAAAAGTTTGTATATGTGTGTATACCCACACAGCTACATAAATATGTATACACATGGGAACCAAATCTCTCTAGAATATCTGGGGTTTATTCTAAACCACTACTGAATACATATGAATATTGAATATGGACAAATGTAGTGCGAATCAGGAAGGGATAAGTTTACACCAGCATTGTGAATAGTGAGATTTCCTATACAACAGTTCTACAGTAGTTCTACAATATTTTTGTTCCCTAATTCTTCACAAGCAAATAGATGCCTGACTTGTGATTATCTTTATTTTTCTGCTGACTTTGAAATATTGAGAGCACTATCAATCAATTAGTGATCCCACTAGTTGAACAATAAGTGAATACAAGGAACCTTATTCCATCTGTTTTATACTGTTGATCCTAGTGTAGGAAGTTATCACCTAGCCCTCTCCCAGAAAAATGAAATATCCTAGGAAATATTGATAAGGCAGAATATTATATTTTCCTGGATGTGAAAAAAGGGAGAAACACATTTTAAACACAAAATAAATTCCTGCGGCTTCCAGCCCATCCCACTTTGTCAATGGGCCATTAAGAAGGCCAAGCTAGTCCACTTTACATAATAAAGAGTTCTCCTCTTCAGCTGTGATGGGATTAAGGCAGGATAATAAGCCTTTACTCAACTGACCACATGGCATCTAAACTCAATCAAACCTGGATTCAAAACAGCCTAGAGGGTTGCCCTTGCACGGGCCCATGGGAGTCTGACAACCAATCAGAATACACTTCTTACACAGGAACAGGAAACAGAGAGGTGGGGCAGAACAGATTATAAAAATCCCTGCAAGCCCTTCTTCAGCCCTTCTTCTTGTCTGCTCTTCTCCTTCTCTTCCCTTCTCTTCTCTTCTCCACCAACATTGAAGCATGTGATCACCTTTTCTGTTCAGGACTCAGGCCATGTGGTCCTGTCCACCATTAAAACCATCTTTCCAAGCAGCCTCCATGTCTCCAGTGTCTTTTTCCCCACTTGGAGCCGAACCCAGAAGGACATTTCTTCCAACAATTGGCACCCCCCAGATGGGACTCCAAGCTAGCCTAACAAATGGATATGGCCCAGGTAAGCCTCCCATGCCGGCACAGACCCCATTGAGTCTGTGGGTGGACTTTATCTTGGCCTTAGCCATTTGGATCTAGGCTTTAAAGGGGTTTTGAGTTTGAGCTCAAAGGCTGCCTGGAAAGAAGGTGAGTACCTCTAAATTTTAATTCTCTAAAATTTAATTTTAAAGCATAGGAAATGTGTGTATGCCTGCCTGTGTGTGACTAGTGTGTGTGAAAATGGATAGAAAAGTGAATGGATTTTTTATTTTTTGTTGTTGCTGCTGTTTTTGTCCTGTGAGAGAAAAAAAGCTAAAGCCCATAAGAAAGTTAGTGAGAAAAATGGAGGTACGCATACCCGCTCCAACAGCACCCCTCCTGGGTCACTGTGCGGCTGGTCCTCCGGGTCTCTTTCCCCAAGACTTGAAACTGTAAGAAAAGTCCCTGCGTGAAAGGGCGCGAATCGAGAGAAGGTTCCCGCGGTGAGGAACGCGTCAAAAGTCCCTCCGAAGGGCACCCCCAGAAAAGTCCCTCCGAAGGGCACCAATAAGACCCTCCGAAGGGCAAACAGAGAAAGTCCCTTCAAAAGGGCGCGAAAGGTCCTCTAAGGACGCGAAAGTAAAGTGGGGAAATACGAAGTGGCAAACCCGGCTAGGACGAAGTGAACCCACATCTAAACGGGATCATGGGAAGCGGTAGCTCGAGGGTAGCCATGGAAACCCCCCTAGGGGAGTTGTTGGGGGCCTGGGACGAAAAGCAAATGCCCGTCCTGGCCGGAATGAAGAAAAAAAAGAGCAGATTGTAGACAATGGGCTTTGCTGAAAGATGATACAGGAAAAACTAATTTGGCTGAAAAGGTACTTAAAAGAAAATGGTGGGGTTTCTTTTTTTTTTTTCCTCTTGTCTGTCTCTTTCTCTGTCTTCTATATAACCACGTGGGTTTTGTTTGTTAAGATTTGTGCCTTCCCCAATTTAACTGAAATTCATGGTGGGAATGATTTTGTTTTTCCCTCTTTGTCTCTGTGTGTGTATGTCTAAGTCTTTGTGCACCCTCAAGGTAATTGTAACTAAGATGTCTCCAATCCAAAAGACAAGAAGTTTAAATGTTCAAAGAAGGTTCAAAGAAAGGAGTAAACTGGCAGAAATTGCCTTTGCTCAGTTTGTTGGGCCTAGAAAACTAACTGAAACTGGGAAGAGTCTTTACTTTGTGTCTGTTTTGGCCAGCAGAAACAGAGTAAAAATTTTTTTTTCCTTCCTTCCCTATACCTTAAAGTAACAACCCAGGAAATGTTTTAAGCTCATTTGCAAGGAAAGTTTCATCCTTGCATTGCATTTATTGTGTGTCTAAATGATTTTACCTGTTCATTTCTTTCCTGGAGCATGTGAATCCAGACCCCATTTCTCATCTGTGATATCCCCATAATGTTTATCTGTTTATCTGCTGAGTAACTGATGCTTTTATTTTTCAAACTCTGCCTGCAAGCTATCTACCCCCACCCCCACCCCTCCCTTACCTCTAATCCTCCAACAATGCCTTTTCTGTGGGGGAGGGAACTTTGTTCTCATGTCTTTCAGCCCTAGAAGATTGTACTCTTCAGGTGAGTATAGATTTTTTTTCCCTTTTGGGGGGAGGAGGAGAGTGTTGCCTTGTGTGTGCATGTATGAAATGAAGGAAATTCCTACTAAAGGTTTGCCTTCAACCTGAGTAAAAACCCTCTGCACATTTTTCTGACCAACCTACTCTATTAGTCCTAAAGTAAAAACCTGGCCTCCAGAAGGCAGTTTTGATTTAGATTTTGTCAACAAATTTGCTGATTTTCTGGCCACCATCAGATGAATCAAGGGCCCCACCCAGATGCAAATGATGTGTTAATGAAAGTCTCCATACATCTTGGATCTTTAAAAATATGCCAGCATGTGCTGGGAGCGCCAACCTAGAACCCTGGCTGAATGCAAACAATGTGTGGACAAACATCTCTGTACATTGTTTCTATACATCTTGATATTTAAAAATGCCAGCGCGTGCTGGGATATCAAGATAGAATTTGGATCTTTAAAAATTAGCCAGCGTCCGCTGGCAGGTCCAAATTAGAAACGAACACCCCAGGGCAGAGACAGGCATTAACAATCTAGTGCGTGATCATTTCCAGACCTGGAGGGAAGTTGAGATCCTTTAATAATAGAAAATGGAGCTCATTGGCTTATGTACAGCTCCCTGAAGTAATTGTAATAACTGCCTTGCATGAAGAAAGAATGAAATGGGATTTTTGTATGGGAAATTAATGATTGCAGTGCAAATGTGAGTATGTTGATGGTAAAGTTGGTATGAATGTAGTTTGATTCCCTTTCATATAAAGAAGCAGTCAGTTACAAGGTTGTTTAATGGTATGTGTGTGTATGCATGTGTGTTATCATTTCCAAACCTGAAGGGAGGGTGAGATCCTCTAATAAAAGAAAATGAAGCTTGGTGGCTTGTGAAGAAAAAAAAAAAAAGCTTCCTGAAATACCTATGATTGTTTGGCATGAGCAAGCATGAAGGTCTGATTGCAGTATGAATGTGAGTATATGTCCCCCATGCCCCAGGGAGTGATAAGTGAATAGATCCAGAGATCCACGTGATTGCCTGTGTGAATTCCCCCCCCCCCCCTTCCTTCTGGGTCATTCTTTGGAGGGAAGCAGGAAAAGAGGGGAGAATGAGTGTCTGCTCATTTTTACCATGAGTGTGTGTATGAAACGCCCCAGTGATACCTGTGAATGCCTCTGGGCATTCCCCCCCTCCTTCTTTCCCTCCTTCCTTTTGGGTCATTAAAGGAGGCTAAAAAAATTTTCTCCTCACTTTAACCACTTCCCCCCCCCCTCTCTTCTGAGAAATTTGGAGTAAATGGGTGATCTGCTCCGCTTACCTTTCACTATTGTGATCTTTTATCTGCATATAAAATTATGCAGTTACATTTCTTTGCTCTGAATACAATTTTGATTTTTTTTTTCTTCTGGAAATTTTTGAGTTTTAAAATGCTTAATTAAACCTATAAAAAGGAATGATTTTGAGATATTTTGCTTACATTTGTAAATGTTTTAACATACTTAATGAGAATTTGCTTCCATCTGAATGAAATTTGACATTTTGGAGTGTTGACTCAAAGTACCTTTTTTTTTAATTGCAATTTTTTTTTTAAGCTGTTTTTCTTCCCTCCCTCTTTTACACCTGAGTGCATTTTTAAATGTTTATGAGTCAAGGTGCTCTACCCTATGACATTTTATTTGTTTGCTTGTTTGCAACACAAGTTGTTGTCCCTCTTGGAAATTTACTCATCTTACTGCAAAAGTGTTTCAATCATACAGGCAGTGGGAATGTCATGTTCCATGAAATTTACATCGTCTGCCTCCTGAAATAATGTTTGGATTTCCACACTTGGACAGAATGGAAACAAAGGACTGCTAGCTCAAACCATAACTCTCCAATTTGCTGCTGGTGATTGCCTCCTGATAAAACCTGACATGAGAAAAAAAAAACTTAGCCAAGCCTGGGACAGACTGCCAAGACTGACTGACCACTCTTACCAGCAAGCCAAGCCTAGTACCATCCAGCAGACATGAAAGAACCCTGAAGGAGATGAAGAAGTAAAGACCAAAAGACTCTTTTCAATTCCCAGAAAACAGCTGAAAAGATTATGGGGAGGGTGGAATTTGATAAGGTTTTCTTTCTCTGTTTCATTCACAGAAATTTATTATGCTTTCTTCCTTGCCTCATTTATTTATTTATTTATTTTATTGAACTTATTAGTCGCCCCCTCTCCCCACAGTTGTAATCAGTTTAATGTACTCATGTAAGAATTGTATTTGAGAATGGCTAGCACAGCAAGTTCTGAACACCTTAGATTTCTGGCTGGTGGGAGGGAAATTTTCTCCAAAATGTCTGTATTTTCTGTATTGTAGAAGCAGCTACACACACACACACACACACACAAAGAGAGAGGGAGAGAGAGAGGCTCCATTCAGAATTAGATTGAAACTATCTCCTTGACTTAACTCCACAAAGCTTTTCCTAGGTTGATTTTGCCCTTGTCCAAAAGCAGATATCTCCCTTTTAATCCCATGGGGGAGGGTCAGTTCCCCTCAGGCAATTCCCCCACTTGAAGAGTAGCAGAAAGGATCTTCAAAACTCAAACCCTATGACTCAAAAAAAAATGATGCTGCCCAGTTGCCCAGTAAAGCAGGACATGTTGCACTGGTGGTCTCTGATAGGAGTCCCTGGGCTCATTGTGTGTAACTTTAAAAAAAATACTAAATAGCTTGTATTGCACACTAGCTAAACTCAATTTGGCCTCACTAAAATAGGAGCCAGGGCAAGTTAAAGAAATCCCTTGGAAATGGGCAGCCTGTACTTCTTTAAAAGGCAGAACCATGGCTGTGAAGGTTTTTTTGGGACTTCTGCTTGCTTGTAACCTGGAAGCTCACAGAAAGTGATATCAAACATCTGAAATTAATTGGCATGGTAAATTGGATATTGTAAATTTCTTTCCAGAAATTGTGCCCTGGTTGCTAAGACCTTCATGGTTGAAAGCTCTCTGGGAGCCACTGAAGGGATCCTTCTGCTGTCTCTTTCAATGCTTTTCCATCAGAAAAATTAAGTTTCCCTGATCTGACCAATTTTATCTTTTGTCAAAAACATGTGCGTTCCACTCACATTTTTTTGAAAAAAAAAAAGGAGGGATTGTAGGAAGTTATCACCTAGCCCTCTCCCAGAAAAATGAAATATCCTAGGAAATATTGATAAGGCAGAATATTATATTTTCCTGGATGTGAAAAAAGGGAGAAACACATTTTAAACACAAAATAAATTCCTGCGGCTTCCAGCCCATCCCACTTTGTCAATGGGCCATTAAGAAGGCCAAGCTAGTCCACTTTACATAATAAAGAGTTCTCCTCTTCAGCTGTGATGGGATTAAGGCAGGATAATAAGCCTTTACTCAACTGACCACATGGCATCTAAACTCAATCAAACCTGGATTCAAAACAGCCTAGAGGGTTGCCCTTGCACGGGCCCATGGGAGTCTGACAACCAATCAGAATACACTTCTTACACAGGAACAGGAAACAGAGAGGTGGGGCAGAACAGATTATAAAAATCCCTGCAAGCCCTTCTTCAGCCCTTCTTCTTGTCTGCTCTTCTCCTTCTCTTCCCTTCTCTTCTCTTCTCTTCTCCACCAACATTGAAGCATGTGATCACCTTTTCTGTTCAGGACTCAGGCCATGTGGTCCTGTCCACCATTAAAACCATCTTTCCAAGCAGCCTCCATGTCTCCAGTGTCTTTTTCCCCACTTGGAGCCGAACCCAGAAGGACATTTCTTCCAACACTAGTAACAAAAATTCTCTTAGCTACACCAAAAAGAAATAAACAGTAATCTAGTTCAGATCTGACTGCATTTTCCACTTATGATGGATTGCTTATAAACATAGAGAAGTATAATGTAATATGGGACTCGTTTATATAGAATACAGTAGGTTTGTTGGTTTTTTTAAAAAAGAAGATTGTCATATAAATGTATTGGAAATATATACATATTTGAATATTTGCATTAGACAAGTATATGTAGAATTGTATCTCTTTATTATAATGACCATATTATATTTTTGTTCCTTTGTTGCATTTCTTCACTTTTTTATTAAAACATTTTATGTGTTCCTTTTTGTCTTCCTTGTCAACATATTTATTTCCATCATTATTATCACTGTGTTTGCTCTTTTATCTTTTCTTTTGTTAATAATTAGAAAACAATTTTTAAAAAGCATTAGGAACAATGCAGTTAGTTTTAAGCTTAGAGAAGAATAATAGCTGTCCTAAGTCTAGAAGACCAGGAGAGGCAAGAGTTCCTAGCAATGGGATAATAAATAGCTTCAAATGTTTGCAAACCTAGTAAGTCAAAGAGAAAACACAGCTTTCATATACTTTCAAAGAGACAAGCACCAAATCAACTCACATTGTGAGAACATTACTATTACTAAAAAGAAGGGTTTTTTAGGTTTCTAAAACCTGCTAAAAACAAATGTGATGCAAAAAGACACTTTTGAATAACAGAACATAACAAAATTAAACTGACAATAAAACCATAAGAATGAGGAAATCTTCCAGGAAGTAATTGAATAAGAAAATTAAAGAAGTAACAAAGAGGATAAGGAGGTTGCAGAACAGTTGAATAAGTTCTTTATTAATTTTTTTCTTTTTATTGTATACTACAACAGACTTAGTGGAATATCTGCATTTGTGTTAGTATAACTACACACACACAGAGGTGCATACCAAAGAAAATAAATGATGTATGATAACATAATAGATCCCACAGGACTCTTTAACCTTGCAAAGCCTTAGATAGATTAAAAATCCCTAAAGAGTAATTATTAGTAATATGTTGACTGTTATTGTGCAATGTATTAAGGCACTGAGTTCAACATCTCAAGAAAAGGACATATTATTGCTATAACTAGTATGGGGTTATCTGGAATAAATCATGGAAGCGCACCTTTTTGAGGCAAGGATATTACAGGTAGTCCTTAACTCACAACTATTAGTTTAGTGACAGTTTGAAATTACAACAGCAAGGAAAAAAGTGACTTAAGGCTGGTTTGTACACTTACAATGATTGTAACATCCCACAGTCCCATAATTAAAATTCGGGTACTTGGCAACTGGCGTGTATTTATAACAGTCACACTGTCCTGGGGTTTATAATCACCATTTATAACCTTTGCAGCTTGTTTCAGACAAGCAAAGTCAATGGAAACCAGATTCGCTTAACTGTGGCAAAAACATCATAAAATGGGGCACAACTCACTTAACAACTATCTTGCTTAGCAACAGAAATGTTGAGCTCAATTTTCGTCATAAGATGTGGACTACCTACAGTGTATACATTACTGGAGTATTAGAAACATATTTTGATATTAGCAAACAATATGATAGCGTCTTATCATATTTTAGTAGATAAGATGTATAATGTTCCCTATATAATACTATTAAAAAGTGTTCTAACTAAAATAGTAGTCTTCCGTCTTAGTATTTGAATCAGGAGTGTGATGTGGCTGTTTACTAGGCTATTGTAACAGGAGCATAGTATCCAGGTAGTCCTCGATTTATTACCATAATTGAGCCCCAAAATTATGTTGTTAGTGCGACATTTGTTAAGTGAGTTTTGCCCCATTTTAACTCTTGTCACAGTTGTTAAGTGAATCATTGTAGCTGATAGGTTAGTATTATGTGAATCGGGCTTCCCCATTGACTTTGCTTGCAAAAGATAATCAAATGACCTTGGGATACAGCAATGGTCATTTGGAAATGAGCAATGGAAATCAGTTGCCAAGCATCTAAATTTTGATGACACAATCTTGGGGAATGCTACAAAGGTTGTAACGGTAAAAAATGGTCATACAGTAAGTCACTTTTTTCACTACCATTGTAACTTTAAATGATCCTAAATAAACTGTTGTAAGTTGAGGACTACCTGTACTTTAGACTATGGCATTCAACATAGAAAATCATGTCTCTGAAAATCATGTCTTGTTTATGCTTCATTTTAGTAAGGACATTGTTAAACGAGGTTATCTACAAGAAAATGACAAAAGTGATGAAGAATCAAAATAGTATTGTTTTATGAGGGATAGAATAAAGAGCTATAATTACAATTTTAAAATAACTCAACATTTAATTTCTTTTATTATAATTTATCTTTCTATTAGTACTGCTCAATAAGAAAACATATCTGTTGCATAAATCGATAAGTTGTGGAAGTTCTCTGCATGGTTCAGTATAGTCACGATAGTTATCATCAAGATTATTTTTTTCTTTTTAATACATATAAAGTATACAGATAGAGTTATCCTGTTCATATAAACTAATGTCTTTTGTATTGCTACTCTTTATAATGAATATTCAGGATGGGTATGAAGTCACTGGCCAGTGGCAAATATTTGAAAAAGGTCTTTAAGATCTATACATTTTCTAGAAATTTCAACAAAGCTATATATTGTAAACAAATTCCTATCCTATAATTTACAAATACTATGGTCAACATTTTAAGGACATGCCTGGATTTGTATACTTAAATGTTGCATTTGTGAATAAATTTGTTAAATCTTTCTTTTCTGATACATTTTAAGTAATTACACATTTCAAATTTTAGCATTTTCTTTATCCAATTTGTTTGGATTTGGGAGAAAAAATGCACCTGCTATCTTGGTTGCCCTAAAAATGTTAAAGCACTGTCTATGTTTGCAAAATAAGCCTACCCATTATTCACATAAACATGGTTCACTAAAACATCACATTTTGTTGTTTTCATGGCACATTGAAGCATAAAATATCTACAATCTACATTTTACACTAAAATACAGTTAGTCTCGTTTGACTCAATATAATCCATAGGACAGTCACCAGCTTTTGATTCTTTAAAGATGAGTGGTTGTGAATCACACATGATTTTTAATAAGTCTAGGCACCAATTTTTTTGGGTGGTGGTGGTGTTAACGTCATATTTTATGTATCAATCTTAGGCTGAATTAAGAAAGTAGTTGCTCTGGACTATCTTGAGGGCAGCACTCCCAGTTCTCAAAGTAAACAAACCAAATAATCCAACATCAATGAATGCTTTAAAATAGAAACGAAGCCTGTATTAAGTTGCGAAAGTCACGAATTGCTAGAATTTTCTGTTATCGTTGATAACAAAAAGGCGTTTTGAAGTCCATAATTTTATCTCTAGCCCCGCAAGGGATGGAGCAGCGTGGCTACGTTTTGTCCCGAGGATTCGTGTGAGGAAAGAAGGGAAAGAAAACAGGGAGACTGAGGAAAGTCCTACGGAACATAAACTTGAAATGAGGCGGTAGGTCAGGAAAAGGTGTAAACTAACTCTCCTATAATTTTTTTTAAAAGCCTTTTTTTTAAAAGTGTCGGAGATAACGTTGGAGGTACAAATTAGAGAGGAAATATTGGAGCTGTTCTCTAAACCCCCGTCCTTACCCGCAGCGCTTCCTTCATGCTCCTCCGTCGCCATGGCTGTCTCTTAGCGGTCGCCATGGCGACGTTCGACACAGGCCGAGTCCCAGCTCTCTCTCGGCTTTCCGTGCCTGCCTCCCTCCGGACTTTCAAGTGGAGGCACAATTGCATTGCAGGCAAAGTGTCCCGAGCGCTGCTGGGTTTTTGCCAGCAGCAAACTTGTCCCTAATGTGTTAAAGAGGCTTTTTTTTTAAAGTGCCTCTCAGAAATGCGTGGCTTGCTTTTTAACATAATGCAAAGATTCCCTCCTCTTTGTAATTATTACCATGCCGCCGAAAGAAGACGCCATCTATCACCTAAGTCTGCCTCAAAACCACATACAGCTATACAATTTGGAAATTAGGAATCTTCTTATGAAGAGCATAGGGTGTGAAGTACTTACTAAAAACAAGAACTTGCTGGGCAAAAGATACCAGATGGAAAGGCTTAAACCTTGATTTGGTAAGCCTTATAAATGTTAAACGTGCATACGTTCCTCTAGAGAATTTTTAATGGATTTTTTCATGTTTTATTTATATTACTTTCCTTTTCCACCAAACAGTGTGGTATCAGGGTTTTAAACAATCCAAATTCACATATTTGTTATAATATTCATCACAATACTGTTAATAATATAACTATATATCCATACAGTTACAATAATACATAATACCTTCATCATCAAATTCCCTCCACATTATCATTCTCTCTTTTTTATATCTCCTCTTTTCTAACTTCTATTTCCATTATCTAACCATATAATTTTTTACGGATTTAATTATTTTTAGAATCATGAATTTTTAAAAGAATAAACACTTCCAAGATAAATCTGTCTTCTGTTTTGACATGCAATATTGTTTAATCTAGAGTTTGGGGTATGTTTTGGTAGGATGCCAAACTATTACTTGTTTAATCATAGTTTATTGAGTATACTATAATTGGCTGAGACATTAAGCCTTGAACCACTCTTTTATAAAACAGCTGTCTTCATAAATCATATCCTTTGTGTTTTATGTGAACTGATTATGAGTTTTAGGGCTGAAAATTATTTTTAATACACTGTTGCAGCTGTGTACTTGCAACTCATATTAGGAATTTAGAATATTAAAAAAATGATGTGCATTTATATGCATGTTATAATATTTTTCTTTTGAATCATAAATTTCCTGAAAAAGTGGCAAGCAAATGCATTTTTTTAATAAAAAAAGTTTTATTGCTTTTTCAAGTATTTTGGGGAAAAGGGTACATAAATGTGGAGAAAAATTTTGACAGCTACATCATACGGAAGCTGGTACTTCCACGGAGCCTTACATCTCTCTCTTATTTTATATATATCAAAATATCATTATTACATACATATTAGCAGTTTAACTTCAAATTCTTTGGCATCTTCAACCATACTTTATATCACTTCTAACCATTTCATTGTATTAACAATTGCAATGTGTTTTTAAATCATTTCTGTGACCTAAGTCTCATTGCTGTCTCTTCTCCCCTGTCTGTTGGCTGAGCCATGGCTCCTCCCCCCTTCCTGTCTTGTGCAGTGTCTCTTGTTTCATCTAGGAGGGCAAGCAAATGCATTTTAAGCCAATTTGTATACTTTGTCTTTAAGCAATTGCTTCCCCAAAACTCCAGCAGTATTGCTTGGGGACAGAGGGCTGTTCTTGGAAGGATAAGTAAAAAAACATTTACTGTGTTTTTGGTCTTTAAGATGCATTCCCCCCCCCCTCCAAAAAAGTGGGTGGAAATGTCCAGGCTGTAGGGATTGCTGCCGCCACCTATGGCTGCCTGGAACGGGCCAAAAATGGGACTCATGGAAGCCAAAAGCGAGATGTGCGAAGGCCGAAAATGGGGCACGAGGAGGCGGAAATAGGCAGGGAGGGCATGGCAATCCCCGCAGCCTAGAACAGATGATCAGCAGTATTCCGGGATGCCGATCCAACCGCCAATCAGCTGCTCGTGCTAAATGAGGCTGTGCTGATGCTGACCAGGCTGTTTGCTGCAAGGAGGCAAATTGCTGGGAGGCAGAGGCAGATTTTTTGTTTTCCTCCCCAAAAGCTAGATGCATCTTATGGTCTGGAGTGTCTTATAGTACGAAAAATATGGTATATGTGAAGAATATCTAACCCTAGAAAGGTCAGTGCTTTGCTGTCCACCTAAAGCAAGCAGGCACTTAAAATGGACAGCGGCAATTTAGGAAGATTCTAAAAGCAGAATATTTGCACCCAGTCTCTTGGTCTTCCATGGGGGCTTAAAACCTTGGCTCTGCCAATTGGCTTAGGGTTCCATGGGAGCCTATTATATTGGAGGTGGTTAGTAGACTGAGAGAAGAGTCTACCTCCACCCATGTGTATCTTGCTGCTTCTTGGCCATCTTTGTTAATTTTAATGTTAATATTTACTACCTTAATAGTTTAGTATTTTACCTTTTTGTTTTTATTTTGCTGTAAGCCAGCTAGAGTTGCCTCTAAGTCAAAACATATGACATAAATTAAATAAATAAATAAAATAAATACGTACATATCATTTTACTGTAGTGACAATGGTAAAATATTTCATGCTGCACCAGGGAAGATAATAATAAACTAATCCTGTGTTTTACCAAGAAAACCAAATGGATTGGGTAGGCAATATGAATATTGGTGAATAGTGCCAGGTGATGGAACTCTCTGATTAAATGTCACTCAGCATGCTACTGAGTAAGAACTGAAGACATTTCAAAATACTAATGGTGTTTATGAAGTAGCTAGGTCAAAGTCTTTGGAGTGTCTAATTGCTGATGTTGGTATGCAGAAAAAGAATCCAAAGTTACAAAATGGAATTACAGCATGAACATGGAAAGCTCAACATAGTGAAGTATGAAATGAAATCATTACATATTGACATCTTAGGCATCAGCTAACTGAAATGGAGTAGAATTAGACACTTCTGGTCAGAAGATCATACTGTTATTACTCAGAACATTAAAAAATAAAAAAGGAATGGCGTTGCTTTCACGGTCAGGAAAGATATAGCAAATAAAGTACTTGGAAAGAATGTAGTCAATGCCCAAATAATATCAATCAGATTCCACAATCAAGTCATTCAGTATGACAATAATTCAAGTTTATATTCCTATCACTCATGCAGAAGAACAGATGGTTGATTAATTTTATGGTAAAGTTCAGTTTGAAATCCAACAACATGCAAGTAGGATATACTGCTTGGGGGCTGACTGGAATGCTGAATTGGAAATATTAAGGGAAAAAATGAAAGTAGACTATGGCCTAGGAAACTAATGTAAAACATGAGAATGACTTAATCAAGTTCTGCCAATCCAATAGTTTACTGCTAAACAGTCTTATGAAAACTGCCTGATACAATGCCTATACAATGGGTCACAACTGCCTAAAAATGCCTATACAATGCCTATACACGTGGACTTAATTAAATAGAGTACACAGAAATAAGTTTGTTACAAGATACTGTTACAAGAAGGTGGTAGACATTATTTATAATGGTAAAGATATGGCCAGGGGCTTACTGTGGAACTATATCACAGACTGCTCATGGGCAAGTCCCAAATTTAAAGAAGAAGAAAGCCAATCAATTTTCATGATATGCTCTTGAGCATATATCCACATTTGTCAAACAGAACATTGGGAATTGTTTTGAATTCCTTAACCTCATTGATAGGAAGTCTGAGGAACTGTGGAAGGAAATAATAAAAGTTGTTTAGAATAAATGTGAAAAGAGGCACCCAGAGATCAAGAAACAGAAGAAGATAAACTGGATGTCAGAATAAAATGATGAAAATTGTTAAAAAGAAGATGTCAAAATCAAGAAAGACAAAGATCTAAGGAAGGAATTTAACAAAGAATTTCAGATAGCTGATAGAAGAGGCAACAAGGAATATTACATCTGTAAAGACAATAAAGATGGAAACATATGAAAAAGCAATGCAAGTCTTCAAAATAACTACAAACTTGAACCACAGCTATTTGAACCTCAAATAGCTGTGATAAATGAACAGACACTTGATTTCAATATGAATAAACAAAGATGGGAGGGGTATACTGAAATTTTTGACAGTAGAGATATTAGTATCCAAAATACCTTAGAACAGTGGTCCCCAACCTTCCTGGTTCCAGCAGTAGCAATGGTGGCGAAATGGGGGTGGTGGTTTTGTGCACCCAACCTACCCCCTGCACATGTGGAAATGAAGCTTCACATGCTCGCCTGCTGCTTGTACAGCTTGATTCCCAACAGGCCACAAACCGGTACTGGTCTGCAGTCCACTGATTGGGGACCCCCATCTTAGAAGATATTTGCTACTTATTAAGGACCTCTGGTACTAGAAAATGAAGTTAGATAACACTCTGTTTGTTACCAAGTACTCTAATTGCTATCTAATTCCATTGTGATTAGTGAAATTTGAATGCTTAATGTATGTGCATACTTCAATTTCAGTGAAAATTGATTTGCATGGTTCATTGTGAGTGATACATTTTTGTATAATTCTATTCATGTTTAATCTTTAATCTGGACTCTATGTTCAGTTTTCAGTTTCAGAAGAAAATCAACTCATTTGAGATGTGGTGCTGGAAAATGCTCCTGCGTATTCCTTGGACAGAAGAAGTGACTAGCAAGCAAGTACTGAAGTGCATAACACCAGACATGTCATTTGAAAGCAAAAATCACAAAACTTCATCTCAGTTATTTTTGCCATATCGTGTGGGGAAATTTACTGGAGAAAGCAATTATGCTCAATAGAGTTAGTAGTAAAAGGAAATCAGGCTGCCAAAGAACACAATGGCTGGACAGCATCAAAGTGGACACCAGCCAGAGCATAGAACAACTCAAAGTAGTGTAAGATTGGAAGGCACGGAGAGACCCAGCTCATAGAATTGTCAAGAGTCGGACACAGCTGAATGGATAATATCCTCATCATGTTCGGTTTCATTTATTCTACAGCAATTACATATATAATATTGTAGAGCTGATAGAGAAGTATGCTTTTCACTAATAGGAAATATTGCAAGAAACATCCTTAACACCCAACTAACAATTAAAAAAAATAACAAAATGGTTCTTTTCCTCCTAAACTAAATGGCAAAATTGCAATTTGCCCCCGTGGAGCGGGCGCGCAATTTGGGCGTCCTCCTGGATGCCCGGCTGTCCATGGACGACCATGTGACAGCCGTGGCAAGGGGGGCGTTCCACCAGGTTCGCCTGGTGCGCCAATTGCGCCCCCTACTGGACCGGGACGCCTTACGCACAGTTACTCACGCCCTGGTGACGTCCCGCTTGGACTACTGTAACGCTCTCTACATGGGGCTTCCCTTGAAATGCACCCGGAGGCTACAGCTGGTCCAGAACGCAGCCGCGCGGGTAATTATGGGGAGTACTAGGTATTCCCATGTGACACCTTTCCTGCACGAGCTGCACTGGCTTCCTGTGGTCTATCGGGTGCGTTTCAAGGTTTTGATAACTATCTTTAAAGCGCTCCATGGCTCAGGACCTAGTTACTTGCGGGATCGTATTCTGCCCCATACATCCCTGCGACCAATTCGCTCGCACAGAGAAGGACTCCTCCAGGTACCGTCCACCAGACAGTGTCGAGGGGCGGCGCCTAGGAGTAGAGCCTTCTCTGTGGCGGGCCCAGCCCTTTGGAATGACCTCCCTCCGGATATCAGGACTACGTCTGACCTCCGTTCCTTCCGAGTTAAGCTCAAGACCCACCTATTCCAAGTAGCTGGCCTGGCTCAACCATGATCTAACTATATCGCTCCTGACGGGTTTTTATTAGTATAATTCAATTGAATTTATTTATTGGGATTTTTAAATATTGTGACTTTTTAATTGTTTTACAGCTATCAGCCTACCTCCTCCTTGTATACGTCTTATATACGTCCTAGTCATATGTATGTCCTGTCCAGATTTGTATTGTACTTTGTATTCTATTTGTTTATTGTACGCCGCCCCGAGTCCTTCGGGAGAGGGTGCGGCTTAGAAATAAATATTCTATTCTATTCTAATTCTCAGCTGTCATTTATTAAAGCATTTAGAAAATCTTGTCCCTTAATTTTTAATATCTCATTATTTTCTACGTCTTATATTTTGCACCTGAACTTCAGAGTGATGTACCTGCATTAATAAGGAAAACATGATAAATTGAATAAGAATAGAGGTATCAGTGAAAGTGTGGTGGCAGCAAATAGAAAGAAATGAGAAAAAAATAGGACAACAGATGGGAAAGGCAACTGGGAAGGATGATAACAGTGGAGGAAAAGATTCGAGGGGCAGTGATTACATAGTCTTTCAGAGAAATGGAAAGATGGTGATACAATGAATAGAGGTAGTGATCCAGAAAGAAAATATTGGTGAATGTGTAGATCAAATGGAGTATCGGAGATCTGATGTGGCCTCAGTGTAGAGCCAAAGGCTTTAAAATGGGTGTGCCCCCTCACCTGAAAATTATGGTATAATAAACTGCATAAATGGAGATTATGATACTAGATAAGTCTGTGTAAGAAGTACCATATTTTTCGGAGTATAAGACACGCCTTTTTCCCTCAAAAAAGAGGCTGAAAATCTGGATGCATCTTATATACTCAATACAGCATTTTTTGCCTCCCAACCCCCCCCCCCCTTCACCAAAATGGCAGTGCATAACCTTTAGGACGCTTTCAAAATGCTCCTGAGGGCTGGGGAGGGCAGAAATGAGCAAAGAACTGACCGTTTTTTGCTCAATTCTGCCGTCCCACCAGCTCCCAGGAGCACTCTATAAGCCTCCTAAAGGTTATGCATGCCCTTTTTTTGACAAAAAATGGGCCCATTTTTGTGAAAAGCATACCTTTTTTTGCTTGTTCTTTGGGGGAGCACACCCTAGGAGCACTCTACAAGCCTCCTAAAGGCTATTCATTCCCTTTTTTTGAAAAAAAAAAGGACCTGTTTTCAGGTCTGCAGAGTGCAAAAACTTTTTTTTTAATTTCCCTCTTCAAAATCTTGGTATGTCTTATATTCCAAAAAATATGGTTTCTACAGAAGGTATATTGGGCTAGATCTCCATGATGCATTTCAATTCAGTGATTTTATGATTGCCTGGATAGGTTTTGAGAATATATCCAGGTATCAAGAAGATCAAGGGAACAAGTCTGGAACATTCTACCATATGTGGTGAACATGCCTCATCACAAGGAAATACTGGTGCAAAATTCAGAAATGGCTGGAAAAAATTACGGAGCAAAAGATAGAACCGAACCTGGAATCATTCTTATTAGGAATATTAGACCCAAAAATGGAGAAAAAAATTCAATACATATTACTACACATATTCACTGCAGGTAGGATTGCCTTCACACAAAACTGGAAATAAATCAGTACACCCACAGATGAAACAATAATTAGAAAGGTACTTGAATGTGCAGAGATGGACAAAATGACTATGAAGTTAAAAAAGATAAGAATAGGATTGTATATAAAATATGGAATAGAATTTATAAGTGGCTAGAAAATAGAAGCCAAAACAGAAAATAGAAGTCTCTTTTTCTCTTTTCTAAACTAGTATTGAATAAAAATTAATCAAAGTTACTAATTACTATCAAACTTAAAGTATTGACCATAATGTAAATATAATGGTGATATGAACAATTAATATTATTACAATTGTTAGTACAACTGTCATTACAATATTGTAGATGTTAAAACCGATAAGGTAGAATAGAGAACTACAAAAGCTAAACAGGTATGCCAATACAAAAGGCTAGTTTATATTGTTATGTTTGTCTTGTTTTTTCTGAATTTGTTGGTTTTTTTTCCTGTTTTTAAAGGTAAAAATGTTTAATTAAAAACTATTTTTTTTTAAAGATCAAGGGAAAATTAATTTCATAAAATGAGATCTTCAGATAGACATTAGCAGAGAAATAGCATTCTTTATAAGGGATTCTTCAAGGTTGACTGCATTGATTCTTTAGTAAATATATTTGAAAGGGAAGGGATACTATGTCATAGAAACTTTTAGGAAGATAATTTAGTAACTTCATGTTAATTCCATGAACAAAACAAACTAGAAAAGTACAGGATGAAAATGCCTAGAGTTTGCAATTCTCAGAACAGTAAACATCACGATTACTTTCCACATATACAGGTATTCAAAGTCTTGGCACTATCTCAGCATGGGTAGAATCAAGGCATAATTTCTGCAGTAGAAAATATTATTTGTATACCATCTGATGAAATCAACATGGTTAAGAGCAATCCAATTTTTAAAAAAGTTGGAACAATAATCAATAGAGAGAAATTAGTTCTATTGTGTTTTAATAATAAGATTAACATTGAAACAGAGCAGAGAGAATAGAAAAAGGCTACTGCCCATATAAATAAAAGAAATTTCTTGTTATTATTGAGATTGTAATGGCTCCTCTTTAATGCAATATGTGTCTTGAGGATCAGGCCAGAATTGCATATTTTAAACAGTTTTTGTAAATGGGACACATACCACAACATAAAGCAAATCCTGTTTTGTGGGCAGAAAATTAGATTTTTTTCAGTAAAAATTGGTAACCAAGAATATTCAGGCAAAAAGCTTTCTTGTAATTTGAGAAAAAGGACTATGAAAAATATCATTCCTAGACATGTGGTAGCCAAGCCTAACTCTGCTCTCCTATTAGTTTCATTTAGTTCCAGGGCGATTCACTTAGACACAATGAAATCAATGGAGTGAGGAAAGAGTTTACTGGAGATGTGTGCGTCAGGAAACAGACTAAAGTATAACTGCTTGTTCTAGGTGCTGTTCTGGAATAGCAGTAAACCAAAAGCAGCCTAATACCAGCTGATAACAAGGCTTCCTTTGAGCACTTGCAAGGAAAACCAAAGTGAGTCTTGATTGATTACTCAGTTATCAGTTTGATCAACTAGATAGTTTACCCATTTGGGTATAAAAATAATAATAAAGCAAGAACTAAACAGACCATAATTGATATATTGCTGCAGTTTTCTGGATGAAATGGATCATCCTTTCCAGTAAGAACTCAGACCTGGACATGGGATGGAAATGGCATTAGTCACACTTTTTGATGAACTCTGGTGGGAGGGGAGTGGGGTAGTGCATCCATCCTTGCTCTATCTGACCTCTCCGCTGCCTTTGATACCAACTTCTGGAATGAGAGGTGGGCTCTGTGTTGTCCTGGTTCATTTTCTTCCTCTGTGGCCACTCTCAGTTGGTGTTGATAAGAAGCAAGAGGTCCAGTCCTCGTCCACTGCTTTGTGGGGTTCCGCAGGACTCAATACTCTCTTCACTTATGGAAGTCTATAGAGAATCATTGAGGTCATGATTGTCCCAAAGATACTTTTTCATGAGGCAACTGGACTTAGTTTTTTCTTTGAAGACGTTTTGCTTCTCCTCCAAGAAGTTTCTCCAGCTCTGACTGAATAGTGGGGAATGGAAGTATTTAGATTCCTTGCAGACAGCTGGCCATTTGCATCCTTTTAGAGGGTTGTTGAAGCACTTGGAGGTTTGTAAGAAAATCCAGTTGCTTCCTGAAAAAGCACCTTTGGGACTCACTTCTGTTTAACATCTACATGAAGCCACTGAGTGAGATCCTCCACCATTATGGATGACTTAGATATCAATATTCTGATGACACCCGGCTGTATGTCTCGGCCCATGGTGAGCCAAGTGATGCCATGTCCTCCCTCTTGCAGTCCTTAGAGGCTGTTAAGGGCTAGATGGGAAGCAATGGGCTGAAATTGAATCCTGGCAAGAACAAGTGGATCTGGGTTTTGGATTCGTTGGTCTATGGAGAATTGCCACCCTTGGTCTTAAATGAGATGGCACTGTCCCAAACAGACCCAGTGTAACCTGAGGGTTCTTCTGGACTTACCACTCTTGCTCAAGGAACAGGTGGCAATCGTGCCCAGGAGGGCTTTTGTGCAACTGTGGGTTGTGCACCACTTACTCCATTTCCTGGACCAACAATCCCTGCTCACAGTTACTCACGTCCTAGTCACCTATCATCTTGACTTTCTGAGGATAGATGACTTTGCTCCAGGATTTTCAGAGTATTCTGCTTCAGCATGAGAAGCTGTTTCGTTACCACTACTCTGGACTTTTAAAACAACTAATCCATGAGCCTCTGAGTGTTGGTATCTTAGATCTTTACATGGTGATAGCTAGTGCCCAGGCCCAGTGGTTTAAATGCCAGTGGATTGACCTGCTTTCAGTTACTAATGCTCTGGGCCTTTGGCAAGGAATCAGTTGACATCTTCTGAAATTCTCTGTTCTGCTCTCATCCTCACTGTTCAGCATACACTGTCTTTGAGACTGGCAGTTTGTGACTGTATCTTCCTTCAGTTTTTTTTTCTTTTTTCTGCTGAGCAATTGATTCATCCACCTGATTTTGAAGGCCAGGACATTTAAGGTAAAAGGGGAAGGAAGGGCGCACATATTTCTACCATTGTGCATCTTTCACTCTATAATACCTGTGATAGAACATGTATTGCCAATTAAAGCAAAATTATTTTAAGAATTTCTGATTTTTTAAAAATTGATACTATATTGTTATGTATCTCTGAACATAACTTGTATAAAATTGGAAAGTTTGTAGAGATAATGAGAAAGAAAAAAATAACTTTTCAAGGTAATTTTGATTTACTTTGATAATATAATCAGAGATACCTTTTTAAGAAACTCTTGATATTGTTTTGATAATTTAATTTGTAATCGTGTTCTTTTTTTTTTTTTTTTTTTTTGTAATAAAATTTTATTGGTTTTTCAAAATTTATAGGGAAAAGGGTAAATGGACAGGTATACAAATTTTGGCAGTTGCAAAGTGTGTGAGGCCCCCCTCCCTCCATACCCATAGCGTACATTTATATATAATGCATTAGTATATAATTGATTATAATCAGCATATTAGTTCTATTATTAAATTCAATCAAATTAAACATTACAATATAAAATCCAAATATAATTCCATTTTCACTTTCGGTCAATTTATAATAATATGATTTTCATATTTATTTCTGTGATCTGAGTCTTCTTGCTATTGCCCCATCTCCCTCCACTGGCAGAGCTCTGGCCCCTCCCGTGTCCTGCGTGTCCGTTGTAGTGTCTGGTGGTTTCTCTAGGAGTGTTTTATTTTTTTCCATAAAGGCCTGCGCCTCTATGGGTGAATTAATTCTGATTCTTGTCTCCTCCCAGAATATCAGCATACCTTCAGGCATCAACCATCTAAACCACACCCCTTTCTGGTATAATTTATTCGCTAATTGCGAATAATTTTTTTCTTTTTTCTCTAATCTTCTTAGGGATCTGCTTCAGAATGGTTATCTCCATATCATGATATGTCAATGCTTGCCCCCTTTGTACACCCAGAATTTCATCTCTTGTGGTTTTTCTAAGGAATTTAATGTGAACCTCCCTGGGTACATTGTGTGTTCTAGCATAAGCTGAGTTCACTCTATAAACCAGATCTATATCCCACCCCATCTGTTGTTTTTCTTTGTGTGTATAGTCAGCCAGAATGTTTGTCATGATGTCCCTTATATTTTCCCCATCTTCTTCTATAACATTTTGAAATCTAAGATAATAGGACATTCTCTCAAATTCTAATTTCATCTGTTGGATGTCAAGATCTTTGTTCCCTTTCTGCACAGCTTCCACCCCCCCCTCACCTCCTCCACCCCCCCTTCCACAAGATTCAGTCTTTGTGAGTTCTTATATATTTGGGCTTGATTTTCTTTAATTTCATCTTTCATTTCCCTTAACTGTTTCTTGATTTCCTCCTGGCCCTGTAGAATTTGTTGAAGCATTTGTTGGAAGTCCATCTCTGTAGTCTTATGTTGCCTCAGTTCTGTTATCTTTGACTGTGTGGCTGGACTGGATGTTGCGGATGTTGGAGCAGAAGTGGCAAAGCCAGGTTTTCCAGGAGGGGGTCTTTTAGATGCCATCCTTTATAACGTTAAAAGTTCAGTCCAAATATGAAGTAAGCAGTTAGAAAAGAAGGGTAGCCAGGTGAATCCGGGAGCAGAATAACCAGGCAGAAGAGAATCTCTCCAATAAGTCTGGCAATAGATAGAAAATTTCCCCTAGAAGGTTAAAAAAATACCAATCCACAAGAGGTTCCTCTGGGAGACACGGAGACAAAGACCGGAAGCCTGAATTTTAAAGGTGGAGTCAGGTTTCAGAGTTCATAAAGACAACGGAAGTGTGCCATCTTGCCCTGCCAGTTTTGGGCACAGAGGCGTAACAAAGTTTTAAAAAGTTCCAAAAGTCCTCAAATCATTGTAATATGTAAAATTAAATTGAAAAGAAAATCATCTCAGCCTAAGTGAGGCTTCATTCGTTGGCTCTCCCCCCTCCTCCTTCCCCGGGGGCTGAGAGCAAAATTGTTTCTTGCCGCTTGTCCAAGGGGGGGGGGGAAACCCCCCTCCCTCTAGCCGCACCTCCAAAATGCTCCGAAAGTTATTTTAAAGTTTTAAAAGCTGAATAAATCTTCATGCAAAGTAAGGGATGAAGAGAGAGGCAACCTCACCGCACCGCAGCTGCTTCCTTCAATTGTAGCATTCTCCAGTCGGCTTGTAGCGAGGCGCGAGGCGTGGAAACGCGATGCGCCCTCCGAGCTTGCTCCCCGGTGCCTTGGGCGCGCGAGAGAGCTCCCGCCGGCTGCCGCCGCTGCAGGAGACCTCCGCGATGCCGCCCCTCCGGCAGGACCCCTCTGCGGGGTGTCCTGTGCCCCCCAAGGAGTGGGGAAGCCCACCGGGGAGCCGGAGCGGGCAAAGAGCTGCCCGTCGCCGCCGCCGCCGGAACCGGAACTTCTATCGTGTTCTTGTATATTATCTAAAAGATATGAGATCGGGCAATATTTGAAGTTGAAATGTTTGTCATAAGTGATAGAAATGAACTGTTTGTTATTATACATTGGTTTCTAAACAGCAAGAGTACACTTAAATCTATTGTCTAATTTGTAAGGCAAATAAAAAGCATGTAATTGTCACCTCTCATCCACATACTCATCACACTAAGACTCTATAATATGTGACCGGTATACTGAAATATTGATATTACACATGAAAAGCTGATAGCTAGCCATTAAAGAAGAGAGTCCTGGTGAATTGTTCTTAGCCCTATGCCGGTCTTATGTTTGAGATTGGCTGACTCAATTTGCCTAACATATAATTTAAAATTTTATTCTTTGACTTTTGTTAAAGAATGTGCAAAACTTGCTTCTGTATAAATAAAACCCAACAAATGCAGAGGGCAATAAAGATTACAGAATTAAAAGAAAGATTGTGTTGAATAACTGAGTGGTATACAACAGACTATCAAATATGAATCCAAAGTGCATTATTTAAAATAAAAGCATAGATTGAGAATAAAATATGCGGAGAAGTATGTAAGCTATTATAATGGTATCCTTGGCAGTGATGGACAGTCTTTGGAATCTGCAAATGTTCAGATACCAGTGTAGCCATTTTAACTGCTACTGTTCCATAGTTGAGGGTATTCAACCATCCACTGAGAGTGGAAATGGAACAATTTTTAATAAAATGACTTGGACAAAGGTTGAATTCAGTCTGCTTTTCCGTTAGTGTATGTGCACTTGCATAGCTTCTGAGTCACTACAATACATGGCAAGCAATGCAACCTTTGGCCCCATTATATTTCCATTTTCTGTCTAGATGCTTTTTAATGTAGTCATAGACAATAATTTTCCTGTAAAATGTGCAACTTATGCCAAAAATAACCTAAAACCTACAATTTGCTAGAAAAAAATAAGCAATATTTTCTATCTAATTCAATAAGGCATGTTTTCCTAGTGAAGATACATTGCCCAGCATCCAGTGAGTGTATGCATTATCCCGTAATTTGGAACATAGTCCCGTAATTCATGGAACAGTTTTAAGATTTTTTCTTTTGGCTGCCCCCATGTTTACTGTATGTCTCCGCCAGAGAGGCGAGCTAAGGCAGTGTGGTAAAGAGGGCGAGGCTACATGAGAGGCGGCGCGCGGCGGGGGCGGGCTAAGCGTAGCGTTACGTGCTCGAGCCCGTGAGTCGCGCTCCTCGTTCCTGCCTCGCGAGCCTCGGTGAAAGGATTTGGCGCCAGGCGGATCTCTTTCTGCAGCTGCCGCAGCCATACGAGCCAGCCGCCTACGCCCAGACCGCATCGAGTTCCTGCCGTCACCGCTGCCGCCATGAGCTGCTCGCCGGTGAACGTGAAAAAGTTGAAGGTGTCCGAGCTCAAGGAGGAGCTGAAGAAGCGGCGCCTCTCCGACAAGGGCCTCAAGGCCGAGCTCATGGAACGGCTCCAAGCCGCGCTCGACCAAGAGGAGGCCGGCGGAGGGGGCTTAGCCAGCACCGAGCCCGGCAATGGCAACATCGAGGAGTTGGGAGAAGCCGCTCCGGGCGGCGGAGGTGACCAGGAGCAGTTGCTGATGGCTTCGGGAGGCGGAGGCCCCGACCAGGCCGCGGCCTGCGACGACGATGAGGAGGCGGAGTTCGGCGGCTGCCAGGGAGAGGAGGAGGAGGAAGAAGGCATGGAGTTGGGCGAAGAAAACGGCGAAGGGGTGGCGGCTGGTGAAGAAGAGGCGGCCGATGATCTAGAAGACGACGAGAACGGCGACGACCAAGGCTTTCAGGAGGGGGAAGATGAGGAGGAAGACGCCGCCGCCGCCGGCGCGTCCACCACTAGCAGCAGCGGGAACGCCAACGGCCATGGCGCCGTGGCGAAAGAATTGTCTGGCAAAGGCGCTACCGCTCCGGAGGCCTCGGCTTCGACTCCTGCATCTTCGGGCCAGGCCGGCGCCAAGCAGCTTTCGCCCGCTCAGCAGCCGCAGCAACAAAAGGCCGGAGGGCCCGCTCGCCCTGCGGGTGAGTACTTCGCGGGGCCCAGATGGGCGGGGGCGGTTGGTAGCTTCTTCACGGGGTCGGGGAACGCCGCCATCTTCTTTTCTTTTGGTGGCCGCGGTAACTCGTCCTTTGGGGATTTCCAGGCCTCGCGCGCCGCGTGTTTCGGAGGGGGAGGGGCTCTTGCGCCATTTCGCGAGAGCAACGAGGCAGGGGAGAGGGGGAAGGGCGGCCTAGAGGAGCCGCTGGGGCGCGCTGTGGAACGCGCGGGGGGGGGGATTTGTGCGCTTTGCGTCACATCCGCTCGCGAGGCGCTGAGGCCTTGCTAAGTACGATGGAGGCGGGCGAATCCATTTCTTCGGATGTAGGCCTCTCGCGGCGGCTTGTTTCTTTGGGTGAGGGTTACGAGGTCACTTTAGAGCCGCCTTCAGATTCACTGAGCGGAAATGATGCCAGAAACCGCGAAATGGCGGCCTAGTTCTGGAAATAAAACGGAAAGCGGTGGATCTGTATAGCGATGGGTTGTTGCGTAGTCAGCTTGCGGGCGTATTTCCAGAGCAGGATTTTTGTCCCTTTGCACTGCACGATATTGTTTCTAATGTACTTTATTTTTTCCTTCAAAAATTCCAAGGGGAAACTAAATCTGAACAAAAACCTGGTGAGAAAAAAAGGGGAGTGAAAAGACCACGGGAAGACCACGGACGAGGCTATTTTGAGTATATTGAAGAAAACAAGTATAGCAGGTAATAAGTGGTATTTAAATTTTTTAAATGAAATACTTAAATATTTTCTGATAGTTGAATTCAAGTGCCTTTTTTAATTGATCAGGGCCAAATCACCACAGCCACCTGTTGAAGAAGAGGACGAACACTTTGATGACACAGTGGTTTGTCTTGATACTTGTAAGTAAATAAAAAGTATGCTGGTCTCTTAAAAGATACTTCTTTGGTAAGACTTTGAGGATCTACTTATGCTTATTCCCACACCTGAGGTACAATTTCTGCTTTTATTTGAATTGATTGTTCAAATGTCCCTTACTATTGTAAGTTATCAAGATTGTTTACAAATGGGGTGATTATGATGAAAAGCCAAATGAAAAAGTGGTGCAACATACATAGTTATAGATTGAGTGTTTTTTGTATCTTATCTATGCCTATCTTTTAAAATTAACTATGTTTCCAGCATCTATATTAGTCTCTGAATTATCATTTCCCCATCAACATTGGGTTGCTACACAGCTCCAATATATATATTTCATCACTCCTACATTCTGACGGTTTAGCTAGTAGGAATTATTCAGTGGTACATGGTAGTAGGATTGGTTGTAATACACATTAAAAATGTATATATTTTAAGCTTTATTTGGAAAATCTTACTGTAGTCATTCCGAATAGTTTTATGATATCAACATTTGAACTAAAATAATATCAACTGCTTATATTCAAGTTATTGTTATAGAGAAATTGTAACTTATATATTCCCATCAAAGCCAATATGATGCAAAATACCAATTACTGGTGAATTTTTAAAATATCATTTTCCATAAAAATTGGTGGAATTTTATATACAGCACTTTCAGAGCTGTAATAAAGTATTATTAAATGCTGGAACGAAGCACATAAGCCTGCATTGGTGAAGTATTGCTAACTGATAGAAACCAGTTTTAAAATATGTGTTTTATCAAGTTTACAGTAAATCAGATTGTTCTTTGCTGCAGGTTCCTTCAGTTTTGTCATGCCATGAATGGTTAAGTGATATGTGATTAAAGATTTATTTTTTTAAAGAACTGTACCTAATATATGGAGCATGGCTTTTGAAGAAAGCTATTACTTCTGTTTTATAAAAGCCTATCGCTTGCATGTTCACTGTAGTTTTGAATGAACAGTGAGCTTGATTTTGGGATAGAGATCCAGGGAGGCTTAGTTCTGAATAAGTGTACTTTTAAGTCCTGTTAAGGGGCCAAAATTTTAAGTTTGGCATTAAAGGCAAAAATATTCTGAATACCTTAATATAAAATTACGCTGCTTTGAGTGAAATGCAGTAGTATCTGTCAGAAGAAGTTGAAATTGATGAACAATATTTTTCTCTGTGTCCATCTATATCTCTCGAGGTACCCCACAAATTGAAAATGATATAGAAAATTTTGGAAGCAAGGAAAGAAAATACTATCATTTCATACAGTATGGACAGATTAATGTAAAAATGTAAAAACATAAAAACCAAGTTATCAAATATTCTTAGTTATCTCAGAAACCTAGTTTTAGCTGTTGTGTATGACCAATATCTATAATATGATTCTAGGTTAATATCAATTTCGAAAGTTTATGATTATTTTGGTGTCCTTTGTTCAAAAACTTTTAGAGCACCATTGAAAATTGCTTAACATGACACCTGTTGTCTTGAAAACCATGTTGTGTACTGTTTTAATTTTCTGCTATATTAGACATAGCAAAGCATACAAAGGAGCATACACCAAAAGGAAGTTGGGCAAACATTTGGCATTTATTTTGCTACTAGTGTTGTGTCCACTATCCTATGCTGGATACATGTTAGTGAACACACAGAAGTAAGGATACTGCAGCAAATTATTTGCTTATTGCAACCTAATTGAAATTGTTTGCATAGTTATCTGAGTATTGATCTGGGATGCTCAAGAGAACTCAAAACCTGATTCATGGAGCATTAAAAGCTCTTGGTCAAAGGGGAACAGCTTTGTAAATAAAGGATATGAAATAATTGGTACAAGGGCAACTTGAATTTTGACTTTCTGTGAATTGTTAAAAAGAGTGGAAATTTTTACAAGTCATCCAATTATCAACTAATAGGCAGATCATATATTGTATGCCCACATTCAAGAGGAAACTGGACTTTCTGCTTTTTCTTTGAAAACATTTCGCTTCAAATCAAACTAGAAAGTTCAGTTGGATCTTGAAAAAAAAGCACTTTTGGAACAATCATGACCTAGATAATTGAGATTCTCCATAGACATTGTTTATTTTCATGTTAGAATGTATTACAACAGATTTCAACTGTATCCCACCTCCCCCCTTTTTTTGGGACAGATAACTGTGACCTACATTTTAAAATCTCAAGAGATCGTTTTAGTGCTTCTTCATTAACCATGGAAAGTTTTGCCTTTCTGTGGGCTGGAGGACGAGCATCCTATGGAGTTTCAAAAGGAAAAGTCTGTTTTGAGATGAAAGTAAGTGAAATTAATAGTGATGTTAGGTGCTCATTGATGCTGAAAGTGTTTTTGCTGAAATACAACATGTAAAGGTAAATAAGATACTTTGTTGGTATCTGAAAGTATGAATATGTAAGAGGCCTAATTAAAAATTAATACAAAGTATAGTAACCCCCTTTGCTTTTAAAGAAAAAGCTTGCTAGAAAAGAATTGTTGGCTCTTGGGAAGAATGTATATGATTAATATTAAAATAAATATCAATAGTGGACTTCTTTGTAATCAAAATAGCATTATCCATACACAAGAGGAAATGTGTCTTGAGTTCAGGTTTGCAAAAATAGCAAGAAAATGTCCATGCGAAAAACATGTTCAATATATATATATAGCATGAAAAGTAGAGAGGAAAGCTGGGTGTGTTTGGCTGAAATTCTGAAGAGAAAGCCCTGGTGGTATAATATATTTTCTAGCTGTTTTTATTCTCAAAACTAAATTATATTATTTTCTGTGGAATAGGTAACTGAAAAAATCCCTGTTAAGCATCTGTATACAAAAGACATTGACATACATGAAGTGAGAGTTGGCTGGTCACTAAACACAAGTGGGATGCTGCTTGGTAAGATTTTTTCCCCAGGTTTTTCTGTGGAGTTAAGCTGCCATTCTGAGATGAGAGAGGACAAACTTCAGTTTTTTTAAAAAAATTGGCTAATTATAGCCTGTTTGGAATTAGTTACATTTGTTCTAAAAATAAAATGTAATTAAGTGTACATATGATAGTTGGCCAGTTAGGCATCTTTGGTCCCTCTTCCCTCTTTTCTTAGCTAAACATTTTATTCTTCGGTTCTTTTAGTAAAGGGAAGATATGAAGCAGTTTGTATGTGATCTGCTATATTTTATATACATGGTAGAATATACAAAACTTTTGTCTTGAATTTTTTAGTTGTATTGGTGTTCTTACAAAGTTGAAATATTCATGGATATGATTTGCACCTGAAACTAGATTTTGTATTCACAAAAAGTTAAAAAGAAATGCTTTGTGTTAAGCTTCCAAGGCACACAATGCAGTGATTAAAATGTTACAAAAATCAACATAAGTTACAAAAAAAGTTTAAACAAAAATCATTTTTACTTTTGGAAGTTCTTCTGCATGGAATATAGAAAGTGTAGCTTCTATATAGGATAATACTGGAAGGAATTTCTCATACATCAAGGAAAGTTACAAGAAACAACACTTTGAAACATCACTGGTTTTTGTCTCTCTCTCAAGTTTAGCTCTACTGTCTGTCTCATTTACATTCTTGACTCCCTTTAGGATAATGGGTTTACTGGAGAATGCTTGTGAAAAATAATTTTTCAGAGGTTAGTATAGAATGCTAGAGAGAATCTCATTGGATATAAAAACAATGGAGTTTGTTCCATTGGTATAGGCATTTTAACACCCATCCCTGCTAAAAAACTATAACTCCTTTTCTCCAATATATAATTCGCCTTAAGCCGTTAGTATGTTTTTGTGTTGTCTACAGTCTGAAAGCCTCATCTGCAATTGTTCACATTTATTAGGTGAGGAGGAATTCTCTTATGGATACTCATTAAAAGGGATAAAGACATGCAATTGTGAGATTGAAGATTTTGGTGAGAAATTTGATGAAAATGATGTGATCGGATGTTTTGCTGTAAGTCTTCATTATCTTACTAGAGTTATACATGTTCTATATTGTTGTGTGTTTGTAATTTTTAATAACTAGAACAACTAACTGGATAACTCTATTACAGTAATGCAAAAGTTCCTTTTCCTTTAAGCCAGCTGATTTTTTTCTTGTACCACGTCATTCCAGAGACACTTTCCACAAATAAATCCTCTGAACTGGAAGTTATTTGGGATGTTCAGGAGATGAATATTAAAACAATATATTTCATTTGGAATCTCATGTCTTAATTCCTTCTGTTTGGCGAATTTACTTAATAGTACTGAACCGCTTTGAAACAGATAGTCAAGGAGGAAGTTTAGTATTGTCTAAAGTTAACCAAAGCACTCCTAAATAGATCAGAATGTTTTTCAGACTCAAATGTTTCTCTAGTTTTGTTACAGCTTTACTAGACCTTCAGTCTAAAATTTACTGTTAGATCTTAACTAGTAATCTGTTCAGATTTATGGTTTCTTTCTGATATTTAATTTTTTTTATTGTATTTTTGTGATATTCTCTATGGACTGTACACCGCCCCGAGTCCCTTCTGGGAGAGGGGGCGGTCTAGAAGCATAAATAAATTGAATTGAATTGAATATCTTAAACTACTGAGGATTTGCCATTATGTTAATAAAATATTTTTTGTTATGGCAGAATTTTGATGGTGATGAGGTGGAATTCTCTTACTCAAAGAATGGGCAGGACCTTGGAATTGCTTTCAAGATTCCTAAAGAAGTTCTTTCTGAACGGCCCATTTTCCCACATGTCCTCTGCCATAATTGTGCAGTCGAATTCAACTTTGGCCAGAAGGATGAGCCTTATTTTCCCATACCAGAGGGGTATACATTCATCCAAAATGTTAATCTGGAAGATAGAGTTAGAGGACCCAAAGGACCAGAACATAAGAAAGACTGTGAAGTAAGTAATAGCCCATTGTTGAACTAATATAAAAACTTAGTGCTTTCAGAAGGAAGGATTGTTTTTTATGCTTCCTACTGGGTCCTGCAATGCTGAAGGCTTATAGTACACGTCAAACATTTGGGTAGGTAATGAAGTGTCTTATTTTGAGGCCTTATAATTAAAATCATTACTAAATTTTCATTAGGTGGTCATGATGATTGGTTTGCCTGGGGCTGGAAAGACTACATGGGTCACCAAACATTCATCAGATAATCCTGGAAAATACAACATCCTTGGAACAAATACTATTATGGACAAAATGATGGTAAGATATTACTGTACTAATTTATTGCACAATTTTTATATATAGAAACTCTGGATTGTTGTAAATAATTTGGCAGTGGAGTTACAGATCATTTGGTTGACTAGTCTTATCAGTTGTAGTGTGCTTTTCATTGAGGATGTGACATTACTGGAAAGAGCAGGGACAGTTATTCACGTGAGTTGGGAATTAAATTCCTGATTCTTATATTTGGAAATGTGGCTATTAATGTGTTTCAGATTCTTGATTGAAAGATAATATTAAAACTATCCTGGCTGTTGAGATGAAACAGTTCTTTTTGACATTCCAATAATTAGTGTTTCTGATTTGAAAGATGTTGCAACTGGCTAATCAAATTGACACTTTGAAAATAAATTGGGATAGCATGTTTTATTCTTGAGATTTATTGTCTTAAGTGAAAGGATAAAGTGGCTTTATTTTTTACATTTTAATTTATCAAGCTTAAAATGAATAATAAAACTTAAAATCAGAAATGATATATGCTACTTTGATTTTTATAGGTTGCAGGTTTTAAGCGGCAAATGGCTGACACTGGAAAACTTAACACACTGCTTCAAAGAGCACCTCAGTGTCTTGGCAAATTTATTGAGATTGCTGCTCGTAAGAAACGGAACTTTATTCTGGATCAGGTATGGGGGCTAGACTTCTTTATGTTACTAATGCAATTAAGCTGCAGTTTAAGGGGCATATAGTTTAAACTTCAGTGGGAAATAAATATTTGATGCATAAAGTTGAAATTACAGCAATTGTGTTCAAAATACAGTTAAAATCGGGGAAAATGATTACCCTAGAATCTCGGCCTAACGTACATAACTTCCTTCTACTTGTAAACTTCATTGCATTATACATATGGAGGTGAAATCTAAGCACACTAATTTAACTTAGCTCTAACAATGACAGCTACGTGTAGTAAGTTACTGCATTTTTTTCAGACAAATGTGTCTGCAGCTGCGCAGAGGAGAAAAATGTGCCTGTTTGCAGGCTTCCAGCGCAAAGCAGTTGTTGTTTGCCCAAAAGATGAAGACTACAAGCAAAGAACACAAAAGAAGGCAGAGGTGGAGGGAAAAGATCTTCCAGAGCATGCAGTGCTCAAAATGAAAGGCATGGAACATAATCTATACTGTGTTCTAGGATGTTGAGTATCTGTTTAAAGGAGTAATGTAAAATCTATAAAGATTCAAAATTTCTTGCCTTAAACAATTAATGCCTCTTTAAAAAAAACTGGAAGACTTCTGTAACTTTGTTAAGACAACACTATATTGTGTTCCCTCTGCTGCAGTCCTTAACACTACTCAGTCATGATATGCTTCATGCAGATGCACAAAGCTGTCTTGGCATTAAAGTGCCCTAGAAAACGAAGCTGAACATGTTTAGTGGACATGTATTCCCAGTTCAACCTTATAGGGAGAATGTGTCAAGTGTTCGAGAATCTTGCTCTTAGCATCTTGAGTTGAAGATCACCTGTCTTATATTCCTTTTATATAGGAGGGGAACTTTGGCTTATTCCGATTTATCAGAAATAAATACTGAATATTGAGGGCTCTCTGTCTTATAGGAAATTTTACTCTGCCAGAGGTGTCAGAATGTTTTGATGAAATAATCTACGTAGAGTTGCAAAAAGATGAAGCCCAAAAACTTCTGGAGCAGTACAAAGAAGAAAGCAAGAAGGCCCTTCCTCCAGAAAAAAAGCAGAATACTGGTTCAAAGAAAAGTAATAAAAAGAGTGGTAAAAACCAGTTTAACAGAGGTGGACAGAGAGGACGTGGTGGATTTAACATGCGTGGCAACTTCAGAGGAGGAGGTAGACAGTAGTGCAATTTGTCCTAATATGTTCCGTACATTGTAGGAATCATCTTAAGTGCCTGATCCTAAAATAGAAAAGAGTTGTGATGGGTTTACAGCTACCTATATCTAGTTCCAGAAACTTCTCAGGCTCAAACACAAGGCAGCATCAGTATTTGTAAAGTAGGATAAAGACTGCTATGCAGCTGTTAAGTATCCCTTTTGTAAAGAGTGTTTGTCTTGATTCATGGTTAACATGAAAGTGACAGGTGGTGGCTGAAAAAGTTGGGACTTTGTCATTTCCTTTCACTACAGTGATTCTTAAGGAACTCTATTTGGGGTCCTACAGATGTTTGCCAGTTGAGGTTTGGATTCATGGCAGCCTGGGTGTTGGGCAGAGGCTAACAATGAAGGGTAGTTGCTTGTAGTGTGTGCCTTTCTGGGTTAATAGTTTTAAAAAAATAGACATCGAATGAGTAGCATTTTCCCCCCACAGTCCCTGGAAATCGTGGCGGCTATAACAGGAGAGGTGGCAATATGCCCCAGCGTGGAGGTGGCGGTGGTGGAGCCATAGGCTATCCATATCCTCGTGGTCCTGTCTTCCCAGTAAGAGGAGGAGGTGGCGGTGGAGGCTATTCAAACAGAGGAAATTATAACAGAGGTGGAATGCCCAACAGAGGGAACTATAATCAGGTAATGTGTTAGAACCAAGAAGATGGTCTTATTGTCTTGAATAATTTGCTTTCAGTAATCAATCTAGATATAATTAAAAGAAGTATGTTCCTTTGATATGTAAGCTTGAAAAGAAGCCTGTTGCTGAGAGTATGTCTAAAGTTTTAACATTTATAACATTTCAGTTACTTTTACTTTGAATCAGTTTTTTCTCCCTTACATTCTTTACCTGATTCCGGTGATCTTTAAATCAAGGAATAATATCCATACTCATTTATTTGTAATGCCATTTTGTGTGCAGTTGTAATCAAGACTCCAAATGATTAAGATGACAGATATATAACATAAATGCCACCATATAAAAATTGAGCACCAGCCACATTAAATACAATGGTGCAATCAGTTGGTTTCCCAATCCCTACTTTCCCCCCCAAATAATGGCTATTAAGATAAATGGATCTAGTCCTAAACTGTTACTTGTAGTTGAGTCAGGTTTTTTAAAAATAAAATAGTACATTTTTATCTAGAATTCTGGCAGATTCCAAGTATATTTAGTGTAGTGTTGCATAGAATAATACAGCTATTAACCTGAACAAAGCTTTTAGGTTTTGCTCTAAATGGTTCATGGATGTTGTACTTGATAAGAAATAACTTGCAAATACATTTTCAAATATACTATGGTGTATTGGGGACATGTTCTTAGTAATAAGTTTTAGCATTTTTTAAATAGAATTTATATTTTGCTGGAGTACAAAAATTTGATTGGATTGACAAATTAGTGTTCAACAGATAACCCAAATTAACCCATTTCTTTGCTTTGTAGAATTTCAGAGGAAGGGGAAACAATCGTGGCTACAAAAATCAATCTCAGGGCTACAACCAATGGCAGCAGGGTGTAAGTATACTTCTCAATCTCAATTTTAAATAAAACACTTTGCATATACTTCTTTCTTTTTATAAGTCTCATAAGTAAGCCATAAACTTAAATTTGACATGACATTGTGTTCTCTTTGTTCTTTTTCAGCAATTCTGGGGTCAGAAGCCATGGAGTCAGCATTACCACCAAGGATATTATTGAATTCCCAAATAAAAATGAACTGATCCATATTTCTTCAAAACCTTCACAAGAAATCGACTGTTTTCTTTAGTAGGCTAACTTTTTAAACATTCCACAAGAGGAAGTGCCTGCAGGTTCCTTTTTAGAAGCTTTGTGGGTTTTGGTTTTTTTTTTTTTTTTGTACATTTTTAATTGCAGTTTTAAAGTGAATCTTAAAAGAACCTCAGCATTGTGCACGATGAGCGAATGTGTCAGTATTTCAGGGTTCTTACATTTTATCTGTAAAATGTGATTTTTTTTTACCACAACAAAAGTAAAATGTTGCTTTGTATCTGGTGTCCTCTGATTAAAGATTTTTTTTCTCCCCCTCCCCTCAATTTCTAGGAAACAGTCGTGAGTCATCAAAACAGAATATTTAGCAACCAGGCTTTTTGTGCTCCCCCCCTCCACCCAAAATACAATGTAAATAACATTCATTACACTCCATCTTCCACTCCCTCCTCTCTACACAGTTTTTAGGTATGGAAGAAGGAAGAAAAATCAAAAGTCTCTTGGCAATAAAAGGAGTATTTTTTTTAAATTTGGCAATGTTTTTGAAGAGGCAAAACCTTAAAGCTAAATAGTGATGGTGGAGTGCACATCTAACCTGGTTGCATTTGTCTGTTGAGGCTCAACTTGTGAAGGTACACACCATCAACTTTTTCCATTGTTCTGCATTTTGATTCTGAAAAAGCTGGCTCTGCCCATTTCTTATTAAACGAACTTGTTGTAAATCCAGTTGTCTAATGGGATCTATATGAAGTTAGCTGTGTGTCTGTAACCCTTTCCCCACAAATACTGTGTATTTAGTGTGCTTGTAGTAGTATACTCCACCATTTTGTAAACAAATGAAATTGTGATTCACCCATTTTATATCTAATTTTTAATCATGTTAGTTTTCAGATGGGTGTGTCTCCTTAGCCTGCTGATTTACTTTAAAGAAAGTGGGTGGAGAAATTAACTTTAGCCGTTTGTTTGCAATAAAATAAAATCATTTTACTCTTACTCTGGGATTCTCACCACATTGGTCTAAAATCCCTTTAATGAAACAGTTAGATTCAATGTTTAAAGTAATCTGATTTCTGAGAAGGTTCAAAATGTATGCTCTCCACATCCTATGATATAGAGGAGAGAACCCTACACAAATTGTCATTTTAATAGAAAATATGGAAATATGCCTGTTTATTATTTTTGCAGTTTGAATTCCTGTGTTGCAAGTTACTACACTAAAGCTGATAATGGCTTTCTTATGTCCACTAATAGTGCTTAAATTCCTAACTTCATTACCAGAATTTTGCAGAACTGTGACTGCAGTTTAATATAGATGAAATTAGTTGCAGAGAAGACTTGCTGTGGGGGTGGGGGGTGGGGTACAAGTGACTTTAACAGGAGTAAAATGAAAGTGGACATTTTTGTGCATTTTATCGTGAATTCCATTAAGTTGGCAGTCGGTTTGCATGTACTATCTTCAGCATTTCTAGTTCTTGGGAAACATGTTATCCATAGATTTTAATAGCTTTCAGCAAAATACTGATGTCCTTGAAAACAAGTAATAGAATTTATTTTGATTGAAAAAAGATTTGTTTCCCAAAATGCACTTGGCCTTAATAAATTTTAGGCACGCCTGAGAATCATTTCTCCCTAATTTATTTGTTGTATTTTGTGCCTTTCCCTTCTATTCCTCTCCCCTTTGTATTTGGGCTAAGAAAGGTTTTGGGATGCTTTGTATTGATTTTTGGGAGCTTAGTGCATGCATTCTATTTGGACTTAGTATTCCTACAATATTTACTAATATGAACAAATTATTCCTAAATTTGATTTACTAGGAAACTACTTTATGAAGCAGTCTGCATTCATGAGGGTACGATATGATCCCTTTGGACATGATATCAAAGTTTGTTTTCTGTAAAGAAAGCACCTTTTTTGTGAAGGGATGTGTTTGTTCTTTAAAAAAAAACCCTTTGGGACAGTAGAAAATATTTGGGGAGCTACTTTTAGTTTTTGAAAAATGTAAGTTTGGGGTAAGCTATTTTACAAGTGTACACAACATAATTTCACAGTTCTCTTGGCTTTGGCTCAAGGAGCAGGTGGCAACATGAACATGTGGATCTTTGCACATATCCACTTTGTGCAGCAGTTGGTCCTATTTCCAGATCAAGACATGTATTTCACGCCCTAGTTGCTTCCTAGTTGGATGATTATAATGCATTCACTGGGCATGCACTTAAAAAACATTAAAAAAACAGGTAGTCTAGAAAGTAGCAATGCAGGCATTCTGCCACTCTACTTGCTTCCAACAAGAATGCAGTGCTGGTTGTCATCTTTAACCCCTGCACAGCGCAAGGCAAAAACAACTGAGGGACTGTCTTATCACCAGTGGTTTCTGCCTGTTTTACCAGATCTGGCAGCGTACACATTCCAGATCTCTTCTATGAAACAGTATTTCCTTGTGGGACCTAAAAGGCATACAGCCTTTGTTAGAAGTTTTCCTTGTGGAAAAGGCTCCTGCTGAATTTCAGGTGGTCCCAATTTTCTTGTTTCCCAAAAGACCTGAAAACCATGCTGCTTTCAGGATTTAGGGCCAAGATGCTAGCAAGTCCCTCTTCGTATTTTGTTACATATTTTAGTTTTGGTTGCAAATACCTATTTTACCATATTTTTTATACATGTTAACTCTTTTCTGCTTTGTTAGCTACAGTTCAGACTGTCATACATTTTCAAAATAAGTAACGTGTGTTCTAGGTCAGTGATACCCAACCTTTTTGACACCAGGGATTGGTTTCGTGGAAGATAAAAATTTTCCACAGCTTGGGAGGGATGGTTTTGCTTGCTCAACTGCTGCTCACCTTCAGTTGTGCAGCCAGGTTCCTAATAGGCCATGGACTAAAACCCAAAACGTAGAAGATAAATGCTGTTCTATCAGTTTAAAACTTCAGCTGAAAATAGAATTAACTAATTACTTTTTCTCTAAAAACTAAGTGTATTTATAACAAAACGACCAGGCTCCTCAAAATGTCCTGGAATGTTTCTTGCCATGTTGTTGTGCTAGTTAAAGTCAATTGGGGCTGGAAAGTCCCTGGTTCAAATCCCATTCTCAGCCAAAAAGATTGCTCCATGACTGGACCAATAACCTTGGTTAAAAGTACTTCCCAGGTTTGGGAAACTAGTAAGAGTGAAATGCAAGCTGCTGCATAAAATCACCTATTAGTGATTAGTCTTTTAATTTGGATTGAGTTTGTTTTTCACTGATCATTGTAAGCTGCCTAGAGTCATGTTTTAAGATGTTGAGATACAAAATTAAATAAAATAGGGTTGGCTGCTGGCTGGTTAAACAAATCTAGGAACACTTTTTCTTCTTACTGAAGCATAATAAGATGATAGATTTAAAATGGCTGCTGACATTGTAGAAAACAAAATGATAAGTTGAACTTCAGACTTCAAAAAAATTTCAAAGATGAAGCAATGTATTTCAAACAGTATTTTACTATTTCCAAAAATATGAAAAATTTTCATGACCAGTTTCTTTACACATTAGGAGACAAGTATTAGTCTATGTGAATAGCTATATACTTGGGAAATCCAGGCACAGATTTTGAAATTGGATATAAGCCCTGTAGAACTGGGATGGAGATAAATAGGGGGAAAAAAGGTATTACTATATTTCCAATTTCTTATAGGTGCTAACAGTCTACAATCCCTACCAAAAATCAATTGAGCCTAAGTAGGTTTTAAGATTTACCAATAAAGGAAAATATTTGTAGCTCTCAGTTGAAACGAGGGGTCCTTGATATTCTCTTGAGTTTGCGTGTTTCACTGAGGTTTCATGACCTCAGTGATGTTACCTAGCTTGGGTAATTAAAGGTCTGCAAGAAAACAAGCTCAGAGCACCAATGGCCTCATTTAAGTTTTAGATTATTTAATCTACAGAATTTGGGGTGTGTAAAATTCGTGGTTGCAATTTTATGACTTGGGCAAAGAAACTCAGCAGCTTCTAGATATTTACAACATGATTTCTCAGTGCACTTGTACAGACTTCATTGGAAAAAGGTATCACATTAAAAGCCTACATTTATTAATATACTGCGTTCTTTACAAATACTTTGTACATTAATATGCAATTAATGAACATACTGAGTTTTTCTACTAGGTATAGTTTTTTTCCAATTAAAATTAAGAAAACAATCCTGCTTTTTTAGCAATAAGATATTCTACAAGATCAGTGGGTCATTAAGACATTAGTAACAATATATTATAGTACATCTTGGTAAAATGTTTTTTCAAGTATTTGGTTTCTTTATAACAATGCCAATTTTTAAAAAGTGATAGGTAGATAATATGCCATACATGCATACAGTAGCTTGATGCAAAGCCTGCACAAATTATGTCTGAAGAAATGACTGGCGCAAGGTCATCTAGCTACATCATCTGGTTCTCATCAGTGTAAATGTTTTAAATTTTTAAAAAACCCATGTGCATTACTATATATAAATTAAGCGACAATTCTTAGAAACTAAAGGCCTCAGGCACTGCACCTTTACAGATGAAAAATTCTGAAAAGGGGAAAATGAAATACAGTATTGCAATTTAGAAAGAGATTGAAATCTATAGAACAAAGGTATAGCTAACATTAGAATCCGGGAAATATTTTGCATGATCATCAAAAGTTTTAGCATAGCATTCAAAATATATTTGTTCTTTGTAGCATGAGTTCAGGCAAACTGCTATTCCATTTCCTATTAATATAGTACTGAAACAGCGGGAAAATTGTGCTCAGAGGCAGTAGCTGAGAGAAACTTTAACATTATTGCTATACTTCATTAAGAGCAAAGTAACCACTATTGTCCTTTAGTTTTGGCTATTTTGTCCAATGAATAAAGCCTTCAATGTGCTGTTGCTATATTTTTAATTTATCAGAAAAAACATTGCTAGAATGTGCCACTTTAGAAAGATGCTCTCAAAGCAGTATATTTACATACAAACCAGTGATAAAATGAGAATAAAAAACTGATTTTTACAATACAAGAAATGTTTTATTAAATTACAGTAAGGTGCGGTAAATACACATAATCAGTATAAAATATTTTAATGGCATTGCTAAAACTAATGGCTTTTTTCATGATTTGTTTTTCTCCTTGTGGGGTCAAACTCGGTGCCTTCAAAAAGTATCTTGTTTTTTATCGCTTCTTGAACCATACGTTGCTGAAACCTTAGTTTTGCATTGTTGTATCTACAATAGAACCTTTAAGAAGCACATGATTATCACTTGCATTATTATTTATATTTTGTTTGCTTTATAGCAATTAAAACTAGACAGAAGAAGAAAAAAGCATGATTTCTTTATCACAGAATATAAATCCAGCTGTTGTCAGACTGACATACATTAAACTTAAAGAACACATGCTACATTTTTCTCTATTCTTTATGTAAAAACATTTTATTGCCATTCATATTTATATATTTCTGTTTTCTGTGTCAGTCCAAAAACATCAGACTTCCACCAGTACTTGTCATGGAAGCTATTTCAAACACCTTCCCCATTATGCCTATACAAAAAAACAGCAGACATGCCTATTCTTTTTTTCATTGCAATAGCCTTTTTTAAAGAACAGCAACTAGTAGGAAATTTTAAAAGCTTAGTTACCTAGTCTAAAAAAATTGCATGGTTGCCAATCAAAAAACACAACTGGGTGACTCACAAACAATTTGGGAATCACAATTTGATGCCAATTTTGAAATAAACCAAGTTCTATATGGAAATTATGGAAGAAAGTTTGGTCATTGTTGCCAATGAAACCAACTGGGTAGAAATTCGGACAGATGCATGGAAAGTACAATTTTCCCAGGTGATAAGGAAACCTTACTACAAATAAGTACTGTGTGATTATTAATAAGTGTAGAAAAAATATTTGCATGATCAATCTTAAAACAGTAAGCTATCATAATTTTTGAATTATACCCACCAGCATCCTAATGTTGTCACAAAGAAACCTCCTACTCCCAAGTTATAGGATCGTCTCACTTTGCCTGATGATGAGAGAAGAGTTATCGTACTCATACTGAACATGTGTTGATAAGGCAGCAATAACAAAAATATAGGAAATCACAGTAAAACATAATCCAAAATAGTTATTTTTGAAGTTTAACATAACAATAGAATAGATCATTGTTGGAATACTTATTTTAGTTGAATGGGATTAACTGAAACTGCATTAAACCTGAGATCATCACTACAGAACAATTATTTGGAAAGCACAAAGAGCATATCGATAAAGGAAGAACAGAGGAGAAACATGCAAACTATTGAAATAAGATTTCTAGTTAAGGACTGCAACAGACTGGTTGATCACTGAATTATTCTTTTACTATTAGTTTTAATTAATTAACATTTAGAAGTTTAAAGTTTACCGCCAATATTCAAAGCTTAGGGATTGTTGATAATATGCACTTTTTCTAGGAAGGAATGCAGAGTGACAGAAACAAGTACAGTACTACTTTGAAAGAGGTGTCAATTGTGTTTATTAAAATGGTGCATAGATGGCAAATAATAATCTGAGAAACTATGATGGGAAAATAAAAAAAATAAAACTTTATACACAATCATTTAATTTATATGTTAACAGGTCTTTATTTTTTACTTACTAGTTGCCAAAAAGTGTCCGAGCCCTACACCTAGACCACCCAATATTCCATAAAGAAATGATTGTCGAGCACAAGGAATTTTATGGATTTCCAGCATTTCCTGCAGAAAGGACTGAAAAGAAATTAAATGCATTATAGTTAATATATACTTGGGGCTCACCAAATGTAACTTTAAAATAGACAAGAACAATTTCTCTGAATAATAAAGATCCAATTTCAAAAAAGGCATCAACCTCTATTATAGTTAAGCATAACAGAAATTTGGTGCAAAACCTTTTTTACTGAGCCACAAAGAAAGGAAAAACTGAACAGTGAAGTCAAACAATTGCAACAAATAAAACTTATTCATCAAATGTGACTTGTAGATATTTCAGTGATTAAAATTTAGTTTGGCTACAGGAAATATGCTTCTTTTGATTCTATTGATTTACAAATGGTCTTTGATAGTATTAAGTAGATCATGAGCTGGATAACTCTAATATTACTTTCCTGGTGGATAAGTTGCAGAAGGTGATGCTTGGTCATATTAATAATCATTATCAACTTCAAATTTATATTTCTAATGTATAAATTATTCAAATGAATATATTCGGAGGTTTGAGATACAGTGTTATAAATTACTGGTAACATCAAATTTACTAGTACAACTTAAATAAAGCCATCTGCATTCTGAATTAGTTTCTGACCACGGACCTCACAGTTTTACGAATGGATCAGTAAGAGCTTCATAACTGAGTTGCATTCTTATTAAGGCTTGGGAAAAGAGATTTTGAGCTTATTTCAGTTTTCATAAATTTCCTATCTCAATATGGAGAAAACTTTAAAATGTGCTAATGCTGGTAGAAAAATTAGTAGTAGTATGAAGTCTGCATTAAGGAATAAACATTTGTTGATAGAAACAAAAATGGCTGTATATAAGAGAATGTGTTTCCCAATTTGTTATATAGAGCTGAGAGTTGAATGTGTCAGGGGAAAAATAAAAATGAAAGCAGTTACTGGTACATAGGGTAGAATTTATAACATGTATATAACAGGAAGCTAGTCAGAGAGAAATCTAACCTGGAAATAAGGAGAAACTTCTTGGCAGTGAGAACAATTAGTTGATGGAACAGTTGCCTCTTGGAGTTGTGAGTGCAACTCACCATTGCTGGTGGTTTTCAAGAAAATACTGGACAAACATTTGTCTGGGATGGAATAAGAAGTCCTTCCTTGGGTGGGATGAGGGTTGGGCTAATGTCCCTTTCAGCCCTGTGATTCTATACTTAAAAACTGTGTATAGTGAAACAAAAACAGCGATGAATATGAGCTGAATATTAAAATAAATATATTGTGGAGGTTTGATTGTACAAAAAAATGAATGAGAATTGAATTGTAAATGTATGGTGTGTATCTGTGCATGTAAAGATATAGCAAAGGGTTGAGAAGAATGGGAAGATGGAGAAAGTCATGGTCTTATGGAATAAGATCTGCAAAAAAAAAGCAAGAAGTTTTCAGAACCAAAGGCCACATAAGAAATGGTATATGGATGCAGAGAAACCAATTATTTGCCACGACAGAAAATATGAATTTAGTGAATGGTGTTCATATATCACAACTGTAATCAAACTTTGGAATTTGCTACTATGAAATATAATGGTGACTTCCAGTTTGCCCGGTTTCAAAAAAGGTTTGACCAATTCATGGAAGTCAGACAATGACTATTAACGTGTGAGGGATACTATACTTGTCTTTGAAAGCTGGGAAACTAATGGGGTTCCTTTTGCTGTCAGTTGGCAACTGTGAGGAGACTACTGGACTAGACTGGCCAAGGATCCAATCCATCTTGGCATTACTTATGTTTTTATAATGAATTAGATGTAACTACATTTTTTCATATCTCCTGATTTTAATTTCTTCACTTCACCCTTTCTATACTTTGCATAATATTTTTTACTCTGAAGAGAATGTTGTGATAGGTATGTGTGTTGTCTGTATTTAGCACTACTGTATAGCCTGTAATACATTGTCACCATACAAATAAACACAATTACACATTATAAAATATGCATATGTTGTATTAAGGATGATCCTTTCCCAAGAGGGTAAAGATCCTTTGAAAGTCTGATATCATGTAACAGTCGCTAAGAATTTAAATTACCAGAATGCTGAGCATATTATATTTGATAAAAACTCTCTTCATAACAATTATTGGTTCTTTGGAAAAATATTAGGTACATTTGGATATTTCTTTCAAACAGCAGAACAATAATTGGGATCATATCCCCAAGATATTTTTACTACTACACTTTGTATGTCTGTATCAACAAATACAAGTAAGATTAACCATCATTCTTTCATTTTCGCTCTTTCCTAGTGGTAGCCAAACTCCTTTTAAAATAATGCTGAGTAGCAGGGATTATGGCTGTTATTTTGAAATAGGGTCGCTTGGGTGCAATGGCATTTCCAGAAGCAACTGTCATCAGCCCAACGTGGAAGGAAAAAAAGCAGCCTGTTGTTTTAAGGAGATTTGGCAGATTAAAATTAAATCCAGGACTCCTACATTTAGCTGTCAAAAGGAGACGAGAGGTCACCGAAACCTTCGTGATCAGAACTACGGTGTATCTCTGAACGGGGAGAAGAAAAGTCGTCTAGCCTGGACTGCTTGAGAAAGTGGCTATTCACGGTTGAAAAGGCGGTACGTTTCGACCAACCGAGCCCTTCCGGGTTTGAAGCAATTCGGCGAAGAAGCAATTCTCTTTAAAGAAGATTTCACCTCCATTACCTTCTTAGAAATCTTTCTCTCTTCCTCCGTCGCCATGATCAGACAAGCGCCGGGGCTTTTTCCCGCAGTCCGGGCTCAGAACTACGACCAGCGAGTCAGAATGCCGCGATAGGCAGAGAGGCCTTATGCTAAAAAGCAAACAAACCCAAAACCAGCCACTCTACCCACTCGCCTTTCCCGCCCGCCTCTCCCCTCCCCTCTTAACTCGGCCTCTCCTTTATCTCTATGGTGCTGGGAGATTGAACTGACGCCATTTTAGGTCTAGAGATTGCGAACGGGAATCCTTTGTTCAGTGAGATGGGTCACGGAGCAGCGCGCGCGCGTCGTCTGCATGCACGGGCGCGCGGGCGCGCTCCTTCCCGCACGCCACGGTTTACCGTTCCCCTCTCTGAGCGCTCAAGGTGGAGCTGAAATCTTTTTTATATACATGTTTTTTTTAATTAAAAACACCTAGAAGGCCCCCATTGTGTCTGTACTTGTAATAGAATGACTAGAGACGCTATCACTAACATAGGAGTCTCTGGGAATGATAAGACTTTCTGGCTTGGAAATTGGAGCTGTAGTGCAGTGTAACTAGAGAGTATCAGTTTAGGAAAAGGTGGATTAGAATATCGGACTAGGATGAGCCATATTCATAATTCTATAACTACCACACAGTTTGGCCTACCTCAAAGGATAGTTGTGAAGACAAAATGGAGGAATACCACAGTACGGAGTATTAAAATCCTTAAGTCATGCTGCCTGGGTCTATTGCAATATTTTTATAAAAATTATATGGAGATATTTGAAATCTTTTGCGAGCCCTTTCAAAATTCCTCTTCCCAAACACTCGATGCTTTTCTATATCCAGTTTCCAGCTATAAATAAATATATTACATTGTAGATATCCATAGTAAAGCCATTTTCACTATGACTTGCAAAAATGTCACAAAATAGCAAGTAAATGTTTGTATGTTCAAGGCACTGGGAGTAAGTTGAGAGAAGGTAGAGGAGAGAAAATGTCTTATACGTGTAGGCCTCAATTTATGACCATTCAGTTCAGTGACCATTCCAAGCTCCAACAAAGCTGAAAAAATGGATTTATAACCATTGCAGCTTCCCTGTTGTAGAAAGTTAGCACCCACCCATCTCCTACAAGAATGAAATATTTTAGGAAATATTAAAAAGGCAGAATATTTCCCCTAAAAGAGAAATAGAAATCTTAAGACAGAAACACCAGGATAAGATGCTGAAAGTTACTTCAGGAAGTGATATATTGGATATAATTAATTAAAATATGTATATGATAAAGTGTTATAGAAAGATATCTGTACAAACTTGTACAAACTTATAGAAAATTAATGAAAATAGCTGCCTGATAAGAATTCCTGACATTTGTAGGAAGTGTGTATAATTCATTATAAGATATAGATCCATCTGCCATCTGGTGGTTATATGTAACATTGTCTTTGCTTTTAAGAAAGTTTGCTCCTTCATGTTACCAAGATTGCAGTATTTTTATATGCTCTTTTATGTGCTTAAAAATATATAGATTTTCTTTATATGAATAGAATGGGGAAGATGAAAGAGCAGATAAAGCAAGTTTATATTATTTGAAAAGCAAATTAAGGAAAATTTAACTCACTGTGGTCTCAGTCATCTCTTAGTTACAGTTAGCACTAGTTATATTTTAAATTAATATACAGATAATCAATTGCAGAATAAAACACCTCTAGGCATGGTTTGCAAAATGAGTAAGAAAATATTCCTAAAATGATTGAAAGAAATAAAAAAAGTACAGCAAAGATAAAACATTTTAAAAGACATAACCCTGCTTACAACGTTAAGGTAAAAGCTGTTTCCCTAAACATCTTTAGCAGGGAGTAAGCCACACAGTGGCATTTACTTCTGAAAAGATTTGGAAATCATATATAAGATTATTTCATAAAATACTCTCAGATTTAATGAGGCAATTAATATATAATCATTAAAATGTTGATAGAGTGTTCTTGTATTTGCTGAACCATATTCTGCATAATGCAATCAAAACACAGTGCTAGGGAGTACTTTATGAGTTGTGCTAGGGAGTACTTTATGAGTTGTACATGAATATTCAGGAATAATACTGACTACATGAATGGAATGTAGTTAATTTGTGTTGTAAGAGCTAATAATATCACTACAGTGCAGTATGTGTGATGTAAGTACTGTTTTTGTTCAAAATATATCTTTATGAGCTAATGTATCAGTGTAATCACAGTAAATTCATGATAATTATTTATATAAAACTTATGTCTTTAAATAGGTGTTGTGTAATGATACACAAGGAAGACAAAGCTTTACTGTGAGCTTATAAGACTTAATTAATGAGAAAAGAGATGGAATATAAAAGGAGAAGGAAAACAAAGTAGAGATTACTGGTGTGAAGTTTAGATGGAGAACCCATATTACAGATTTAACCAAGTTATAGTATTTTGAAACACAGTGAATGACTGACTCAACTTAAAAAATGTTTTGCTAGGTTAGACTATCTGTTGTTTTCCAGCAATAGACACCCAATGATCTTTGGCAGCACACACACACACAAAAACCAGGATAGGAGCCTAGATGTATCTAGTTGTTTGTTATAGACACTTGGTAATCAAAGATAATTACCTCAAATGAATACTGTACTTAAAAATGATAGCTTATATGTATCACTTCAAGTAGTACCTGGAAATGTACTGAATAATATAATATAAACATACTGAAAAAATTAAAAGACATGCATTCAAATTAATGTTTGTTTTTTTAAAATCATGTTTATAACATTAAATTAGAAAGGAAAACAGAATATCAGGTAACTTGTATTATCTCATGAGAAATATCAAATAAATCTAGTGGAATCAGTTCCTGATCTTCATCAATTGTTTCTTTATGCCTGATCATCCAGGAGCTGAGTTTCCTAAACAATCCTAAGAAAGATGCAATTTTGCCTTTGTTTCTCTCTTTCTTAGCTTTAGTGCAAGGTTTGTTTTTCACAGTCTTGTATTTCCCATGCTGTTTTTTACTTCTAAATAGTGATTTTAAATTTCTGTAGCTGCAAGTATTGATTAATTTTGTAGTTTCTGTTTTTGTTCTTTGCATTTTTGTTTCAATGTTCAGGAAAGCCATGAATCTGTCATTCAGTTTCTTGATGTTTGCTGTTAATTGAGGTAGTTTTTCTGACAGTTCTAGTAGATTGACAAATTCAGTCATCCTTCAAAAAACCTCTCGATGTTTACGGCTTTCAAGTTCTAAGAACAGGAAAATATTATTTACTTTAATCAGTAAAAGCCTTAATATTTAGACATTGTTAAAACTTACTAATCTTGTTTCTGTTAATGAATTTGGCAGATATCCATGGATCAAGACATTGCATACACAAATACAGCGTCAGTGAAGTTCTTCAAAGAATGTGTAGTATTCTGTTTCTATGGAATCAGATGACATCACTATTGGTTGAGTTACTTCATATATCAGCTCATAAATACAGACAGATTGTGCATATAAGAATATTCATCAAAGACTATACCTGAATAATTCCACATTCAATTGGATATTTGCTGGTAGGATCCTACCCAGAGGTGGGTTGCTGCTGGTTCGGCCGACCCAGTAGTGGAATTCAGGCCTGGGCCGCAGAACCAGCAGCGACCCAGGGCTGACACCCACCCCAAACCAGTTCACTCACTGTCGCTTGGCTGCCTCCATTTTGAATTTTAATGACTGCGCGTGCGCAGCTCACTGTAAATTGTTCTTCACATGCGCACAAAACAATTTACATAGAACAGCGCGCGCACACATTGCGTGCAGGTTGTGAACTGGCAGTAATGCCAGCAGCAACCCACCCCTGATCCTACTGATGGCCTTGCATAGATGTAACTTCAATAATCTTATTCTGGACATTTAACTGTTTAGCATTTCTCTAATTGAATAGGACAGCATCCTAAGATGTATAAAATCATGAAAATTCTCATGTCTTCAGCAAAGTTATGAAAACTTCTGTGCCAAGTAAAATCAAATCAAATCCATCACCTAAGCTATTCTTAGCCACCATCTGTGAAGACTAATTAATATAATTTGTCTACATCTGTTCTTATAACATAGATTTCAGAAATGCCTCTTTCTACACTGATGACATGCACGTTATAACTATAATAGTTGCTATACAAAAGCACGGTGAATGAAGTACTAATTCAGACTTTCAACTATAGCTATTGTAGAAAAGTAGTCATACTGGAGTGTAAAGCAGTGACATGTATCCTTTTTATATTTACAAAATCAAATTGTGTATTCCAGTGGGTGCTAATTCATTGTTTGATGAAATACCAAGTGCTGGTTATTATTTTTAAAAAGCTATATAGGCTGAGCCTAATCTCCATTGAGATAATGCCTTTCCGTGAGAGCCTCCATATCACTAAGATCATCTGAGGTTTGCTTAGTTGCTGCAAACTTATCTCATGGTAAGGATGGTGTAAGGTGGTTTTTTTGTGCTTTTTTTGACCTCTTCCAAATAAGGGTATGTATTAGCTATATCTCCCTTTAAAAGTTTTCATTGTTCTTTAACATTTGTGTTCCGTCTACCAATAATTAGTATGGTAAACAACCTGAATAAATAGCTTCTATGCTGGCTCACAATAAGCAAAAACCTGTGTGTTGAAAATAAGGGAAGTAATTGTGATGGAAATATGCAAGAACCATTATCCGGACAAAGAGGGCTGAAATATTCTTTAAGCTCTGGGAAGCTAGATAATATTCAGAAGCAATTCAGGCAAATGCCTTCTGATTCACTGTGCTATATTTCCCTATTTCTTATAGTTCAATCAGGTTTGTAAGGTTCTGTTGTTATAGCCTCTCAATAAAATAATTGTATTAATAGTTCTAGTCTTTGGAGATGATTTTCTGTTTTGGTCTTCTAGTAGCGCTAGCACCTACATAGCATCACCTAGACAACTGAATAAATGCTGATACCCAGTGCCAATGGGTTTTGAGAGCTTTCCTTCCATGTGATCATAGAACCATACATTTCACAGCAGTGACTCTGGATAGTGTATAAAGATTAAAACCACAAAGTATAATTCATAATGCCCTGATTGAAACCACACCTACTGCCCCTGTCCCAAGGTAGAGCATTCCTAACCGCTTAGCTTGAATCCCTTGGGGAACAGATAGGTCTTCAGAGCCTTACAACGAGCTAATAAGAGTCAGGACCATGTGTATCTTGGGTGAAGATGCTATTCTTCTGGACAGGCAGAACCATAGAGGAGGTGCAACTTCGGAGACCAACAAAAGGGCATTGTTGGAAGAGACCCAAAGCATGGCCTCTTTGCTAGATTTGGTGACATGGGAAAAAACAATGGGACCTAAGGATCCTTAACTCTTTTATTTTCTCATTTATCTGATTTAATTCTGCCACTACTGCTAATGGAAATATTTATTTATTCTGGCATACCAATATTTTGATTTCACAATGTAAAATTAAATTTGATACAATAGTGAAAAATGATTGAAAAGACACATTAAAATTGACAATATCAAACCACATATTTTTATAAAAACATCTTTTTAATAAATTAATGGATTCAAGTTTATAATAGTTAGACATAACAATGTAACAAAAGTCAACATCTTCTGCTATTTCATACAAATAGTATGTATTACAGTAAACATATTTTTAGTTTACAAAAATGTGTTGGTGAAAACTATCGTAAACCACCTAAAAGTGAACATCAGTTGTTAAGTTGTATTGCATGTATTCAAGAAGAACCTCACCATATTTTTATAATGAAACTACCCAGTTTATTAGTGTAGTCTGACATTTGTTAGCAATTAATTTTTGATTTCTTAAATATGAATGGCGTCTTAAAAAATGGCATTAATAAGACAAAACACCAAACAACTACAGTATTCTCTTTGATAAGAAACAAAATAGAAATTAGGCAGATCAGAGAACCCAAAATGTATTTCTTCTACCCGTTTTTTTTTTAAGGTTGAGATATCCAGTATTATAGGTAGAAAGGGTTTTTAGCTTTAATGCACACTATGGCTACTAGAGAAGTGCATTCCCTGCTGAGTAGTAATGCTGGTGAAACACCTTCAATTGTTGCTAGTTAGGGAAACAGATTTTGGCTGGTTGATTTGTTCAAGGAATCAAGTATAGAATTGATATAGCACACGTGATAAGTTATAGAACTCCCATCATTCCCTAAGATATTGTAGTAGCGTCAGAGTTCAGCTATTTGTGGACATATAGTCACTATAAAATGCCACAATATGTATAATAGAAAAGTCCAATAAAATCAGAACCATGTTAATAAAGAATTGCTTTTACTTAGTATGCCATGTATTTCCTTGCATTCCTTACATGCTGTCGTCGTGGATGACTATAAAGACATAAAATGTTAAATTATTCTGTAATTAGTAATAAAACCAGTTTATTTTATAGAATTTGATGGAGATTCCAGCAACTCTGGACGGGCAAAATTTCATGGCACTGGTAAGTAATGTCAAAAATATGTGCATCGTCCTTCCTTGAAAGGAGTGAAGAAATTTCTATCCTCCAGCCTATGAATAATTAAGAGCAGAGTTTTCTTTGTTAACATGTCAATTTCCTTAATAGAGATCCATACTACTGGTAGGAAATCTCTTTTCCATATCAATTGAAAAACCAAATTATCTCATTGTCAGTTTACAGAGAAACACACTATAGTTATGATTTTCAAAGTGTATTCTCAGAAACCCAATTTAGATGATTGGTTAAAGAACATAAAGTATGGGATGTAAACATTAGAAATTAATATTCTTCACTAATGCAAGCCTTGAAAAGCCTTGGTTTAAACACAGTTTCCAGGTCATTCCTTTCCATATATTTGGAAGAGTCTTAGAACTGCATATATAAAAATCTGAATCCAATTTCAATTAGATGCCAGTCCTGTTGTTAATCTCTACCCAATGAAATCATGTCAGCAATAGAACACATTAAATAGAAGATATTCATCTAATATTTTTGCAATTGATTTTTTTTGTAGTTCACACAGTATATATTGCTATTTAATGGCACAAAAATGTCTATAACTTATTCATCTAAAACACTCATTGATTCGGCAAAAACACAGTGAGCTGGATAAAGCATTTGGTTTCTTTGTTTGAATCTGGCTGCTGAGAAAGGCAATTACAACTGTCACTTCTCTTGGAGTTTCTGAATTGAAATTCTATTTAACAACACTTTGTTGGATGATCCACATTTTAAATTTCCAGATGACCTATTATTTACCATGTTCTAAATTAACGCATCCACAAGTTTATATTAATTGTAATTTATCTGTTTTATCTGCATTCATCTTATGTTCAGATTTTAAATGATATGTGAAACAGGCACTATTATCTGAAAATCTCACAAGGATTTTTCATATCTACAAATCAGATAAAAACATGAGGCAATTGAAATAAAATGACTGCAGTTTATCACCCAAAAATGCACTTGTATTTGTAATAAAATATAAATTTGCTCATTGTAAATTGAAAAAAATTGACATAGAAGTCACATTTTAGGAACATTTCTGCTAAATAGTAAGACTACTTTCTGTCTTAGACAAAATTCTTTGTACTGATAATTCTGTACCCTGTTTACACATAGTATTTACTAGTTCCTTGTATACCAACAAGAGTTGGAAGAGGCATACTCCAACCTATTCTATTCCAAGGCAGTAGCAAGGAACACTGACCATTACTATACTTCCACTGATGTTGATGAAGTTATGCAGGCTGTACTGGATTTATTCATTTTCTTTTAATGGCTGATATCCCTCGGGGATTTGTAAACAGCAGCACACAATACTGTAAACAGTTTAACTTCTGCTCAATTAATCCAAGTCATTTGATTAGATTAAAACAAAGATTGCATTTGAGTTCTTCTCGAGTTCTTTTCATTTCATCAAGACACTTTTCACTACATATAAAATCCTGAGCAGAACACAATGGGTTTGAATTAGTTCTCTAATTGCAAACCAAAGACACCATCAAATGTCTGTTTACTATTGTAGTCAGTTATTTTGTCAATAAGTCAGTTATTGACAAAACTTCCAAAATAACAGTACTTTGGACTAAACCTATATTTTAGTATGATGGCCAGTTCTTGCCCCTGATGCTGAACCTGGCAGAGAAGCTGTTGTTGCAGCATCTTCTGCTTCTTCTAGGGCTTCCTGAAGCTCTTGGCTTACACTAGACTGAAGGGCAGCAGGTGTAAGCCATTCTTTTGGTAGACAACTCTGGAGAAAAGGAATACAGGAACTGAAATAGGCAAGACGATTCACCCAACGAGGAATCTCTCTTCCACAGAGAATCTAGATGGAATTGACAAGTTAATCATTTTTAAAGTATATATGGGCTCCTATCTGAAATCAATAATTTATCTCAATTGAAATATTCAAATATGCAGTTATAGTACAATGTAAATTTCTACTAATATTGCCTGCCAGACTGGATAATATAACTTATAAATCTAATTTTCAAACAGAAGTAACTTTGACAATTCTGAAACTGCACGCATACTGTGCATCCATTTTTTCCAACAAAGACTAATTAGATATAAGTACAATGAAACTTCACTTATACGTATTGAGGGTAATGTGGGTCATGTAATAATAATATCCCAAATACCAAAAATAGTCATGTATTGACACCACTTTAGCCATATCTGGATTACATTAGATGTGCCAGACTTGTCTGTTATTTTAATGTGATGCTTATATGGAAATTTGATCTACTGCATCCAAAAATCTGGGAAATGGAGGTCCATTAATAAAAGTTGCAGTAATACTAATAAAAAATAGCATAATAAACATTATATAGGAGGTCACCAATGCTGTTTCCACTATTATTTTCTTCTTATGTATTGTTTTCAGTAAACAGAACAAATCCCACACTGTCCTCATTTGCATCTGAGAAAACACATTATGTGTTCATGAAATAATTCTTTGATAATTTAACTGACCTCCCCTCTAGAGATGCAAATTGAATATTCTTGTCATTGCCAAGTGCAAACTGGAAACACACTTGTAACTTAAGGAGTCTTTATAAGATATAAAAAGGTTACTTTTTAAAATAACACAAATTAAACTTGCCTCTGATAAAGCTGAAGAAAAGTGATTGCAGTTTTTGTGCATTAAGTGATAAGCGTTTCCCTTAAATTCTTTTCCAAGTTCTTCTATAATTTTTTCTACATCTTCCTCCATGAAATCAGTACTTCCAAGAACAACAGCTTCTCTGAAATAAAAGACTGAAAATTAAAGGATTCTTGCAATTCAGACAAGAGTTTTTTTCATTTTCATTCTCTTTTGAGAACACAGATACACTTCTGGAAACCGCCTTTTGAACTTCCTCTTCAATGAATATTTCACAATACTGCTTTTTTTTTTTTTACAGATGCTGTGTTTTATATATAAGAACATCAACTTACTTGTGTAGGCTTACTTTTTATCTATAGCAATTATGGGAAGAGCTTTTTATATGACAGCACAATAAATAATATCTTACTATTCTAAACAAGGATTAAAATTGGCTCCTTTTATTAATAAGAGATGGGACTTTTGTGTTTGGTCATATAGTTTAGAATTTACAAGTTGCAGTTAATAGATATAGGGAAACTGTTTAAATAAATTTCAGAACACACTAATGAAAATTGCTTACTTGAATTTAAATGTTTCCCCTAATTCAGATGCATTGCCTGGTAAAATTTCAAATATTCCAGAGAAAGGATATGGATGACCACCATAAGCAAATTCTGAAAGACAAATTCAAGATATTATCTTTAGTTAGTTGTTAGTTGTGCTTTACTTCCCTATACAAATAATTTTCCATGCTTAAAACTGATATACTATCATATAGAAAACATTGCTACAAAATCTAGACAAACCTTAATACTTGGTACTTATAATATGCAAGATTTATATTTTAGTTGGGAGTATTAAGTTGAAAGATAGTAAGGCAAATTCTATTTATGCCAAGTAAATCTCCCTCTTCTGAGGGAGATAGGTGGTTAAGAAAGATGAACTATAAACAAACAAACGAAGTATCTCTATGTCTAACCATGGGGAAAAAACCAACCCAGAATTATTGCAGTTTTGGCTGTGGTAAAATGTGCCACACTCCCCTGGTAAGATGAACATATTTCAGATGCTTGGCTACCTGTTCCCATTTATGACCAGTTGCTAAAGTACCCTGTGATCATCTGATTGCCATTTACAATCTTCTCTGCTAATCTCTCCAGAAAATCAAGGAAGCAGATAAGGAAATTTGTAAGCAGAATGTACATTGGATTTGTCTGTTCTGCTATCATTTCTGCCCCACTGAAGTGCCAAGGAATTTTCCCTCTGAACACCACTGTTCTTATGAACATCCCGAAGGCCCCTTCTCCAAATTGTCCTAAAAATGATGTGAATGGGGCCTGTTTACAGAATGAAGTGAAGTAACATTGGTCGTCAGCAACTGCAGAACAATGGAAAGCAATAGCAATAATAATTAGACTTATATTCCGCTTCATAGTGCGTTACACCACTCTCTAAGCGATTTACAGAGTCAACATATTGCCCCCAACAATCAGGCTCCTCATTTTACCAACCTCAGAAGGATGGAAGGCTGAGTCAACCTTGAGCTGGTCACGATCAAACACCTTGCAGTGGGCAGAGCTAGCCTGCAATATTGAAGTCTAATCACTGTGCCACCATGGCTTTTCCCCCCCCTTACAAAGAAAGTCAACTGGGGCATAGAGTGAGCCCAAGTCTCCCAGATGTGATGGGGTGGGGAAAAGGCCCAGATCTCTTGGCTATGATGAGAAACCTGAGTTCTCTCCCTGCCCCAGGAGGCCCAGATCTTCTGGCATTTCACATAGCAAATCCAACTGGGAGAGCTGGATTGTGATAAATTTAAATTTCAAAACTGATGTGCTGCTCTTTCCAATCCCTACGAACACAAAATGTTCCATTTTAATTATTCCTTGTAATAAAAAAATATAAGGCTAAAGTTAGGTACATACCTCTACCATATATCTCAATTCCTGAGTGAAATACTCCAATTCCAAGGGAGGAAGTGTATTCATTCATCCAGTACTAGAAAAGAACATGGGAGATGAAGCTAAATGTAAATAATTTTTATTTACATCCCATATGCCAAGGCAATTATCTTTGAGGGGGAAGACTATTTTAATTATTTCCCTGAAATGTTCAAAATATTGTTTGTTAACCATTAAGACAGTCAGAGCACAGTATAATTTAACTAGGTGCCAGGAAGCTTAACAATCGAATGCTTCTTTATTTGCTATAGAATAAAGAACAATCAGACAACTAAATTCAAGCAACTTTTCTCACCCATTAAAAATACCTTTTACAGCTACAGAAGAGGAACAGCTTTTACTGGACAAAACAGACTGAAACTGATTTGAACATGGATCTGAAAGTGGATTTAAAAATGTTGACTACAAAAGTAATATTGGATATTGCCATATTGGAAATACAAATGAAACTCATGGATGAAGGCTATAGTCTTAATAATGAAAGGTGACATACAAATAATAAATCAGAAGAATGACTTGGATAGCTTTCTTATCTTGGATGTACAAAATAGACATGTTAAAACTAGTGAAGGAATTTCTAAGAGGAGACAGAGAAAATGATAAATCAACTTGTGGGACATTATTTGAAATGATTAAAGATCAAGTTTTTAAAAAGTAAACAATATAAACTGGATTTATTTGATCAAGATTAAAACATATGTTGCTGTTTCTGGTAGCTCTTAACAGATATAATTCCCAATAATCAAATCCCAAAATCAGAATTACATTTCTCTTATTTTGTTGTAAAGATCAAATGTTAACTTCATTAACAATTCATTGCTTATAATACAAGAATATATTTTTTCATTCATACCTCACCCATTTTCTATAAACTCTTAATTTTTTTGCTCTCCTTATAAATCAGCACAGATCCAATAAAATTAAAAATTAACAATAAAAATTAACAAAAATACTTAATAACACATATAACCTCTTTTTTCCATTAGCATACATTTCTTTCTTCCCTCATATTCCTGTAATGTCTAACAATTAGACATTACAAAATAAAAATAAAAACTATTAAACAATGCCAAAGTAATCACCCCTTATTTAGATATCAAAAACTAATCTATTACCTCATTAGACATTTTTAAAAGAAATACTATCTAAATAACCACTCAACATCACCAAAATAACTCATTATTTAACCATATTCTGATAAACATTTTTCCTTTTTCCTTCCAACCATCCTTAAGTTCCATGCTTAGGTTTGGAGCACCTAGGTGTTCGAGAGCTCTAAGCACCTACTTTGTACTTTTTACTGTTTAGGCATCTAGGTCACATAATGATAGAGATATGATGAAGTACAACTAGATTTTGGGATATCCAGTAAGAATAACAGAATAATTCTAGGACCATTACCGATGAATTTATAAAAAAAAACTATAATGGCCATTCAGAAACCTATTAAAAATGTAAAATCTATCTGATGTGAAAACCAAGTATAACAATTCTGTTATACTTGATTTAAAGATGATTTAAGATTAAGTGCTTTATGAAAGAAATATAAAATAAATGTGAAAATGTAAAATAAATATTTCTAGTTTTGACTACAAAAAAAAATCTATCAAATAAAGTATATTCCAATAGTTGTTACAAATTGGTTATTCCAACAGTGATAACAAAATGAAAACATTTTAATCTTGGTTTACAACAGCAATTGAGACCAGAATTTCCTTCGATCAGCAATAGTCACAAGGCACTAGATCACGATTGCAACCTTAGCAATGCCAATTGTGAGAATCCCAGTTTTCATCGTTAAGAGAATCCCCCCATGTTGTTAATAAGCAAGACCATCATATTGTTGCCATTTGTGAACACCTGCTGGTTTCCCCATTGATTTTGCTTGACTGAGAAGACATTGCATCAGCTGGAATTCTGAAGACTGATTGTAAATCCCTTTTGTTAAGCACTACCGAACATTCACCGAGCAAGTGATGTAAATCAAGGACTCACTGTTTTTCAATACAATGACCTATCTCTGGAAATTTCAGTTTTCAACAGAGCTTCCTCTAGAATTCATTTGGTTCCAAACGTTTATTCCAAACTTTCCAAAAACTGCAGAAAACTTTAAATGTAGTTTTCTTGAATGTCTTTTATTTCTCAAAAGCAGACTAGAAATACTTGTTAAATCTATATGTCTTGTTGTTTGGGTTTTTCTTTGCCCAGTTTGCATCGCCACAGAAAGCACAATGAAGTTTTGCTTGTGTGTTAGCAGCCCTCAGCAAGGAAGGCAATGAGCTGTTCAATTACTGCTGCAATTGAAGAGGAGAAGGCAGGGGAACTTAATTCATTTGTCAAAAGCTGGATAAAAGCAAAGACTATCAGCCCTTCCCTGTGTTACTAATTCATGGTGATTGAAATCACAATAGGCTGCTGAGAGTGCAATCCAATGGCTTGTCCTAAGGCAGTGCTTCTCAATTATTTTCTGTCATGCCCCCCCCTAGGAAGAAGAAAACATTTCGCGCCCCACCCCCCCGCGCGACTGTAAATAGTATCATTTGTCTATAAAATTGTTATAAGTACACCTCTGCATAACACTGTATCCTTATTAACGTATAAGAGAATAAAAAAAGAAAGAAATGTGGATCAATTTACAACAAAGAATAGCTTTATTAACTGTAGCAGAAAAGATTTAAAGGAGCACAGGATTTAAAGGAACACAATATTAAAAAAAACTTTAACCTGCAAAACAAAAATATATAAAATAATTTGAGCTGAGCCCCCCTTTACGGAGCCTCGCGCCCCCCCTGGGGCCCCCGCCCCACTATTTGAGAAGCACTGTCCTAAGGTAATATACCTCCCTTCTGAATTCTCAGGTAGAATATAATAGGCACAAATCAGAATGCAGCTGCATAAGCATTATTACAACTGACATTTTGACTTCGCAATGAAGGTAAGAAGCCGTATTTAAGACCAGTAGAGAGAGTATGAAATTAGACATCTACTGTTCAATGTCTTTCAGGTTGTAGACATGGACATGTTTAAACAAGCTGTTTGCAATTTCAACACAAAGTGACTACTAACATAAAATAAATTCTAGTAATTTTATTATAACTCTTATAAATTCATAGAACACACTCAGAATGTTCAATTATTGTACAAAGATTTGAAGTCACTGATATTAGCAAGAACATTTATTTTAATGAGCTGAAATTAAAGCTAGGCAAGGCACATAGATCCAGACATCCTGGCTTTTTTGGTATTGCACTTCACCCCCAAAACACTTTCTAGCTTGGTATTCATAAATTTTATCTTGTTCCCAGAATTATTGCAATCAATATCTTGTCAATATAGCTGCTGAAATCTTAGCATCAACATTTAACAGAAATATGGGGTAATAACCTGGACACTAGGTGAGATCCTTATCTGCCCTCAAAGTTATAGTGATAAAAATCTTTATAATAGGAAACTGGTAGAGCTTTACTTTCATAAAATGCCCGAAATAATTTCAGAAGTGTAAGAGCTACTTTCTTGTTCAATTTTTAATACCTGTCATCCAGAGACCTTTCCAGATTTCATTTTATCAACAGCATCATAGATATGCTGTAATGTTGAGCATGTAGCCAGCTCTTCTGGCTCTATATCTGAAACTTCTGAAAGATGTATTATATCTGAATAATTATCTATCTGACTAGATATAAGGATATGTATAGAATATATAGTTTTATACAATTCAAAGCACTGAAAATTAGTCTCATTATAGCTGGGGTAATGTGTTCTTGAAAAATTCCTTACTAAAACTGTTATTTTAACCTTGTTCGAATGAGAAACTAACATTTCCCAGGTTTCTCTCCTCATCCCCAATATGTTCATTTCATTGGTTTTAAACCATATTCCAAATCCAAGTCATATAATTCAACTTTTCTATTTTGTGATTCAATACATTTTTGATCCAGAAGCATAGTTATTATCTTGCTACAAATAAATTCTTTAAGGGTATCTCAAACAATCCCCAATATGATTTGAATTGCAATTTGATTTGGAAAAAAATATGTATCTCTTTTATTGTTCCGTAAACTGCAATTCTTCCCACAAAGAATTCATAGAATCATAGGGCTGGAAGGGACCTTGGAGGCCTTCTAGTCCAAGCCCCTGTCCAAGGCAGCAGTTGTTTCTATCATACAGGAAAAAATGTTGTCCAATCTTTCCTTGAAAACCTCCAAGATAGAGCACCTCAACTCCAGGACGCAAGCTGTATCACTGATTAATCATTCCCACTGTCAGGAAATTCCTCCTTAATTTTCAGGCTGAATCTCCCTTTGATGAGTTTGCACCCATTGCTTCTTGTCCTGCCTTCAACTATGGAGACTAGATTGATGCCCTCTTCTCTATGATAGCACTTCTAGTATTGGAAAATTACTATCATGTCTCCCGAGCCTTTTCTTTATTAGGCTAAACATACCTAGTTGTCTTAGCTGTTCATTATATGATTTAACTTCTAGATCCCTTATCATCTTGCTGCTCTTCTGTGATGCTCTGCCCCAGGATCTTTTCTGTACCGTGGTGACTGGAACTGGACAGTGTTCCAAAGGTGGTCTCATTAGCGCAGTATAGAATGATATTACTACTTCCCATGATCTTGATGTATTAGTATTAAAATACAGGAAGTCCTCCTGTACCAACCACAACTGGCACTGGTAACTCTGTCCCAAAGTGATGTGGTCATAAAATGAAACATGACCATGCCCAACTTACAACATCAGTTCTGGTTGCAGTCATGAAGCAGATCACTCATCGTTAAACATTATGTTACGTGACTGACATTTGCGACTTCCAGCAGGCTTCCCCATTGGTTTGCTTGTTATTGGCCAGCTATAAAGCTTATATAAATGCATGCTGGTTACCAAATACTTGAATTGTGATAATGTGATTGCAAGAACACTGCAAATGAATGCTGAATGACTGGTCAGTAAGCAAGGACTACCAGTACCATATGCCACTAACTGGGATACGTTTATACATAATACTACTGTGGATATGTGATTAGAAATTCAAACTGAATCAATATTGTATATTTCAACTATATTAACCATCAAAAATATTAAAACATTAATTCTTTAACATATCCAGGAGTGGTTTAAAAACAGGCAAGTGTAGCCTGTTGGAATTAAACATTCATATGTCCATTAAATTAAATTTCTGGATGGATGTACAGAGAACATTATGATTTGGGCGACTCATTTTCTCTTTTGAAATTTTATTCTGGTGCAAAACTAATTTAAAAGCCGATGTGGCAACTATCATACATCCCTGCGGCCGATTCGCTCTCACAGGGAGGGACTCCTCCGGGTGCCGTCCACTAGGCAGTGCCAGCGGGCGACGCCCAGGAGTAGGGCCTTCTCTGTGATGGGCCCGACCCTCTGGAATGACCTCCCCCCCGACATTAGAATAACGACCGATCTCCGCTCCTTCCGTAACAAACTAAAGACCCACCTGTTTAATTTAGCTGGCCTGGCCTAACTGTAGCTTTTGTGTCCCTCTAGCCTGTATTTTAAATTTTAAATGTTTAGGGATAGATTTTATAGGTTGTTTTAATTTTTAACTATAATGTACAGCCTATCATATAATTTGTTTTAATGGGTATTTATAATTATTTAAGTTTGTATATTGTTTTATTGTGGTCTGTACACCGCCCCGAGTCCCTTTGGGGAGAGGGGGCGGTCTATAAATTAAATTAAATTAAATTAAATTAAATTACCTGTAGTGTAAAGAGATTAGCAAAACAACTGTATAATACTGTACATCAGATTTATTTTTTGTCTGAACCAATTAACCATTAACATTTATCCCTACCCTCTGAAAATGTCCACATTTGGCTACTAAAATTATATAATGACCTCTAAAATCTTTTGTTCAACAATAAAACTAGAAAGTGTTTTCAATATAATTTCCATTCTGGCAGATTTTGAATTTCTACTCATCTGTTCATCCCATTTTCGTGCTAATATTTTTTCTCATTTGGAAGACTTTAGTTTATAAGCAAGGAAATGACATCATTTCAGTCTATAACACATCTACTTTTCTTCAGGTACCCATAGTTCTCAAGTTAACACAGTAATAGAGCCTGCCAATCGTGACTGTGACTTGTGACAGTCGTAAAGCAAATCGTCACATGATCAACACATTATTATAATCTTTTTTGTGGCAGTCATGAAGTGACTACTGAAGCCATAACCCATGGTTCTGAGCCCATAAACCATGGTACTGAACCCATGGTTCGGTATAGGTCAGTTTTGCCAAAACTCAGAAGTAAATGCTGGGTGTTGGCAAAATTGTTATAAAATGTGGTCAAGGGACTACAGTAGCTGCAAATGGCGGTAAATGCAGCCTGGCTGCCAAGTGCTCGTGTGATCACATGACTTCAGTCTCCCCAAATGGAACTTTGAACAGTCACTAAGCAACCAGCCATAAGTTGAGGATTATCCTCAGTCTTTTAATGTTCCATGACACAATTTGTAATTTCAATTTCTAAGGCAAACTCCCTTGTCAATGACTCTAGGATGGTTTTTGAGAGATTAACAATATTTTTTTTTAAAGCCCGACTTGTATTATTTATTAGAGAGGCAATTGGACTAAAACATATGTCCAGTTTGGATTAGACATAATCAAAAATTCAAATTGAGCATTCCTAGCATATCCAATTATATAATTAATTCAATATAAGCTCGTTACTGAAAAAACACACTTATCAAAACTAGTTTAGAAAAAAATGTAATATAAATAATTATCATTATTAATTTTTTATTTAAACAAATTAAACAAATTTACAATAAATTTTTTAAAAATAAAAAAGAATAAAAATATGTAACAAAGCTATATTCAAGATTGTTAACAAAACTGCTCATCAAAAACCTTAAATAAAAATTTAAAAGGCATGGCACTGTGACCAAGGAATCATGACTTCTCTGTCCTGATGTCTGGTTGATAAAATAGTCTTCCCTCTGAAATCCAGAGATCTCTGTCTCTTGGCTTTTCAGAACGTCATGAAGATCTGCTTTTTCTTCTATTTCAGGGGTGTTAAACTTGTGGCTTGCGGGCTGGATGCATTACGTGCTGGCTCTGCCCCCGCCCGGTTTAGCAAAGGGGAAAAAAATCCCCCTATGTCAATCATGCCATCATGACGCCGCAAGTTTGACACCCCTGCTCTATTTGCTGGACATGGATGTTAGATGAACCAGAGATAAGTGAGATTTACGTTGAGTGTCTGTTATATATTGTCTCAGTTATTGTATTATCATTTTAATTCTGCCTGGTTTATATGGCTTTTTTATTTTTATGTTTATTTTGAATTGTTTTTAGCCAACTTCATACGTAAAATGGGCAGCCATATACATTTTCTAAATAGCAATAAAAATAAAATCAAAACCGTCATATCAGGATTCCTAGTGGGCACCTATCAATGATCCATACTTCTCTCTTTCTTTCTGCCTCTGAAGCTGCGAAGAAGTCAACAAGAAATTTATGTAACCCATCAGTGACCCTCCAAACTATTTATGAGTAGAGTATTGTAGAAGTATTATCTCTAAATGGTTAAAGGATTGTTTGAGACAATTAACATTACTTTCAGATTACGCAATTACCACATACCAATTTCTAAGAATATGCCAAATACTGCATGATACAGAAATAAAGTCCTTATTGCTTGTCTGATAAGGAGACAAGCTTGATGAAATTATTGGTATTTCTAAAAGATAGATCTGGTAACAATATATGCTTCTTTTCCACATAGTCTATATTTGTTGTCATTCTAGCTGCTTATACTGCTTTATCTTAATCAGATCTCCAAAGAATGACAGCAGTATCAGAAGATTTTGAAACCCATATCTTGAATCAACAAGAAGCTGTTAGATTCTGCCAAGGGCAGGGGTCTGCAACCTTAAACACTCAGAGGCACTTGGACCCGTTTCCCACAGAAAACACCAGGAGCCACAAAACCTGGGTGGGAATGGCCAACTCAATGTCACTCCCACCCAGTCACATGACCCGCCCGCCATGCCTTCTCAGGTTTTGTGGCTTTCGGTGTCTTCTGTGGGAAACAGGTCTCCCTTCCTCTCATTTCTGTTTTTCCCTTTTTCCTCCCCCCTTCTTTTTCTTTCTCTCCCCCTTCTCTATTTGTTTCCCTCTTTTTCCTCTCTCTCTCCCTCCATCATTTTCTCATTTCTCTATTTGTTTTTCTCCCCTTTTCTCTCCCCCCCCCCCGGTCTGTCTGTCTGTCTCTCTCAGAAAGCTGAGGCTGAATTGACCCAGCAACCTCTCCTTGGGGTTCTTCATTACTCTTTTTCTTTCTTCTTGGCAATTTTTGGAAAATCTGGGCTGGCAGAGGAGTGAGCACGAGCCACGGCAATGGCTTTGCCGAAGATGACCCCCTTCCTCACACGACCCCCTGGCTGGCTGTTGAGGGGCTGGGATGGAGCGCATGAGCGGAGATACCCTTCTCAAGCAAGTGGAGCAGTGCCACTGCCGACGTTGATTGAAAAGCGTCCTTGGGGCGGCTTTAAATCTCGCACAGGGGACTTTTACCACCAAGAGGATGCTTTCAATCAACTCCACTGGAGAAGTAAAGATCAGGAGAACGGGAAAAGGGCCTGGCCCCATCGAACCTCAAATGCCCACCCCGGGGATCAGGCTTGGAGAAAACCGGAGAACCCTTGCCTAAGACACTCGCCCATCAGCTGGTCAACCTGCCCACCCAACACACCTTTGCTGTGCTTTGGCCAAACCTGGCCACTCACTTGAGGAGGGTATCCCCACTCATGTGCGCCCTCCTGGCCCCACAACAACTGGACAGAGGATCATGTGAGGAGAAGTCATCTTCGGCGTGGCTCATGCTCGCTCCTCAGCTGCGGACCTGTCCCCCTTTCCATTGTAACCTCCTTCCGGATCCCATTCCCACCTCACCAGCCCTTGTGTTAGCGAGGTTGGTGTCGGCCATGGCCGGGTTGGGCCAGTGTCTTGCGGCGGAGAACAGGTTGTTGGCAGGGAGCTGCAGGAGAGGGGTCAAAGAGCCACATGCGGCTTGGGAGCTGCGGATTGCCGACACCCAGCCTAGGGTATCTGAAATATGACACTAAGTCAATCTCAAGCAGTTCAAGCTGCAATTAATTTCTTGTCTGCTTCAAACTTACCTTTTTAATTCTTTTAACTTTTATTCTTTTACTTGATCTTGCTCTATTTCCTCTTGATTTTATCAAACTTATGAACAAATTTTGAGAAAAATACTTTAATGCAGCGGTTCTCAAATAGTGGGGCGCGCCCCCCTGGGGGGGCGCGAGGCTCCGTAAAGGGGGGCGCGAAGGCTCCCTTTCCATCTGGGTGCAACGGCGGCGGCGTGGGCGAGGCATAATATATCCCGCCTGGAAGCGGCAGCACTTCGGGCTGTGGATTTTCATTGGAGCCGCGGGCTGGAGCTGTGCAAGAAGCCTGCTCGGGCGGGAGTGGGAGGGAGGGAAGCATGGCTGTCCCAGGCTTCCCTCCCTTCCCCCCCCCCAGCCCAAGCGGACTTTTTGCACAGCTCCAGCCCGCGGCTCTGATGAGTCTCTGAGCAGTCCCCAGCACTGCCACTTCAAGCCGGGATATATTCTGCCATGCCCTCGGCGGTGTCTTTATGCAGGTAGCTCGCCTCCCCGCCAGCAGCTCCACCGCCAGCATTCCGTCTGGAAGCGGAAGCGCAACAGCCGCTGTTGGGGAAGGGACAAAGGGGCGGCGGTCGCCCGATCTTGCCACCGCCACCCCTTCACCCCTGGTAACGGCGACTGTTGTGCTGCTGCTTCCAGCTGGGATGCTGGAGGAGCTGCTGGCAGGGAGGGAGGGAAGAAAGGGAGGAGGGAGTAAGGATACACAAGCAAGAGGGAAAGAGGAAAGAAGGCAAGCAGGCAGGAAGGAGGCAGAAGGAAGGAGGGAAGAATGGAACTGGAAGGGAGGCGGGGAAGGAGGGAGGGAGAAAGGAAGGATAGGAGGATAGGGAAAGAGGAAAGAAGGCAGGCAGGCAGGGGGAAAGAGGAAGGAGGGAACTGGAAGGGAGGCAGGAAGGAAGGGAAGGAGGAAGGGAGGGTGGAAGGAAGGATAGACAAGCAAGAGGGAAAGAGGAAAGAAAGCATGTGACTACGGTGGGAGACGAGAAAAGACCGGTGTGCTATGTTATGCAGAGGTGTACTTATAACAATTTTATAGACAAATTATACTATTTACAGTCGCGCGGGGGGGGGGGGGCGAAATGTTTTCTTCTTCCTAGGGGGGGCATGACAGAAAATAATTGAGAAGCACTGCTTTAATGTGATAAGAATCTTAAAATAGACTACTTCCTAAGGAATAATATCAGATGAAATTTCAAAGCTACCTGGAATTTCCCAACCGAATTGGGTGTCAGCAAGAGTTGCCACAAAGTGGGAGTGAATAAATAGTTTCTGGCTTGAAGCCTTACTCCATAACATAGTGCAATTACAACCTCCCCAGAAGCCAAAGCTGAGATGGTGGCTGTGTTGTAGTAGAAGGGAGAGCCTGCTTCTTAAACTGGAGGCATTCTATCTTCCTAAATGTAAAAGAAATTGCAAAAGCAATTTAATTAAATGTTCAGCTTACCAGCTCTCTTCAAGCACAGTGTACAAACTTTAATTCTACACCTGACGGGAAAAAGAAACAAACTGCATCTTAGCACATTTCCATTTTATCGCTCAGGAACCATTTTAAAAGAAGGGAATATTAAAGGTATAAGATGGAGAGTATATTCAACTAATAAATGAAAACATAGTTTGTCACACGTGATTAAAATTAACTAATTAATGTAAGGTATGGTAGAAAACTACCTCTTTTTTATTCCTATAAGTTTTGAATGGGGGAATAAATATAGAACACAAATTGTATCTATATCATTGTAAACATTTATATGACCTTTCTTTTACTGTATAGTTCAAAATTATGAAAGTCATGAAGGAAGGCTCTTATAACACCTGGCTGAAGTTTGTTTGTTGCAGTGCCTCAGTAGTCATGCAATCAAAATTTGGGCCCTTTGCAGTGTGCCCACCCCCATCACTGTGAGATGACTGACTCACCACCACCACTACTGTGAGCCAAGAGGCCTTGACTGGGTACACCCACTGACACCCGGAAAGTTACTACATGCTGGATGGCCTCAGCGAGTTAGGTCCAGTGACACACATGTCTTTTCCCTCTCTATCCACCTCTTTGCTGGTTGACTTCATCTTCCTGTCCAGCTTTGAGGAAGATTGCCTCTCTGGGTTTGAGGGAAATTGTCTTCACTAGCTTTCTAGCTGAGCCTTACTTTGGATAGGTATGCCTTTTGGCAGATGCAGAGAAAGGGAAAGCAAAGTAGACTCAGGCATGTCCAGTGGTGGTGTAGGCGAGGAAAGGTCAGGTTTCTTGGGATTGGGGCAGTGGGGGGGAGGAAGGAAGGCAATCTGTGTGCTGATGGGCTTAGGTGGTTGAGGCCATCTGGCCCATGGCAGTTTTCCACATTCTAGTGGCCTTCCAAGCCATTCTCCATCCTGAGGTAGCTCTGCAGTGCAGTCACTTAATGACCTGTGAGGTAGCTTTAACAACTGCAATAGGGAGAGCTGGGATTGTGGTCATTGAGCAAAGCAACCAATTATAATGACTTACAACCAAAATTCTGGGCTCAATTGTGGTTGTAAGTCGAGGACTACTTATGGTTTTTCTTTGGAGGAAGACTACAATAATTATCATGTGGTATCAAAAATGACAAGGATCACAGTAACTAAAGCACTCCAGGATGATAGCCTATAGAAAGGCAACCCCACTCACCATTTTAACTATAAAAGTTGTTGCATCCTTGGAGTTCCCTTTTGAGCTCTTGCTATTTCTACTAAGAGTGTTTTCACTACAGCTAGCACAAATAAAAATAAGTAATGTCAAATATAATATTGAGTTTTAATTAAAGCCTTGGTTTTGCCATATATAAAATAGATATATGGTGTGTGCCCCGCTCCCCCAATTCTGTGATTCTCTTTTATCCTTTTTGCTCCTGATTCTTCAGAAACTAGAATACCTGGGAATTTTAGCTTTAGTTCCTTCAGGATTTCTGCTGCATGGCTGGAATAATAGGCAGGGAAGAATCTATCTTCCAATTTAATCATGATTTTGAATGAAAATGTCAATTTTTAAGGAATCCCAGAATTCTTCATGATGTGATCAATTGAAGCTGTTTTGTTTTAGGTACCATGACTTAAATCTTGAAAGAACTGGGTCTTTTGTTCCTTGAATTTGAAATCCATATTGTTTTAGAATATGTACAGTTATTTCCTTTAGTAGGACAATATAAGTTTATCATACCTCCTAGTGATCTGTTATTTGATTCGCTTCCTCTTAGCAGCCAATCTTACATTTTCTTTTTAAAATTTTTATTCAAAGGGGAAATACTGTCAAGCCCCACTGTAGAATAAATTGTGCTGTTTCAATTCTGGAAATCTTTAAGACACAAACTGTAGTGGCATCATTCTAATCTTCAACCTTGATCTGAGCAAAATCCTTTATTTCCCCTTTGTCAGAAAATGGTATAGCTACTTACCGTAGTTACTGTATTTTTCAGAGTATAAGACGCACCAAGGTTTTGAAGAGGCAAATAAAAAATGTTTTTGCACTCCGCAGACCTCCCCAAAATGGCCCGTTTTCTTGAAAACGCCCCCCCCCTTTTTTTACAGGGCATGAATAGCCTTTAGGAGGTTTGTAGAATGTTCCTGGGGGGTGGGGTGGGCAAAAATGAGCAAAAAATGCCCATTTGTTTTCCAAAAAAAGGGCATGAATAGCCTTTAGCTTTGCAGAGTGCTCCAGGGGGCTGGGGGGGGGGGCAAAATGAACAAAAACCAGGCCATTTTAGCTCATTCCTGCCCTCCCCAGCTCCCAGAAGCACTCTACAAGGCTCCTAAAGGCTATGCATGACCATTTTGTTGAAGGGGATGGGGTTTCGGGAGGCAAAAAAAAATGCTGTATTCAGTGTATATGGCGCACCCAAATTTTCAGCCTCTTTTTTGAAGGAAAAAGATATGCCTTATACTCCAAAAAATATGGTATATTTGTAGTGTCTGGCAATTCATGAAGTTTTGATTATCCTCTTACTTCTGTGTGAGAAAATAACCTCTCACTGGCTTTTCTCTCATGTCATATTTCCTTATTACTATAGCCAAATCCAACATAACTAGAAGAGATGTTATCCAGCAGTTTTCCTCTGTTTTCAGTCCTTTTGGTTGTTTTGACTTGCAAAATGGTTTTGTTTACACTCAACTTCCATTTAATTCTTTGCCCTGCCCTGTGGATGATCCTTTTTCAGAAATCTACTGCCGAACTTTTTTCTTTGATTCTTCACCTTCATCATGATAAGCTGCCAGTTTAGCGAGCAATCAGTTCCAGATCTTTTTCCAGCAAGATGTCTCAAAGAGGAAGTCATATTTTTCTTGAGTTTCATGCCTTTCGGCCACAAAACAACTTACCCAATAACTGCATCTATTCAGATAGCAAGCCAGACTAATGGCTTAGTCAGATCCCTGGATCTTCCTGTGTGCCAGAGCAAACTAATGAAGTGTTACTTGTTGGTAAATGTAGCTTACCATGTCATTGTACAAGGCACAATGGCTTTTTCCACCTGGAACTACCTGAGAAAGAAGCTATAAACAAACAAAAAACATCTGTGTTCCTATAATTAGTTCTATATGACTACTAGTTTCCACATCATGCTAAATTATTTTTTCAATTTTAGTTCAGTGAGTTTATGGGAACCCAATGCTGTCAAGTGTAACCTATGGTTTACAGCTCCTCATTATGAGTGAATTCAGCTTGTTTCCCCTCATTAAGCAAGTCATTGAGTCAGCTGCTTGCCTTGAGGTATTTTTCTCTTCCCAATGGTGGCAGAATATGACTACCTCATCCTGGCACAGTCTATTCCAGTGTTTCTCAACCTCTTCAACTTTTAAGACATATAGGCTTCAATCCCCAGGATTTCCCACTGAGAGTTTAAGTCCAGACATCTGAAAGTGACAATGTTTATGTATATAGACTACTATGAAATACATAAGATTTGGATATTTTTACATATCATTTTAAATAAATGAGTTTTATGAAAATGATTTTATGATTTTTTAATTAATATATTTATGTTATAATTTTTAAGTAATACATTTTGTTGTAAATAGTATTGTATTGCCTTTGTTCCTCAAATACTCCATGCGAATTGACATAGCAAGCTATATGTCATGTAAAATATGTTTTACATTTAGAAATAGTATTGTCACTACATATATTAAGAGCCGAAACCATGTGTATGTATGTATGTACAGAGAGGGGGGAGAGAGAGAGCGAGGGGGGGAAAAAAGAGAAAGAGAGTGCACTATTAAAGATTTAATACAGTTTGGAAAGTACCAATAATTTTCTGCTTATTTGCTTTATTTGTTTTAATTTCCAATAAACAAATAACACTGAAATTTTTCATTTGAAAAGTCCCTTTCAGAACTCCCATTATTGTAAGTCATTGCAAAAATTATTCAAAAGCCCAATATTATATACTGAATTATAATTAAAGTTATACATTACATATGTAAGGAAATTGAAGAACTCTCCATAACAGTGGAGAAAAATTTTTTTTTCTTTCTCATGCTCTGCCCCATTCTCTATTTTATCTTTTTTTGTGCCTGATGCCAAAAAACTGAAGCAGGATCACAAATGGTTAGTATTTGGATGACAGCCTCTCAGATATTTCCAGTGCTTTTGGTTAGAGTAGGAAGTAGAAAAACATTGTGGAAGAATATAGTGACAAACCCTTCTATACTGTTTCTAACAAAACAACACGGATGTGCCTGTGTAATAACTGAGAGTTGAGCTTGACTCAAGGGAGACTACCTTCTCCTCAGAAAGGGACTTGTTTTTATTACTCTCAAAGTACGATGTTATAAATAAATGATAAGCAAAGCAAACATGTTCTTGGGATGTCAATTACTCTATAATAATTACATGCATATCTCAGATTTCAAGATCATAGAATTATCAGGCCAGAATAATTGCACAAGGAACAATATTATACTATACTACACTACTACACTACACTACACACTACATATTATATTATGGACTTTAAAGAATGAACTGTTTCAGCTCTAAATTATTCTACGCTATTGTGAATAGTAATTACAAACATGAGTAATAATATAACTTTATAATTATATATAAAGAATTCTCCAGGAATTATTAATTATATTTTGGAGAGTAGCATTCTTACTTCTATGTGCAAATTCCCACCAGTTTTGAATGAGCAAATATGTAATCTTATGTGCTGAATAATTTTGATAAACTATGAAAGTTATTGCCTTCCTTCCAACAGATCCTTTAAGAATTAAATTCCTTTTAGATGCATAGCTAAAGATAAACATTGCATACCACCATGCACATTCCTAGTACAAATGTATGGTTGTGCTTCTGCAAGAGATATGCTATGGCAGTGATTGCGAACCTTTTTTGGCTCGCGTGCCACAAGTGGGGGGAGCGCAGGGGGGTCGAGTGCGGGCGTGCCGCACCCATAATGCAACACGCGACCCCCCCAGTGCGCATGCGTGCACAACGCGCGACCCCCCCATTTTTACATTTGTTTTGCCCTCCCCAGGCTCCAGGGGCTTTATAGGAGCCTGAGGAGGGCGAAAAGAGCCTCCCCTGACCCCCCGGAGGCCCTCCGGAGGCTTCAGGGACTTCCGGGTTGCTCGGAGGGTCGTTTTAAGCGCTCCGAAGGCATCAGGGAAGCCTCGGACTGTCCCTGAAGCCTTCGGAACGCTCAAAATGACCCTCTGAGCAAACTGGAAGTGACTTCCGGGTTGCTCGGAGGGTGGTTTTAAGCGCTCCGAAGGCATCAGGGAAGCCTCGGACGGTCCCTGAAGCCTTTGGAATGCTTAAAACCACCCTCCGAGCAAACCGGAAGTCACTTCCGGGTTGCTCGGAGGGTCGTTTTAAGCGCTCCGAAGGCATCAGGGACGGTCCCTGAAGCCTCCGGGGGGGCAGGGAGGCTCTTTTCGCCCTCCCCAGGCTCCTATAAAGCCTCTGGAGCCTGGGGAAGGCGAAAAATAGCTTTTAAAAAGGTGAACTCAGCTGGCCAGCGCGCGCATGTGCGCTGGCCAGCTGACAGGGCAGCGCCTCGCATGCCCTGACAAATGGCTCCGCATGCCACTTGTGGCACGCGTGCCATAGGTTCGCCATCACGGTGCTATGGGAAAGAGTTCTGTGAGATTCAAGCTGTCACTACATTTGTATCACATTCACTCCAAAAATGTATGTAGATCATAAGATTGATATTCCTCACAAGTACATGGTTATATAATTGTAGCAACAAGGCTGTTTCAGCAAACAGGTATTCAAATATTATGAATTTTCTGTTGTGTATTTCACAAATGTTGTGAATTTTCTGTTGCGAAAAACAAAAAATTATGGAGAGAAAATATGAAGTCATTATAATGTTTTGCCCTCTATTTATGTTTTTAATTAGTATACAAGAGCCCTTTCCACTCTTCTCTCAAAATTGTGTAATTTATATCACAACAGTTTCTGACATAAAATATTGAAACCATGTCCACACTTATAATTAAGAAGAGGAAGAGGAGAATCCATATCCATAGTTAGCATCATAGTAGTGGGAATCTAATTCCCTGGTCTTTCTAGTTAAATTCCAATACTTTATTCTCTATATCAAAGATATCTTGCAGATAGTTGACAATCACCACTGTGACAATCAAATACAGAAAGATGAATGTTGAACCTGATCTAAAATTATAACATTACATTGGCTTTACACACAGACACACACAGACACACACACACCACCCTTTACATTAGAAAGCCATGTCCATAGCAGCTAATAGACTTGCTTTAATTTACAGAACAAAGAAAATCTTGAAACAGTCCATTGAGACCCCAGGCAATGTTCAAATCATGAAGGGGTGGAGAGAAAAAAACCCCCACTCCTCTTCACCATAGTGATACTTCAGGTTTTTTTAGAATGCTAATTTGCTCTGACAACAGAGAACTGGAATATAGCCTAATTTTATTACAACCCATCACGCACAAACATTGATATTTTTGTCCAGTTAAGTCTGGTTTCCTTCTGGTTTATCAGATTGGATTAATTCGCAAGTTAACCAACTCAAGTAAACAAACAGGATTTGTTTTTGCTGAAATGCTGTACTACAAGTCTAGGATTTACAGCTGTTCATTACTAATTTGCTATGTGAAGCAGTTAAAAGATAAGATACGAAGTGTCTCCAAGCTTCCAATGTTGCAACCTCTTGAGAAGGCTGCTTGACTGTTGCCAAAGACATAGAATATAAAGACCAGATGTACACCCTTGTCAAGAAAATGTGTAGCTATTATTTTCCACCATCTTTTAATAATTCATGCTATTGTAGACCACTGTTTATTAACCTTGGCAATAATATTAACCTGTGGACTTCAACTGTCATGCTGCCTAAGGAAGTCTAGGAATTGAAGTCCCCCCTACTTCAAACTGTCACGGTTGAGAAACACTTCTGTAAACTATAAGTGTTTTTATAAACATTTGCAACAAAAAATAATGCATAAAAGTACAGCTAGTCCTTGTCTTACTACTGTTCTTCACACAACCATTGCAGAATCTCCATGGTCACATCATCAAAATTAAAACACTTGGTAAGTGGCATGTATTTACGAGTTGCAGTGTGCTGGGGTCAGAGGTGGTATTCAGCCGGTTTGGACCAGTTTGGGTGAACTGGTAGCTCCAACAATCAGTTGCCCTCCTCGTTCCCACCTTATCCTGTCCTTTATTTCTTGGTTTCTAGCTCATCTCAATTGTGCGGCACAGCTGATTCCCCCCCCCCCCTGCTGCTTTACTTACCATTGCTGACTTGGAAGGTAAGCAACTGAGCTTCTAAATGCTCCATTTTCAGTGCTGCGCTCAAGCGCTTTAAGACGCGCACAAGCCTGCGCTCACCGAACAGGTTGTTAAACCGGCAGCATTCCACCACTACTTGGGTTATCCGATCACTTTTTGCAACCTTCTGACAAGCAAAGTCAACGCAGAAGTCAGATTCACTTAACAACGGTGTTACTAACATAACTGCAGTGATTCACTTAACATCTATGGCAAGAATGGTTGAAAAATGGGGCAAAACTCACTTAACAACTGTCTTGCTTAGCAATGGAAATGTTGGGCTCAATTGTGGTTGCAAGTTGAGGACTACTTATGTACATTCATTCAAAACTTTCTGTAAATTCTGTATGAATAGAACGCAATAGTAACTTAAAAGATGACGTAACTTTTATTAAAAGTGCCTTAGAAGCATCAAAGTACCAGACATTTTTTAAAAATGTGTACCAAAATAAATGGATGTTTATATTTTTGTTCTTCATGATTTATTTGGAAACATTTCTTTAATGTTCCTATATTTTGTACATTTATATTACTCTCTATTTTCCAAAGAATTCAAGTGCTTTTATTCCCATCCTATATTATACCCATTACAATTTTAATAGAGGCAGATTTTCTATTCCTAGCTCAACATTCTGACCCATTTCTAATGGCTTTGTGCTTGTAAGATTGGTTTTGATAGTTGCTAAAACCTTGTTTTTTTCCTAAGCCCTAGAGCCACCAACCAGAGCAAAATACAACTAAACAAGTCAGGTGAGCACAGACAGACATGCATTAAGGATATGATAAAGATATATTATGCTAGGGAACAGGATACACGGTTATAGAAGCAAATTCCCAAGCCCTTAAACACACAATTGCAGCTAGATTTATCATAGCTCAAAATCTATGTTCATTCCAACCTTTATTGCACTATATTGGTTTTTCCTGTTGGAAAACAGTGTGCAACACTAAGAAAAAAATAAATGAGATTGAGATAAGAAACCTCTGACTTACTTATGGCCCACCAAATAAATTGCAAAACTTTAGCCTTAAGTAAGGCTAAATTGCAAAACTTTAGCCTTAAGTCTTACTCTTATTAGACAAGAGTAAAATATCTCACAAATTTTCCCTGCATATACATGAAACTAGGGCTATAATTTAGAAACGTTATAATTTAGAAACATTAAAGTCATGTTATCAGACAAGAGCTGACCTGCTCGAAAAGATACTTTCCACCACGAAATATATTTTGATCCTTTTTGTTAGTCTCCATCTTTTGATTCTTTCCAAGGACAAAAAAAAGGGGGGGAGGGACACCAAGCCTGTAATGGTATGATCTTTAAGACTTTCCCACTGTAAACAATTTAAGGACTGTTGTCCCAGCTAACTCATTATGAAAACAATTATTCTTTAGATATATCTGGGGAGGGGAGGGGGTTTACAGAAAGTAATTTAGTAAACTACACCTACTGGTTGAGCATCTGAGTGAATCCAGAACCGGCAGGAGAAAAGTGAAATCAGACACACTTGTTGCTAGGACTTTCCAGTTCCTGCTAAGCCCATTCCTTGTTTCCAAACTATTATAGCATCTTTCTGTCAGGTTAAACTATTGGAAAACTGAGGGTGGATCGGCGGGCGTGAGACAATCAGGGGGGATATCTGTACTGCATTGGCAAGAACTTCTGGAAAACGGAAGAAGCCGCTCGTCCTTAACTTGAACATCGAGAAGCTAAGCCGAAATTCGCCAAGGCTTGGATGGAGGGAGGGTGGGAAGGAAGGAAACACGAAAACGGAAGACTCGCTGCTGTTTCGGACCGCTGAGAGAAAGCCAAGTATCCTCGGAGGAAGGTTAAAAACAAAGAAGAAGAAGAAAAAGGCCCGGAAGACGTGCCGGGGTTAAGAGCTTAGGGTGGGAAGCGCCTGCCCGGTCACTCACCATATCGTAGACGTTGAGGACTACCAGCTGGTTCGCCATCCTTTCTCCTTTCAAACGCGGGTCCCTCTCAGGCCGAGGACGGCGGCGAATGCCGCCTTTTCGCCCTGCCTCTTGCGGAGGAGTGTGAGGAGGTGGAGGAGGCCGCCAGCCGCATGGAGCCGCCTCAGTGCGGGGAAAGGGAAGCCGGGGCTGCACCCCCAGGAATCGCGCTCGCGCCAAGCGAGGCAGAGAAAGAGAGAGAGAGAGAGAGAGAGAGAGAGAGAAGCAAGCCTCGAGCGGGTCCCGGTCGGCACGACTCCGCCTTTCCTCTTGCTTCTGGGACCTGGCTGGTCTGACCCGACCAGCCTGTCTTCAGGCGAGAGATCGCGGCAGTAAACCTTCCTCGAGGATTAGCTGCCTGGCCCTCTTCCACCTCGGTCCCAGCGTTGCAAGAGACACTCTCAAGCCAGCCGCGCCTTCCACTTGGGGGCAAATGGACGCCAAACTACAATTCCCAGCATACACTACAGCAGGAACCCAAGCCCCAGTATGGCATGCTCCTCGATAGGTGAAATACGAATTCTATTACCCGCATTCCACTTTGTCAGAGGAAAAGGCTTGGAATGTTTTAAGGGTTCGCTGCAACTTGAGCTGTTTTCAGTGAAATACAATGTAATGCTGCTGTGTAATTCCATATTGCAAAGATATGTAAGGATCACGACTGATCAACCTTAAGAGTTGCTCAAGAGTTCAACCTTACCGCCATGTGTTATGTCGATAACTAAGTAACGTGAGGTGGTGTTTACTCTTGAGACTAGATAATTAGAGTTCCCAACTCTTGAGAAACAGAATATTTTGCCAGAACAGATTTCATATTTTTCATTAGCAAAGACTTCCAAGGAGCTAATCATATACAATGATTTAGGATTATAAAGGATACTGAGTCCAAAACCCTGAAGTGAATTCACAATTCTTGTGCAAAATAATTAAAGTCTCAGTGACGTGCAGTGAAGTTTATGGCTGGTGAGGCTGGTGACGTCATCAGGAAGGCGGGGAATGGGACCACGTGTGCTGGAGGCTCAGGCTGCCTGCATATTGCAGTCGCGAGGAGCGCGCGAAATCCAGCAGAGGCAGGAAGGTTCTCGTCGTTACCCAGTCGCTTTCATGCCTTTGTCATCCGGCAGCGCCGACAACATTTCTGCCTCCGCCCTCCGCAGCTCTCTGGCGCGGCCGGACAGATGTAGCCACAGCGACACGGAGGTGGTCCGGGCGGACGAAAGAGCGAGCGAGGCAGCCTGATCCGCCGGACTGCCTAGGCTCTATTCTGGCTACCTCCGTCCGGGCACGCCCGGGAGCTGCGGAGGGCGGAGGCAGAAATGTTGTTGGTGCTGCCGGATGATGAAGGCACGAAAGCGCTTTCGTGCCTTCGTCATCCGGCAGCGCCGACAACATTTCTGCCTCCACCCTCCGCAGCTCCCGGGCGCGCCCAGACGGATGTATATAATATTATAATATGTTTTCGTAGATTTTCACCAACGTTTCGGCAGGATCACACCTGCCATCTTCAAGCTGTGGGCTTAAAATGTGATCGGAGCTGCCGTCTTTCTGTAAGTCTTGGTGGGAGGGGATGGGGTGCTGGCTTTGTTTCAGTAAGTGGAATGATTGGTTGTGTGGTTGTATCATGATTGGTAGATTGGTGCTGATTGGTGCAGGCTGTGTGTGCATTGTTGTTTTGTATTTTAACGGCTTGGGTGGTGGGTGGTGTTCGTTTGTTGGCTAGGGCTGGTTTCCAGATGTTTGGTAGGCGGGAGGTATCATCACGTTTGTTCATGTTGTGGGGGTGTGTCTCTATTTCAATGGCTTCCATGATTATTCTCTTGTGGAGGTGTTCTGTTTTGGAGATTAACCTGGCTCCTTCAAAGTTGATTTCATGTCCTGTAGCTTTAAGGTGCTGGAAAAGGGAGGAAGTTTTTTCTTTTTTTCTTACTGCGTTCTTGTGTTCTGTGATGCGTGCATTTATCCTTCTGTTTGTTTGTCCTATGTATATTGCTGGGCAGATTTTGCATGGTATTTTGTAGACTCCTTGGTTTTCTAGCTGGATTTTGTCTTTGGGGTTTCTTAAGATATTGGCTATTTTTTGGTCAGTGGTGAAGGCTGTCCTGATATCTGTGGTGCCTTTGATATAAGGGAGGAGGGCGATGCCATTGTCCTGTTCTGTGTCTTGGTTTTTTGGGGGAGTCTCTTTTTGGATTAGGTTGGTGATTGTTTTTCTTTGGAATCCATTGGAGATTAATACATTTGTGAGTTTGTGTAATTCAGTTTTCAGGTGGTCTTTGTCGGCTAGGCATTTGGTTCTGGAGATGAGGGTCTTGGCTACAGAGTTGATCTGTGCAGGGTGGTGATGGGATTGTGCATTTAAGTAGCGGTTGGTGTGTGTGTGTGTGTTTTTTCTGGTAGATGGTGTGTCCTAGGGAGCCATTAGGTTTTTTGTAGATTAGGACATCCAGAAAGGGAAGTTGGTTGTTTGCTTCTATTTCCATGGTGAATTGTATTTTGGGGTGTAGACTGTTGAGATGTGTGAGGAAGTTGTCCAGTTTTTCTTTTCCGTGTGGCCAAATCACGAAAGTGTCATCAACATATCTAAGCCAGAGTTTGGGTTTGTGTTCAGATTTGTCTAATGTGTGTTGGTTTCAAAATGTTCCATGTATAAGTTTGCAATGACAGGTGAGAGGGGTGATCCCATGGGTGCTCCTTCTATCTGTTTGTATCTTTGTCCATTATGGATGAAGTATGTGTTGGTTAGGCAGTGGTTGGTCAGGTCCAGGATGTGCTTGGGGGGGTTGTGTTTTTTCTGGATGGCTGTCAAGGCTTCTTTTATAGGCACTTGGGTGAAGAGGGATATGACATCGAAACTCACAAGTAGGTTGCTGGGTTGTATGTTTTGTTTCTTTATTGTTTCTATGAAGTGGAGTGAGTTTTGTACGTTTGTGGTGATGCTATTATTTCATGAAGAGAGGTGAGGCTCTGCCTCCCCTGCCCGCACGTCCCTGAAAGTCCTAAATACGAAAAATTATTATTTTTCTTTCAGCAGTACAATACATGAAGATAGAGGACCCACTGCTGCAGTAGCTATTGTTAATTTGAGGTCCAAAGCGTTTGCCAATCTACAAATCATTCTGAAATCTATCAATACCTATCTAGTAAACATTCATTCAGATTCCTCATGCCCATTTGCTGCACGTTATTTGGCCTGATGTGGGGAAAATAGGAGATGTGTTAGATATATTTGCTGCTTCAAGTTATTTGTGAAAATAACAAAGGTGGGATATAAATAAATAAACTATAACTCCTAGTATTAGAATAGACAAGGTAGAAGATGCTGCTTAAAACAAGTTGCTGCCAATGCTCACTCTTACCAACTGCCTTCTCAGTACTTGCTTCCTTTCTGCCTATAATTATCTCTGGTACAGAGATACTTGGAAGAACAAAGTTGTAGTTCCAATTATCAAAATAGCTATGGTGGAATTATTCTGCTGCTGCTGCTACAAAAAAACCTTATGTGCTTTGAGTTTGGACATATTTGGTCTTTGCCCGCTGACAGGTTTGTGGACTTATCCAATGAAAATATTACTGCCCGTCTTTCATCACAGAAATAGTACTATACAATGGTACCTTGGTACTCAATTGCTTTAAAACTCATCAAATTTGGTACTCAATGCACTTTGATGTGAAAAAAAATTCCCGGTATTCATCGGCTGTATGCATAAGCTATAATTTGACAGTGTCACTGCCTTATGACTCATTATATGATTCCTTTTGGGAAAAGTTTGTTTGATAATCAGTGTTTTTGGTACTCCTAGCATCTTTTGAAATCAATTAAAAATGAGTACCAAGGTACCGTGTATTTCAAAAAACACTAGATAGAAGCTCATAATCACCTCGACATTAAAGAGAAAATATACAAATCTTTATAATGACTTTTAAAAATTTCTTTAACGTGCATGTCTGTATCCTTAATTGCATGATTTATGGCAAATATCCTTTCACCATTGTTTATCTGAAGGCACGTTCTGACCTGATACTTTCAGCTCTGAAGTAGAAGTGTTGAATATCTATGACCGAAATCCTATTTATTACTTATTTATTAAACAAATTTATATAGCCACCCAACTCACACATAGGTGACTTCAGGTGGCCTACAACATTTAAAAATCCACTGCATAATAAAAACCCATAAAAATGCCCGCCCCATGCCACCCTCATGGCAGCAGCAACACAATCAAATCAACCACTTTATCAACTCTATCACTACTTGTGCTCCCAGGATCACTGATGAAACCATGTTTTTAGGGCCTTGTGAGTTCCATCCATGAAGTACTAATAATGTGCTCTGGAGGTTGTACAGTTCTTTTTGGTACAAAATGTGGAATTTCCCTTTAGTATTTATGGATTGAAACCAGGTCATTTAATAAACTATGCTCTCTATAGTACAGCGATGGCGAACCTTTTTTGGCTCGCGTGCCACAAGTGGGGAGAGCGTAGGGGGGTCGTGTGCGGACGTGCCGCACCCATAATGCAATGTGCGACCCCCCCAGTGTGCATGCGCGCACTACAGGCGCTCTCCCCCATTTGTACATGCTTTTTTCGCCCTCCCCAGGCTCCAGAGGCTTTATAGGAGCCTGGGGAGGGTGAAAAAAGCCTCCGCCGCTCCCCCGGAGGCCCTCTGGAGGCTTCAGGGACTGTCTGGAGGCTTCCCTGAACCCTTTGGAACGCTTAAAACAACCCTCCGAGCAAACTGGAAGTCACTTCCGGTTTGCTCGGAGGGTCGTTTTGAGCGCTCCAAAGGCTTCAGGGAGTGTCCGGAGGCTTCCCTGATGCCTTCAGAGCGCTCAAAACGACCCTCAGAGCAAACCGGAAGTGACTTCCGGTTTGCTCGGAGAGTCGTTTTAAGCGTTCCGAAGGCTTCAGGTACCGTCTGGAGGCTTCAGGGACCATCTGGAGGCTTCCCTGAAGCCTTCGGAACTCTTAAAATGACCCTCCGAGCAAACCGTATAGTATAGTATAATGGTTAAAATGTTGGGAGAGGCGCAAAGGGACCCATGTCCACCGTCAACTTTGAAAGCTAAAATGACACTAGGCCAATCATTCTCTCCCAGCCCATTCTCTCCTAGCTCAACCTACATCAACCTACGTCACAAGCTTGTTATGGGGAGTAGGAAGAGGCAATATTATTTTGTGTTATCTTAAACTCCTGAAAAATAGGGTATATATATGCCTCAAATAAGTAAATGTCCATTATCTGGTACATTGATTTATAATTTAAATTTCTAGGGTTGCCCAATTATCAATTCTCTATGGCTTACAGAGATTAACAACTGAAAAATAACACATTAAAACCACAAATAAAAGATTATGCTAGGTACAGGAGAGTGAACTTAGCACTTACATTATGCTCACCTTCTCTAAGAGGTATAAGCTCCATACTAGGCCAGGGTCTAGGCAAAGAGCCAGGTCTTCTAGAATCTTTTGAAGAACAGATATGGTGTATATCAGTGATGGCGAACCTATGGCACGCGTGCCACAGGTGGAACGCAGATCCATTTGTCAGGGCACGCAAGACGCTGCCCTGCCAGCTGGCCAGCGCACATGTGCGCGCTGGCCAGCTGAGTTCACCGTTTTTAAAAGCCATTTTTCGCCCTCCCCAGGCTCCAGAGGCTTTAAAGGAGCCTGTGGAGGGCGAAAAGAGCCCCCCCGCCCTCCCCGACCCTCCGAGCAAACCGGAGGTCACTCCGGACAGTCCCTGAAGCCTTCAAAACGCTTGAAACAACCCTCCGAGCAAACTGGAAGTGACTTCCGGTTTGCTCGGAGTGTCGTTTTAAGCGTTCTAAAGGCTTTAGGGAAGCCTCCGGACGATCCCTGAACCCTCCGGAGGGCCTCCGTGGGGGGGCGGGGGAGGCTCTTTTCACCCTCCCCAGGCTCCTATAAAGCCTCTGGAGCCTGGGGAGGGCGAAAAAAGCATGTAAAAATGGGGGGGGGGTCGTGCCTGTTGTGCATGCATGCGCACTGGGGGTCGCGCATTGCATTATGGGTGCAGCACGCTCGCACACGACCCCCCCTGCGCTCCTCCCACTTGTGGCACGTGAGCCAAAAAAGGTTCGCCATCGCTGGTGTATATAATATTCTAAATACATATGCTTGAGATGAGGAGGAGCTTCCTGGAGAAATGGCGGTCTGCCTCTGAGCTCCATAGATCTGCGGGGCTCTTTTAATGGAGCAGGGGTGCTGCCGGTCCCCTTTTCCACCATGAGGACCGGTTGTCCAGCAATCAACCACCCTGGATCTTTTTACAACCCAAGCGGGTCCCCCAGGGTGGTTTGACGACCAGGAAGAGCTTGGAGAACGGGCCGGTGATCAGCCGATGGGGAGACGCCGTCCTGAGACCTGAGGAGAGACGCCGTTTGAGACCTGAGGAGAGGCGTAAGGCTGGGAAATGGCGGCTGGAGTGTGCGGGGGCACGCTGGTGTTGGCGGAGCCGGAGTTGGAGGCTTGTGGCTTGGGACCAGGGCCTGAGGCAGCGGCGGGTGGAGAGGCTGGCTCTGGAGCGGCGGTAACCCAAGCGGCGGTGGCGATGGCTGGAAACGCCGAACGCCGAATCCCCCGGCCTGCTGCGAACCGCGAGAGGCGTTGGAATTCATGTAGGCCGAACGAGAAGGCTGGAAGCCGGCCGGGACTCTGGAGGCCGGCGAAGGCCGAGCGGGTAGGCCGAGCAGGAAGGCTGGAGGCCGGTGGGAACGGCGTTGGGGTTTGGAATGGTGGTTTGGGAGCCATGAACGAAGATGCAGGCCATGGCAGGAACTAAATGCCGAAGGCCTGGTAGGAAGAGGGCTGTGACTCAGGAGGCTGATCAGAGACCGGGGGGGCTTGTTGGTGACTGGCAGGAGGCTTCAACATCAGGCTTGGCAGAGGAGTTATCTACCTCCTGGTAGCTGCCTCCTTGACTGTTACCACCTACCCCCTGCTGACTATTTTACTAACAACCTGCCCCTGCTTACCATCTGTGTGCGCCCGGAGGATTACCTCCTTATCTTCTTTGACTTTACCGTTTGATTGACCATCTGCCCATTACCAACAATAGTCTATCTACCCCTCGCCATCCACCACTGACCACCCACTAGCCCCCACTTATCGATCATCATCCGACCAGCCTACCACCACCACCACCCCATCTAGGACTGGATAATTTTTCTCCTGCACTGGAGCCCTGGCTTTTTCAAACTAGACTGGACTATGGCATATTTGCCGGAACATCTTCAACACAGATTCTAGGCCCTGCCGAATTTTTTAATATCACATGTATTTAAGGGCAGACCTAATCCTACTGCGGGAGTCCCCCCTCTCGCAGGTGTGGCCCTCCGCCCTCTCGAGGGCCCACCTTGATGACGGATTTATTAATCTCGAGAGGTGGAGGAAGCGGAGACTTAGGGTTTTTTTAGCTAAATGTTTTTTAAAAATCTATAGGGGTTCTGGGGTTGGGGGGCGGGTGGGTCAGGTCAGGAGTGATGACAGAGCCAGGTCACTAGGTGTGGTCGTGAGCGGAAGGAGCGGTAGGGAGGAGGAGGGGGAGGATATTGTTCCAATACAGGGCTCTTTGATTCTAACGGTCGTAGGGAGGGGCAGATACGAGGACAGATCAAGAACTCGCAGTCGGTTGGGAGACCGTGGGTGCTGGTTACACCCGGTCGCTTGTACCAACCCCCGCGTTCTAGGTGGTCAGGAGCTGCAGACCCAGGGCCTGAGGCTGTTGTTATGCAATGCGAGGTCCGTTGTTAATAAGGCCCCCCTCATTTACGATCTAATTTTGGAGGGGGAGCCGGACCTCGCGGGAATAACGGAGACCTGGTTGGGCCACGAGGGAGGTTTACCCCTCGTGGAAATGTGCCCACCAGGCTACCAAGCATTTCACCAGCCCCGGGCCCAGGGAAGGGGCGGTGGGGTAGCAGCGATTATTCGGGAAGATTTAGAGCCGAGGGAGTCCACTGTGCCACAGACGTCCGGGTGTGAATCCCTTGTCGTGAAATGGGGCCCTGGGAGACAGTTGGGCCTGCTGATAGTATACCTGGCTCCTCGCTATACATCAGCGTCCCTGCCTGAACTCCTCGAGCTGATCACATCGGTGGCGGTTGAGACCCCCAAACTCTTAGTGATGGGGGATTTTAACCTGCCATCGGTGGGAGAAGTATCCGAGGTGGTTCGGGAGTTCATGGCTTCCATGACAGCCATGGACCTGACTCAATTGATCCAGGGCCCGACACACGAGGGAGGTCACACCTTGGACCTTGTTTTTGTTTCTGGCCAGTGGTTGAGTGATCTGGGAGGAGGGAATTTAATCATCACTCCCCTGTCATGGTCAGATCACTCACTCCTCCGACTTGACTTCCCTGGTGCTACCCTCCGCTGCGGGGAGGCGGAACCGGAAAACACTAGATGGTTCCGCCCCAGGCGCCTGATGGAACCAGATAGGTTCCAGATGGAGCTTGGGCCACCTCCTGTAGCCCTGACCCACCCTCGGGTAGAGGACCTGGTGGTCGCGTGGAACAATGCGACTACCGGGGCCTTGAACCGGGTGGCACCTTTGCGGCCTCTCCAGCGGCAACGATCCACCCTGGCCCCTTGGTTTACCGAGGAGCTAAGGGTGATGAAGCGCCGCAAGAGATGCCTAGAGAGTCGTTGGAGATCCTCCCGTTCCGAATTTGACCGAACACAGGTATGAGCCCATTTAAGGACGTACCTTGTGGCATTGAGAGCGGCCAAACGTCAATATTGTGCCGCTCTCATTGCATCCGCAGAGAACCGCCCTGCCGCCTTGTTTCCGGTGTCCCGCTCCCTCCTGTTTCAGAGGCTGCGGGAGGCCCCTTTACAGGGTAGGGCAGAGGAATTTGGGAAATATCTGCAGGATAAAATCGCTCAAATCCGGAAGGATTGGGTCCCTTTCAGTGGTCCAGTGGAGACGTCCGCGGCGAGTCTTGAGAGACCAGTCTGGGAGGAGTTTGACTTGGTTGCCATCGAGGATTTGGACAGAATGCGTGGACGACTGCGACCTACTACATGTTTACTGGACCCGTGCCCCTCCTGGCTTGTACTGGCAACCTGGGAGGTTACACGTGACTGGCTCCTGGACCTAGTGAACGCTTCGTTGGGTGAGGGGTCTCTTCCGGCCGCCTTGAAAGAGGCGGTGGTGAGACCCTTGCTCAAGAAGCCTTCCCTGGACCCTACGGAGCTGGCCAATTATCGTCCTGTCTCCAACCTTCCATTTTTGGCGAGGGTTGTAGAGAGTGTGGTGGCTTATCAGTTTCCACGACATCTGGAGGAGAATGATTATCTAGACCCGCGCCAGTCCGGCTTTCGCCCCGGGTACAGCACGGAGACGGCCTTGGTCGCGTTGGTGGATGATCTTTGGAGGGCCAGAGATAGGGGTTGTTCCTCTATCCTGGTCCTATTAGATCTCTCGGCGGCTTTTGATACCATCGACCATGGTATCCTGTTGCACCGACTGGAGGGGTTGTGGGTCCGGGGCACCGTTTTGCGGTGGTTTGGCTCCTACCTTTCCGGCCGGACGCAACGTGTGTTGGCAGGGGAGCAGAGGTCGACCCTAAGCCCCCTTACTTGTGGGGTGCCGCAGGGGTCGGTCCTCTCGCCACTCCTGTTCAACACATATATGAAGCCGCTGGGTGAGATCATTCGTGGTTTCGGGGTGGGATATCATCTGTACGCTGATGATACTCAGCTGTACATTTCCACCCCGAACCACCCCAAAGAGGCCGTCGAAGTGATGTCCCGGTGTGTGGAAGCCGTACGGGTCTGGATGGATGACAACCGACTCAAGCTCAACCCCTCCAAGACCGAGTGGCTGTGGGTTCCGGCCCCCCGGTTCAACCAGTTAATTCCATCTCTGGCCATCGGGGGCGTACTCCTTGCCCCCGTGGAGCGGGCGCGCAATTTGGGCGTCCTCCTGGATGCCCGGCTGTCCATGGATGACCATGTGATAGCCGTGGCAAGGGGGGCGTTCCACCAGGTTCGCCTGGTGTGCCAATTGTGCCCCCTATTGGACTGGGACGCCTTACGCACAGTCACTCATGCGCTGGTGACGTCTCGCCTGGACTACTGTAACGCTCTCTACATGGGGCTTCCCTTGAAATGCACTCGGAGACTACAGTTGGTCCAGAATGCGGCCGCGCGGGTGATTATGGGGAGTACAAGGTACTCCCATGTGACACCTCTCCTGCGCGAGCTGCACTGGCTTCCTGTGGTCTATCGGGTGCGTTTCAAGGTTCTGATAACGATCTTTAAAGCGCTCCATGGCACAGGACCTAGTTACTTGCGGGATCGTATCCTGCCCCATACATCCCTGCGACCAATTCGCTCGCACAGAGAGGGACTTCTCCAGGTGCCGTCCACCAGTGTCGGGGGGCGGCGCCTAGGAGCAGAGCCTTCTCTGTGGCGGGCCCAGCCCTGTGGAATGACCTCCCCCCGGATATTAGAACTACCTCTGACCTCCGCTCCTTCTGTGCAAAGCTCAAGACCCACCTTTTCCAAGTAGCTGGCCTGGCTCAACCATAGTTTGATCATATCGCTCCTGACGGGTTTTTAATTTTGTAATTTTATTTAGGGGATTTTAAATTGTGATCTTAATTGTTTCCATTTATCTGTCTACCTCCTCCATGTATACGTCTATATGTTTGTGTATGGACTGTCTATATCTGTATTCTATGTGTTTTTTATTGTACGCCGCCCCGAGTCCTTCGGGAGAGGGTGCGGCTAACAAATAAAATTTTATTATTATTATTTTATTATTCTTTTAATTTAGCACAGTCATAACTCTACAGACACATTCTTGTCATTTCTTTGGTAGCAGCAGAGAAAGTTTTCATTGCCTTTGTAGGGAAACTTTTTGAACTTCCAAGTCTAGCATATATCTCTGGGTTTTCCTGGCCTCCCATTCAAATAGCATATGTTCTGGCTTAGATATATTACACAGATAGTAAAATACATCAGTAAAGCAATAAATGCTTATATAAAATGCTGACAACACCCAATCAGTCAACTGAATTTTATTTTGACCTTTTTATCGACATTTACATATTGTAAATGGCAGACAATTTGACATATATTAAAATGAGGTTAAATATTCTTTATTGCATTAAATTGGACTACTTTTCTTATTTTAAATTGACTTCAAACACTTCCTTTTGGCAACATGTGGTGGTATCTACATTACCACTTAATGACAATTATTTACTGCATATAATAATATAGCCTTTCCATTTATACTAGTTATCATTTATGGTAGTACTTCTGTTAAAGAATGGGAAGGTATATTAAGAAAAATTAGGAAAAGTTAGAAAAGTTAGAAAAATAAATTATGGTTGCCTTGTCCTAAGTATTCTCTTTAGTATTCTCTAAATGCATAGCCAACAATCTGGGAATTTAAATTTAAAGTTTTGAAGGGTGCTGTGGATGGTAAAAGATGATCTATGCTGTCAAAATATGTCAAAGTTTAAAATCCACAATAATAATAATAAAAGGTATTTTTAAGATTGTATTAACTTCCAAAAAAGTAAAAAGTTGAACAATATTTTTTCTTATAAGTTAAACATAGAAATTCACTGAAAATATTATTTCATCTAATGTGATAAATCAATCTTTCTTCTGATCATATGCTTTTTCTTCAGTGACAGTTGGCTTAAGTGACATCAGGGGATCAACAAAAGGGAATGCTCGGAATGTCTTCACATATCTGAAGTAGCTGAAGATGAGGCATGCCCAAAATAAAGTCAATAGCAAAATGTTCCAACCGGCAATATGAATCCAATTTGGTCTGAAAAACAATATAATTTGTACTTTAAAAAAACTGATTAAGTGTGACAAAAGTAGCATATAAAGCACATAGTTTATTTATTAATATAATCAGAGCAATTAAAATATTAAAGGAGAGGAGACAGTAATTTTTCTGTACATTCATAAAAGTTGTTGTGTAATACCTACCATTTCCAGAAAGATAACTTAGTCTTTTACAATAAGAACAGTTAGATTTTGCTTCATCTATTGCCAGCTAAACCCAGAGAAGAAAGAAGTCGAAATCTCAACTTAACTGGAGATGAAATAGCAAACATGCTTAATTGCAAGAACTTTTCAATCAATGACAATGAATAGTCAACTAACTTCAAAGTACAGGTAGTCCTGCACAAACAAATTTGAACTAGTTTGAACTGCACAAACAAATTTTAACTAGTTTGAAGTTACTAGAGACATCCCCAGGGCTACTTGCAGCCTGAATTCAAAGTTCCAGTGGCTCTCCCTTCCCCCTCCCAAGTCACACATTTTGGGCACTTGGAAACTGGCCTGAATTTACAATGTCCTGCAGTCATACTACCATGATGTATGACTTTTTTGTTGGAAACCAGCATTTATTCCGACTTCTAGCAAAAAAAAAAAAAAACGCTTATTGTGGACAATGGATTTGCTTAACGAACACCATGTAAACTTAACAACTGCAGCCTTCACTTCATGACCACCACACTTGCCTAACTGCTGCAAAAAAGTTATACAATTGGGTGTGGTCTTATGATGACATGCCTAATGACCAGCATAATTTATAACCATAATTCCAGGCTCACGTATGATCATAATTGGATGACTACCTACTGTATATCATGTTTTATGAATAATACCAACCAAGGTTTTTCTCCTCCACTCTACCTCAAAACCTATCTTCTAATAGACATATCTGTTTCTGGTTCCCTTGGTAATATTGGATCAGAAAACTAGTGACTATATATGCTGCTAGATTTCACCCAAAATATTAAGAAAGCATTATCTATAGCCAAGTTCTATAATATAAACATACAACTTGAAAAAGTAATTTCAATTATTTCCAGGCTATAATATCCAGATAAAAAAGTCCAGATTAGTGGTTTATAGACATTTCAGAATTTCTTTTATCATTTCCAATTGATACCATCCTAGCATAATCCCATATCCCTTTAAAAACCTCTGGATTACAATCCTTTCTAGAGATATTCAGATCTAAAATGCCTTCTCAAGACAAATCCTGCATATCCCCTAATGTTAACTCTGCCATCATACTATACCAGATCAGGAGATGCTATTATAGGATTGAAAAGAATTAACTATTAACATTAAACATTCCTTGATTTATCCATCTTTCAGTATTAAATAGGCAACCATCTTCCTGAACAGCTTGCTGAATTCTACAAAAAGCTGTTCTCTGCATAACATAATAAATGATCATTAACCTGACACATCTATGTTAGGAAATCAATGAGAACAGGTCAGCCTTTTCAGCCATTTTGTACCTGCTTCAAAAGACTTCAAAAGAAAAATGAATTTATCAGGAAGTTCAATTTTATTTCTTGGAACTTGAATTCGGATTTTTAAAAAACCCTTAAACATGTACTACACTTAAATACTAAGCAAGTTGTTTCTGTTATCAAAATGGCAGGGAATGGTCAAGGAACATCACTGTTAATTTTTCATGCACTTAAGTTTAATATAGTTGTGATAGCCTGTGTTCTAGAAGTTTATTTCTATCTGATCTTGTTTCCAATTTTTGTCTCATTTAACTGAAAATTGAAGAATGAAATTTATTCCTAGGACCTGTAATATGATATAAATGCATCTGAAATACATTTTTCCACGACACGTGTTAGGAAAAGTACATACTAGTATCATAGATGTCTTTTTTATGTATTGAATCATTAGATACCAACTCAGCTGTCCTGTCCTGTGTATTATATAATTTTTAACCTACAGCATATTGAAGTGAATTAAACTGGCAATACTTAATATAATACTAGCGATTTCTGTTTGTAAAGTGGTGATAGTTACATCCTGAAGGTATCATTCTTAGGAACTATGTAAGCTTTTGCAAGACACCTAGGAAGACGTATTCATTAATCAATGTATCAAAATATATGAATGTATCAATGTATTTAACTTGTTTTATATTTACATACAAAGAAGTCTTATTAATTTCCTCTAATGTTTTCCTTTATAAGCATGCATGCTGAAATTGTAGCGGTAGGTTCTACCCCAAAAGTTCCAGAAAATTTATTGCAGGACCATAGCTTCCCTATATCTGTACCTGTTCAGTGACAAGAGACCAAAGTTATTTCATTCCCCCCCTCCCCCAAATTTCATTGGTAATAAAATTAGCTAAAGCCCATTGGCAATTACCTTTCAATAATACCATAGGTCTGGACAGCAAAATATGTAGACAAATTACAAAAACTGAAACAGAAAATAAATGTATTAATATTTTTATAATATTGTCCTTGTGTTAAATTATAGTAAAAAAATAAAATAAATGGAACTATAACAATTCTAAACAATATATAACCCAGGTGATAGAGGTATTTTATTTATTTGCTAACTCCTGTACTTTCTAAATTACTATCAATTTTTAGTTGAAATCAAATGTACCTAAATAGATAGTCTCCGACGTACAACAGTTTAGGGACTGTTTGAAGTTACAAAGATACTGAAAAAAGCACTGACCATTTTTCACACTTGGCTACTGATTCACATTTATGATGGTTGCAGTGTCCTGGGATCACATATGATCACCTGACAAGCAAAGTCAATGGGGAAGCCAGATTCTCTTAACAATTATTACTAACTTAACAACTTCAGTGATTTACTTAACAACTGTGGTAAGAAAGGTCGTAAAATAAAGCACAATTCACTTAACTGTCTCACTCAACAACAGAAACTTTGGACTCAATTGTTGTAAGTCAAGGACTATTTGTATACAAATATGTAGCGATTTTAAAACTAGTGTTCATGCAGTAATTTGCAGTGTTTCCTCTGCAAATTAATGCACAAATTGGATAGAACAGCCATAATTAAATGCTGATTTAAAAATGAATTTAAATATTTCCCCATATACTGTAGGCTGGGTAATTCTGGGAGTTAAAGCCCTTATATCTAAAAGTTCACAAGGTTGAGAAACACTGATCTAGAATGTTCCCATGCATTACAAAGTATGGATGGACCATAAAATATTGTTATTTTAAGTTAAAACATTGTTAAGTCTTGTAGAATAAAATATACAATTGTACGCAAATATAAGAACAGTTGTCATAATATACCAGGAAGATTATGTCTAAAATGCAGACAAAATAGAGGACAGACAAAGGAGCTCTCAATATGGTGGTTTATTAGTATACTATTCACTATTATATGTTAATAATATTGAATGCTGCCCAAGTTTGAAATGAGCTGGAGGTGGGATAACAAGTTGAAATCAAATCCAGGCAAGATAAAAGTACAATTGTAAATATAGGAACTAAATTGCAAGTTGAGTTAAAAGACATATCAAAATTCAGGAGTATCTTAACAAACTGGAATAATGAGTAAAACCAACAAGTTGAATATCAACTAAATAGCCTGGGGTAGGGAAAATAAAAGGTATTAATATAAAACAAGGAAGACAATAGTGGGATGCAGTGCATGCAAATATAAGAGTGTTGCATGCAGTATGGAAATTCTCATCTAGAAATTCAGTGAATATCTTTGCAGTGTCTCATATAAATGTGAATAACACGAAATAATAAGTTTTGTTCAACAAGCTGAAATTTGGGCCCTCTGATCTCTGTTCTGCACTGGTCAGACTACACTGAAAATCAATGAATATCTGCTGTATCTGATATAAATGTGAATAACACAAAATAATTAGTTTTGTCCAACAAGCTGTGTTCAAATCTCAGCAACAGGTTTTAGTAAGGATATAGCAGAGCAAAGCAAGCAAGATGCTGAAGGACCAGGAAGGAATAACCACCCCCCCCCCCATACACACAGACACAAAAATTGGAGGTGTTGGGTATGTTGGAGAAGACAAGACAACAAAGAGACACTGTTGCTTTCTCCAAATATCCAAATAGCTGCTACTAGAATGGAGTTTTTCCAGCAGTGTTCTGTGAGAATGTGAGTGGATTTTGCAGGATTAAGACTAGGAGAAGACGGGAACTTTCTCCCAAAGGAATAATTTTTTCCCTTTAGACTTTAAGGGGATATTTTGTAAATGGCAGAGGATTTTTTTTACCTTAGTCTATGGTATTTTTCTTTGCCTTTAGTAACTGGGGGGGGGGGGGGATCACACTTCTTCATTGGAAAAAGGTGAAAATAAGGAAAAAAATAAATGGCTTGCCTTGCAAAGAATTTTTCCTCAGTCCATTACTGACAGACTCCCCATCCCCTTACTCACTAGGATATATTATAGAGGATTTAAACTTCCATGCACTATAATTACCCCTCCTCTGCTCTTTCAGTGTTAGATCTAAGTGAAATTGTGATGTTTGTTGGGAAGAGGGGAATAAGTCACCATTTGAATAGATATGGATATGGAGATATAGATATATAGATCAGATATACAGTACTATAAGGATACACATAAATATTGGTATACTCCACAGTCCAGACTATTGGAGTGTATGTTATCCCAAATTGATAAATGAATGTCAATATGAAGGCCAAAAGGAACAATAAGATTACCTGCAGTTCACAACAACTGGTAACAACTGAGTAGTTCAGAAAGTAAGGTTGGTTAGGAAAACTTTAAATTAAATCCTTTGTAATGAAATAAAAACTCTGAAATAAGGACTTCAGATTAAAAACCTGTGTGCTGCAGTCACTGGGAGTGTTACTGAAAAGGAGCCATTTAAATCACTCTTGGAAAAATGCAAAGAACTCTGGCTCATAGTTCAGAGCTTTGTTATCTCTACAGTACATTAATGTTTTGATTTTTGGAAATAAAGATGATCTTGATAGAAAGATAAATGTGATTCCATAAGCATAATAGAGATCTGGTTAACTTCTTATGACTGGAATATATCAGTTGAATGATGCCACTTATTTTTTTTTGCAAATAGAAGCATTAGAGAGTTCCCTATATATTAAAAATCCATTGCTGATCAGACATTCAAATAAATGAGCTTGGCAATGTTAGAGAGATCATCTGAATTGAAGTTAATGGGGAAAAAATGAAAGCAATGTTTTTGTGCCTATCTACTATCTACTATCTACTATAGTTCTCCCTGGAATGGATAAGATTTGTTTCCCAAAAACAATTGGGAAATGCTTTAAAAAACCATGAAGTTATAGTGATAGCAGATTGAATTACCCCAGCAGTATCTATTGGGAAACAAACTCTGCAAACATTATCTTTTCTGAAACTTCCTGACTTTTTTGCTGATATTCCTTCTGTTCAGAGAGTAACAGAGAGAAACAAAAAAGGATCTTCTATCCTTGATTCATATTAATCAGCAGAGAACACCTAGAGAGAAAGTGGCAGAGATGGCCACAGGATTGAGGGCTTTCATAAAAATTACAAAAGCACTGTTGTGCCACATGCCCCACCCTTTGGTTCCTGTTGATGATGTCATGATGACACACGTGCAAAAGGGATAGAACGTGTGTCACAGTGGCTCAAGTACTATTTTTATTGTTTGTTATTCTATTAACTGCTGTTCTCCAGCACACTCAAATGCTGCAATTCTTAATTTCACAGAAATTAAAACTGAACATAATGCAACACACATATTGGACTTCAAAATCTGATTTTTTAAATATTCAGAGCAATAGCAAATAGAATCCTAAGGCAAGAGACACACAAAACATTTAATGGAGGATCTGCAGCAAAAAAGAAAATTGTGTCAGGTCACAAAGGAAGAGATATGGATAGACAGCCTGGTCTTGGAGAATTGCTGCCAGAAAAGTGACACCTCAGAATGTCCTGTTTCTAAGAATTGCAGTAATTCCTCTAAATATGTTCAAAATGAACAGAAAAGGAAAAAAAAGTATAACTACATCTCTGTGAAAAAAACAAACAAAATACTAGCGGATTAAAAATGTTTAAGCTTGCTAAAAAATTGATATATTCCAAGAGTCATAAAGAGCAGGTTGAAAAGTAGGAATAAAGCTTGATAGATATATAGTTAGAGAACAGCTTTGCACTGTGAGTTTAAATTCCAAGGACTAAATGAAGACAGTTTAGATACAGTTTGAGAAAAGATGGAAAAAGTATAAGGAAAGCAAATTTGACAACAATTCGATGACAACGTGTAGATACCCTGTAAAAAGTGAATTAATAAAATAGTAATTTCACATTAAACATTGTGGAAGCATTCTGTGTAATATGCATAATAATAACCTTCCTTTGAAGTCACAAAATAATGAATATCTATCAGATTCAAAACAAATTTGAAAAGCTAACCTGAAATTTGGATCCAGTATTATCAGCTTGAACATATAAGTACTGGTATACTGAGGCCAACTTAAAAAGTTCAAACCAGAACTATTTAAGATCTCATATTTTCCATCCAGTTTCCTTAATTGTTCTGATCTTTTTTTAAAACAGGACCTGTAATTCTGAAAAGAAAAATAGATGTGTTCATTTATTCAATAACATAACTTTAGATTATGAAATACAAGTATTTAGATTGTGTCCATTCTACTTTATGATACAAATAAACACACAGAAAATAAATACATCTTCAGAATTATTATTCTTGTGCCATATCCATCATCGGATGTTGGTGATCCTATTTTTATCAACATTTTCAGAATTACTTATTTTAATTATAAAGGTCGTAAGAGAATCCACAACTCTTCTCCATAATCTTCCTGAATGCAATGGCTACCTGCAACAATACAGGGAAAATATCCTGGAAACCATCTAAATCAGTGGTGGGTTTCAAATTTTTTTAGAACCTCTTCTGTAGGTGTGGCCTGTTTTGTGGGAGTGGCTTGCCCTCCATGTGAACGGGTGGGAGTGGCTTGCCAGCCATGTGAGTGGGTGGGCGTGGGCAACTTGTAAAATATGGTGAAACTCACTTAACAACGTTCTTGCTTAGCAACCAAAATGTTGGCTCAGAAACTCTGGCATTTGAAGCACGCAAGTCTTGAAGCTGTCAAGTTACAAGACCCTTGCACCCCTAACCCTTTAGAAAAAAAACCCCAGGGGTGTTCAAACTTGACAGCTTTAAAACTTGTGGACTTCAACTTCCAGAATTCCTCCTCCAGTCATGTTGGCTCAGGAACTCTGGCATTGAAGTGTGCAAGTCTTAAAGCTGCCAAGTTACAAGACCCTTGCACCCCTAACCCTTTAGAAAAAAACCCCCAGGGGTATTCAAACTTGACAGCTTTAAAACTTTAAGGCTAAGATAGGACTCTTAGAGGTGGGCGGGGTGATTGGTGAGCCAGCCAATCAGTGAGCGGTGGGCGGGGCAAGCGTGGTGCGGACGGGCGGGGGGAGGGAGCTGGAACTGGTTCTAAACGGCACAGTAGATTTGTGGAACCTCTTCTGTAGAAGAGGTTAGAACTGGCAGGAACCCACCCCTGAGCTAGATCCATGAGATCTCTAAGGTGACTATCCTAACATCATGGAACTCCCAGATGGCAATAACACTCACCTGAACAAAGAAGTGTTTTGACTATAGCAAAGTACACACTGTCATGTTCTCCACGTCTAGTTCCCCCACCAACAACTCCAAAACAAAGATAATTCTAATGTATCTTTACTTAAATAAGCCCAGTAACCAGGTTTATCAGCACAGGAAGTGGTCCTGCCAGGAAGAAGAGTAAATTATTCTTAAGCAGGGTCCACATCCTGTCTGTACAGCCCAGCTTAACATATAGACATTAACATCTGGTCAGTTCCAAAATAAGACTCCTGGACACAAGTAACCTGTCTCAGAAAATTATTGTCACCCCCTTCTTTTTCTTTAATACTGAGGCTGATGAAGAAGCCAAATGCTATATCCTTGCTCGAGATTGATAACTCACCCACCATAGGTGACTGATGAAGCTGGCATTTACTGGCACCAACTTGAGTTAACTAGTCCTCTAACTTCCTAGATCTAGGAATGAAACTGTAGAAACAGAAGTATAGACCAACCCTAAGCTGCAAGATTTTTAAAAATCTGAAGTGATTTGCCCAACATTTCCCACCATGTCTCTTCTTTCTATGATAGTCATGATTGGCTTACCTCCATCTCCATCCACTGAACTTAAAGAGGCAACAACTGGTATGTAACTATCAACCACAGAGTTTCCTGCAAAGCCATGACTTCCCTATAACATTATTCCTATCGTAACCACAATCAAGACTTACAAGAAGACCTCTCCTAAGGAAGCCAACATTTGACAAGCTGCTTTAACTAACCTATTAAAATTTCTGAAAAACGATGGTCCAAGCATCGTAAACCAACTAGATATATGAAATCCACATTCCTACTGTACAATAGGAATAGTTAAACCAACTAGAAAATCACGTCTGCATTCCTACCCTAAGATATATTGTCAGAGCCAATATATTTCCTCATCTCTCCCATACTTCCATATTCTCATGTCAGGGGAGTTCTCCTTCACTTTTGCTTCTCACTCAGGAGTATAATCACTGCAAAGATCCTGATTGTTCCAAAAGCATAAAACAGCAGACAGATTAACAACAAAATGTCCTCCAATATGGTTGCACTCTTGAGTTACATTGTTTGGCTGTCATCTAGAAAAACACTTATAGTAACAAAAACAACTCAGAAATCAATAATGAAATTAGAAGTAATATATAACAGTTGGATGTTTTATTTTAAATAAAGATTAATAACTAAATAGTATTAGATATATATATATTTAAAGACTGATTTTACTTATATAATTACTTATATGTTGATGCTTACATGAGGTCCCCATATTTCATCTACATCTTCAATTGTTTCAAATGATTTATTATATAATTTAAGCATCTGATTCCAAGTCTGTGCAGTATTTAAACAACGGATCTGTTAAAAACATAAGCACCCAAAACTCAGCCAAGAAAAGTATTCTAAGAATAGATAGACTCTATGAAGTTCTGGTAACCATATATATTTAGAATATTATTCTATTCTCTAAGGATTATTTGATTTTTGTTACAGGTAGTCCTCACTTAACAACCATTTGTTCAACAATTATATTAATAATAAAATAATTAACAGAAAAAAGTAAACACATAAAAGTAATAAAAATTGTGAATAAAAGAAAGACAAGGTTGAAATTCCAAAAGAGATTAAACTAAAGGAAATATATTTTCTTACATAAAATATAAGAAAAATCTTAATGTCTGCGATAACCACAATGGTGTGATCTCTGACCTTGAGCCAGATCTCTTGGAGTGCAAAGTCAAGTAGGACTCTTACCATGCATCTCCAAAAATAGAACTCTAGCCTGATTTTCATGCATGTGCCTAATATAAATCCCACCCCCAAAATTAGCCACGCCCATCATTTGGTTGTATGAGGTGGGATGAGTCACAGGCTTAAAAATCAAGTTAGGGCAGGGATGGGGGGTAGAGCTGCCCTACACACCTTGCACCCACTTATCTAAGGACAGAGGTGGTATTCAGCAGCTTCTGACCAATTCTGGAGGACCCGTAGCAGAAATTTTATGTATTTTATGTAGAACCGGTATATACCACCTCTGACTGCCCCCATCTATTCTCTGCCTCCTGAGTCCCAGCTGATCGGGAGGGAATGAGGATTTTGCAGTAACCTTCCCCTGGAGTGGGGTGGGAATAGAGATTTTACAGTACCCTTCACTTGCCACGCCCACCAAGCCATGCCACACCCCACCAAGCCAAGCCCACAGAACTGGTAGTAAAAATTTTAAATCCCGTCACTGCTTAAGGACCTGACACCTGTTGCCCTGATGCCCAACTTTTTCTGCAGCTACTTGTGGCCACTCACGGCTGGATGCCACCTGGAGCATTGCGCTGGTGTCATCACTTCCAGCAGGATGCCATGTGGCTTGTTGCACTGGTGCTGCTGCTCATGTGCGCAATGGCACAACACACCATGCAGCCTCCTGCCCCAAGTGGTGGCACCGGCATGACCATCCTTACAGTGTCCTGCCACAAGCGGTGGCACCGACACAACAAGCCATGCTGTGTCCTGCTGTGAACAACTGTAAGCGGCTGTAGAAGAAGTCGCACCGGTGGAACAGTTGTCTGGGCCTGACAGGCCTGGCTGCAGTGGTCCTAAGATAAGCGGGTAAGATATCCCCCGAAAATAAGACATGGTGCTTATTTTGGGGGTCTAAAAGAAAATCAGACCAGATCTTATTTTAGGGGAAACATAGGTAGAAAGCATTACCGACAACAGTTAGTGGAGATGACGGTATTCCAGCTGAATTATTTAAAAGCTTAAAACTGGATGCTGCAAAATGCTGCACTCAGTATGTCAGTAAATTTGGAAAACTCAAAAATGTCTACATGATTGAACAAGGACAGTTTACATTCCAATCTCAAAAAAGGGCAATGCCAAAGAATGTTCAATTTACCATACAACTGCTCTAGTTTCACATGCAAGCAGAGTCATGCTCAAAAGCCTACAACTTAGGCTTCAGCAATATGTGAACAGAGAACTATCAGAAGTACTAGCTGGGTTTCGAAGAGGCTTAGGAACTAGAGATCAAATTGCTAACATTCACTGGAATATGGAAAAAGCAAGGGAATTGTTATGACCTAAGGGGCTAGGATAAGAACAGTCCTCAAAGTAAGGCAAAGCAGTCTTCACAGCAAGGCAAAAGGTCGAGTAACAGCCGGGGGAGTGTAATCTGAAAACAAATGTTTGTTCCTGGCAAAAGCCCCTTCTCACCGTGTCTCCTTAAATATGGCTGGGATGCCATATTGTGAGCCTTGTGAGGAGGGGCCGGGTGCCCTCCTCCTGAGTATTGGGCCACCCTGTACTGACTCCTCCTCCTCTCCATTCTCTACACTCGGGGATCGGGCAAGCAGTTGCACATCTCCATGCTCTGTTGCTCCTCTGCTCTGCTGCCTGCCCTTTCCCTCTCCTCCCCCCTTGCTCGGTCATCCTGCGCCCTTTTTTCCTTCTTCCCTACTCTTCCGAGGCCAGAAGGACCCAGGACTGCCTTCTCCTCCTCCCCGGTCATTCCTCCTGGGCCATAGGGACTGCGCCATCAATCTCCACTGGGCCCAGATCCATCTCCTCCTCCTCGAACCCAAGCTCCAATGGGACCATGACAGGAATTCCACAAAAACACCTACTTCTGCTTTATTGACTACACTAGACTACACAATCAAAGAACAAACTGTGGCATATTCTTAAAGAAATAGGAGTGCCAGACCACTTTACCTGTGTCCTGAAAAACCTGTATGAGGGTCAAGAAGCAATAATTAGAATAGGATATAGAAGAACTGATGGGGAAAGGAGGGAATAGGCAAAATAGGGAAAGGAGTACAATAAGGCTGTACATTGTTACCTTGCCTATTTAACTTATATGCAAAGAACTTCATGCAAAATGCCAAACTGAATAAATCACAAGTCAGAATTAAGACTGCTGGAAGAAATATCAACAACCTCAGATATGCAGATAATACCATTCTAATGATAGAAAATGAATAGGAACTAAAGAACCTCTTGATGAAGATGAAAAAGGAGAGTGTAAAAAAGGTGGCTTGAAACTCAACATTAAAAAAACTAAGATCATGGCATTCAGTCCTATCATTTCCTGGCAAATAGAAGAGAAGAAATGGCAATAGTGACAGGTGTTGTTTTCTTGGCTCCAAGGTCACTGCAGATGGTGACTGCAGCCATGAACTTAAAAGATGATTGCTCCTTGGGAGGAAAGCTATGGCAAATCTAGTCAGCATATTAAAAAGTAGAGACATCATCTTGCTGACAAAGGTCTGTATAAGCAAAGCTATGGTTTCCCCAGTAATAATGTATGGCTGTGAGATATGGACCATAAGGAGGGCTGAATACCAAAGAATTTACGCTTTCAGATTGTAGTGCTGGTGAAGAGTCTTGAGAGCCCCTTAGACTGTGAGGAGATCAAATCAGTCGATCCTAAAGGAAATCAACCCTGACTATTCTCTGGAAGGACACTGAAGCTGAAGCTCAAATACTTTAGTCATCTAATGAGAAAAGAGGACACATTGAAAATGACCCTGATATTAGGAAAGATTGAAGGCAAAAGGAGAAGAAGATGAGATGGTTAGATAGTAACATTGATGTAGCAAGCAAGGGTTTGGGTTTGAAGTACAGGAGACAGAGGAGGACAGACAGGACCTGGTGTGCTGCCTGTAGACATGGGGTCATGAAGAGTCAGACACAACTTAGTAATTGAACAACAACTCATCCAGTCGTGGGATTCAAAATTTTTTTACTACTGGTTCTGTGGGCGTCGCTTGGTGGGCATGGCATGGCATGGCTTGGTGGGTGTGGCATGGAAAGAATACTGTAAAATCTCCATTCCAACCTCACTCCAGGGGAAGGATACTTAAAAGCTCCATTCCCTCCTCACTGCAGGGGAAAGTTACTGCAAAATCCCCATTCCCTCCCAATCAGTTGAGACTCGGGAGGCAGAGAATAGATGGGGGCAGGACCAGGCAGAGGTGGTATTAACCGGTTCTCCAGAATTAGTCAGAACCTGCTGAATACCACCTCTGAACTCACCCCATATATTAACTTTAATTCAAGATTTCTCTTAAATTGGAAATGTTTCATCTGTCTAGGAAGGAGAGAGGTTGGCCTTGAAGCTGAATAGTGAATCTCAATGGCCTGCATTGTGATTTAGATCAAGACAACCACAACAAGAAAACCTCCTATAATATCCAGATTTAAATCCTGGCAGAAGACTTCAACGTAAAAATTGATTATATATCAAAATACACAAAATTAATCAGAAAACAATCAACTCTTAATAATAAACATACCACTGAGACAGAATAGTAGTTGGGAAAATTGATTATGAAAAATGTAAACAAAAGAATCTAAAATTACTGGTTTATGTTTCTATCTCTAAAAATGATTGTAAATTAAGAACTGAATGGTAGAAGAAACAGCTCTGTTCAACTTTCTTTCCTCGGCATCTTCTCAATCCTAGGGAAGAGAACTGTCAGCTCTATGAGGAGGCCAGGGTAAGAAACAGACACTGAATAACAGAATAACAGACATGCCAGTTTATAATTGTAGGGTAGAATAACAGAACCTTGAAAGCCTATCTTAGTTTCTTTTTATCCCATCTTATAATAAAGAACCAAAAGGGGACTATTTTGAATTTCTTTTTTATACTTGCTTCAATGTCTGAACTGAGTAATATTTTTTTCAAGATCCTCCCTGACTGTTCTTTCCCATCTTCTCAAAAGATATCTCTAAATTCCTTCGCATAACACAGAAAAAGACAAAAACTAATCCCAGTCTCTACTTTTCCATTCATTGTTTTCTAAGCCAGTCAGTTGCCTGGAGCTTTAGATATGGAACAAGTGCAGTGGCGGGTTATGACCAGTATGCCCCAGTACGGGCGTACCGGTGCCTGCTGGGAGCACCGGGTACCGTTCTGGTACGGTGCTCCGGAGGGCCCGCCCGCCCGCCCTCCTTACTGGTATTTGAGCTGTTTGGTGCTTCCGCACATGCACACAGAGCATATGGCACCTGTGTGACATTCTGCCGAGCAGCTGGAGCATCACGGAAGCATCGTGGAGTGTTGCAGGTGGTAAGTACATATGCATGTGCGTGCTGCGTGCGTTCATTTAATGGACACCCGGCCCCGTTGCACCATACCGGTTGCAATGGGATCCGGAACCCACCACTGAACAAGTGTTAGTATTTTCTCTGCCTTTCTTTCTAAGAACGAATCCTGATCCAAATACCTTATTTCAATTCATCAAACTATATTGTACAGATTCAAAATGATAATATATAAAGCACAAAAATCATAAATCAATTTACCTTTTCCATAGTTGCCGTGTAGGCAAAGTCAATCCTTCCATTCATCTCCCACAATATATAGTTTGCCTCAACAGGTATGAGACTGTTAGTATCCTGAAATCTGTATACAACAGAAGCACAGTACAGTATCTTTTCTAAGAGTGTAAAGCCATAATAAGGATTCAAGTGTATTTATCATTTGCAAACTTCCCTCTACCTCCTTTCCAATAAATCTTCCAATTTTGCTAGCATTTGTCCTTTGTCAAATAAAACTGGAAGAGTTTTGCACAGAACAGAGAGAGCCTTCCTCTCTTTTAAGGGACATTTGCAGGATGAGGATTAAAAAATTCAGTTGTGACTACGTGATTGGAATGCTGTTCTTTTGTGCCCATATAAAAAGGTGTAGGTGTACAATAGCACAGTTGTGATCACAATCTTGATTTCTTTTGATACCTTCAATTCTTGTCATGAAGAGTTGGGGAAAGAATAGAATAGAATTCTTTATTAGCCAAGTGTGATTGGACACACCAGGAATTTTTTGGTGCATATGCTCTCAGTGTACATAAAAAAACAAGATACATTCATCAAGAATCATAAGGTATAACATTTAATGATAGTCATTAAGGGTCTATAATACATACTTCCTAATGCATCTTTTCCCCATTCTTCACACTGTTTTAGTTTTACTTACATCTCAACTTCAGGATAAAAGTCTTCAGTATAATGACTCTGTAATGGGCAGCCATATTTGTTTATATCATATATTACTTCCTATGGAAAAGACAGTTTAGTACAGTTAAAAAGCAAAAAGCAAAACAAATTGCATCAGTTAGTTCACTAAAATAAAATAGTAATTCTTACCTTGTTTCTTTTACGCCTTTTGTCTCTGAGATACTTCCTAATGTAAGAGAAAGAGGTTCTGAACTGTAATTGTAATATTCTAGTATTAGACATTGCATTCAATATTCTCTATGCCATCTGCATTAGATAAATGATTTAGCCTTTTACCACTTCATAAGGAATATAGGTTCCCTAAGTTTTTGATGGGTGGCCAATCATAACACAATATATTTCTGATACATACGAGAATTAATGTAGAGGATGGTTATCAAACAACCAATCATAATTACTATTATACCAATAATTAAAGATATTTCCAGGATATGTGTCAATGAAAATGTCTATTATTATTGTAATCAGTTGCATGCATAGTCAGTCATGTTTAGACTAGATCTGGAATATTTATCTACCTATTGAGTCTTTCCAAAGGATGTGGTAGAGGCAGATGCTTAACGGTGTTTAAGATATTGTCACAGATTGCAAATTGTTCCTAATAAATCTGCCTTTTGCAATTGACTGTGATTTTGTCAATGCTGATGGTGCTCTAGTTGAATTGGCATTTCACTGTCCTATTACTATCTTTATTTTCTTTTGCAACAATTGTTCTAGCTAGAGCTTTTAGTTCTATTTGAGTCCGGTCCACTATTCCAACTGTGTATCTAATAACTAGATCTGCCCAGGTATTAATTGTCTCAATAGTATATTCTCCACTGAATTTGGACTTTAAGATCTTCCTCATACTCATGTGTTCACTTCTAATCTTCTTCTTGATTTGTTGAGCAGCAATTTTATTTTAAATAACGTTTTTCTATGTTTTACATGCATACTCATATAAATGATATGGGGTAGCCTGGCAGGTGTTTTTGTTGTTTGATAACCATGGTTTGATTTGATAGAGGAATCTGTGGAACAACAAACACTAGTGGTGATAGTGAATCTCCTTGAAAATTTTCTCTCCTGATAGCAATAGTAGTTAGACTTATATACCACCCCATAGTGGTTTATAGCACTTTTTGGGCAGTTTATAATGTCAGCCTACTGCCCCCAACAATCTGGGTCCTCATTTTACTGCTCTCGGAAGAATAGAAGCTGAATCAACTTAATATTGATTTTTTTCTAGTCTATTACCATTCACCAGCAACTATGTCTTTCATTGTGTCCTTGATATTTGCAGAAAGCTTATGATGTTTCTACTGACTCATATGGCAGGGAGTTGAATGCTACCTTGTAATTAATCCATGCTACATTCAAGTTGATCTTCCTTCTTTTGTAGTTTTCCAAAATCATCTTGTTGATTAGGAGGTGACCCTCTAATGATTGGCTATTTTCTTTCTGCTCTGGTGGAGTTTGTTTTCAGCTAGATGCTACTGACTGCTACATACCACTTACAATTTGAAAGCTGTTGATAAGTGGATAATTGTCTGGTGCTGGCCCCTTTCTTTGACCTTTCATTATCAGGTAGGTTTTGGCAGATATTAACCACTTGTCAATTTTATCTTTTGCAGTATGCTATTAAATTGCTTGGCAATGAGTGGGTGTAGGATAGTCAGATGTTTGAACCAAAAACCATGCAATTTATCTTTATCCAGTGCTGATCAATTCTTGATCTTCCTTAACTTTTTATCTACCACTTTTGCTGCTATTACAAGTTTTTTCAGATGGTTTTTTTATTCTTATCCATCTCTTTTATTCAAGTTGCATTTTTGTTGCATGCAACCAGAACTGTGCTGTTTCTTCTTTGTTAGGTGTTGACTAACTCACTGCAGCTTCTCCTGAGGTGGGTTTGTAGAAACATTTCTTATTCAACTGAAATAGCTGATTCTGCCTATAGTGTGCATTTTGAGCTTTGTATCTGCTGATCTTCATGCTTATAGTTGCTAATAAAGCTGTTGCTTTATTATTTCTAGGACTTCCTTAATCTTTGTTTCTAGATGATATTTCTTAATTAGGCATTCTTTGATCTTCTTGTTCTTCAGTTTCTTTTCTTTCATCTGCTCTAGACTGCTTGCATCTGATCTCAACTTGCTGATCTTATTTTCCAGTCTAAGTTTCCATTTGGTGATGCATTGTCTTTTTTAAAATCAATTGTTGCCACTTTGTTTGCAGGAAGAGTATAATAAATAAAGAAGCCTTTATGGTCCATTTCTACAGTCAATACTCAGAATTAGATACAGTTTTAACCATTTTATATGTTTAGCCTATATGTAATTTGTATACACTTCTTACCGAGGTATTGTGAAGGTAAAGTTCTCACACTCTGAAGGTTTCCTATGACAAAATAGAAAAAGGTATTTATGTAATTTTATTTTTAAAAACCAGCATTGATTGAATATGACTTTTAACCTTCTGTTTCAGTGTCCCCAAATCAGGCTAGTTGGTTAAAACTTTAAAAGTATATTATAGAATCAAATTCTTTCTAATAAGATAGATAGATAGATAGATAGATAGATAGATAGATAGATAGATAGATAGATAGATAGAAAGATAGATATAGATACAGATGGATGATAGAATTAAAGTACCTGAACAAAACATTTTACACAATTCCCAACTTTGGTAAACTCTGATAAAACTCTGAGTGTTTACAATATTTTAAAAGGCTATGAGAAGAGTAACTGGGTAGATTTTCCTTGAAAACATTCTCAATTTTTATATATAATTTTTATTAAACACGTTTTGAACAGAATAAAGGTAATACAAATTTTGAATTGAAGGTAAGAAGAATATAGAAAAATAATAACATTGAACAAGAAATAGAAAAGAAAGAAAAAAGAATACAATGCACCCCAACTTCTAATAAAAGGAAGGCATTTTATATAGAAAAATGAAATAAAATACAATATAAATTACACAGGTAACCCAGGTGCACTGTTTACTTAAAAGCATGTAAGAATAAGATGTTTTACAAAGGGCAAGCAAGTAGGAGCTCCCCTTATTGATGGAAGAATACTGCATTTTTTAGCTCTGATTTTCACTTTTAAGTTGTAACTTTTAGAAGAACTTTGTTCTTAATTCTGTTTTGGTTTTAATCAAGTGTTTATATTGTTTTATTATGTTGTAAATAGTCCAGAGTCACTTAAGTGAGATGGATAATATAGAAATTTAATAAATAAAAATAATACTGTGTTTCCCTGAAAATACAACAGGGTCTTATATTTTTTTGACCCACAAAATATGGCCTTGGGCTTATTAGAGGGGGAGGGTTTATTGTTGTGGGGTTGCCGGGCGGCTGCTCCCTTGTGACCGGGCTCCCGAAGAGCCGAGCACAGCCTCAGGGGTGAAGTAGCCATGAGGTGACCATGCTCACGAGCAGCCACCTGGCAAACCCCCTCTCCAGCCAGGCAGAGCACCATTCACTGACCTAGGGAGTATCCCTAAGGCGCCAAGCCATGTGGCGCTCTGACGCCCCCCAGCTCCCCCAGCTTGGCACATTCAGGATACCCCTTAGGTCAGTGCATGGAGCTCTGCCCGGCTGGAGAGAGGGGTTGTGCGAGCGCCTGCTCCACCCCCAGCTCTTATGCCTCCCAGCCTCACCGTGCCCTGGGCCAGCTGTCCTTGCAGCCGCTGCTGAGCTCCAAGCAAAACTTCTTGTCCGGCTTCCAAACTCCGGAACTCGGCTTCTGATTCTTCCAGCAGCGGCCGCTCTAGGAGTATGCTGTATGGTTATGAGCAAGCTGCCAGAAGACTTTGTCCGGCAGCCTGCCCATAACCATAGAAAATATTTTTGCCCACCCGAAAAATGTGGCAAGGCTTTAGTTTCAGGACATGTTGTATTTTTGGGGAAACACGGTAATGAATAAACAAACATTTCCACAATGTGAGAGACTGCCATCAAGAAGTAACAACTCCAGCCTTCTTCCCTCTTCATTTGGACCTGCTTCCATCAGGATGAACATATGAATATTGGTCAAAGGAAATGAGTCTACTAGTACCTGGCACTAAGGAATGTAGGGATTTAAAAGTTAAAAAACAACATCTTGAAATGGGCCCAGAGACCTATTGGTAATCAATGTAGCAATCTAAGCATAGACGTCACAATGCTTAAAGGACCTCCTGTCAGCAATCAGAACACTACATTTTGAATCAGTTGAGGTTGTAATCTTTTTTAAGGACACCAAATAAAGTATATTGTAACAGTTTAACCATAGGGTGATGGAATCACTGTTGCAAGGACATTCCAATCCAAATACTTGGGAGTATAGCTGTGAATGACTGGGGGAGGATGGCAGAGCCCTTGGTTCTTTCAGGAAGAAGGGTTGGTGAGAAGAGGGAATAATCATCTTGGGGGATGTAGCATAAGACAATGTATCTCAGTGGTGATGGGCATGGGACACAGGAGTCAAAGGGCTGGCCATTACAGGGGAAGATGCCCCCAATGCATAATATTGGTGATGTGTTTTGGCCAATATTAGCTCATCCTCAGTTCCCGGACAGCATGCTTTTGGAGGCCCTGAGGTTCAGCTATGGCTGCTAAATGCCAGGTAAGTTAATAACAAGGTTACCCTTATTCAAGATCTTGTTCAGGAGGAACAAGCTGACCTGATAGCAGTATTCCAGTATTTGAGTGGTTGCCACAAAGAAGAGGGGGTCAAATTATTTTCCAAAGCACCAGAGGGCAGGACAAGAAACAATGTTTGGAAACTAATCAAAGAGAGAAGCAACCTAGAATTAAGAAGAAACTTCCTAACAGTGAGGACAATTAACCAGTGGACCAGCTTGCTTCAGAAATTGTCCATCACTGGAGATTTTAAAGAAGAGACTAGACCAGTGATGGCGAAACTATGGCACGCGTGCCACGGGTGGCACACAGAGCCATTTGTCAGCTGAGTTCACCCTTTTTTAAAGCCATTTTTTGCCCTCCCCAGGCTCCAGAGGCTTTATAGGATTCTGAAAAAGGGTCATTTTGAGCGCTCCGAAGGCTTCAGGGACCGTCCAGAGGCTTCCCTGATGCCTCCGGAGGGCGTCCAGGGGGGCAGGGGAGGCTGTTTTCGCCCTTCCCAGGCTCCTATAAAGCCTCTGGAGCCTGGGGAGGGCGAAAAAAGCATGTAAAAATGGGGGGGAACACCTGTAGTGCGCACATTGCATTATGGGTGTGGCATGCCCGCACACGAACCCCCTGAGCTCCCCCCACTTATGGCATGCGAGCCAAAAAAGGTTCGCCATTGCTGGACTAGACAGTCACTTATCTGAAATGGCATAGGTTCTCCTTGAGCAGGGAGCTGGACTAGAAGACCTCCAAGGTCCCTTCCAGCTCCTATTCTATTCTATTCTATCATGCAACATCAAGATCTGGCTGAGTCAGGAAGGGTGTGTATCTCCTCTCGGAAATATGTCCAGCCAGATTTCAGATTTGGCACTAGCCAAGACCCCAGGGCAGAGGAGGTGGAGTAGTAGTGGTTTTCAGAAATTCTCTTTTGGCTTTCAAGGATCTTGCTCTGCAAGTTTGTGTTTGCAAGACCCTTTTTATGAAGCTGGGCTTCATAAGTATACCGGCTAGTATACCGGCCTCCCTGCCTGAGCTGCTGAGGCCATCTCAGGGGTGGCGGTGGAGTTTCCCAGATTCATGGTTCTGGGGACTGCAATCTGCCATCCCTGCAGTGGTGGGCTCCTCCCGGTATGGACAGGTATGGCCATACCGGTAGTAGTTGGGAGCAGCGGCCATCATACTGGTACGGTGGTTTGTTTCGCCCACCCACCCACGTTTCATACCTGTTTTTGAAGCAACTGAGCCAATTGCACGTGCATGCAGTGTGTGGCGCCTGCGCAATCTCTGATGAGCAGCTGGGCATCGCAGGGGCAGTGGAGTGCCCATGCATGCGCAGTGCACCTCAGATGCATGTGCAGTGCACATCAAGCACATGCACAGCACACATCCGGCGCATACATGACCTAAGTACAAGCAGCGTGCCAGTAGCGACGGTAAGAGCAACCCGCCACTGCATCCCTGGGTGTGGTCTCAGGAGCAGACCAGAAATTCATGACCACCATGACAGCCATGGCCCTATCCCAGATTATTATAGGTCCAACTAAGGATAGTGATTACACACCAGATTTGATTTTCTTGTCTGAGCAATGGCAACATGATTTGGTGGGTGATTTAAGATTTCCCCCCTTTTCATGGTCCAATTACACCCTGGTGTCCTTGAGACTGTCATATGATGCCCCCTCCACAGGGAGTGTGGACTCATGGTGGGTTCCATAGGGAACTGGGGGATATCATAGGTGTTGCTACATGGTCCTGCTGAAGCCTTGGTGGTGGCCTGGAATCTAATGGCAGCTTTGGACAAGATCACTCTTAATGGATCCTGAGAGTGTTGTCCTTGGTCAGGAGGGCTCAATTGATCATCTGCAGGACTGTGCAGAGGAGTTTGTTCGGCACCTGATGGACAAAGTAACACAGTTTCATTCCCAATTGGATCCCATGTGTGGAGATAGGCCATGTAAATGCCTGAGGAGAGGCCTTGCTCGATTATCTGGGAATGGTTTGAGCCTGTTGGCCCTGATGAAGTGCACAGGGTCCTCGATGCTGCCAATGCTACCACCTATCAATTAGATCTTTGTCCTTTCTGGATGGTGAAAGCCTCCAGGATGGTGACTAGCAGGTGGGTCCAGGCAGTGATTAGTATGTCACTAGAAGAGGGGATATTTCCAGAGTCTTCTAAGGAAGTCCTGATTTGCTCACTCCTTAAAAAAACATCATTGGATCCCACTTGCTTGGACAACTTTCATCCAGTTTCTAACCTCCCCTCTTGGGAGAAGATTGTGGAAAAGGTAGTGGTCTGGCAGCTTCAGAGACGAAACAGATTATCTGGACCCTTTTCAATAAGATTCAGGTCTTGTTATGGGAAGGAAATGGCATTGGTTGTGCTTGTTCATGATCTTTGACTAAATTGAAGAGAGAAAGACTTCCTTGTACATTACACATCACACAACAAGGAAAACTCAGAGTTATGAACCATCTCTAAATCATTCTGTACCAATTTTCTCTTAAAGTTTCGGTTGGAATAAATTTTAGTGGTTATTTTTTCAGAAGTCCTTTTATTGTTGTAATTTGTTTTTATAAAAGTTTGTATTGACTTTATCATAAGTCATTTACTTGTTTTGCCTGTGTCATATCAATAGACATGTATCTCAAAAAATATTTTTTCTTCAGTTTGCCTTTTATTTTTCTAGAAATATGTTAATACAAATCATCCTTGCTATATTTGTGTGTTTAGTCCATTTCTAGAGTCTGGATGCACATATCTATGTCTGTTAACAACATTTTTCTTAAAATAATTATGTCCAGAATAAAAAATATTTAGGTATGAAGCTAAAGATAAAATAGAACATAGCACAATAGAGTTGGAAGGTCTTTCTCAAGCAGGAGACACTATACAGTTTCAGACAAAGTTGTTGTGACTTGTCCAGTCTCTTTTTGAAAGCCTCCAGTGATGCAGCACCCAAAACAACTGAAGCAAGCTATTCCATTGGTTGATTGTTCTTACTGTTAGGACTTTTCTCCTTACTTCTAGGTTGCTTCTCTCCTTGGTTAGTTTCCATTCATTGCTGCTTGTCTTGCCTTTCGATGCTTTGGAAAATAGTTTGACTCCTCATCTTTGTAAGAGCCTCTGAAATATTGGTACATTGCTATTATATCTCTGTCAGCCTCTGCTTCTCTTACTTACAATCGGCTGCCATAGAAATGGGGATGGTGGGGCCATGGTATTTGGGATGGGAATAAATGGTACGGGGTGATATGGAAAAGGGAGTTTTCTTCCCACCACCTTCTCTGCATGCTGGTGGCCGGTGTTTGGACTTGATCAAGGCCAACCGTCCTGCATACCAACATGATGATGACTTTTGAGGATGCACCCCACATGACACCTAAGGGAGTTACAGATTGGACACTGGGGTGGGGTCGTTGGAGGGAGGGGGTTGGATTATCATTTGATATGTAATTGTTCGTGTCTTTCTGGCTCAGATCTTGCTTTACTTTCGCTGCTATCTTTTCATAACCAGTAAAAGTATTTTAATTCCACAAACCTCCCACCCAGGATGGAGAAGAGTCCTCCTTTCTTTTGGGAGAAAGTGAAACTCACTCCGATGACGACCACTTGGTAAATCCCCGATCAGGCCCCATGACCATTCCAGTAGAACTTAAAGTGCCCTCTACTGGAGCCCAAGGGAAGATGCTTGCCCTCTTAGACGCTGGATGCACCTGTTGCGTAATTAGCCCAGAAGTGGTGGAGAAAATGGGTTTAAGACTGAGGACTTTGAAAGTGCCCATTGCCTTTTGCCAATTGGACGGCTCAGTGGCTGGGGGAGCCCCTGCCCATTTTGTAATTGAACCAATAGAAATGTGGATGGGGGATCATCAAGAAACCTTGAGTACCTGGGATGGATCGACCCCTTATACTGGGATTACGGTGGCTACAGAAATGGAACCCTTATGTGAACTGAACCCTTATGTGAACTGGAGGAAGGGGCACCTCTTCGCACTTGCAAGCAACTACAAAGTTTTTTGGGATTTGCAAATTTCTATCACCAATTTATCCCCTTGTTCGCGAGCATTGCGCTGCCTATTACAAATCTCCTAAAATCAAAGGGAGAGGTTAAACCTAGGCCAGGTAAGCCTCTGAATTGGACTATGAAATGTCAAGCAGCTTTAGAGAAATTGAAGCGATTGTTCACTGCTGAGCCTGTTTTGAAACACCCAGACATGGATGCACCATTCGTGGTTCAAATTGATGCCAATGATGTGGCAGTGGGAGCACTATTGCTCCAAACAAACACTGAAGATAAATTGCAACCTTGTGCTTACACCTCGCGTAAGCTTACAGAAACAGAATGAAGATGCGCCATATGGAAAAGGAAGTTTTTGCTGTCAGGTGGACTTGATGACCTGGCGACATTTCCTGGAGGGGGCAAAATACCCTTTTGAAGTATGGACTCATCATAAAAACCTGGAAGCCTTGAAGACCCCGTGTAAGCTATCACCTAAACAAGTGTGCTGGGCACAGCATTTCAACCGGTTCAACTTTACCCTAAAATACATCCCAGGAGGGAAGAACTTTATGGCTGATGCTTTGTCCAGGCTTCCCCAATACAACAGCACCAGACCAACCGTGGTTCATCCAGTCATCCCGGCTAAGAACCTGGCTGCCCCAATGGTTACTAGGAGCCAGGGCCCAATGGACTTCGATGTGACCACAGACCTGATTGACAAACTTAAGAGAGGCCTCGAGTCTGATGACTGGTTCAAAAAACATTTTGATGAATGCACCAGGAAAGATGGCCTGGCTTGGGTGGGATCTAAGCTGTATGTTCCTGCCAGCCTAAAAACTGTTGTCTTTCAATGGGCCCATGACTCGAGAATGGCGAGTCATTTAGGATTTGTAAAACTTTGCATTTGATTAAGAGGCAATTTTGGTGGCCTTCCCTGAAAAAAGACATTGAGTCCTACATAGCCAGTTGTCCTGTCTGTGTGGCCCCAAAAAGACCACAGGGGAAGCCCCAAGTTCTCCTTCAAAGTGTTGCCCATCCTGGGGTCCTGTGGGAGGAGATATTGATGGATTTTATTGTCGAGTTAACAGAAAGCCTTGGAAATATATTTGGGTAATCACCGATCTCCAAACAGGTCCATTTTGTGCCTTGCTCCAAGATCCCATCCGCAAAGTCATTGGCTAAATTGTTTATTTTACACGTGTATAGATTACATGGAGTGCCTGAATGCATTATTTTGGACAGGGGGGGTCCAATTCACCTCCCACGTTTGGAAAGAGTTCCTGAAATTGATTGGCTCCGTCCAGGGACTAAGCTCTGCCCACCATCCGCAGATTAATGGGGCTTGTGAACGGGCTAACTCGGTTCTGGAGCAGTACCTTTGGTGTTTTGTCAATTATCAACAGGATAATTGGGGCGAACTTTTGCCACATGCAGAGGCGTCGTGTAATAATTCAGTACATAGCAGTACCGGAATGACCCCATTTAAAGTTGTGTTTGGCCAGGATTTTGTACCAATTCCTGAATGGCCTTAAGAGAAATCTCAAATTTTATCCTTGTCTGAGTGGAGTAATCAACTTCAACAGTTTTGGCCGATGACTCGCAAAGCCTTAGACGCAGCTCAACATGCTCACAAAAAACAGGCGGATAAAAAATGGGCTAAGCATAAAGTGTACCAAGTTGGGGATAGGGAGTTTTTGTCCACTAAATTTCTACAAACCACCCAGAAATCGAAGAAGCTGGGTCTGAAATATGTGGGTCCATTTCCCATTGTGAAAATCATAAATCCAGTATCAGCAAAATTGGTGTTGCCAAAAACCCTTTGGAGGATATATCCTGTTTTTCACGTGAATTGACTGAAACCAGAGCACACCTCTTCCATTTGTCCGTCTCAACCCTCACCCCCTGTTCCTCTTCTTATTGAAGGAGGGCCAGATGTCAGCCTCTGCTTCGCTTACTTACAATCGGCTGCCATAGAAACGGGGAGGGTGGGCCATGGTATTTGGGATGGGAATAAATGATACAGGAGTGATATGGAAAAGGGAGTTTCCTTCTCACCATCTTCTGCACATGCTGGTGGCCAGTGTTTGGACTTGGTCAAGTCCAACCATTCTGCATACCAACATGATGATGCCTTTTGAAGATGCACCCCACATGACAGTCAAGGGATTTGAAGATTGGACACTGGGGTGGGGTCGTTGGAAGGGAGGGGGCTGGGTTATCATTTGATATGTAATTGTTTGCGCCTTTCTGGCTCAGATCTTGCTTTACTTTCGCTGCTATCTTTTCATAACCAGTAAAAGTATTTTAATTCCACGAACAATGGAGTTAGGAGTTTTCTTTCTTGGTTATTGAGGGAGGCACGCCTTACAGTCTCTCTCTAGTCCTTCTTTTCATTAGACTATCCAATTTCTGTAATCATTCTTTGCATGTTTTAGCTTCCAGTCTCCTAAACATTCTTATTGGTCTTCTCGGCACTCTTTCCAGAGTTTCAACATCTTTTTTATAAAGAGCCTTCTTTACAAAGACTGAAAATTGTTCTTAGAGAAATTGTAAAAAGCATGCCTTAGAGATAAATTTTATAAAGGAAATGTGTTTATATGAAAAGTTTAAATCTGGAAATTTTATGAAATGGATAATTAATTGGGCACAAATCCATACAAGTAAATCAAAACACAGGAATCCTCTTGTAACAGTATAATACACAATCAAAATACCAAAAGGCTAATAAAGCATTTACATTCGTTACACACACAGACACTTATACTAAAATGTTATCGTTTTAATATTTAACTTTGTTACAAGGAAATATAAATAGCTAATGCAAAAGTAGAAAAAGAAACAACTTACTTTTTTACAATTATTTGTTTCCATGGAGGACAGCCAACACGTATGTGAGAAAGCTTAAAAAAAAACAACCCACACACAGTTAAAACATCCACACATTTACAAAAGCTTTCTCAAAGTAGTTGCCATCTGCCCAAATGTTGTCTCTTTTCCTTTTTAAGTCATGCCATGTCTTGCTTTGATTTCGAAAAGTGTCAAATATTCTTTATAACTATGGAGTTTAGTACAGTATATGTAAGAAATAATTGGGGAGCAAAATATGATGTTCAGAGATAATATCTCCATATTTTATCCCCACAATATTATGAATTAAATTGGTCTAGTAGGGAATGAAAGCACAAGATTGAGTTTCTTGATCATAGGGCTAATATAATCAATATTTTAATTATCATATTTCACTGTTTCTCTGGTTTTATGAGATGTGAAGCCACTTGCAATTTCATTATTGTTATGAAATAATGAGGATGTAGCTATTAACATTTAGGACACTATTTATTAGGGTGGGGGAGAATATGACCAGTTGCTTATTACTATAATTCAAATGGCATCTGTGTTTGAGATGTGCATTTGCCCAAAGTTTTATTCAGAATACTTTTATAGCTAAGGAAATTTTTTTGTAGGAGTCTATTCCTCAAACACACCACCAAAGGTACTGATGCCCACCTTCTTGTGCAATTCAAATTTTCAAATAATAATAAAAACTAAACATGAAGCAGGAATGCAAGTACTTCAACACCTATAGAGGAGAAAGATAATGAAGAGTGTGACTGACATAAAGGAGGATGGAAACTACTACTAATCTATCTATCTATCTATCTATCTATCTATCTATCTATCTATCTATCTATCTATCTATCATCATCTATATCTATATATCTATACACACACACACACACACACACACACACACACACACACACGTGTTGTGTTTGTGCTGATAAATAAATAAAACCATAAAAATATGGTTTTCTGCCTGGATGGTCCTCTGTGATAAGCCGAATGACAGAAAGGGGGAGTAGTGAGCTCCCTCCCATATTTGGGCATACCAGGGGTTGTAACACAAATACATACATACATACATACATACATACCAGTGGTGGGTTCCTCCCGGATCGCACCGGATCGCGCGCGCTCCCTTTCAGCGCTCCACCTGGCTTGCGCGATCCCTTTCAGCGCTCCACCTGGCTTGCGCGCTCCCTTTCAGCGCTCCACCTGGCTTGCGCGCTCCCTTCCGGCGCTGAAACCGGAAGTACAGTTTTGCCCGGCCCTGGCGAAGCAACGACGCCTGTCTGCGCTCCACCAGCTCGGCTGGGAACGGAGATGTTTCCTCAGCGGAGCGGAGCGCCTGAAAAGTCTACATACATACATACGTATTTGTTCAAATCCAGGTAAGGGTATGGCTAGCTGATGAGAGCTAAATAGCTTGAAATAGATCTATACTAGTCTCCCTTTATTTATTTATCAGCACAAATACAACACATACATACATACATACATACATACATACATACATACATACATAATTTGCTTTTTCTTTACATACAATATTTGCTTAATGAACAGCATACTGTCTTGGTCAATTCGTTTACATAGTAATACTTATTAAGTTCCTAATTTCTACCTGAGACTACTACTAATTTTTATTGCAGAAATTAATAATTCTTATTTTAAAGGAAATAAAATATGTAAAACTGAGAAGAATGAAATGTTATCTTCATCATTCTCAATGATCATCACAAATGCAAGTTTATTGTGTTACCCTGCTGAGGTAGGAGCCAGTATTTGTACATTACATACATACAAAACCACAATCCAGCTGAAGATAAACAAGTATAAAAATCTTGAAAAAAAAATATTTGAAGAGATACCTAAAGGTGGAAATAATCAGCTTTTGGATTATTGTTTAACACTGAAGGTATAATGTGCTGGCTTCTGATGATCTAGAAATAGCCACAAAGAATGTCTGTTTAGTTTATTGTAGTACTGATACATAACGCTTAGAACACTGGGATGGAGAAAAGAAAGCTTTTTATCTAGATAAGGACTGTTGTCAAGTGTGTGATTGATGGTGGATGCTGACTTTTAAGAGTAGCTCAAGACAAACAAACGGAATTGGGAGAACATCTAAAGTTATGGGGACAACAAAAGTTATGGGGACAACAATATTCAGCCTAAAATGGATTTTGATATGAAAAAGAGAGTATGAGTTTTCTAGTGGAAGTTCAATGTTTTTCCACTCTGGTGCTGACATATTTGTCAACAGGCTGGTCAAATCCAAGCAATAAAATCAGAGATAAGACTTTAATTTTTTAGGAACTATGTATAAAAAAATTAAAATGTTCTGATATCATATGTTCTCTCAGTAAATTAACACTGATCAAGTTTTTGTTAATTTTATTGTAGTAATATAGTCCTTCTATTTTTCTGATGCTGATTTAATCATTCAGTTTGAAGTCTAGGACTGGAGGCGCTATCAGGCATGGTTTTTTATCAAAGCCATTACCTTAGAGCCGTGGTGGCGTAGTGGTTAGAATGCAGTATTATAGGCTAATTCACTGCTCATACCAGCTGTTTGATCCTCACTGGCTCACAGTTAACTCAACCTTCCAACCTTCCGAGGTCAGTAAAATGAGAACCCAGATTGTTGGGAGCAATATGCTGACTCTGTAAACAGTTTAGAGAGGACTGTAAAGTACTATGAAGTGATATATAAGTCTAAGTGCTGTTGCTATTGGTTAGAATAGCAGAGTCTTAAAGATGTGTCAGTCTTTAAGTCTGCACATTCTCCTTTAATTTAAAAGATCGCCAAGTCTAACTAGTTTAATTAGCTCATCCTACAGAAAGTGACTCTATGGAGATAGCCTGTTGATAGATGACTTTGCATGGAGTTTCCACAACATTACACTACCTGAAGGTCACCTTCAATAAGACAAAATGAAGATAAAAGTCACTGTTTCATTAGCTGCTCCTAAATAATGCTGTAGAGCAGGGGTGTCAAACTCAATTTCATTGGTGGCTGCATCGGTGTTGTGTTTTATCTCAGGGGCCAGGGAGGATGTGGCAAGGGTGGGCATGGCCAGTTCAACGTCAATCATGTTGGAATGCCTGTGGTGGCCTGAGTGCTCTGCCAGCAAAAATGGGCTCCTGAGCTCCGATTTTGGCTGTGATGGCCTCCTGCAATCCTCTGCCAGCAAAAATGGAGCTCCGGAGGAGTGAATGCAGCCCTCCTGAGCCCCATTTTTACTGGCAGAGGCACTGCAGGCCAGTCCTTACTGTTTCCAAGCCAGCCTCACAGGCCTAATCTAAGCACCCTGTGAGCCGGCTCTGGCTCTGGCTCCCGGGCCTTGTGTTTGACACCCCTGCTGTGGAGTGACCCTCATCAAATAAACAGATTATCCTCAATGGAAAACTGTAAACATTTTCTACCACATATATTCTAGAAAATAATAACCCCCAAGAAAAAGATAAAAGATGAGAAGCCAGAAGCGTCGCAGCGAGACCACCTGGAAAAAAGCAGGCTCCCCTGAGCCTTGTAGAAATCCAGCCGGACAAACCACTGTCGGGAGGTCTTCAGACCAAAACCTATCCTAGAGGGACAGGGGAGAAGAAGGGAAGCCTCGGACGATCTAGAGGAACTGGCAGTTTTTGGGGAGGTCAGAGAAAAACCTTTCAAACTGGCAGCAGGGGCAGTGGCCATAACTGACATAATTGGGAGGGGGGAATAGAAAGGAGTAGAATTGTGGAATGTGTTGTTGTTATTTTTTTCTAGAAGCCAAGGTCATCTATTGTCTTCACACCTTGACACCTGACCGGAACCAGCAGGGTGGAGTTGTCGGGTCGAAGAAGAAGATTGGACCATGTGATGGATTTATGGGAGTGGTCACAAGTTTATGAACTTTCAACTGAGTGGAATTTCAGGAAAAAAATTAAGAGTTGGAATTTCATAGATGTGCCAACATGTCTGCTTTATTAAATTGGAACTTTAAGGATAACTCTGCCTTGGACTTTGATTTAATTCTGCATGATATTTGGAACGCTGACACTCAGATCATTTCAGAAGTAGACCATGCATTACTTATTACTGATTACAGTTTACAGGCTCTAAATCAGAGGTGGGGTCCTACCGGTAGGGTACGGCACGGTTTGGCTGAATAGGTAGTAACTCTGGCGGACAGGTGATCATACTGGTTCTATCCTCTGCAGCAACATCTTGATTTTCGGTTCTGTACATGCGCAGAACAATCATTGAAAAAATGTAATTTTTATTCCTTTTTTAATGTTGTGCTCATGCGCAGGCCGTTTTAGGTTTGGGCAACAAGGTGCAAAGTGGCTCTCATAGAGAACAAAGCGGGCATAGCGCAGCCAGAGCTGCTGCTTCTTCGCAACAGCCGAGGATGGAAGAGTTCACTCAGGAGTGACACCAGTAACGAAGGAGGTTGGGTCAAAGGAGGCGTAGCCCGAGCTCTCTGGGACAGGTAAGCAAGTGTGGGGAGGTGAAGGGGAGAGAGAAGAGAGAGCGCTGGGCATGAGCCACAGTGGGAGGAGGGTGGCGACTCTTCTTCTTTGTCCCTGCCTGGAGAAGGACGATCCCAGCGCAAGGAGACCGAGAGAGAGAGGCTCAAGGCGGTTTCACCCTAACCCATAGGTGGCCAGGGGTTGCTCTTGCCCTTGGGCAACAGCTCTGCCTCTTCCCTTCCTCAAGCCCAGCAAGGAAGACTGCTCCTCCCACCAGATCCACCCAAGGAAGGAGAGAGAGAGAGACAGAGAGCCCAACTCGGCCGAGCTGCCTCTGCCCGAGCTAGAAAAAGCAGCAAACACCAGGCCGCCACCCCTTCCAGGTTAGTCTTAAACTCCACCCACACCGCCTGAGAAAAGGAGCTCTATTTTCTCACTTGCACTGGGGAATGTCATGGTCTCTGCCCTTAACTGCTTCTTCTACCTCGGGGAGAGGCAGCTTGGCCGAGCCTGGCTCTCTCCTTCCTTGGATGGATCTGGCAGGAGGAGTGAGCTTCCTTGCCGGGCTTTAGGAGGGGGAAGGTGGAACTGTTGCCCAAGGGCAAGAGCAACCCCTGGCCACTTCTGCGTGCAGACAGATGCTATAGGTGGGCAGGAAACAAGTCAGTGTTGGGAGATACCAGAGAGCCTATGTGCGGAGAGAGGAGGTGGGTTGGCGTGTACACAGGTGGGTGGTTTGCGGCCAGCATGTCCTTCGCTCATTGGGGCGCTCCCCTTCACCCTTAGTGGCGGGGGCTGCTTTATTGTGCTGGGGTGCCACCCGGGCAAGCTAGGGAAGGAGAAGGGTTGGAGAAATAAAGAGGGCACGCGATAGGAGTCAAAAGAGGACGTCTGCCCTTGGCGGCGGGGGCTGCTTTAGCATGCGGGCGAAGACTGGCCCCACTTGGCAACATGTGGCAGGCTCCCTGCAGCCTCAGCTCATACAGGATGCAGCTGAGTCCGCTGCCCTGAGCCGGCGGAGGCACCACAGGGCACAGATGGGAGCGTGCTAATCTTTTCCTTCCTGAGCACCGGATTCTGCTGTTGCCATTGCCTCTGCCCAACTTGCCCCTGGCTGGCTCCCAAACTAGGAGGCAGCGACTGGTTCCCCCTGCCCTCCGGATCCCCAGCATGAGTGTGGCTCTCCAGGAGCTGGGCAACAATGTGAGGACAAAGCACAGTTGGCTGGCAAGAAGAAAGAGCCACTGCAAGTCCAAGGCATGCGCATGCGCAAAGATTGCACACCATGAGACCGCTGCAAGAGGCTGATCGAAGGGGAGGAAGCTTCAATGTCGGCTGCCGGAAAATGACCACGAGGGCCGGTTGAGGTATCCCATCTGGAAGTTGCAGGGACCGCGTTTTCCCATTGTGGTGCGGTGAAGGGCTGCAGTGCCTTCATGCCCTGCCTGGCTTTCAGAAGAGCAGGCCGAGGGGCTTCGTTGGGGCGGTCGGCACTCAGAGGGTCCCAGCCGAGGGGGTGAGGAGATCCCAGCTTGCATGCAGGAACAAGGGCGCCTTTAGGCTTGCAGATTTCTCGGCGCTGCTACAAACTGGGCAGGGACGGCTCCCTCCCGAGGCTATCCAGGCAGCCAGTCCGGAAGTGGTGCCAGAGGTGGGATGGGGTGGGACTGTCAGCCATGGAGGAGGTGGATGCTATGCGGCACCCATTGGCTTGCAGGTATAAATAGCCAGCCCAGGATTGACTCAGCTGGGGTGGATTTTTGAAATCCAGCCCTGCTCTAAATACAACAGACTTTTTTAGTAAATGTCATTATGAAAATTGTACTGATCAATCTCAGGTCTCATTCCAATTATAGTAAAAGATAATAATAAAAATATTTTTCTTTCTTTATAAAATGCAGAATCTTTCCTTTTTTATAATCAGTAACCAATAGTATTGAATTCCTCCATCTGCCTCCTCCTTACGGTACTAGTGATTTTAATTTCCACTGTAATTCATTATTTATTATAATTTATTATTTAGTTAACATACCTTGGTTTTTGTTAAGCATGTTTTTCCAGATTCTGAAGGCTGAATTTCAAATGTCATAGTACCCTCAGATAAAGCTCTGCATGTAAAAGAATACATATGAAAAAAAATCAGATATTATAATTCACTGTATTAGAAGATATATTTAGTATGCATGTGTATAAACACACAGATACACAAACAATCTGCATATATTTTTCTGCTTTCATATTATTAGTAAAGTAATCTATGTACTAACTTATTATGAACTCGACTTTCATAAAACGTTTGAAAAAAATTGTAAATGCTCCTTTTCTCCCATAAGTTAAGTATTCAAAATATGTGTCTATAAAATTATTCTATGTTTATATGTTTGATAACCAATACATGAGACAAAATATTCTAATTTGATACATAACAATATTCCACAACAGTTTTAATTGAACTAGCTAATTTTTACACAAGATAATAAACAGTTATCAGAACTAATGATTTCAAAAAACAAAACAAAACTAGGAGAGAAACATTTCAGTTATTTCTCTGAGCTCTGAGCTTTTTATATTATAAAAAATGATATAAATAAATTTCATGGTGAAATAACAGGGCTAGAATTCATTAGAAAGTTAACCTAATTTCTTATAGATTAAACAGATTATAATGCCTTTCTCTCTCTATTCTGGTTACTTAGAAAAGAATGTCTGTATCATACCTAACAGCTACTTGTTGAACTTTTTAAATTCTAGCTAACTTTTACTACTCATGTCACTGTTCCCTCCTTTTTTCCACAGCCAATCAGAATTATATGTATATACATTCTTCTCTTTTCTCAGATCTAAAATCCAGTTATTTGATTAACATAATTCACATCTTAAGTTGTATAGCCCTCTGGAATGACCTCCCCCCCGACATTAGGATCACTACCGACCTCCGCTCCTTCCGTACAAAACTCAAGACCCACCTTTTCCAACTAGCCGGCCTGGCTCAATTATAGTTCTATCTCTAATCCTCCTGGCAATTTTAAACTTTAAATCTTAAATTGGGGTATTTTAATTTTTAATCTTATTATTATTATTGTTGTATGTATTGTAACAATTGTTGTGGTGATATTTATACCTCCTCCGTGTAATGTCTAATTGTGTAACATGTGATTTATTTATTGTACGCCTCCCCGAGTCCCTTCAGGGAGAGGGAGCGGCTAACAAGTCTAATAAATAAAATAAATAAATAAATAAAATAAATAAGTAAGAATGTGCTTGTTAGTCCTTAATATATCATAAAACATTTGTTTTTTTTCAGCAAGACTAAACATGACCATTGCCATGGCTTCTATGTGATGTCACTATTTTATTGGAAATCTTGATTCTAAATATATTTTCTTTAATTTCTACATACTTTTCTTTCTCTCTGTCTCTCTTTTAAAAATATTCTTTTATTATATTGTTATAAAACTTGCATACTACATTACAGGTAGTTTTTGAGTTAACAATACAGTAGTAATTGGGACCAAAATTTATGTCACTAAATGATGTAGTCATAAAGCTTGACATCACATGACTGTATTATTTTGTGATGGAAATTCTGACAATCTCTGTTGCTATCATTAAGTGAATCCCACCGGTCATCAGGTGAGGATATACCCTATCTATGCCAATCTCAGCTTTGCTACTCCCAGTCCCGGGCTTCATTAACGTAAGGAACTGTTTCCGCTACTTCCTCTTCAATCTCCCCCCCCCCCCGATTATCTCCCCACCTGGCCAACCCGCACAATGGCAGACCTCAGTGGTAGCAATGCTGAGAGTGGAGACCCAGGACCTTCAAGAGGTTCAGCTCCACTCCCATTTGCATTTGCATTTTCTTTTTCCTCTAACTTCCAATAATGCCAAATTGTACAGTTTATAATTTCTGGCTCTCCTGCTGGGATCCAATATGTGGTTGTTGACTTAAGCACCTAAATTTGTTATCTATTTCATTCTTGCTGCCTTAACAAACAAAAAGTAACATAACTAAGGAAATATATATGCAATATTCAAATCACCATTTCCCTTCCAAATCTTCTCTCTAAGTATAAAGCAGTATTGAACAATAATCACAACCAAGTCAGAAACAATACCTCTACATAATGAACTACAAATGCATATCTACTTTATGTACATCCGTGTGCAACTCAATGCAAGCTAGAGCCAAAATTAAAATGGGTTCTAAAAGTTTATGATTAGTAACTAATGTGAAATGAGACTTACTAAGATTGGGATTAAAATCGAACAGCTCATGGCAAACTTCTTATTCTTATTTTGTCTGGGAATACCTCTGGTTGAAGATAAGACACTTAGGAATAAAATATATCCATCAGGATGAGGGTGAACATATTGTCCTGTTGGTGGACTTGGGGAAACATGTTACTCCAAATGTGTGTGCTGAAATGGCTTGAAATATTTATTACTTTGTTGTACTTCACTTTGTTGAACTTAAAATTCATTTATATACATATATATATAGCCGAAGAGCTAGTGCTATCCAAAGAAGTCTCTGTAGTCATGTGGCCGGCATGGCTAAATGCCAAAGGTGCACGGAATGCTATTACCTTCCCACCAAATGTGTTTCCTACTTTTTCTACTTGCATTTTTTCATGCTTTCAAACTGCTAGGTTGGCAGAAGCTGGGATAAGTAATGGGAGCTCACTCCGTTATGACACCATGTATATTTAATATATATATATATTAAAATAGACTTAACATGTAGGTATGCAATTTTTGCAGGAAACTGGAACCATCTGCACTTTTTATCAACTATAGAGTATTTTAGCATCAGCAATAATCAAAAGTCCACCATGTTTATTAAATCATTAATCGAATTCTTCACAAGCTGCCTATAAACTTTTAACTTTCTCACTTTTTTGGTTGCTCCTTTTGGAATCCCAAGATACAGATAATCCCTGAGTTATGACAATTCACTTAGTGACAATTTGATGTTACAACATAGCCCCCCCAAGTACTTATGATCCAGTCCCAAAATTGCAAATGTTGCAGCAATAAGGCAGTTGTTGACTTTTAAGAATGACTACAGAGGCACTGCAACATTCATCCTGACTATTCCCTTACCCCCTCCTCCTGCCGGGTCTCCACAAGCAGGCCTGTGGAGACTTACTTACCTTTCAAAGATCTAGTGAGGTGTCTCCTCGGCAGCCTGTTTCTTTGCCTGCTCTCGGAGAGAGCAGAGGAAAAGCGTTTGCATTCCGAAGTGAAGCTTTTGGGCAGTGTACTTGCATCACGTTTGATGCAAAGTGTTTGATGAAAAGTGTTTGCATTCTGAAGTGAGGCTTTTGGGCAGTGTACTTGCATCACTTCAAGCTTCTCTTTGGTGTGAAAACACTTTTCTTCCAGAGGCTGGAATCTTTTGGATGTCCTGATCTCACTTCATGTACCCATTATCTGCAAAAATAGATGGGTGCCTGAATTCGCATGAGACCATGAACTTTAGAAGTTTCCAGTCTTCATCCAGGGAAAAAGTGTTTGAGTGACCCTGGGGAGGTTGGAAAAGGAGTATGGAGGGAAAGTGTTTGCATGCCAATGAGAGGCTTAAAGCAAAGTGAGTTCACTGCCCCAAAGCCTCACTTCAGCATGCAAACACTTTTCTGTGCTGAGCCTGGAAGACTTTGGAGGAGACTCCACTGAGGCTGCCCTCTGCTCCAGAAGTGGCGGCAGAGAAGCTGAGCAAGGTGAGCTTATCCTGCTCTCCCTCTGCTCTTGCTGGGTGGTCTGAAGCAGATGGCCTGTCCCATCGCTATGCCCTCCATGGCCTTCCCCACCCTGAGATACCTCATGTGTAGATAACGACCTGTGCATTTGATTAGCGAGTGAATGGGTGAAAGAAGGGAGTGATCACAGTCAAGTTATGTGATTCACTCCTACAAAATCCTCAGGTTACAAATGTAATTGGTATGGTTCCATTACATTAATAACTCAAGAACTACCTGGTGCTTATTCTATAGTCAACTAGAGTAAGCTAAACCCTGGCCTGGATCCTATGAACATAGAATATAACAGTACAATACTGGAATATGTTTAAAACAAAATGCATTGACATTCTTGAAGGCAAATAGTGTATTGATTCTGAATTATTGTTTTTATATTAATAAATTTTAACTTACATTTCAGTTCGATAATCATGCAGTTCAGAATAATCCATTTCATGATAAAATGTTACAGTCTGTGAGGAACAATGGATAAATGCATCAGTGAATTAGACTATAATACCTTCCTCGGAACTTCTAATAAGTATATATTAGGAGAAAATTGCATAAAGCATATATCAACTCTTTATTTATTTATTTATTTACTTAGTTATTAAATTTATATGCCACTCATCTCACTTTCCAAAGTGATTCTTTGGATTCTTTTGGTTTAAGGTAAGCAAAATATATAACTTGATTAATAAATAAAATATAGAGAATAAGTTACATGAGCTACATCAAATATATAATTTATACGTGCTTCAGCTCAGTATGTCTTCTCCAACAGATATAGAATTGTGTCTTAGCTGAATATTATTTTAAAATTAAATATTGCATTTTGAGGTGAGTCATAGCAGAACAAAGCTTTCTGATCTTGGTTGATCTTGAAAAGATTAGGAAAGATTCTTGTGCAAGTGGCCTCTTGTAACAGGTATTGTCTGAATGCAGCACTAGGTACAGGTTTCAAAGTCTGCAGTTGAGCTTTTAATTTTTTAAAGTACACTATTGGCCTTATAGAGTGATCTACAAATATTCTTAAAATATTTTGTTTTAATCTGTGGATTATTGACCACAGACTTTTGTGTTGAAGTATGTTTAGCTATAGATGGAAAATATTTTATGGAAAAAAGTATATAATATTTAGTATTTCTGTGATGTTACATATTGTATCATAATATGCTATTTAATAAATGACCATTACAGTGTTCCTTAATTTGTTTATATTTTTTCTAAATTCTAATGTCTGGCTTTCTTTCTGGTTTACTGTATTTCTGATTGCATACTGTGATCTGCACCAGTTGCGGGTGGTACGCTCTGGTACGGGCGTACCGGTGCCTGCTGGGAGCACCAGGTACCGTTCTGGTACGGTGCTCCGGAAGGCTCATCCGCCCGCCCTCACCTGTATTTGAGCTCTTTGGTGCCTCTGTGCACGGCGCATACGACGCCTATGCTCCGCTCCGCTGAGCAGCTGGAGCATTGCGGAGGTGTTGCGGAGCATCACAGGAGGTAAGGACACATGCGCGCGTGCGCTGCACACGTTCATGTGGTGGATGCCGGATCCCGTTGCACCATACCAGTTGCAACGGGATCCAGAACCCACCACTGATCTGCATAAAATTTTCTAATAAAGATAAACAAAAGAATGGAAGATGGGAATTTCAGAAAAACATATAGGAAACACATACGGCCCATTATCCAGTCTGGTTCATATATAGTAAGAACAGTAACAAAAAGTAGAAAATAATGATTCCGTGTATAGAAAGCACTCACCTTATTTTTAGTGCAGATTCCACGAGCTATTTCATAATTAGTAACTTCTTTGGTCTTCAACAGTTCTCGCCTGTAAATTTCAACTTCTACTGATAAACCATTATTTTCTAAAAATACTATCTGACCCCAAAATGCCACTTTGTCTCCCTTGTCTATATAATGACTATTGAGATTCAAATTGTTTTCAAATGATATATATGGGCAAACGTCGTTCAATTTTGATGCAGCACTAAGCACTTCTAATTTCAATGGATATACCTGGCGGCTTATATTTGTGCCACTGATTGTCAGCAAATACATATCTCCAGAAGGATTTAAAAAATAAATAAACTTTTTAAGATTATTTTCCCAAGGAGTAAGCTTTACAATATCTGTCACTTCAAATTTAAAGAAAAACAGAGCATTATTTTCCAGCTTTACTATGGCATTTCCAATGTAATCTGGAAAAGAAAAAGAATACCAAATTAAGTATATTTCTTGAGAAATAAAATTATTTCATATAAAATATTAATGTACTAATACTGTAATTTCAATTATATTCAAAGTAGAATAAGCATTACTGAATATATGGAGCTTACTGTTCAGTAAACATTCATGATTTTGGTAAACATATAATGTCTTTTAGTCTAGCTACAGCTTTTACTCCAAATAAATCTCATTATTTTTATTTATTTCAGTTTCCACTTTCTTTCTTTTTAAATTCATGGTGACAAAAGTCACATTGGCCACTTGACATAATAATTTTCTCAGTTGAAAATAGGGTCATTCACATATTTATTTTTAATATAAAAATAATTATTTTATTAGGTGATACTATCAGAATATAGATCTGACTTGAATGCCAGATAGCCACAAAAAATTTGCTGTCTGAAGCCAAACTCATAATGTCCCTCTACTCTGACCAAAGTCTGATACCATTCCGGAATAAATTTCTGTCTTTATCCTGTCTCATTTTATTATTCTGCCTAAATTACATCACTTTACTCTGCTAATTGAAAGACCAGGTTTAGCATCCCCAGTGAATTCTAGGAGATTAAAGATTAAACACATATATGAAGCTGCTGGGCGAGATCATCCGTGGTTTTGGGGTGGGATACCACCTGTACGCTGATGATACACAGCTGTACATTTCCACCCCAACGAGGCCCTCGAAGTGATGTCCCGGTGTTTGGAAGCCGTACGGGTCTGGATGGGAGACAACAGACTCAGACTCAACCCCTCCAAGACGGAGTGGCTGTGGCTACCGCCCCCCCCCCCCCGGTTCAACCAGTGTATTCCATCGCTGGCCATCGGGGGCGAGCAACTGGCCCCCGTGGAGCGGGTGCGCAATTTGGGCGTCCTCCTAGACGCCCGGCTGTCTATGGAAGACCATGTGGCAGCCGTGGCAAGGGGGGTGTTCCACCAGGTTCGCCTGGTGCGCCAATTGCGCCCCCTATTGGACCGGGATGCCCTCCGCACAGTCACTCACACGATGGTGACGTCCCGCCTGGACTACTGTAATGCTCTCTACATGGGGCTCCCCTTGAGATGCACCCGGAGACTGCAACTGGTCCAGAATGCGGCCGCGCGGGCAATTATGGGGAGAACGAGGTTCTCCCATATAACACCTCTCCTGCGCGAGCTGCACTGGCTCCCTGTGGTCTACCGGGTGCGCTTCAAGGTGTTAGTTACCATCTTTAAAGCGCTCCATGGCACAGGACCTAGCTATTTGCGGGATCGCATTCTGCCCCATACATCCCTGCGACCAATTCGCTCTCACAGAGAGGGACTCCTCCGGGTGCCGTCCACCAGACAGTGTCAGAGGGCGGCGCCCAGGAGTAGGGCCTTCTCTGTGATGGGCCCAGCCCTCTGGAATGACCTCCCCCCAGACATCAGGATAACGACCGATCTCCGCTCCTTCCGCACGAAACTCAAGACCCACCTGTTCCAACTAGCCGGCCTGGCTTAAACTAGAACTTTCTAACCTCCCTGGCAATTTTAATTACGGTAAATGTAAATTTTGGGGTTTTAAATTATTTTAACTGTTTTAATTTATTGTTATTTATTTTAACCTAGTGGCTTTTTATTGGAATCTTATTTGTTAAGCATTGATGTCACCTCCTCCATGCCACATCTGTATATTTGTTTTGATTGTACGTCGCCCCGAGTCCCTTTGCGGAGAGGGGGCGACTGATAAGTCAAATAAAATAAAATAAATAAATAAATAAAGTCTCATAGAAGATCATCCCCATTCTCCTTCCTTTTTATTACAGTTGCCGAAACATCTTGGATTCTGGAAGCCAAATGTTAAATAGGGGCTTAAATTTGTCACCCAGCCAGATTTCAATACAGTTCTCTTTATTCGTGCTGGAACAAGCCAACCAATTGTTCCCTTCTTGGACCACCTATCCATCATACAGCTGCAACAGCCCCTACTCACTCATACAACTCTCTTATTGACTAAGTAGTTCAAACAATCTCTTGTGACAAATGCACTTCACTTTTCACACAATTTAAAATTTAGTTATTAATCAGTATATCTCTACATCTCAAGGCTGTTTGAAGAGTGATCAGTTCCATTTTACATTTATATTAAAACATAGAATACTTAACCAATAATAATTTGATGAATTATAGATCCTTTAGATACTGCTGAAAATCTGCTTTTTGTATCAGAATCCTGAAGATAACCATAATGTTTATGCTCTTTGTAAGTATAGAAAATGGTATCATCATCCCACAACACCATGGATGTTATTGCTGAAAGTATGACTTCCATATGTATGGTACCAACAGCGGGTAAACCTAGGGTAAAGTCTGTCAAGATCCACACAGCTGTATCTTCTTTATAGGAAGCCAGGTATAATACTTTTTTGCTTATACAGCCAGTGCATTCTGTCAGTATTACAATTGAAGCAATAAGTGAGTCATAGCAAGCAGTTACTATTAATAGACTAACAGTTCTTTTTAAGTTTAGTTTTTCTCTTAATAGTTCTACAGTTATCAATAGATGAAATTCATTCGCAGGATATCCAAGAAAAACTTTGTCTTGTGACCATAAAATTATTTCACTTAATTTTTTCTCCTCCTGAAGGAAAACAAAATTATGAAAATAATGTTCCAAATTCTACAAAATAACAATATGAAGATTACAATGTTTATATGATATTCATTAAAATTAACAGTTAGTATCATGACAGCATATTTTCATCTTATAAAAGGACAATCAAAAATAGAGAAAAATAGTTTGTGCTTACATATAATTGCTATACTTCTAGCAGCCATAACATATTTGTAATTTGACAAACATGATATAATATATTGATATTTGGAACTGATAAGAGTATAGAGTTCAACCTCACTTAACTCAAACATTCATGACAATGAATTGCTATTCTAATAAGAAAAGGTATTTCTCTAATTGAGAAAATGTAGTTACATTAGTTTAATTATAACAGATATTTGTTTAAATTTTTGTTCTATGTATTTTTGGTTCTATATATCTGCATTTTGGTTCTATATACCTATGTATCTTCCTCTTTTATCTTCAATGTGCACCTCTGTATTGCTATATAGAGAATTAATTATTTCATAATAGAACAGGTACATCAAGTAACGAGAAAAGATTAATAAAAAGAAATCCATGTGTAATAGCATATAAATGCTTACATAAAGTGAGAACCACAAATGTGTACCATACAGACCATGAGAAGAAATCTTACATTAGTATAATTGTAATTCTGCTTTTTAAAAAACCTCTGGTACCAGTACATTCACAAATCTGGCCAACTGCATATTCAGAAGGTAATCAAACTGAGATTTTAACAGAACATCATTTTTACAAATATGAATTATTTTTTTAAATAATTTAAATAATTATAAAATAATTATAAAATGAAATTCAATGGTGAAAAGAGTAAGGTTCTACATTTAGGTTCTACATTTAGGCAACAAAAATGGAATGCACAGGTACAGTATAGATGATACCTTGCTCAGTAGTAGTAACTGTGAAAGGGATCTTGGAGTCCTAGTGGACAACCATTTAAAAATGAGCCAGCAGTGTGCAGCAGCTGCCAAAAAAGCCAACACAGTTCTAGGCTGCATAAATAGAGGGATAGAATCAAGATCACGTGAAGTGTTAATACTATTTTATAATGCCTTGGTAAGGCCACACTTGGAATACTGAATTCAGTTCTGGTTGCCATGATGTAAAAAAGATGTGGAGACTCTAGAAAGAGTGCAGAGAAGAGCAACAAAGATGATTAGGGGACTGGAGACTAAAACATACGAAGAATGGTTGCAGGAACTAGGTATGTTTAGCTTAAGAGAAAGGAGGACTAGGGGAGACATGATAGCAGTGTTCAAATATCTCAGGGGTTGCCACAAAGAAGAGGGAGTCAAACTATTCTCCAAGGCATCTGAGGGTAGAACAAGAAACAATGGGTGGAAACTAATCAAGGAGAGAAGCAACTTAGAACTGAGGAGAAACTTCCTGACAGTTAGAACAATTAATCAGTGGAACAGCTTGCCTCCAGAAGTTGTGAATGCCCCAACACTGGAAGTCTTTAAGAAGATGTTGGATAGCTATTTGTCTGAAATGGTATAGGGTTTCCTGCCTAGGCAGGGGGTTGAAATAGAAGACCTCCAAGGTCTCTTCCAATTCTACTATTGTATTATTGTATTGTATTATTGTATTTTAACTAATTTTCAATAGGTTCAGTAAATAACTTTTAATATTAGTGAATTTGAATTCCAGCTTCTAAGGCAGCGATGGTGAACCTTTTTTGGCTCGCGTGCCACAAGTGGGGGGAGCGCAGGGGGGTTGTGTGTGGGCGTGCCACACCCATAATGCAATGCGCGACCCCCCAGTGCGCATGCACACACAACGCGTGACCCCCCCATTTTTACATGCTTTTTTCACCCTCCCCAGGCTCCAAAGGTGATGTCAGCCTTCCCTCCAGCGGGCCCGGGTAGCAGCTGGAGAAAGACCTGTGCCGGGCACCCAGAAACCCTGGCTTCCCCCAAGCATTTCTTTGCTAACCTTCCAGCTCTGTCACATTTTTTCATCACTTTTCTTGTTGTCATGTGCAGGAAACAAGTTTGTGGGATTAAAAAAAAGTTCAAGCAATCAATTCCAACTTCTCGCAGAAGTTGGAATTGATTGAACTTTTTTTTAGTCCCACAAACTTTTGTTTCTCTGCACACAATGACGAGAAACGCGATGGAGAAATGTGACGGAGCTGGAAATCAGGTTAGAAAATAAATCCTTGGGGGAAGCGAGGGCATATGGGGGGGTGGAGCAAGCTCTACAACGTGGTGCTGGATGGAGAAATGGGAAACTGAGCGGCCGGCATGAGGGAAGGATGAGGAGCAGGGAGAAGAGGAAAGCGGCCTTCTTCTTCCCTCATGCGCACTCCAATTTCTGTTTCTCCATTGCAGTGGAATTCCCAGGATCCACTTTGACAGTGGGAGGTAATTTAACAACTGGTTTGTCCAGGTTCAAATTGACCATCATGGGAGGCTTGTCCCACGTGTGGCGGAGCTGTAAGATAGGGATGGGCCACACCTATCACAAAAGCCAATCTGACCCCGGGTGAACTGATTATTAAATCATTTGAATTCCGCCACTGACTAGATGACCTCCATGGTATCTTCCAACTCTGTTATTCTATGTTCTAAAGAGCACCCGCAGTTGATACAACTTAAGATAGGGTTTCATTGTGAAGTTCTAGTTGCTACTGACAAGAGTTCAAACGGTAAAAGTACCTCCTCAGCATAATCAAATTTTAATACCACCACCAAACATTTAGCACTCTCAAGATCAAACCAGCACCTTCAATGGCAAAAAGGGGACACTAATAAAGATATTTAAATATATATATATGATTACAACGGCTTTCACATGATTAACCATTTTAAATGTCAGAATTTTTGGATTGTCTTCAATGTCAGAACCACAGAGAGCACCTGGAATATTCTAACATAAGCATTATTGTAGCATAAACATCAGCAGCCATGTTTTTTTCCCCAGTATCAGATAAGGCAGGGGAAATTATAACAAAGTACCCTAAGCCACTAGTATTTAGACATTAAGAAAAAGTCTCCAAACTGCCAGTGTGATCCTTAAAGGAAAGTATTTCCTTAAGAAACAAAGCAACCCTGCCATAACTAAGTCATATAGACTAAACTCCAATTTACTCATCATGACACAATCTATTACTTCATGTAATTCATGTAGTCTATAAGATCTGTCAACCATTTCACCCAGAGGTGGATTCCTATCGGTACGGTACGGTTCGGCCAGATAGGTAGTAACTCCGGCAGACACGTGAACCATACCGGTTCTATTCTCGGCGGTGCCATCTTGCTTTTCTACTCTGCACATGTGCAGAACAATCTTCATTGAAAAAATGCAATTTCCCCCCCTTTTTTAATGTTGTGTTTTAAATCCAAATGCCCCGCCCACCTACCTAGTGAATACTCACATCCTGGGGGGTGGCTTCCCTGCCTAAACTGCCTTGGCTGCCTAAGCTTCCATGTGGTGCCTGCCCTGTGCCCCAACTGAGCAGTCTCCTCCTCCTGCCTACAGACCTCTTGCTAAGTCTTGCTAGCCCCCCGCCCCCCAGAGCTTGCTGCGCCCGTCTCCCCCAGGCTCACAACCATACCTTCCCCCGCCCCTTTCAGGATCTTCACAAGCCACATTTTGGTTCCCAGGATGCTTCAGGAAGGCCTGCTAGGCCCAAAATGGGGGGGGGGGGGCAGGGCCCCTGCACCCATTTTGGTTGCCAGGAGGTTTTAGGGAGCCTGCTAGGCCCAAAATAGAGTGGGGGGGGGGCTAGCAAGCATCTCTGCAGCTCTCTGGAACAAAAGCGGGGTGGGGGAGGCTTCAAGAGAGAAAGAAAGAAAGAAATCCTCACCGTTTGGGGATCCCCAAGTTCATGAAGCAGAGAAGTCTTCAAACTTGGGAACTTTCAGACTTGTGGACTTCAACTCCCAGAATTCAGCTCTGCTGGCTGGAGAATTCTGGGATTGAAGTCCACAAGTCTTAAAGTTGCCAAGTTTGAAGACCTCTGGCATGGAGCATGAGTTGAGAGCTTATTGAAAGTGCGGCAAGCTATCCTTGCTCATGCTAAGCTAATCGATAGTGAAGCTCTAAGAATGCCAGATGATCAATGGGCACGTTCTTAGTTTCAAAATGTCTGGCTTTTCTTCCTTCTACCAAAGACCACCTGGGGTTCTTCACAAGAAAGAAGGAAGGAAGGAAGGAAGGAAGGAAGGAAGGAAGGAAGGAAGGAAGGAAGGGTAGAGAGAGAGGGAAGAAAAAGGGAAGGGAAAGTGAATGAGGGTATGGATGGATGGATAGAGGGAGGGAGGGAGGGAGGGGGGGGAGAGAGACAAAAAGGAGAGGAAGGAAGGACCACAAACCTGGCACTAGACAGGCAGCTTCAGAGGATGTTTTGAAACAGCACAGCAATCCAGGGATGAAAAGGACCTCAAATGTCATCTAGTCCAACCCCCTGCTCCAGCAGGAATCTTTATATCATCTTGGTTTTTTTAGTGCCTTTAACACAGATGAGAAATCTCCAGAAATCCCCAGGCATTGCCAACCTCTCCCAACTAGTAAAAAAAAACCTAGAGCAAAAACTTCATGCAGTATTAAAAAGAATAGAAAAGGGAGCTGCTGTGTATTGTTTAACCAACTGCTGAATTGGTCATGACTGCCAAACCATTCCCACCCAGTCATATGACTGCCAAGCCACTAAGCCACTTCCACCTGGTTACATGACTGCCAAACCATGCCCACAAAATAAGCCACGCCCACAGAACCGGTAGTAAAAAATTTGAAACCCACCACTGATTTCACCTGGTCTGATGTCATAGATTAACTGCATATTATATGAAGCACTTGTGTATTGATTTTAACAATAAGTACAGCTTCCTTTATAATAAAATATAAAACATTTTATAAATACTCACAGGCAAAGGATATTCTCCAGAACACCAAGTTTGGGTTTTTATTCCAATAAATTTTATTCCTGGAAAATAAATCTCTCCCATGTTGATAACTTGACCTATTCTTGCCTGATAAAGAATGCTTGCAATCAGAATGAAGAGATTTGGAAAAACAAGTCCTAATTCTTGGACTTTGTGAATTGTGGCAGATTGTATGATGTTTGGAGGAAATTTTATTTCTACTACATTTAAAAATGCATTGCTAGTGTGGAAGATACCATCAACTGTCCCTATGGCAGCTGTTCTTGGATAACAAGAACTCCATTCTATTATAGCTTCACTACCAGCTGGAAGAGTGACAGAAACTCCTGTTTTGGGGCCTAATATATACATAGGCTGGGCAAAAGTAAAAGGAACATCATGAACAAAACAATCCTGAAAAGTAACTACATTGCCAAGGATGGTTGCAATGTTGTCGTCTGTTTCGCTAGGTACTTGAAACGTCCATATTCTGCAAACAAACAAACAAATAATTAGCTATTATATTTTTATAAACAAAGTATTTGAATGTGTTTTCATCAATATGATTTATTCCCTAATTCTTTTTAATAATTTAATAATGTTTACCTATAAACTTCAATTACTTCCCAATTAAATGCTGAACTTAAGTCCAAAAAAGCAAATTTTGCTGAACAATACAATGAAAATAATAAATTGGTTAAATAGCATTTCAATTTAACATTTCAATGTACATTAATATTTCAATATCCACAAGTAGATCTGAAGCACACCACAATAGTAGTGGGAGATTTTAACTACCCTGACATCAATTGGGAAACAAACTCTACACCAAGTGGAAGATCCAACAGATTCTTAACAAACCTAGCAGACAACTTTGTTTCCCAAAAAGTAGAGAAGGGAACAAGGGGATTAATTCTCACTAACAAAGAGGAAATGATAGAAGGTGTTGAAGCTACAGGAACCCTGGGGGCAAGTGACCATGCAATATTGGAATTCAACATTATGCAAACACAAGTAGTAGAACAAAGTGAAACTAAAATCTTGGACTTTAAGAGAGCTAATTTCAATAAACTTAGAGAGAGCTTGGGAAGAATTCCATGGATGAGAATCCTCAAGGGGAAAACAACTCAAGAAGCTTGGGAAATTTTGAAAAATGAGATTACAAAAGCCCAGTCTAGCACAATACCAATGAAGAAGAAAAATAATAGCTCCCAAAAGAAACCAGCATGGCTGCATAAAGAACTCTCTGACAAATTGAAAGACAAAAAAGATAAGTACAAAAAGTGGAAAGGGGAGGGACATAACTAAGGCAGAATATCAGCAAATAGCCTGAGCATGTAAAGATGAAGTGAGGAAAGCTAAGGCTCACAATGAAGAAAGGCTTGCCACAAAAGTAAAAAATAAAAAAAGCTTCTTCCAACATGCTAAAAACAAGAAAAGAGTTAAGGAAACAATTGGTTCATTGCTGGGAGAAAGTGACAAGAAGGTGACAAGCAACAGGGAGAAAGCAGAATTATTTAACTCATTTTTTGCATCTGTCTTTACACAAAGGGATAAAACAGTCCAACCTATCAAAAACAGTACCACAAAAATCAGATTAGGAACACAAGTTGAAATAGGGAAGAAAGTGGTAAGTGAGCACCTGTCTACCCTAGACGAGTTCAAATCACCAGGACCGGATGGATTACACCCCAGGGTTCTGAAGGAACTGGCAGACAAGATCTCAGAACCACTGAACTATATCTTTCAGAGATCCTGGAGCACCGGGGAACTACCAGAGGACTGGAAAAGAGCTGATGTGGTTCCCATCTTCAAAAAAGGGAAAAAAACAGATCCAGGAAACTACAGACCTATCAGCCTGACCTCAATACCAAGAAAGATTCTGGAAAAGATAATCAAGCAATGAATTAGCAAACACCTAGAAGCAAACAAAGTAATAGCCAAAAGCCAACATGGGTCTGTCAAAAACAGATCATGCCAGACTAATCTTATTGCATTCTTTGATAATGTGACAAAATTAATGGACCAGAGGAATGCCGTCGATATAGTTTACTTAGACTTCAGTAAGGTATTTGATAAGATAGACCATAACCTACTACTAGATCAAGTAGAAAACTGTGGGTTGGACAGCACCACCACTAGATGGATTCGTAACTGGCTGACCAACCGCACTCAACATGCAGTCCTCAATGGAACTGCATCTACATGGAGGGAGGTATGCAGTGGAGTACCCCAACGCTCTGTTTTGGGCCCAGTACTCTTCAACATCTTCATCAATGTTTTGGATGAGGGAATAAATGGGGAACTCATCAAATTTGCAGATGGCACCAAGCTGGCAGGAATAGCCAACACTCCAGAAGATAGGATAAAGATACAGAAGGATCTTGACAAACTTGAACATTGGGCACTATTTAATAAAATGAAATTCAATGGTGAAAAGAGTAAGGTTCTACATTTAGGCAACAAAAACGAAATGCACAGGTAGAGTATAGGTGGTACCTTGCTCAACAGTAGTAACTGTGAAAGGGATCTTGGAGTCCTAGTGGACAACCATTTAAATATGAGCAGCAGCTGCCAAAAAAGCCAACATAGTTCTAGGCTACATAAACAGAGGGATAGAATCAAGATCACGTGAAGTGTTAATACCACTTTATAATGCCTTGGTAAGGCCATACTTGGAAAACTGCATTCAGTTCTGGTCGCCATGATGTAGAAAAGATGTGGAGACTCTGGAGAGAGTGCAGAGAAGAGCAACAAAGATGATTAGGGGACTGGAGACTAAAACATATGAAGAACGGTTGCAGGAACTGGGTATGTCTAGTTTAATAGAAAGAAGGACTAGGGGAGGCATGATAGCAGTGTTCCAATATCTCACGGGTTGCCACAAAGAAGAGGGAGTCAAACTATTTTCCAAGGTCGCTGAGGGTAGAACAAGAAGCAATGGGTGGAAACTAATCAAGGAGAGAAGCAACTTAGAACTGAGGAGAAACTTCCTGACAGAACAATTAATCAGTGGAACAGCTTGCCTCCAGAAGTTGTGAGTGTCCCAACACTGGAAGTCTTTAAGAAGATGTTGGATGGCCATTTGTCTGAAATGGTATAGGGTTTCCTGCCTAGGGAGGGGGTTGGACTAGAAGACCTCCAAGGTCCCTTCCAACTCTGCTATTGTATTGTATTATATCTATACAAACATAGTCTATCAATACTAAAGCTGTAGCTATGAAGTATATAGTACTTATATTCATAATAGCATAATAGCACAGTTCTTGTGCTTAAAAATGGCTTATCCAATTCACTTTAGAATCATCATTAATCTAATGCCTCACATATACAGATTTCAGAGGAGCTCGTCCAAATTATCAACAAATGTATATATTTGAGGCAAATAAATGTAGTATGTCATCTGTATTTATTAAGCGAAACAGCATGTGACTGTGACTTGCAATTTTACTAATAGCTTCTTTATTGATTTTTTTGGAAGCTTATTGTGAAGCATGCAAATGGGAATCATGTGACTGTAGGATGCTGCAACAATCATAAATGCCCAGTGGTTGCAAAGCACTTGAATTTTGATAACTGCAGGGATGCTGCAATAGGCATAAGTGCAAGGATGAATTGTAAAATTGTTTTTCTGGTGTCAGTGCATTGCAGTGCAGTATTTAAGGTAGAACTAAGAGAATCTATAGTGCAGGGCTGAACTGTGGAGTTCTTGATGTTTTCTTAGTTTGGTTGTTTGCTTGCAGATGTTTATTACCTTGTTTCCCTGAAAACAAAACCTGGTCTTATTTTCTTTTGAATTGAAATAAACCATTTAAAATATTCTATACTCAATACATTTAAAAGTATTGTGTATAGAATATTTTTAATGGTTTTATTGTAATTTATTGTATATGGAATATTTTTAATGGTTTCATTTTAAATTGTGTGTGGAATCTTTTTTAAAATTTTCTTAGACTGTTTTTTAAAAATATGCTATCAACACCATTTAAAATATTTTATACTCAATACATTTAAAAGTATTGTGTATAGAATATTTTTAATGGTTTTATTGTAATGTATTGTGTATGGAATTTTTAATGGTTTCATTGTAATTTATTGTGTATGGAATATTTTTAATGGTTTCATTTTAAATTATTGTGTGTGGAATCTTTTTTAAAATTGTCTTAGACTATTAAAAAAAGATTCTATCAAAAATAAATTAAAATAAACCATTTTTAAAAATTAATATAAAACTATATTAATTGTGAGGTGATTGCTGGTTCTGTGAGCTTCCTGGCACTGTCCTTTATAATTTCCCACAATACTTTGATGGTGGCTTTGTATTTCCTGTCCTTATGGTTAGGGGAAAAAACTGGTTTCATCTGCAGTCTTTTGGGGGAAAATTGTTATTTTTTGGTGTTTTCCTGGCACTGTGATAGTTTGTCAGTGTGTAATGTCCCGCAGTTATCTACGCATTAATAATGATCAAGTACTATAATAGTTCCTTATACATTTTAGTGACCTTTCCTTACGAAATTGGTGTTTTCTTTCATACTTTTAGATTTCTAATTTCTGTTTCAGTTAGCAATTGCTAAAACAAATCCCACATGAAAAAGTATTCAAAGACTTCTTGATTTTAATTGTCAATTTATTTATTCCTGCACATTGTAATATTTATTCATTTTCATATCTGTTTTTCCACTGCTGTGCAAACACAATTCCAGCAGCTGCTAACATGTGTAAAATTAAATATGTATTGTATTCCCTTTCAAATAGCCAACAAAATATTTCTGATTTTAATTCCATATCTTGCTTTAGCATTGCTTCTAACCACTAACTCTTGAATAGCTACTTGGACCGACCTAAGTACTGAACCTAATTCATATATTTCTCGTTTTTTGAACTGAGAACTAAATTTCAGAAAAAGAAATCTGTATTGCTTTGTGAATCTACCTATGACATTCTGTTGTGGCCCAGCAGGAGCCGTTGGAGCTGCCACCAGACTCTGACAGCGAGGGTCCCTATGAGGCGGCTCTGGAGGATATGGAGGACCCTGGACAGGGTTCTGACTCCGAGCAGGTATCAGAGAGGCTGGTTGGCCACCAGGAGGCGCCTGAGGCATGGAGCAGTGGTGAAAGCCAAAGGGAGTGTGCTCCTGACGTCATGCCTTGGAGCAGTGGGGAGGAGACAAGGGAGTGGTTTCTGGATGCCCGGCAACAGAGAGCTGATAGACGTAGAGAACAGCTATGCATTTACAAGAGATGACTGGACTCAGGTGATCGTAATCAGGCTCCTCTCAAGGCTATTTAAGGAGGGACTTTCCGAAAGTTGTTTTGCAGGAATCAACTTATCATTAGAGTTGGAGATGCTCTCAGAGCTGTGTCGTACCTCGGCAGGCTGGATTGCTGCCAAGGTGTTATCTGTACCTGGATTGCTGCCAAGGTTTAAACTGTGTGTAAATAAAACATCTTGCAGAGACCTTGTTTCGGAGTGCTTTGGTATACGAGAAGGGAGGTCAGAACAACATTCATTCTTGATCTAACTTCTTGGATGAAAGACTATATTTTTCTTGTTTGTTGGGGGACATCCTTCCTGAAAAGACTGTACATTTTTGGGTGAAAACAGAGGTCCCTTCTGTTACCTGTAGGGTAGTCCTCAGCTTACAACCACAATTGAGTCCAATATTGTTTTATTTCTTCTGCAGTTAGTATTATTTAATAGGATGAAGAGGCAACAGAGTATGACTGCTAGGACAGTCATCTTTCCTATGTAAGTAGCTGTTTTATTGCTTTGTGTGCTTGTTTTATCCTTAATATAGTAGTGCAAGCAATTAAAGTCTTCCTTTCTGTATCTCTTTGTGCAGACCATTCATTGGAACAAGGTGGTCAGTGGGTGACTTCAACACACAAAAGGACAGTAACCTTCTGTTTCTATTATTTTGTGTGCTTGTTTCATCATAATGCAGTGCATGCAATTAAAGTCTTCCTTTCTGTGTCCCTTCTGTGTGCAGGTTATTGGAGCAAAGTGGTGAGGTGGTGGTGTGCAGAAGACCCGGCAAGGCAGTAATCTTCCCTCTGTAAGTAGCTGTCTTTATTGTTTTGTGTGCTTGTTTCATCCTAATGCAGTGCATGCAATGGAAGAGTTCATTTCTGTGTCTCTTCTTTGTGCAGCCCATTCATTGGAGTCAGTGATGCTGAAGACTGGCAAGGACAGTCATCTTCCTTCTGTAAGTAGCTCTTTTATTGTTTTGTGTACTTATTTTAATCTTATTGTAGTTTATCCATTGGGGCAAATAATTCAGTGACATCGTCTTGGCCACTCCCACCCAGTCACATGGGCGGCAAGCCACTCCCTCCCAGTCACATGGGCGGCAAGCCACTCCCACCCAGTCACACGGACAGCAAGCCACTCCTACCCGGCCACATGGCCAGCAAGCCACTCCCCCCAGTCACATGGGTGGCAAGCCACTCCCCCGGTCACATGGCCAGCAAGCCACTCCCACAAAGCAGGCCACACCTACAGAAGATGTTCAAAACATTTTTGAAACCACCACTGGAGCGCAGCTACCACTGGCCCCACCCTCTCTCTCCCACTGTCTGGCTTCCACCTGCCATGCCTGCTCCCCAGCTGCTGCTGGGACATTTCTTGATCACAGCAGACACCATGCTGGCTGCCAACCAGATGCCCATGTTGCTGCTGGTCTTGCATGGGCTCTTTGCCTTCCTGGCAGGGCAGGTGGGAGCCGGGTTGTGTCGAGAGCTTGGTCCTGATTGAGGCTGCGGGCAAGCAGACAGTGGGATGGAGAGGGTAGGGCCAGTGGTAATTGCCCAAACATTTTTTGCCCAGAGGGCAAAGCTTCGTTTCCTTGCAAAGGGGACAGTTTGAAACAGCAATTTTTCTGAGTGAAAAATGCACAGCAGAGCCAGGCGGAAGCAGAGGTGATCCAAATGCACTGCCCACTGCATTTCACCATCTCTTTGCTTGCCTGTGTATGTGCCAAGCAGGTACCCATGCAGGGCATCAGGATTGCCTTCCTCCCTCACGCCCATCCTCTGCTTGCTGCCAGTGCCGCTGAGCAAGCCTCATGCAAAAATTAAACATAAAATTATTCAGTCCCAGAAATTGAGTTAAAAGGTGTGTTAGTAGCTTTTTATGTATGTCTCAAGAGAACGTAGAATACAATAGACTGAGATTGGATCTCAATATTACCATTTTTACAAGGACAGATCATTTCTACGTATGGAATTTTATATTTTACATCCAACTCTGCCGATGATACAGTATTGAATTGTAATGCTTACTGAAACCTATTGCTTTGAGGATGATCTAGGTACAATGTGGGTCTAGGAAAATTCACTATGGACAATTCACCATGGCCAACTCGCCACAGGACAACTTTCCACAAGACAATTCAACACTGCATTAATCATTTCATTCAGGAACTTTTATTACTGATGACCATGTGTTTGTCAAAATCATTGTAATCTTGTATTTCTGGATTGATTATATTTCCTGTTTCCCTCAAAATGAATTTGTCTTTTGTATTTGTTGAATTGTCCTATGGCAAGATGTCCCATGGTGTGTTGGTTGTGATGAGCTGTCCTGTGGGAAGTTGGTGCAGTGAATTGGCCATGGCAAGTTGGTCACATCATGTTGACCATGGTGAGTTGTTCTATTCCAGTACAATGCTATTTTGAGGGGTACAATGCTAAAAGCCCCATTTGTACCTTTGAAATTTCAAAACAATAGCTAACCGTACATCAGCTCATCCAATAATTTGGCAATTATTTTTTCATTTAGTTGGTGAGGGAGTTTCATACAATTAATTTATCAGTGGTGGTATTGCAGTATTTGAAATTTTTTGTCAAATGGATTGTGATTTTTCTCATAATGCTTTCAATCTGCATCTCACCATTTTGTCTCAGAAAAAAATCTGAGGCAAATTCTTTCTTCATATAGCTTGCATTCCTCTTTCCTTTCCAACTTATTAAGTACAAGGCACTTATTTATTGATACATCTAACGTTGATTTTAAAAATCAGATGGTGAGTTCCAAGAGAAATGGAATTACAAGTAGGCTACTGAGAAACAAAAATGTTAAATATCTAGAATAATTCATTTTTTAGAATGAATTAAAAAATACATCACAGCAAGGGTTAAATAAGGCCTATGAAACTATGAAAAACTGATGGTCACATGGAAAAAAAAGATATATTACAGATGGAAAATAATGATGTGTTTGATAAAGACATAGCTGGCTAATTGGAAAAAAGGCATATTTATCAGAAGACAAAGAAAATACTATAACTTATTTTTGCAGATAGCATTGTTTTATCAGAATTCATCCAACCATTAATCACGAATCTTGCTATATGGGGCTATATTTTCAGATACAGTACTATTTAATTCTAATATTGTTATCAGCAGTGACATGCGGTGAGGTTTATGGCTGGTGAGGCACTGACACAGGGATGGGTTTCAAATTTTTTTAGAACCTATTCTGTAGGTGTGGCCTGTTTTGTGGGAGTAGTTTGGCAGTCATATGACCAGGTGGGAGTGGCCAACTTGATGTCACTCACCAGGAGATGTCATGGATTGGGTAAAATGTAGTGAAGCTCACTTAACAACGCTCTTGCTTAGCAACCAAAATTTTGAGCTCAATTGTAGTCATAAGTCAAGGACTAGCTCGTCCTAGTAAACTATTTCTCCTTTCTGGCAATTTTCCTCTCTGTTAGAGGCACCAAAATAATCCATACAATGTAAGGTTTCCTGCTGCAGCAGGGGGTTGGACTCATCGTAGCCTTCTAGTCATAAATTCCTGTGCTGTTTTTCTTTCTTTCTGCTAACAAAGTAACCTGCCTCAGGCTCATTCCACATGCCTGCCAGATAGAGATAATGAGATAATGACCCTAGAGAAAGTTTGGCTCCATTCGCAAGCCTTTTAGAAACGCTATGCTCATATTGCACAAAACCCAAAACTTCAAAAACATAAAACCATATAATACATAACCATATAACCAATCTGTTCTTTCCTGCACCTTTTCAATTTAAAGTTAGTAAGACTTGTGGACTTCAACTCCCAGAATTCCACAGCCTGGCATGCTCAGTTCCGATTTAAAGCATTTATTTTTCTCCTTTGCGAAAGAAGTTTCTTTCTTTCTTTTTCTTTTTCTTCTCCCTTCCCCTCCTTCCTCCCTCTCTCCCTCTCTCAAACACACACACACAAAGAAGTTGGATTGGACTATCTCTCCTACTCTCTTCCCTCTCACACTCACTCTCTCTGAAACAAACAAACACACACACACACACACACGTTGGATTGGATATCTTTTCCAATGGCTTGAAAGCAGCTCCTCTGCAACCCCCCCCCCCATTCCCCCGCTGCCTTCCTCAATCACCTCCACCATTGCAAATGCAGCCTGCTGTCTGGATGGGAAAGGCCTGGAATGCAATAAAGCCCACCCACTCACCTCCTGATGGCAGGCTGGGGTAAGAGGAGAGGCAGAGAAGCCGGAGGGGAGCCAATCCGAGCCTTCCAAAAGAAAGAGGCTGGGGGAAAGTGTGTGTGCTACAGCATGGCTCTTTGCCTGGCTTCCTGCCTCCTCCTGTGGTCCCCTCAGTACTCGCTTGTGCTCTCCCTCCTCAAGTGTAGTTTGATTGTAGGCGGAGCCACATTGCCTTTTCAAACTTGTAATCAGTGAAGCTGGGCTGGATTTTTATATAGTTTTATCCAACTGCATGTGTGAGAGAGAGAAATGGATGGGGGACTGGGGAGGAAGTCACTACACTTGGGGAGCGAACACTGAGGACACCACAGGAGGAGGCAGGAAGCCAGGCAAAGAGCCATGCTGTAGCACACACACTTTCTCCCAGCCCCGGAAGGATCCACTATGTAAAAATCCAGCCCAGCTTCACTGATTACAGGTTTGAAAAGGCAACCTGGCTCCACCTGCAATCAAACTACACTTGGGGAGGGACAGCACAAGCGAGCCAGGGTCCTTCCCTCCAGCCTTTGCCCAAAGCCCTGCACCGCATCAGGAGGATGAAGGCTGAATTCCTCCCCCTCCCTCCAATCCACATGTACCTTTTCCAGTTGCTTCAGAGAGGACTTCAACTCTGCTCTTGCCTCGGGTCCTCTGAAGAAGCCCTGCCCTTGCTGCCTTCTCTTTGAGAAGCGCCTTGCAAATGGGCTGCAGGGCAGGGAAGCGTACCGGTATGGGGGCATGGCCATGCCTCCGTGGAACGGCTGCCACTTATTCTGGTGACTCTGAGTCACAGGAAGAATGAGCGTCCTCTACTATGAGGAAGGAGAACTGCCTCACCTAGTCTGACTTTTTAGGCTTTTAAGCCTCTGCTTAACTCTGCTTGTGCTGAGCGATCATAAAACGCCTAAAAAGTCAGACTAGATGAGGCACACAGTTCTCCTGCCTCATAGTAGAGGGCGCTTTTTAGAGGCTTTTTTAAACAGTTAAACAGAGTCATCCATGGTGAGGCAGCAGCTAGCTCAGCCTCACCTCAGCTCTCGCCTGAGAGGCTGAGCTTGCTGCAGCCTCACCGCAAGCTCTCGCCTGACTAGTTGAACGGTAAATGTGAAAATTCTGAAATTTTAATACCAAATAATGTAAAACTGGTGAAGTTAAATGGAAAATAGCTTTATGGTACAGATCAGTAGATAAATACAAGCATTTGATTTATTTTTTCCTTTTTCATTTTTTTTCTTTTTATGAGAGGTGAGGCTGTGCCTCACTTGCCTCACCTGACTGCATGTCACTGGTTATCAAGGTTGCTAATGATTATCAGTTAGCATAATCTGGAGGGCTGACATGTTTGCTACCCCTTCATTTGTCATTTCAAAAGCGCTGCATTACTCTAAAAAATGTAATTAAAAGAACAGTACCCATTATCAAATGATTCGCTATAATAATCTGTTGCTGTAAATAATGTTCTAATGATAGGTGTCTGTCCCAAATTCCAGAACTGCTTGCTAAGGGTCCTAGAATACTGTGAAATAAAAACATTATTTTAAAGAGAATTTTAAAATAATCCTTTTGTTAAATATAAATATAATTTCATTGCATGGAGTTCTACTTCTTAGCAGAGATAATTTAACAATACAAAAATAACAATGATTAGTATGAAATTTATGTTGACCAACTATAAAACAATGCAGCATCACAGTCTCGAAAATGACAAAGAATTCTAATATAATGGTTCAGAATAACTAGAGGATGATCCTTTATGGAAGAGAATGTTTTAAAGATTATTTCTTAATAAAGTTATTTTTTCTACAATATTTAAATTGATGAAACTGGAGGCTATAGGAAAAGAACAAATTATAAGCTCAAGAACAAGCAAAATGTAAGTAGAAAAGGGCTTTTGGGGGTCTTTCAAAAAAAGCTTAACTGAATGATGTGAAAAAGATAAAAAGGCTATTAGTTGGAGAGGAAAAAAAAGTGAGTTTATGTTATTTATTTATTTATTAATGAAATTTATATGGCCTTCCATCTCACAGAAAGTGATTCTGCAATATATAACAAATATTCCAACTAGAGATGCATGTCACAAAAACTCCAAAATGCAAAAGATTATGCAGTGCCTCAAAAAATATGAAACTCATTTATTGATATAAGATTTAACAAATCAATAAGATGCAAGCACAACATGTAGGGTAAAATTTCTGGAAAACTCTGATTAGATGTATATTGACTCAGATGTTATCAATTAATAACTTGGTCCCATGGCATGTAAGGGTTTTAAGATTATAACTAGCACCTTGAAGTAGGAAACTGGGAGACACTGCGATTGTATAATACAAGTGTGTTCTGGACTATTTATGGCTTCTGAATGATCTTCCAGAGCAGTCCAATGTAAAGTTCCACAAACCAAAGCTGAAGTGACAACGCATGAATGACTGTGAGCAAAACTCCCTATCCAGAAAAGGTTGCAATTGATTAGCAAGACAAATCCATACAAAGGCCCTCCCCATGCCCCAGCTCTCCGCTGGAGGAGAAGCTACCGTATTTTTCGGACTATAAGACACACAGATGTATAAGATGCACCAAGATTTCAAAGAGGCAAGTAAGAAAAAAGTTTTTGTCCTCCCCGGCCCCCTGGAGCACTCTGCAGGTGTCAGCAGGGCTGGGAGAAGGCAAAAACTCCCCTGTTTTTCACCCATTTTTCACAAAAATGGGATGCGGGGGCAGGCCTTCGGGAGGCCAAAAATGGCTGTATTCAGTGTATAAGATGCGCCAACATTTCCACGCTCTTTTAGGGAGGGGAAAGGTGCGTCTTATACTCTGAAAAATATGGTACATATCCAAATGGCTGGGCGGCAGCACTCCAGGTCCACCCCTATCTCTCATATGAGGGAATCAGAAAAGACACAGCTACATCCAGTCCTCACTCCAACTACCAGAATATGTAAAGGAGCCTAGATCATGCAAGTGTCCTTAATCCAGATGTTTGCCAGCCACCAACATAACCATCCTGCATCTCTACCTTGGGATCTCCACTAACACATTGATCACAGGAAGTTTCAGTTGTTGTCAATGATAGGAATTAGGTATGTTTAGTTTAATGAAAGAAGGACGGGGTGACATGATAGGAGAGTTTCAATATCTCAGGGATTATTGGTGCATCACAAATAAGAGTAGTCAAGCTATTCTCCAAAGCACCTGAAGGCAGGACAAGAAGCAATGGGTAGAAACTAATCAAGGAGAGAAGCAATCTGGAAATAAGGAGAAATTTCCTGACAGTGAGAACAATTAATCAGTGGAGCAATTTGCATCCCTAAGTTGTGGATGCTCAACATTGGAAGTTTTTAAGAAGAGATTGGATAATCATTTGTCTGAAATGGTATAGGACTTCCTGCATGAGCACGGGTTGGAGTAGAAGACCTCCAAGGTCCCTTCCAACTCCGTTATTCTACTCTGTTATAGGCAACAGCATCCATCAAAATGACTGCTAGATCTTATGGTTACTTGAGTAGCAGCCACAAAGAACAAGGCACTCATCCTAACATCACCCCACAGATATACTGCTTTTTCCTGAACCTAGTACAGCAAACAGCCTGATTACTAATGGCTCCAATGGCTAAGACCCTGTAACCACCACCAGTTCTTTGTTCTGTGTCAGCCCAGTGTCTCTGTTTTCTCTGCAGCAGCAGACTCAAGATGGAGGATAGGAGTCTAAGCCACTAGTCAACTGCCATTTACTCCACTGCACTCTCTAGAGCCCATTCCATGTTACCCATCAACTGGAATAAATTCCCACCAAGCTCGGCTAATTTCCAATCGCTCTCTAAGGCACGGGTGTCAAACTCGATAGCGTCACATGATCTATCATGACATATCACAATGTTTTTTGCCTTTGTGGAGCTTGGGTAGGCGTGGCCTGCACATGACACATCTGGCCCACAGGCTGCCAGTTTGATAGGCCTGCTCTAAGCAATCCTTACAATGGAAGGCTACCACCCAATATAGTTCTATTTAGCTCCTGCCAGGGAGTTGATGGAAGTTCCACTGGCCCTTTCCAGTCATTTGGTCCACTGTCACCTCACTGATTAACTGCATTGCTATATTCCCGTTTGTCCCGCCAGCCCAAAGATTTGACACTATCATTGCTAGACACCCATTGATCTGACTGGGACAACCAAACACATCTGTACACCATACACAACAACTAGGTGAGTCTATCAATAGGCATCCACCTTGGTGCTATGATGGAAAAAATAAGAACATATCAACCAAACCCTCTTTCATTGAAATTTTTTCTTACCTTTTCTCCTTCTCTTCTCTTTTACTTGAATTCTCCCTTTGTTTTTGTTTCTGTCCTTTGATCTGCAATCCCCTTTATGCAGCCATTAAATTTATAAAATCTGATTCAGAACACATTTTTCAAAAAGTCAAATAAATTACCATTCAGTGGGACTGAAGTTATCTGGTTTCTCTTCAGCTGCCATTCCCTGAAACTGTGCAGCAGTTAAGGAAAAAAGAAGCAATTTCACCTTACTTCTAAAATGTGATAGCATTATACGTATGCCATGTAAATTATAAGGACACTCTTTTGTTTCAAAATAAAATACCTACTATTGGTGGTGACTTGGCAGTGTTTAGCTTTTCCTCCTTGTCTGCATTTTCTGGATCAAATAACCATAACTTTATAGTCTGACAAAAAAATAAAGATTAGTATTACAGAATAAGGCTTTTCATTTTTATGAAAAATGCTTTTTAAAATTTCTGAAAATGTTATGTAATTATTCAAGCAAGTAATTGTATTTGTTTAGTTAGCAAGTTGAAATAATTTTATTACTATTAGAAAATAGATTAATTTTCTATTTACTTTTCCCAGAGTTAATGAGAAAGGGAATGCGATTGCTCTGCTTAAATACTAGTGTTCATGGATTTCACAACACAAAACACCTCATCACTAACAATCAGCACCCAGATAAGCAAAGATTAATATCAAGATTAATACTAGACCAATAATCAAGAAGTAAACTGTAGAGTGAATGGAAGAGGCAGGACTCAGGCTTCAGCAACAACAGCTCTTTATTAAGTGACAATTATGTTCAATCCAGCAGAGAGTCCGTCTGGCAGCTCCCTTTTATAGGGAGCTGTCAGGCGTCTTAACCTTTGAGTATTCTCCCGCCGGATCACAGGGCCTTGGTGGAAATTACTATATTGTCTGTCACTCCCCCCCCCCCCTAGTTGGGCTGATCCGGCTGGTTACGTACTCACGCAGGTAGGCGGATTTTCTAGTGACTCTCTCTGACCTGTGCAGTTCAGTCGGCGCTGAAACTTTGGTCAGGTCAGGTGGATCTGTTGTCTCTCTGGCTTCGCTTGGTGGAAGTTCCTGGAACTTTCCACAAAGCGCAGCTGGAATTTCTGGAGCCGGTTTGCTTGGATCTCAGTGCGACCCTGCAACTTCACCAGATAAGTAACCCGGTATCTTCAGGCTTGAGTAGTCTGTGGAAGGAGTGAATTCGTGCTCCTTTTGGGTAGGGCTTTGGCTAACTCGTGCAGGAGTTACCTCTGGTGCCTAAGATTGGAGTTGGAGATGCAGCCTCGGAGTTGGTCAATGTGCTGCCTCCAAATACTACCATCTTCAAGCTCCAACTGGTAGGAGTGAGGTCTGGTGATTCCTGTAACCATGGCAGGAATCCAGAGAGCCACCACCACCAGCGTAGTTGTGGGCATAAACTCGATCCCCTAAGCTAAAGTGTCTATGTTTGCCAGTCGAATCTGGGGGTGTCACTGCAGAGTAGTTTGGGTGTAGCCAGTCTAAGGGCGATCTTAGCCGGTGACCCATCAGAAGCTTGGCGGGACTTCTGCCAGTGGTTGCACTTGGAGTGATGTGCTGGTTAAGGAGGAATTGGTCTACCTGTGTTTGCCAATCTCCCGGCCCCATCCTGGATAAAACTTCTTTTGCAGATCGCACCATTCTCTCCACCTGTCCATTATTGGCCAGATGGAAGGGAGCGACCAGGACATGTCTGATTCCCTGAGAAGCTAAATAAGTTTCAAATTGTATGGCCGTAAATTGGGGCCCGTTGTCCAAGACTAAGACATCGGGCAGGCTGTGAGTGGAGAAAAGTCTCTGTAGTGCCTTGATGACTGCTTCTGTTGTGGTAGCTCTGCCCTAGGTCTACTTGGCCTTCTTGCTGAGGAGCTGATGCAATGGCTCAGCGACAGTAGCTTTCTGTTTAAGAAAGACACTGTAAAAATTGAGTAGTCTGAGGAACGCCTGCAGCTCGATCTGATTGCGAGGTGTGTGGGGGGGGGGGTGTCCTGGATTGCTTTAATTTTTTTGTTTCTGGAGCCGTCGATCAAGTACCCCAGGAATTCAATCCTTGGTACATTAATTTGGCATTTTTCTTTTTTCAGACGGAGGCCTTTTTCGCTAATTCTGGTCAAAACAGTTCGTAATCTTTTAAAAAGTTGCTCCTTATTTGCAGCCGATACCAAGTTGTCATCAAAATAGGAGACAACTCCTGGTATCCCCTGCAAAAGCCGTTCCATGATGCTTTGGAACAGCCCAAATTCAAATCTGCCGCTTAAAGATGGCTGCTCGTTGCCGCACTTCGCTCTGGGCTGGATTGACTTGATGGATTGTATCTTTTTGATGCCTAGTTGCCTTCCAATCCTACCTTCGTTGTCAGTGTTAGATAGGGTGAATGGAAGAGGCAAGCCTCATGCTTCAGCAACAACAACTCTTTATTAAATGATAACTACTGTATGTGACAATCCAGCAAAGACTCTGTTTGGCAGCAGCCCTTTTATAGGGAGCTGTCAGGCGTCTTAACCAATCACCTTTGAGTATTTTTCCAACGGATCAGAGGATCTTGGTGGAAACTACCATACTGTCTGTCAGTATGTAACATAAACAATATCTCAACCAAGGAACTATGTACTCAAACAAACAAGCTAATAGTAAACATCAGCCTAATCACCACTAAGACCATTCCCACCTATACTGACAGGCAAGCCACTAGTATAAACAGAGAAAAAATCTCCCTCCCTTCTACCACTGATGATGTTACCTAGCTGGGTAATAAAATGTCTGCAAGAAAACAAGCAAGCTCAGAGAGCACCAAGGATTACACAACCTTAACACTATCAACCACACATTTAAATAATTTAAATGGACTCAAGCTGGAATGGGAGAAGTCTTTTACTTTAGTAAAAGATTTATCAGATATATGCATGTAGCCTTTTGTCAGCTCTGAGAGTATAAATGATGATAGGGAATGAGAATTAATAAGTCATGGCTTTTGCTAAAGACATGCTAATATTATCCAGAAACAGAGAATGGTTAATATTCTCTTTACGTTTATTGACTAATTTATAATTAACATATTTACCTGAGTTGGATCAGCATCCCATAACCTTGAAAAAAAAATACTCAGTTTACAAAAACATTAAAAAAATTCTAGTGAAAATAGACAGTACCATTTTCAATTCAGGACAGTGGATAACAAAGCCCTAATTCACAAATATACATTCTCATAAGTACTATTAAAATTTATATGTTATCTTTTAACATTTATCATAATTCATTTAAAAATATAATTGGGGTCGCTTTCCTGCTACCCCGTTCATTCATCTTATTTTACAACAACCCTACTTCTTCTTCCATCCTCCCAACCTCCCTTCTCTACCTTCTTCTTTCCTCCTCTCCTTTCTCTTTTCTTCTTCCCCTCCCTCTCCCCCACTCCTCTTCTTCCCCTTCTTACCCTTTCTTCTACCCTTATTACCCCTCCCTTATTTCCTTTCGTTTTCCCTTCTTTCTCTCTTCTTTCTCCCTCCTTCCGTTGTTGTATTTATTTATTTTCTTCTTCACTCTGATGGATTTTTGGGGTGGAATTCAAGCAAACCTGATTTCATATTTACATAAAAATAAATTCCCTCTTTCACATTTTATTTTCATTGTAATATTTCCACATATATCATCTTTTAATTATATATTTGTATATTAATACTTTTCTGTTTTTCCCTACCATAAAAACATGTGCCAGCCCAGTTGCATATCTTGTCTCTCCAAAGACAATAACCTTAAATTTCTCAGTAAAATCCATTCTTTTATCCAAGTTAATGCTGCCGCTTGGTAATATAACTCCCAATTTGGTAGTCCAAACCCACCTTTAATTCTTGAATCTTATAACATTTTTATATTAATTCTTGCTTTTTTTCCTTTTCAAATATATTTCCACATTATTTTATTCACTTTTTCAAAGTACTTTTTCTCAAGTTTTATTGGTATTGTTTGAAGTAGAAATAAAATTCTTAGTAATATATTTATCACAATTACCACTATCCTTCCCATTAATGATATCTGCAAGTTCTTCCATTTCTCCACATCTATTTCAATTTGATTTCTCAGTTTATAATAATCCTCCTTGATAGTTACGCATCTCGAAGTCAGCTGTCTTCACTTTCTTCATTATTTGGATATCAAATTTCCCCATTATTTCCCTTTTCTGTTTCTCTGTTATATTTTTCATAAACATTTTTGTTTTATCTTTATTGATTTTCAATCTTGCTACTTCTCCATATTCTATTTGTTCAAGTGACTTTGGACCTGTTTCTATTGGATATTCCATAATAAGCACTAAATTGTTCGCAAATGCTTGTAATTTATATTCTTCTTTCTTAATTTTCATTCCGTTTATTTCTTTATCCTGCCTTATTTTTCTATTCAGAATATCAAATATAAATAATAGCGGGCACCCTTGTATAGTTTCTTTCCTAATAGGCACTTTTTCTGTCATGTCACAATTTACAATTATCTTTGCCGATTGCTCTTTATAGATAGTTTTAACCATATTTATAAACCCCTCCTCAAAATCCATCATTTGTAATTGCATTATCATAAATTCCCAGTTCACATTGTCAAATGCTTTCTGTGTATCCAAAAATAGCAATGCCATTTGCTTCTCCGGGTGTGCTTCATAATATGTTCAATAGGTGCTTTTTTTCAATAGGCAACAGGACTTTCTTGGTTTCCAGAAAGTCCAGTTCCCTTTTGAAAAGCACCTTTGGGACAGGAGTCTTTTGCATTGCTTCAGAGTAGCCAAGGCACATGGTTGCTCACTGATAGTAAGTGGATCCTCCTTCCAATACATTTTAGTTTTCTTTCATGATAATAAGGCTTAGTAACATGGGAGGCGGAACTGATGTCGCAGTGATACAGCACATCTACATAGAATCGCACCGAATTCAACCTGCCAGGAGGTTTTGTGTGCCACTCACTGAGACAGAGGATGAGGTGGAGCTAATAGGTGGCCAAGCCAAGTGCTTGAAGAAGCCCAGCTGACTGATGGGGAGGCGGGGCATCCCAACACTGGCAGCTGTGCAGGAAGAGAAAGGGCTTTTTTCCCCGAGTCAACTCAGGGTCGCATTGTGGCTCTGAGTCATAATGGGCTTCAGAAAGAGGACAGGACTGTCACGATGTTAAAAGGTTTGCTAGGCCTGAACTGCCTAAACTGACACTCAAGAGTTAAACTAAGAAAGCTTTATTGCGCAGGTCATAAAACAAAAAGTTCTTATCTGAAAGTGATTTATTGCGCATGCGTTTACACATTCCAGAACTAAATTCTTTTCTTCTTTGTTTGGCTGCCAGCTTGGCAGACGTAGCTTTCATTATCAAAATGTAACCATTAGTTATTTTCTGTTTCATTTACTTTTATTATTTTATTATTAAAGTTTGTTTATTAATTAGAATACTTTTAAAGACTTTTATTTTTCTCAATATCTCAAAAGATATGCGGAAGGGAATCAGCCACGGTCCATTGATCTCAGATTTCCCCAGGGCATTTTTTTCCCTGACAACTTGGTAGCAGAGTTTTTGGTTCGATGATACAAGCTGAGATGGCTACAATTTATGGCTGCATTTTCCCTTCATGCTATCTAAAGATAACCGACTAAGCCTAATTAGCAATGTCGGAGAAAAAGAGAAAGAAAAGAAAATAACACGGACATGGAAAGCGCTCGAAAGAATCCATTCCCTCAGACACAGAGGAGCAAGATTCTTCAGGTGCCGAGCCAGATGTGGGGGAAGGAGCTACAGAAGGCAAGATCTACGGACTGAGGTCAGTAAACCTCCCTCATTATCAAGATACAATTAATGAACGGCAAAAGTCTAAACGGCAACTGCCGGCAGAGAAAAAATCCTCCCACGCAGAAAGCAAAGTTTATGAAATCTCCCCAGATGATGAGCAAGAAATGCAAAGCTATCTATATCGATTAAAGCTGTTTGAAAAATATACTAGGGAGGTGAGAGAGTGCTTTAACGAAATAAAGCGAAGTAGGAGGAGCTCCCCCACTCCCAAAATGTCTGAGGACGCCATCTTGTCTCCAAAACAACAGCCTAAGACACACCCCACAGAGGTCATTGGTCAATCAGAACAAAGAGACATGTACACGTCACCGAGGTCACGTGGTCCCTTTGAGTCAACTGAACTTCCGCATACGTATAGAAAGGCGAGGCAGCCAAAAAGTGAAGCTGCACTGCCATCTGCTGGCGGAGAAAAATTATTACAGCAAAAGATGAAGCAGTTGGACCAGATTTTTAGAGATCTGTCTATGAGTTTTACAGAAGCCCAAACTTTGCCCTCAAAGGATAAGTCTTCAACACCCCCTGGCGGTGCTGAATCCTCCCTAGATGGAAAAGGGCAAAGCCAAAGGCGAATTCGAGGAAGCCAATTTGATGTTGCCACGCAAAGGCCAATGATGCAACCCCAGCATCCCCTGGTTCAACAACCAGATTTGCAACCAGAGCAACAAATTGTTCCGATGCACATTCCTCAGCAGGTATTCACAGTCACCCCCTTGACTGGTGAGTCCAAATTAAAGGAGTCAGGAGAGAATTATAAAGCCTGGGTCAGTGAAATTGCGCTCTTGCTTCGAAGAGAAGGTTTTTAATCCTCCCCCTCAGCCCTGGACGCCTGCAATGAGAGACCTCGAAAACAGAGTAATCACGACTTTACTCATGTCAATGGAAATTGAGATCCAAAGTATCTTTCCACCTGATGCAACTGCCCAACAAATTTGGGCTATTTTGGAAGATTGCTACAGGCCCGTTTCAATTGAATCTTCATGTTTGCTCATGTCTGAGTTCCATGGTTCGAAGTTGAAACCTGGTGAACGAATTGGTGGACATTTGACCAAACTGAAAAGAATGAGAAGTGAATTGAGACAAAATGGCCATGTAATCGATGATATCCAAATGATTAGCATCATCATTAACTCATTGAATTATGAATGGAAAGATGCTGTTGCAAAGATTAACTACGTGCCTATTGCTCAACGCAGAGTTAACCACGTTTGCAGACTTTTAGTGGAAGACGAAGCTATCAGTTTAGCTACACCACATCTGCAACGGCCTCCAGCGTTAAAGGCTCCAGCCAGACGTCCCTTCCGAGGAAGAGGCTACGCTCCAAGGATGCCAAAATGCTACACCTGCAACTGTGTGGGACATGACACCCGGGATTGTCCCCAACGAGTTCCAGCTCCCGTCACGTACCAGCCCAGAGGAACAGATTCCAGAGGCAGAGGTAGAGGCGGAAGACAAGGCCGTCGTGGTCCAAGGCGTGATTCACAAGCTCCACTTGTGACACTGGCCATAACCAACGTTCCACAACCTGATCCAAAGTTCGACAGACGTCTTTTGTGGACTTTAGACAGTGGAGCAGCTGTGCACGTTACCCACAGAAGGGAACTTTTCACAGAGATGGGCGAACCAGAGCCCGAGTATCGAGAACTGTATTCCTTCACCAACCACACTTGCAAGGTTATGGGAAAAGGAACTGTTTACATTGAAGAGCTCGATACACACATCCCTGATGTTTATTACATACCTTCAGCAACCAGTAATTTGCTTAGTCAAAGTCACTTGTCTAGAGATTTAAAGTTCCAGGTTCACCACCTCGAAAAAGCAAGTTACTTAGTTAAAGATGGTGATATTATTGCTGAAACTATGCTGATTGGTGGTGTTTATTACTTAAAGCCAAAGCCTAAAGGGCAAGCACAGGCAAGTATGCAAACTCCAAAAAGGCACAACGTGAACCCAGAGAGAGTTGTCCCAGAGAGAGAAAACGTTACTGTGCCAAAGGCTCCTAAAGCCAACAAACAAAGAAAACAGAAACAGATTGCTCAGAGCAAGCCTGAGGGTCCTCATGAAACTGTTAATGTTGAGAATTCACTAACTGGTAAACCTTTGCATTCCAGGTGTATTCACAAGTGGCACAGAAGATTGGGGCATGCCAGTTTCCGTGTTCTTAGAAAGATGCCGGAGTTCGCAAAAGGTTTGGATCTAAAGGGGTATAAGGTGTTTTTGGATTGTGCGGTTTGCAAAAAGGCTAAATCCAAGGCGGCTGCAATTCCCAAACACGCTACACGCCGGTCAACACGCATTTTTGATTTGGTACACACTGACATAGTGGGTCCTTTCCCACCAACACTTGGTGGCAGAAAGTATTTTTTAACAATTGTAGATAATCATTCTAGATATGGATTTGTATATCCTATGAGAGAGAAATCTGAGACCTTTCAGATCTTTAAAGACTTTGCAGCGTTTGTTTCTACACAATACCAAGTTCGCATCGCCAGAATCCAGAGTGACCGTGGTGCAGAATTCATGTCTCAGCGTTTCCAGGACTGGATGCGTAAGAATGGAATTCTTCATCAGACATCTGCTCCATATACACCGGCTCATAACGGAGTCGTAGAAAGAAGACAAGGGGTTCTACAAACCATGATGCGTTGTCTTCTAGAAGATGCCAATCTCAGTAACGCATACTGGGGTGAAGCAATCAAATATGCAAATTACATTGTCAACCGTACTTGGAGCAGTGTAATCAATCAAACTCCTTTCTACATGCTGTATGGCTACAAGCCCGATCTCAAGAACCTCCATATTTTTGGTTCATATGCTATGGTGAACACTCCCTTAAGTCAAAGAAGAAAGGGAGGTACAGTAGCAAAGAGACTAAGATTTATGGGTATTGATGATAATTCAAAATGGTACAAATTCATTGATACTAAACATGTGATTGTCATTTCACAATCTGCTAATTTTGAGGAAGATATTGACTGGTCCAGGATTCATTCCAATGATCCTGAAGTTTATTTTCCTAGAGATGGTGTTCCAGATGCCACGCAGCCTGATGGCAATTCGCAGGCAGATATTCCTTCTACCAGTTCTTCACAAACTGATGTTCCGTCTTCGCAAGCCACGGATGCTGATGCTAGCGACGAACGTGAGGATGAGGATGATGATGATGAAGAAGAAGAAGACTGGTCTGTTGCTCCTAGACGCTCCAAGAGGGCCACAAAATGAATCCCTCCACAACGTTATTCATGGCAACTGACAAAAACACCAGTACCTTTGATTTGCAACGTTACTCTTCCTCCTGAGACATTCACACAAATCAAACAGCTTCCTGATTCAGAACAAGACAAGTGGTATGATGCAATGCAGGATGAAATGGACAGTTTAAAGAAACTTAATGTATTCACACCTGCAAAACCTCCAGCAAACAAGAAAGTCATTGGCACCCGATGGGTCTACAGAATCAAGAAGAAACCAAATGGTGAGTCTTTATACAAAGCCAGACTTGTAGCTCAGGGTTTCGCTCAACGTTATCCTGAGGACTACACAAACACTTACTCACCAACAGTCAGAACTGAAAGTGTAAAAATTGCCTTAACCACTGCAACTATTCTTGGTTTAGAAGTTTTTCAATTTGATGTGGACACAGCTTATCTACATGCAGACCTAGATGAAGAGATCTACGTGAGAAGCCCTCCAGGATTCCGAAAGCAAAAAGGGGATACCTGGTTCCTGAACAAAAGTCTTTATGGTCTGAAACAGTCAGGTTTAATGTGGTATTTATGTCTTACTGACAAACTAAATTCAATGGGCTTTATTAAGTCCGAAACTGATGAATGCGTGTTCACAAAAAGATCTAACAATGCATATGAGATAATTCTTGTTTATGTTGATGATATTGTTTATATTGGTCCAAATAAGAAAATGAGTGAGATTTTTGCCAAAAGTTTGCAGAGATACTTCACACTAAAATCTTTAGGACACATTAGCACTTATTTAGGTGTTCAAATTGAAAAGACACAGAAGGGGTTTAGTCTTTCACAAGAAGAGAAAATTGACCACATTCTACATCATTGCAACATGAAAGATGCTAGCACAACAAAGACACCCATGCAAACAGATTTTCACAACTTAACACATGAACCAAGTCCTGAGTTCGAGGATCAAACACTTTATCGTTCAGTCATTGGTTCACTATTATACATTAGTAGTTGGACCAGACCTGACATTGCACTTAGTGTTAATCTTTTATCACGACACGTAGGTAAGGCAACACAATTTCATTGGTCATGCATTAAGAAGTTGTTGAAATACCTAAAACACACTAAGCACATGAAGTTATTGCTAGAACCAACACACACTGATCAACCAAAGCTGATTTGTTTTGCTGATTCCGACTGGGCGAGCGACAAGAAGTCACGCAAAAGCACTTCTGGTTACATGATGTTCCTAAATGGTTGTCCTGTTTACTGGCAAGTGAGAAAACAGAGTTTTGTTTCATGTTCATCTACTGAAGCTGAATATGCTTGTGTTTCAGATGCTTGTAATTCTCTAACGTGGTTTGATGCTTTGATCACAGATATCTGGACACGTCCGATTCGACCAATCACCGTGATGGAAGATAATGTATCTGTGGTTTATATTTCTGAGTCACATTTCACAGGTTCTAGGTCCAGACACATTGACATTCGTTATCAAAACACAAAGCAATTAGTTAAGCAAGGTTTTGTTAAATTGCAATATGTTTCTACACATGATCAGATCGCAGACATGCTTAACAAACCACTTGCCGCAAATCAACACGAATATCTGCGAAAGAAGATGTGCCTTAATTGATGATTTGATGACGTCAGCCCAGACTAGCAAAAGAAGGGGTGTCACGATGTTAAAAGGTTTGCTAGGCCTGAACTGCCTAAACTGACACTCAAGAGTTAAACTAAGAAAGCTTTATTGCGCAGGTCATAAAACAAAAAGTTCTTATCTGAAAGTGATTTATTGCGCATGCGTTTACACATTCCAGAACTAAATTCTTTTCTTCTTTGTTTGGCTGCCAGCTTGGCAGACATAGCTTTCATTATCAAAATGTAACCATTAGTTATTTTCTGTTTCATTTACTTTTATTATTTTATTATTAAAGTTTGTTTATTAATTAGAATACTTTTAAAGACTTTTATTTTTCTCAATATCTCAAAAGATATGCGGAAGGGAATCAGCCACGGTCCATTGATCTCAGATTTCCCCAGGGCATTTTTTTCCCTGACAAGGACCTTGTCTCCCCAGGGGTGAAATCAACTTACATTTGCTACTGGTTCAGTAGCAATGTGAGCATGTGCACTAGCTTCACTTGTACAAGCCACCTCCGCGCATGCACAGAACATCAAAAATGGATGTGATAACATCCAGGCGGGTAGGTGGGTCCTGCTACCAAGTGCGCCTGCAAAGGTAAGTGAACAGCAAGGGGTGGGGTTCTGCTATGGCATGCAATTTTGATTGGCTAGAAACTAATATAAATCGTGTGTCACAGCTGATTGTCAGAAATACTGGTTCACCTGAACCAGTAGCTTTTTTTTTTTACTACCATTTCGGGCGAACTGGTAGCATTTTTACTACTGGTTCGGGTCCAAACCAGTAGCATTTCACCCCTGCATCTTCCCCATTGTGAAGCATGTGAGTGAAAAAAATACTCAGTCAATTCCAACTTCTTTTTCTTTCGCTAGAAGTTGGAATTGATTGAGTGAAACATGACGAAGAAACGCAATTGGAGCTGGGCTGGGGTACTGAACTAAAACAACAAGGCCTATCTACAAGTAAAGCCATGGAAGAAGAAAAAAAATGCTTTCAATAGTATAAATGGATTGAACTCTCCTATGAAATGGAAAAGGACTTTTAATAAATTGGGAAAATTAAAGTTAGATTTAATTTGTCTTCAAGCGGTCCACATTAAGAAACAACATAATAAATTATTGGAGTATCCTAAAATTGGGAAATTATGTTTCTTATTTGCACAGCAAAAGAAAAGAGTTGTGGCCTTATATAATAAAGAAACAATAAATGCTAGACAAATTTTTGCAGATGAAGATGGGAGAATTTTGATGGTGGGTATAACAATGAACTATAAACAGATGCTTTTGATAGCAGTATATGCACCAATAATAAACAAGATTTTTATGAAAAAGTTCACAAGAAAATTACAGTTGGAATATGAAAATATTTATGTATAGGAGATTTCAACGCAATTGTAGATGCAGAACTTGATTATAAAAGTGGTAAAATAGGTAAAAAAGCTAGAAAAACACTTCCAAAGGCGTTCTTCAAAATGGCAGAAGAAATAGGCATTCAAGATATATGGAGAGAGATATACGCTAAGAAAAATCAATATTCATTTTATTCAAACAGACGTATGTCTTGGAGAATAGATATGATATGGATGTCACCTGAGTTAAAATGTAATGTGCAAGAAATAGGAATAGAAACAAGCATTTGGGCAGACCATAATCCAGTAAAAGTTAAGTGGAAAGGACAAAAGAGAAAGATGGATATTGAATTAATCAATATTAAAGGATAAATAATTTATATAAACTATGGAAAAAGAATTGGACTTTTAAAAAAGAGAGAATAGGAAAGAGGAGACTTTATTACAAAATGTATGGGATACCGCCAAGGGATATATCTGGGGATTAACTATAATTTATATGGGAAAGAAAATTAAGAAAAAGAAACAAAACCAAAAGACACTAGAAGAAGAACACAAGAGACTAGAATTAGTCACCAAAAAAAAAAGAATTTAAAAAATAAAATGGAATTAATAAAACATAATCTACTTGATAAAGAAGAATTGGCACAAAAACTTAAAAATGTTAAATAGAATTTCTTTGAAAATGCAAATAAACCAGGAAGATGGTTAGCATATAAACTGAAAAAAATAGAAAGAAGAAACTGGTACATCAACTGGCAGATGAGAAAGGAGTTCTCCACTACCAAAAAGATGACAAAAAATATAATAATTCAAGACTATTATGAAAAGCTGTATGACCAGGACAAAATTCCAGAAGAGAGAATAAAACAATATTTGGAAAAAGCTAAACTAACTAAAGTACCTGAAACAGTGAAACCATGTTAAATAAATGAATATCAATGATAGAATTAACAGAAGCGATTAAGCCGCAAAAGAATAATAAAACACCAGGACCAGATAGGCTACTGGTAGAACTTACAAGATACTTTAGGCTGATCAATGTTGGAAGTCTATAATGAAATATTGTTAGAAGTGAAGGTACCAAACTCGTGGATGGAAACAAATATTACCCGAATACCAAAAGATTTAGACTTAATGCAGATAAAAAACTGTAGATCTATATCTTTATTGAATGCTAATTATAAAATATATGCTTCAATAATAGCAGAGGGATTAAAAAGGTTTTTGAATGAATATATACATTCAGACCAGAGTGGATTTTTACCTAAGAGACAGATTAAAAATAATATGAGAATGATCTTAAACACACTGAAGTACTATGGAGCACATCCTGGAAAACAAATGACGTTGATTTTCTTAGACACACAGAAAGCATTTGATAACGTAAATTGCCAATTTATGGTCTTTGGTGAGAGATTCATCAACATGATTAAGGCAATATATGATAAGCAAACAGCAAAGGTGATGGTAAATGGAGATGTGTCAGAGAATTTTAATATTAAAAAGGTACAAGACAAGGATGTCCACTATCCGCTCTATTATTTATATTGACACTGAAACTGTTAAACAGAACTATTAGACAAGACAAAGAAATTAAAGATATGGAAATAAAAAAGGAAAAATGCAAGATAAAGGCGTTTGGAGATGATTTGGTTTTCATCCTGGAAGATCCACAAGAAACTGGACTCAAATTAATAAAAAAAAAAAGAAGAATATGGTGAAGTTGCAGGACTGAAAATAAATAAAGAAAAAACTAATTTTTTAGTTAAAAATCTTAAGATTCACAGAAAAAAGAGTTAATGAAGGGGATAGATATTCAGATAGTCAAGAAAGTTAAATACTTATGTAGGAAGGTAGCACCCGCCCCTCTCCTAGAAAAGTGAAATATTTTAGGAAATATTATAAGGGCAGAATATTTCCCCTAAAAGGAAGGCAGAAACTCATCCATCACTACCTTTGTTAATGGGCCATTAAGGCCTGGGCCAGTCTATTCTACATAACAAAGATCTACTTCAAGCAGAGCCATGATAGGAATTGCCCAAAGCCTACATCATCACCCAGCAAGGCTCAACCAAGCCTGGGACACAGACAACCTACAAAGTTACTCATGCATGGCCCTATGGGAGTCTGACAACCAAACAGAACACAAGCTCAAATTCAAAGCCCAACAGAGGGCATAAAACCCAGGCATTCTCAGCATCTATTCCCTTTTTCTTTTGCCCAGGATCTCAAATCATGTGATCCTGTTCACCATGAAACCATCTTTCCAAGCAGTCTCCATGTTTCCAGTGTCTTTCTTCCCACTTGGAAGTGAACCCAGATGGACATTTCTTCCAACGTCTAAGAATCTAATTAACAGCAATATGTGCAATCATTAAAGAAGGTAATTACTATAAACTGACTCAACAAATTATAACAGACTTGGAGAAGTGGAAAACCTTGCAATTGTCGTTGACAGGAAGAATAGCTGCTATAAAAATGAATATCTTACTGAGACTGTTCTATCTATTTCAAACAATACCGATAAAGTTGGGGAAAATACTTTGAAGAATTAAATAAAACAAAATTAAAGATTTATTTGGCAAGGGAAAAAGGCAAGGATAAATTTGAAAATACTGTAAGATTCTAAAAACAGAGAGGGCTTTGGGCTGCCAGATTGCGAGTTGTATTATCAGGCCTCGGTACTTAAATGGGTGAAGGAATGGATTGGTTTGAGGCACAAAAGACTCTACTTTAGAGAGATATGACCTCCAACTGGGTTGGCATGCCTTTTTATAGTGTGGGAAAAATAAATTACATAGTTATTTCCAAAGACATTACATCAGAAATGCATTATTATCAGTATGGGTAAAAATGAAAGAACAACACTATTTGAAAATACCAGTCCAGCTCTCCACAATGGAGGCACTGATTCACCCAAATGTAATTAATATGGAAAACATAACCAGATACTAAGATATCTTGAATGAAAAGGGGGAACTTAAAACTAAGCAAGAACTGAGTAGTCAAGGGATTGACATGGCATGGTGGCCGCAAGTGCAGATACAATCTCGATATGAGAAGGATGCTAAAATGTATGGGTTTTATAAAGAATTAACAGAATTAGATCAAATACTAACAGGGGCAGACGAAAAGCTAATAAAGAAAATGTATAGCTAGTTATTAAGTATCAAGATAGAAGATGAGCAAGGAGATAATGAAAGTATGGGCTAAAATTTTTGCTTATACAATAGAATTAGATAAATGGCAGAAACTGTGGGATAGAAATTATAAATTAACAATGTCAACTGCATATAAAGAAAACCTTTATAAGATGTTTTATAGATGGCCTTTTCCACCCTCAAGGTTGGCAAATATGTTTAAGGATATTTATTTATTATTTATTTATTTTATTGAACTTATTAGTCGCCCCTCTCCCCACAGGGACTCGGGGCGACGTACAGAGCAATAATCAAGATAGCACCATATATCGTGCGGAGGAGGTAAAAATAAGTCCATAAATAAGCATACTTACAAAATTTAAAACCCCAAAAATATTAAACTCTAAAAACTTTAAAAAACAAAATTTCCCATTATAAAATGACCTGGGGTGGCAAGATTGTAACGTTATGCCAGGCCGGCTTGACAAAACAGGTAGGTCTTCAGCTTCATACGGAAGGAGCGAAGGTCGGTTGTTGTCCGGATGTCTGGGGGGAGGTCATTCCAAAGGGTAGGGCCCACCACAGAGAAGGCCCTACTCCTGGGCACCGCCCTCTGGCACTCTCTAGAGGACGGCACCCGGAGTAGCCCCTCTCTGTGTGAGCGAATGGGTCGCAGGGATGTATGGGGCAGGACGCGATCCCGCAGGTAACTGGGCCCTGTGCCATGGAGCGCTTTGAAGATGGTAACCAGTACCTTGAAGCGCACCCGGTAGGCCACAGGAAGCCAGTGCAGCTCGCGCAGGATAGGTGTTATATGGGAGAATCTCGATCTCCCCATAATAACCCGCGCGGCTGCATTCTGGACCAACTGCAGTCTCCGGGCGCACCTCAAGGGGAGCCCCATGTAGAGAGCATTGCAGTAGTCCAGGCGGGACGTCACCAGCGCGTGAGTGACTGTGCGCAAGGCCTCCCGGTCCAAAAGGGGCCGCAACTGGCGCATGTTAAACATATTTAACATGTTAAAAGTTAAACATTGGAAATGTCACCAGATGCCTTGTTCATATTATCCTATGTGGTGGACATGCCCAAAAGCAAAAAAAAATGCATACATGGTTGGAAAAAATGGTAAAGCAACATACTAATTTAAAACCATAAATATTATTGTTGGGTGTTTTTCTGGATAAATATAACAAGGGGAATACGTATTTGATTTTACATGTATTGACTGCAGCCAGAATTGTATTTCCACAACAATGGAAAAGTGGCATGGGAAGATAAGGTATTACATGGCCAGTACTTAAAAAAAAACAGGTAAAGCAGATAATATCCTGACAATGGCTAAGAGCAAGAACATTGAAGAAAGAGACAGAAGACTGTACAAGTCAAGCCTTAAGAACAATGGCATACAAAGCCAGAGTTAAGAAGACAGCAACAGATAGTAATTACTCACTCTGCAAGGATGCTAAAAACAGTGGATCAACTAGTTAACTGCTGCAAGAATATCACACAAATCTTGTTGTTGACTACAAACAAGTTCACAAAGATTTTGCTGTTGACTACAAACAACAACATAATAAAATAACAAAAACGGTGCTAGGAAATCTGCAAGAAATACTATTTGCTTGCAACTAACAACTAATGGGACCACAAAATAACAATTAGTAGAAAACAAAGAAATTAAAGTGCTCTGGGACTTTAATCCAAGAAAGGGGGTTAGAAAGTGAGATTTGCAGATTTATTGTGCTTTAAAAGGGTCCACCACAGTTATAGGAGAAAGGTACTGATCTTGTTGATTCCCAGCCCTCAATCTCATAGAAAGACAACATTTGCCTATCTCAGGTTCTTGGGAAATAATTGATACATGGATAAAAATGGCCAATCCAGTCCAAACCTCTGGCTGGTCATGTGACAAGCCATAATGATAATTCCACAATAATGAAGGAAGATTATATCAATTGACTGATAAGGAGCAATCATCAAGAGCACATGGTGAATATGATTATCTCCCATCCTCACCTTATCCAGAGAGATTCCAAATAACCAGTCTACTCACAGTTCCTTGGTCTTTCCTGTGGTTGATGGCTCTGGTTTCACAAAGCCATATTCTATTCACCATACGCCCTTGAGGTGATCCCAAAAGTGCTTTTTCAAAAGGCAACTGGACTTTCTTTGTTCTTTCTTGAAGACATTTCACTTCTCATCCAAGAAGCTTCTTCACTTCTGACTGAATGGAGGAAAATTGAAGGATTTATATTCCTCGCAGTCATCTGGACATTAGCATTCTCTCTGGGCGTCATTGAGACCACTTGGAGGCTTATCTGTCGAGCCTGAATTTGACATGTGTAGCCATTTTATTTAGCTCTCTGTTATACTCATTTATTCCTTTTTCTTTCTCTCAACCACATAAGGGGTTTTTCGGGCTCACCACATTCTTAAAGTGGGGGAAGGAGCAAATAGATAGTGAGCATTGGTTTGGCTAGGTGACCTTCTTTCCTGTGGCAACAGAGGCTGCTCCTGCTGAGAACGGAAGGTGGAGTTTGAAGACACCAGAAAATGTGGATTGAATGTTTATTGGAGAATGTGACTGAATATTTACAATATTATGTGGTGTAATTCCGGTTTGTGTCAGATCTGGAATTACAACATACTTTGCCAATTTGATGTCTACCTAAATAAAAGAAATTTGTTTTTGAAGATGGACTTCGCACATTTCTTTTTTGAAAGGGTTTCATCACTTGGAAACCTGACATTATTTGTACCCTCAGGGTCACCTGAACAGTGCAAATGCACGTGTAACCTTCTTGGATCTGTTGAAAGGACTGTGTTGTAAACAGGAGGTAAGTGGAATTGTATTCCTCCCCCGCAGTTGAGAGGAGGCTGTTCAATTTTAATGTAGATGGTCTCTTCGAGCCCTTTTTCAAACCAACGGTCTTCTCTGTCCAGAACGTGTACTTTGCTATGTTCAAAAGAGTGACCCATGTCTTTCAAATTCTGATGGACTGCTGCATCTTACCCTAAAGGGGTTTATTCTCCTATGTTGTGCATGTGATTGTGAAGTGGTTGTTTTGTTTCTCCAAGATATAGATGTGCACATATTTCACTGTGTTGTACTGCATATATCACATTGCTCAATTTGTGTCTGGGTGTTTTATCCTTGGGTTGGACAAACTTCTGCCTTAGTGTATTTTGGGGCTTAAAGGGTGTGAATACGTTGTGTTGGTTGAAAATCTTCCAGAGCTTTTCAAACATTCCTACAGCGTATGGAATGACAACTTTGTTTCATTTGTTTTCTCTTCTTGTCTGTAATAGAGGACCTCCTGTTGGGTCTTTTTTTGGATTTGATGAAAGCCAAGTTGGGATAACAAGAATTCTGAGGGTTTCTTTGATTTGTTTTAATTCATTTTCTTTTCCATCTTTGCTAGTAGGCAAACTTTCAGCCTGGTGTTGGAGGGTTCCTATCACTTCCATTTTATGTTCTAGTGGGTGGTGAGAATAAAAATGTAAATATTGATCTGTGTTTGGGAGTTTTCTGTAAACTTCAATGTTAAGGCTTCTACACAGTCCAGGAAGGCCATATTATTTTCCTTAACATCTTCCTGAGTGAACTTAATGTATCTGTTCACAGAGTTGGTGTGTTGGGTGAAGGCTTCCATTTCCTATGTTTTAATCTTGACCCAAGTATTGTCGACATACCTATTCCAGTGTCTGGGTGAAATTCCTATGAAGTTGTTTAGGACTTTGGTTCCTACCTTTCCATGTAGAGATCAGCCATAATGGGGAACACAGTTGAACACAGTTATTTTGCCACTACTGTGACAGCTTCAGTTGTTGGAATGCAGGTGAAGAGTGAAGTCACATCATAAGAAACCATAGTCTTATCTGGATCCAGTTTCAGTTTCAAAGCCTTGCTGACAATTTTTTTTGAATGAACTAAAGATTAATTCTGTTAGAAATAAAAGGAAGGAATATAAAGCCGATTTATTTGATCAATGTTAAAATACTTTTCTTGCAATGTTCTGGCAACACTTTTTGCTGATACCAGGATTGAAAATGTGATGTTTTATAGATTTGCTTACAAATATGGGATGAACAGATATCTGTTTAATTTTATGGGATGGATAGTATTAAATGTATTTGTATTTGTTGTGATGAATGTTGGAAGTTATTTCTTTATACATTTCTTTTTCTTTATTATGTTCTTTCTTTTCCTTTTTTTCTCTTTTCCTGCAGTTCTTTCTACCATGTTTCCCCGAAAATACAACATGTCCTGATAATAAGGTCATGCCACATTTTTCAGGTGGGTAAAAATGTAAGCCCTCTCCCAAAAATAAGCCCCCTGGACAACCCCCCCTCCAGCCAGGCAGAGCGCCACTCACCAACTGACCGGTATCCTAAAGGTGCCAAACTGCAGGAACGGGGGGGGGGGGAAGGCTCGCGTTGCTTGGTGCCTTCGGGATACCGCTAGGTCAGTGAGCAGTGCTGTGCCCAACTGGAGAGGGGGGTTGCCGGGCGGTTTCTCTCTTGCAAGCGGGCTCCCGAAGAGTCGGGCACAGCCGGAGGATTGAACGGCTGTGTTGCGCTGTCGCAGCAGCAACACAGCAACCATGAGGTGACCACGCTCATGAGCAGCCGCCTGGCAACCCCCCCTTTCCAGCCAGGCACAGCACCACTCACTGACTTAGGGGTATTGCGAAGCCGCATGAGTGCCTGTTCGCCACCCTCCGGCTCCCGCGGCTTGGCACCTTCAGTGAATGGGGCTCTGCCTGGCTGGAGAGGGGGGGTTGCATGAGCGGCTTTTCCGCTCCCCGTTTGCGCACCTCCCAGCCTCACAATGCTCTTGCCTAACTCTCCCTGCAGAGCCAGGGCACCTCCGCTGCCGTCCGCAGCCACCGCATGGCTTTTTCTGAGGCTTCCAAAGCACGGAGGTAGGATGCCAAGTCTTCCGGAAGTTGCCACTCTGGGAATACACTCTATGGTTGTAAGCTCTGGGAGTACGCTCTGCCTCAGCCATCCCACAAACATAGAGCACACTCCCAGAACGGCTGCTACCGAAAGACTTGGCTGCAGATCTCCGGAGTTTGGAAGCCGTAGGTTATGCTTGGAGTGCCACGGCAGCGGCGGCACACTGGCCCTGCAGGGAGAGCTGGGCCAGGGCATGGTGAGATTGGGAGGCACACCAGTTGGGGATGGAACAGGCACTCCCGCAACCTCCCTTTCCAGCCGTGCAGAGCGCCATGCACTGAGGGTATAAGGGTATCCCGAATGCTTCAAGCCGCGAGAGCTGGGGGGAGGGCAGAGCACCACACGGCTTAGTGCCTTTGGGATATCACTGGGTCCGTGAATGGCGCTCTGCCCGGCTGGAATGGGGGTTGCCGGGTGGCTGCTCATCAGCGTGGTCACCTCATGGCTGGTGTATTGTGCTGCTGCAACAATGCAACACAGCCCTTTGCCCCTGAGGCTGTGCCTGGCTCTTTGGGTGTCCACTCGCAAGAGAGCAGCCATCCAGCAACCCCAAAACAATAAGCCCTCCTGATAATAAGACCCAATCAATATTTTGGGGGGTCAAAAGAAAATAAGACCCTGTCTTATTTTCGGGGAAACACAGTATTCTTTGCTGTTTTTCTAAGTTTAGCTTGTATTAATTTTTATTACTATAATTAAAATTCTTAATAAAATATATTTTAAAAACTCAAAAGCATTGAAAAGAACTATATTGCAATATTTGGAAAATAAATAAAAAATTGAACTGAAAACAGTGGTAAATATTTTGATGCTTTTGCCATCTGCAGAAAATTTGACAGCATAGACAAATAAATGAATGCCAACTGACTTGGCCTTCATGTGCTATGTTCATAATAAGGGAGGCTCAAGAGAAATCCATATATTGAAGTGTATATAAAAGTGTGTGCTGTTTTTAATCTACAAATGCTTTTTACTATCCAACAGAATTTTATAAATAGTGTAAAGCATACAAACAAGATATTGTTGAATTTCCTTCTAAAAACAAACATAATTAAATATTTAAGAAATTATACATTATTAAAGTGTTTACTAAGTGGTACGAAGATTCTAATTGTGCATTTGTGTATGTGGGTCTATGCGTCTGTGTGTGTCCATATATGAATTTTATTTAATAAATATATAATGCAAATATCTAAGAAGAGTTTAAAGTCCATATTTTTAAAACATATTTAATTTAAACATTTTGCTACTATTAAAATTGTTTTTGTAATATTTTCAGAAGTGTTCTACAATAATAAGTGCATGTGCGCTTATTTGGAAAGGGAATCCATGAAGCAATGAAAGCTTTGAAATTGGTAGCTGAGAATTTATTATAGAAAAGAACAAACAGGTGATTGCAGAATTCATTGAAGGGGACTCCCAAAGCATCAAGACTTTGGAAAGAAACTAAAGACCCAGTAGAAAATTGGTGGGTTCCAGTAGGTGAGCAACTGAAGGCTCCATAAGAGGAACTGTGACTGAGTATTGAAGCAATAGCTTCAACCATGTCAGAGTGGTTGAGGCAACAGCGATGCCAAGCAACCTGGGAGCAAGATATTAAGAGACAATGACTGGCTTGTTTAACCAACCAAATGGAATTACCAACATAGGAACCAATTCTCCTACCAACAGCAGAGAAAACATAGCAAGCAGAGAGACAAAGAGCAATGCTGTTTGGCAGTAAACTCCAAAAAAGGGAGCCCACTTGTTGAGACGTTGCAAAGGTAACTAAGCCAGCCACAGCTATGAGTAGCTATGTGGCAATAAGAAGATACAGAGAAGCTCTCTATTTCTGTCTCTGCATATATACACCAGCAACCTGTTAGTAGTGTTCATTTCAAGAGGAGATGAGCAAGGAAGAGGAAAGCTAATCAGTATATTCCAATGGTAAGATGACCCAGAAGAGGGGCAAGCCTGCATTTAGCTTTCTGTAAAGAAAAAAAAAAGACAGAAATTCTCATTTTGATCCTTTTGTCAACTCTCTATAGAAAAATGGCCTCTGATGAAGGGAGGGAAAGTTAGAGAGATTTCTGCTTCCCACAGAAAGGCTCTGGGGAGACATCCAGGGTCAAACCACCTGGTTAAACAATGCCAGGTGTTGTGTTGAAAGATGTCCAGAGCTAAACTGAAAACTAGAGATCTAACTAGAAAAGAAAGGAGCATGAAAGAAGGCAAAATCTTTCCTTCATCACACTTTTTGTTAAGCCTAGAAAGGCACGTCTATATATTTTAAATACATGAAAATGAAAAATGAGCATAAATATATATATTCAATGGTAGTTAGCAGCACTAATTCAATTCCCCTAGTGACAGAAATAATTTATTGGACTATTATGGGAATGGTTAAGATTTCTTTCAATGGTTTCAATTAATCCTAAATATGAAATTTATATTATCACTCATCCCATTCATGTTTTTCCCCCTATTCAATCTTGTCTGATTTCTTGGAGACTGCCAGGAGAGATCCCTGCAATTTTCTTGGCAAGATTTTTCAGGTTTGACATTGTCTCCTTCCTGGGAATGGGAGAAAGTGATTGGCCCAATCACCTCACATGGGGCTGCCCTTGAGCACCCGGAGGCTTCAGCTGGTACAGAATGCGGCCGCGCGGGTTATCATGGGGGTACCTAGGTGATCCCATGTTACACCCCTTTTAGGCAGCCTGCACTGGTTGCCAGTTGTTTTCCAGGTGCGATTCAAGGTACTAATTATGACCTTTAAAGCGCTCCATGGCTTAGGCCCAGGGTACCTGCGAAACCACTTACTGCCACCAGTAGCCTCCCACCGTCCAGTGCGATCCCAGAGAGCTGGCCTCCTTAGGGTGCTGTCGGCCAAACAGTGTCAGCTAGCGACCCCCAGGGGGAGAGCCTTCTCTGTGGAAGCGCCTTCCCTCTGGAATGAGCTGCCCCCGGAGCTTCGCATAATCCCTGACCTCCGGTCCTTCCAACGCTCCCTAAAAAATTGGCTTTTCCAGCAAGCCGGCCTGGCCTGTTAATTTTATCTAATTTTTTAAATGTTAGTGCTATATTAATTGGGTTTGTTAACTCCTGGTTTCTAGCCTAATGCCATGGACCATTATGGAAAGGTTTCTTTCAGTGTTTTCAGTTAGTCCTAAATACCAAATTTATATTACTACTCATAAGTACTACATAACATCTATAAATATAAATCTGATTAGGCTGCAAAGAAAAAGTATTAAGTATCTTGAAATGATTTGATTCTTAAGCGGTCTGTTGGAAGTCAGGATAATTGCTGATGGCTAAGAAATACAGTTGCAAAACTCTAGATTCAAAACAGCAGCCATAGTTGAAGATATTTAAATAGAAAGAAGTGCAAATGTGTGGGTATTTTTTACCTGTCTTCTTCTTGATCAATATACCATAAGAAACAATTCATATCTGCGTTGATAAATAAGTAGCGTTCCTCCTCCTCTTTAGAGGACTATAAAAGGAAAAAATATGGATTATTTCTTTTTTTCATAGTATCAGGGTTATATAAGAAGTTTCTTATGCCTAGCTAGGGATATAGTTTTACACATTTGTAAAAATAACTGAATTGGATGAAGGTATAAATTACAAAACAATTCTTGCATATGATGCAAAACTTGAAGAAGTGACCAATCACAAGGAAAATTCAAAAAGTCTTGATAAGCTTGATAAGTCTTGATACAACCAAAACAAAACAGAGAACAATATAAGATTTATACTAAATTTGGGGAAGAGTTCCTTTGGGAGCAAAACATCTAAAAATATTCTAAATGTCTTAAAACATAACAAGTTGGTGAGGAATCAGCAGTTGCTAGTGCAATATTTGATCCACTGAGGAATAATAATTCTGCTTCTTATTGTGTTAATATGGTCATAATCAGAGGGATAGCTGATGGCTTGAGGACACTCCCTCCACCTTGTCAATCTTTCAGCCTTGGGAATGTTTAAATTTGATTCTTACTTTTAACTTGTAAATTTTAACCTTAATTAATTTACTCATGTTTTTATATTATTATCTTGTTTGTAAACCATCCAGAATCATTTAGGTGAGTTGGGCGGTGTAGAAATTTGAGATAGATAGGTAGATAAGTAGATAGATGGATGGGCGGGTGGGCGGGCGGGCAGGCAGAAAAGCTAATTATTGAAGCAAATTCTGGAGTACAGAAATGTAAAGTACACAATAAGAAGCAGAATTATTCTTAATTTTTATTTTACAATAAAGATTCCACTTTACTTGGGTCATATCTGCAAACCTTCCACAAAATCTACTCAAAAACTAGTACTACTGGTTCCAGCTGTGAATTTTGGGAGAGTGGAGAAAATTTTATATATGGCCATAAATGGTGAAAAATAAAATGACAGTGGGGAGTTTCTAGAGAGTGCTGCACCATCTCTGGTTAGCAGCACATTTAACCTAACCCTTGATTCCAGTGTTGTTTTGATCAAAAAATAATATCTTTTATTGTCAGTGCTGATTGGATTTAACTGTTTATACAACACATAGTTCTACTTTACCCAGACACAGAATGGTCAGTATAGAGTTCATATGCAAAATAGCCTGATAGGGTAAAATAGCAATCCAATAATTACATCATCAAACACCAAAACTGAACCACTTTAAACAAAACAATTTTAACATGTTTGAGGTGTCCTAGTTAAGGATGCTATCTTCTTTGCTACTGCTTTTTTCTTCATTAAGGACAATGGTTTCTGTGCAAGGAACACTGTTCCACGCTCCGGACCTAATAACAACTCCACTCATGTGGGTGATAACTGGGTTTATTAAGCTGGACTCAGGTGCACAAATGAGTTTCAAAAAGCACTGAGCATGAAATAGATGCAATCTGGAAGTAAAGTCAGCATTTGCCTCCCAGCGCGGTTATACAATACAACAGTAGAGTTGGAAGGGACCTTGGAGGTCTTCTAGTCCAACCCCCTGCCTAGGCAGGAAACCCTATACCATTTCAGACAAATAGCTATCCAACATCTTCTTAAAAACTTCCAGTGTTGGGGCATTCACAACTTCTGGAGGCAAGCTGTTCCACTGATTATTGTTCTAACTGTCAGGAAATTTCTCCTCAGTTCTAAGTTGCTTCTCTCCTTGATTAGTTTCCACCCATTGCTTCTTGTTCTACCCTCAGGTGCGTGGGAGAATAGTTTGACTCCCTCTTCTTTGTGGCAACCACTGAAGTATTGAAACAATGCTATCATGTCTCCCCTAGTCCTTCTTTCTCTTAAGCTAAACATACCCAGTTCCTGCAACCGTTCTTCATGTTTTAGTCTCCAGTCCCCTAATCATCTTTGTTGCTCTTCTCTGCACTCTTTCTAGAATCTCCACATTTTTTTTACATCGTGGCGACCAGAACTGAATACAGTATTCCAAGTGTGGCCTTACCAAGGCATTATAAAGTGGTATTAACACTTCACGTGATCTTGATTCTATCCCTCTGTTGATGCAGCCTAGGACTGTGTTGGCTTTTTTGGCAGCTGCTGCACACTGCTGGCTCATATTTAAACGGTTGTCCACTAGGACTCCAAGATCCCTTTCACAGTTACTACTACCGAGCAAGGTACCACCTATACTGTACCTGTGCATTCCATTTTTGTTGCCTAAATGTAGAACTTTACTCTTTTCACCATTGAATTTCATTTGATTAGATAGTGCCCAATGTTCAAGTTTGTCAAGATCCTTCTGTATCTTAAGCCTATCTTCTGGAGTGTTGGCTATTCCTGCCAGCTTGGTGTCATCTGCAAATTTGATGAGTTCCCCATTTATTCCCTCATCCAAATCATTGATGAAGATGTTGAAGAGTACTGGGCCTAAAACAGAGCCTTGGGGTACTCCACTGCATACTTCCCTCCATGTAGATGCAGTTCCATTGAGGACTACACGTTGAGTGCGGTTGGTCAGCCAGTTACGAATCCATCTGGTGGTAATGCTGTCTAACCCACATTCTTCTACTTTATCTAGTAGTAGGTTATGTTCTACCTTATCAAAAGCCTTACTGAAGTCCAAGTAAACTATATCGACAGCATTCCTCTGGTCCACTAATTTTGTCACATTATCAAAGAATGCAATAAGATTAGTCTGGCATGATCTGTTTTTGACAAATCCATGTTGGCTTTTGGCTATTACTTTGTTTGCTTCTAGGTGTTCGCAAATTCGTTGCTTGATTATTTTTTCCAGAATCTTTCCTGGTATTGAGGTCAGGCTGATAGGTCTGTAGTTTCCTGGATCTAATTTTTTCCCTTTTTTGAAGATGGGAACCACATCAGCTCTTTTCTAGTCCTCTGGTAGTTCCCCGGTGTTCCAGGATCTTTGAAAGATATAATTCAGTGGTTCTGAGATCTCGTCTACTAGTTCCTTGATAACCCTGGGGTGTAATCCATCTGGTCCTGGTGATTTGAACTCGTCTAGGGTAGACAGGTGCTCACTTACCATTTTCTTCCCTATTTCAATTTGTGTTCCTAATCTGATTTTTGTGATGCTGCTTTTGATAGGTTGGACTGTTTTATTCCTTTGTGTAAAGACAGATGCAAAACATGAGTTAAATAGTTCTGCTTTCTCCCTGTTGCTTGTCACCTTCTTGCCACTTTCTCCTAGCAATGGACCAATTGTTTCCTTAACTTTTTTCTTGTTTTTAACACGTTGGAAGAAGCTTTTTTTTGTTAATTTTTACTTTTGTGGCAAGCCTTTCTTCATTGTGAGCCTTAACTTTCCTCACTTCATCTTTACAGGTTCGGGCTATTTGCTGATATTCTGCCTTAGTTATGTCCCCCTTCTTCCACTTTTTATACTTACCTTTTTTGTCTTTCAGTTTGTCAGATAGTTCTTTATGCAGCCATGCTGGTTTCTTTTGGGAGCTGTTATTTTTCTTCTTCATTGGTATTGTGCTAGACTGGGCTTTTGTAACTCATTTTTCAAAATTTCCCAAGCTTCTTGACTTGTTTTCCCCTTGAGGATTCTCATCCATGGAATTTTTCCCAAGCTCTCTTTAAGTTTATTGAAATTAGTTTTCTTAAAGTCCAAGACTCTAGTTTGACTTTGTTCTACTACTTGTGTTTGGATAATGTTGAATTCCAATATTGCATGGTCACTTGCCCCCAAGGTTCCTATGGCTTCAACACCTTCTATCATTTCCTCTCTGTTAGTGAGAATTAAGTCCAATATGGCTGATCCCCTTGTTCCCTTCTCTACTTTTTGGAAAACAAAGTTGTCTGCTAGGTTAGGAACCTGTTGGATCTTCCACTTGGTGTAGAGTTTGTTTCCCAGTTGATGTCAGGGTAGTTAAAATCTCCCATTACTATTGTGGTGTGCTTCCTACATACCTTAGTTAGCTGACTAGCAAAAAGTTCATCTACTTCCTCTGCTTGGTTGGGTGGCCTGTAGTATAGACCTATGGCAATGTCATTTCCCCCACAACCTTTAATATTGACCCAAATGCATTCAAGATTGTTCTCATCATTGCTGTGGTCTATTTTTGTAGAGACGTAGTTATTTCTTATATATAGTGCAACTCCACCTCCTCTTTTATTTGGTCTATTTCTTTTAAATAATTTAAATCCTTCTAGCTGTATGTTCCATTTGTCGGTTTCATCCCACCAAGTTTCTGTAATGGCAATAATATCGTATCTGCCCTCTTTTACTTGAATTTCTAATTCGCCCTGCTTATTCCTCATACTCTGTGCATTGGTGTATAGACATTTGAGTCCATTTTGATTGACCTTGTGTTTACTGTCTACATAACCTGTGTTATGCCTGACTGCCCCTATTTTCTTGCCACTTGTGTGATTCATGCACATGGTATGGCAATCACTATTAAATGCTTGGTTTTGCTTGACAGCAGGAGTGATAATCTTACCCACACACACATCTATGTTACATGCACTTATAACCCTATGAATTTTAGTTTGCTGGGGACAGAAATGTTCTGTATCTATTCTCTGTCCCCACTCTTCAGTTTAAATGTTTATCAAGAAAATCTGTGAATTTAATGCCAAGTAACTCAGTCCCTTTCTTGGATGGGTGCAACCCATCTCTTTTGTACAGTTTTTCATTGGACCAGCTACAGGCATCATGACTAATAAAACCAAAGCCTTCCCTTTTACACCACTCCTTTAGCCAAACATTAAACTCTGCTACACGCTGGCCCTTCCCTTTTTGTTCCTTATATACAGGTAAAACCTCTGAAAAGATAAGCCTACAACCTATACTATTAAGTTCATACCCCAAGTTCTGGAAATCATTCTGCACAGAAAGTACATCTTTCTGGGATAGATCATTAGTGCCAAGATGTATAATAGCATCAACGTCACAGTCCTTACTTGCATTCTTGACTATCTTAAGAATACACCTCTTGTCTCTGCTGGCAGTAGCACCTGGCAGACACCTGACCTCTTTTAAAACCTCCATATCCTCTCCTAAATTTACATCCCTTACGATTGACTCACCAACCAGAAGGTGGCTTCTCTTTTTGTTTACCTTGCTCTTCTTCTGTGACTGATGTGTGATACCTGGTTCCCCATTTTGCATTTCCGAAGAAAGTTCTTCGTTTTGGACCACAATCCCCTGCTTATTTGAGTCATTATGATCACAACTACCTTGACCTATCTCTTTAGTGTCCCCATTAAGATCAACAAGGGCACTATATCTGTTTTGCTGGGTCACAGCAAAAGCTTTGTTATATAGGCAAGCCATGCTATTCTGTTCCAAGCTGCAGATTACTTTTCATAGACAGATAAATTCCATGGAAAGAGATCATGCAGATTACTTTTATTCATCAGGCATTCTCTAAACAATAACTCACAGTCACTGAAGAGATTCTTCCGAAGCACACATCATAAACTGATCCAATTACACATAGGTGAAAAGAGGTAATATCATCCCAAATATTGAGAGAGTACACAGCCCCCAGTAGCTCTGGTATTCAAAATGACTTCTGGTCTGCATGGCAAGTTTACCCAGCAGCCCATCTGAAGTATGACTCAGTGACACTCAGTGATCAGAAACACAGATGTGACCACATGACATAAAACTACATTTCCCAGAAATCAATCCCTTAAGGGAATGGTTCCAGAAGGCAATCCCTTAAGGGTTCCAATTAACACCCTCAACTAAAGGAAACTCTGAAGCCAACAGTTCCTCAAAATTCCATTTTATTAGAGATGCCATCTTGGCACATCTGGGAAAACTGGAATCTGAAAGACCTCAGATTTTACCTGCCCAAAGAAAAATCAAAGTCCTTTCCCCTGCACCCACATGTCCATCACATGGCCCAATCAATTAACCATCCCACCCAGACATGTTCTCCAGTGACACCTCTCCAGGTGTAGGCTGAACGAATGTTGACTCCCAGGGAAAGGAATGTTGTTACGGCTATACATCTCCACCAACTCCATGCAAACCCCCTCCCATTTTCCCACAGCACTAAATGTGGCAACCCTGAAGAACGAAACTAAAGATGGCTTTCAGGGCTGACATATAGCTGATTGGCGCTCCAACTGAGGTTCTCTAGCATGCTGCTGCAGCTGCCCTGTTCGCAAACTCCCCCTAACACCAGGAATTTCCTTCCCCCCCAGGTAAGGCAAACCCTGAGGTTTGACAGGCGGTTCCCCTCTCACTAGGGCCGCATCTGGAATATAGTAAGCACATGTAGTTAGGATAAATAGCAAAAGAGTACTACACCCAGGCCCCCCTGTATTCCACCCTGGTTTGTGAGGATATTCCCCATGGAACTTCCTGTGCAGACGGGCTGCCCGCATGTTTCCACTTGCCACCCAGGAGGCTTTTGTATCGGGATATCCCTTCCATCGAACCAGGTACTGCAGTTGATCCCTATGCAATCAGGAGTCTAATATCTGGTCAAACTTGTAATGGGTCACTCCTCCCACCACCACGGGACCAGGTAATGGTGGTGGTTGTGGTCGAATGGCGGCTTCACCTACTGGCTATCAGGCTGGCAGAGGTTCCTTTAAGAATCTTTAGCCTGCCACACTTTCTTATTATTTTCCTATGCTGTTGCATTAGACGGAAACTATCTTCCACCTCACCGCCCCACACTGTGCAATAGACTTCAAACATGGGGCAACCTTACCAAAGCCAAAAATGTACTCTATGACTCTCAAGGAGATGATAGAATTGAGGAACTACATCGACACCAATTTAAAAAGAGGTTTTATTGAACCAGCAAAATCAAAAGTAGCTGCCCCAATGCTCTTCAGAGAAAAGAAAGATGGCGGAGTTGGCCTCTGTGTGGATTTACGAGCTTTGAATGCGGTATGCAAAAAGAACAACTATCCCCTCCCTCTCATGAAAGATATGTTAAACAACTTGGCTAAAGGCAAGATCTTCACCAAGCTGGACTTGAGAGAGGCGTATTACCGTATCTGGAAAGGGGATGAGTGGAAGACCGCTTTTAACACTCCCCTGGGGGAGGCAGAGGTGGGTAATTGTGTATAGTAATTTCTACTTTTACTTCTTTTGCTGAAAATGTGTGTTTTTTTTAAGAGAGGCTGCCTGTCAGGCCTGCAGAGGTTCCTTTAAGAATCTTTGGCCTGCCACACTTTCTTATTATTTTCCTATGCTGTTTCATTAGTATAGTAGTTGGGAGGGGGGAATAGAAAGGAGTAGATTTGTGGAATGTGTTGTTGTCATTTTTTCTAGAAGCCCAAGGTCATCTTTTGTCTCCGCACCTCGACACCTGGCGGAAGCAGAGGGGTGGAGATGCCAGAGTGGAAGAAGAAGATTGGACCATGTGATGGATTTATGGGTGTGGGCATAAGATCATGAACTTTCAACTGGGTGGAATTCCAGGAAGCAAATCAAAGTTGGAATTCCACAGATGTGCCAACATACATGTATTATTAAATTGGAACTTTAAGGATGATTCTGCCTTGGACTTTGATTTATTCATGCATGGTATTTGGAACGCTGACACTGGTTTTATCAGTCTACTTTGAAATACAGGGTGCACCTTTCCTAACAGTCAGGGTAGTTTCAGCTCCACCATTACAGGATTAATTATCCGTACAATGGGGAATGGGCCCAAGATCTTTGGACCCAACTTCCGGCAGGGGGTCCCTTAACTTTAAGTATTTGGTCGATAGATACACCCTCTCTCTCACCTGGAATGGCTTCTGGGGAGCCTGTTTCCTGTCTGCCTGTATCTTCTGGGTGTCTGCGGCTTTCCGTAAGGCCTTCTTCATGGCTTCCCATACCCCTGGCTAGGTATGTATCCATTCTTTTGGGTTGAGGGGGGTAGGCTCGCAAGTACTCAGGTATGGGAGAAAAATCCAATCCAATGCACTACCCTAAAAGGGGTAAAGCCAGTAGTGCTGTGGATGGCATTATTGAATGTCACTTCCAAAATGGCAGTTCTATCCAATTGGTCTGCTGATAGGTGACATAGCACCTAAGATACCTTTCTACAATGGTGTTGGCTCTCTCTGATGCACCGTTAGTACTTAGATGGAAAGCTGAGTTTAACCCTGGGATGACTCTATCATCTGGATAAACTCCAGATGGCTGTGAACTGTACCACCCTATTCGAAATGATCTTCTGCGGCACCATGTGAAAGTAATAAATATGCTACAGGAATAGTTTACCCAATTTTCGTGCTGACGGTAACCTGGGGCAAGGCATCAAATGGGCCTGTTTAGAAAATAAATCAATGACCGTCCATATGACTGCGGCCATTGCTCTCCGGCAGCTCAACAACAAAAATCCATGCCTATCTCTTCCCATAGCCAGATGGGTTTGGCCACTGACTGCAAGAGGCCAAGGAGTTACTCTGTGCAGGGTTTGGTAGTTGCGCAGATCGGACAGCTTCTGACATTAGTCCTCTATTTTGTGTTGCAGCCTGGGCAACCAAAATTGCTGCTTGACTAAATTCAGGGTTTTCAGGAACCCAGTGTCCTGCTTGTTTCAACTCGTGGCACCTTTGTTGTACCTGTGGCCTCAGGGCATGTGGCACATGCAGTTTATTGCCTTTCCACGCCAACCCATCCCATTGCCAGTGCACCAAGAGCCACAGGTCTGTGAGTAATTCGGTCTGTAAGTGACTTGTCAACTCTTTGGCTGTTGAAGTCAGCCACTGGGCTGAAATCCAGGCAGTGGGTTGTGTCTCTGGTGAGGGGGGAATGATGGCATGCACCACCTCTTCCCAGCAGCTATTGTATTGAGGCATCCTTGACATGTCCGCTAGAAAGTTTCTCCCGGCCGGAATATACTGCAAGATGAACTGGAAGCGTTGAAAGTACTGTACCTGTTTAGGTGACTACCTATGCGGGGCCTGGAGGGCCTCAAGGTTTTTATGGTCCATCCATACCTCAAATGATATTCTACTTCCCTCAAGGAGGTGATGCCAGGTAACGAGGGCCCACCAGACCGCAAAGCCCTCTTTCTCCCATATGGCCCACCAACGTTAGGTTTCCAAGAGTTTGCATCTCCCAGTGTGGTTGTATAGGCAAGCCACACCCTATTTTGGAGCAGATCTTTTCTGGAAGGTGGCTGTGGCTCTGATCGGCTCTGCAAGGCCTCACAGCTGATAGTCAGGCTGATGCCTTCGCCTCCTCTCACAGCTAATTTGTCAGGAGTTCCGGTTGCCTTGCGCTAGCCACCTCCCCGCCACACAGCTGATTAGCGCTCCAACGTAGGTTCTACGGTATGCCACTGCAGCTGCTGGATTCACCCACTCCCAACACCAGGAGCTTCCCTCACCCCCAGTAAGGAAAACCCTGAAGTCTGACACACTGGATGTTTCCACTTCTGTTTCCCTGTGCCAACAGTGGAACATAACAACAGTGGAAACCTTGCAGTTCACTCCTCAGATAGAACTATTGTCATTGTTGTTTCCAAAAAGATGCCTATCTTCTATCACTAGTTCTACTGGATCAGTAAAAAGAATTTCAACCTCAAATAATAAAGCTGTGAAGTTGTCCTCCCCTTCTTTTGCAGCATGAATCTGCCAATTCTGTAGCACTGAAATTGTGACATTCATAATCTACTGCTGTCTGCTTTCTCTCAATAAAGCAGAGACCTTTTAGTAAGACATTCAAGACTATCTGTCACCAAACAATAACCATTTATTGAAGAGAGCAGAACTTTGTCTGCCGTAATAATAAATAAATATAACTCTACCTGTGCTTCTGTTTTCTTTCATTTCAGAGCCTTTGGTTTCATCATAAAAACACAACACAGTTACATAGTCATACAGTATATGTGTTCATAATATTTTGAAATAATTGAGAACTTACTGAAAGTTCTGGTTGAATCCTATGAGAACCAGGAACTGGACAAAACAGTTCTGTTGTTTTTGCCCTAAAGCAAGGGGAGAGGGAGAATCAAAATTAAATAACACATAATTACTTATAAAATTTTCCTGATAATTTGCTAAATTCCAATATTATAACTAATGCAATTATAGAATGGTGCAAGTAAGGCTGTTTTATAGCAGTCTGCAATTTTGTGGAAATACAGTACAAAGTGCACATAAAGAACTGCACTCATTATGTTAATATACCTGGTTTTTCAGCTTAATATGTTGTGTGAACTAATTATTGTTTCTTCCAGAATCGTTCTTATTAGGAATATTAGACCCGAAAATGAACAAAACATTTCAATACATAATACTATCCATACTCACTGCAGCTAGCATCGCTTTTGCACAAAACTGGAAACAAATTAATATACCCACAGATGAAACAATAATTAGAAAGGTACTCAAATGTGCAGAGATGGACAAAATGACCATGGAATTAAAAGAAAGAGAAGAATCGGATTTCTAGAAAATATGGAATAGAATTTATAAGTCGCTAGAAAACAGAAGCCAAAACAGGAAATAGAAGTCTTTGCTTGTGGTTTTTCCCCCCTCTAAACTAGTATTGAATAAAAATTAACCAAAGTTACTAATTACTATCAAACTTAAAATATTGACTACAATGTAAATAAAATGATATGAAAATTAATATTATAACAAGTGTTAGTACAACTGTTATTACACTATTACAGAAGTTAACATCGATAGGAAGGCAATATAGAATAGAGAATTAGAAAGGCTAAACATGAATGCCGATACAGAAGGCTGTGTAACTATTTTATATTGTTATGTTTGTCGTTTTATTCTTTTTTATGTGTGTTTTTCCCTGTTTTTTAAATGTAAAAATGTCCAATAAAAACTATTTTTTTAAAAAATTAATAATAATGTTAATTGTTTCTTTTACACTATGATTTAAATGGATTATGGTGTGTTTATTCAATAAACCATATTTTTTAAAATCATCTGCCCTGTATAACTGCAAAAAACAGGCTAGATTAGAGCACTTTTTTCTAATAAAATTACCCATTGTTTTAAATATCTCTGAGTATATTTGCTGTTAGCAGTATTGTCTGCAAATAGTGGGGAAATTAATGGAAAATATTGGGGAATGCACTCTTATCTCAAAAACAAAGAAAAATGTGCTTCTTTAGGGAAGAAAGGCTCCAATGCTGATTTACATGCTGATTTACACAATTAGTTTAAACACACAATCAACTAATTTATTATTTATTACAAAAAGTAGGGTAACTCATATGTATCTCATATCTTTTTCTTAGAGCTGCTTTGCTTAGAATGACCATTGGCTTACCTGAAAGGTCCTTTTCTGTGCATCGCGGGAGAGTCCAAGCAATGGGTTAATTCAGTTTGGTTGCCCTGGATACTGAGGAACTTTTTTTCTCCTTTGACTACACCTCCTAGTGTGATTACTTGCCAGAATTTCGAGATGGTCTGTACCGAGAGGATGGAGCGAAGGCGTCCAAAGATGACTCCAGTTGACACGAAGATGACGAATCCCTGGACGGATCAGCCAGGGTGGGTTGGACTCTCCCGCAGTGCACAGAAAAGGACCTTTCAGGTAAGCCAATGGTCATTTTCCTGTGCACCGCTTGGAGAGTCCAAGCAATGGGACATACCCAAGTTATTGTCCATCTGGGCGGGCAGAAGTAGAGTCCCGGGATTCGGTTTGAGACACAACCCCTTGAAGCACCCTCCTGCCGAAGGATGCCTCAGCCGAGGCGTAGATGTCCAGCTTGTAATGCCGAATGAAGGGCGACGGGGAGGACCACGTAGCTGCCCTGCAAATGTCGAGGATCAATGCCGGGTAGCCCAAGCCGCAGTCGTGGCCGCACTGCGAGTGGAATGGGCCGTAATGCCCCGAGGCACCGACCTGGCCTGGCTTTCATAGGCTGAAGCGATGCAAGCGCGCAGCCACCTGCCAACAGTGGAAGAAGAAACTTTCTTGCCCAGGGAGCCTGGTTGAAAGGACACGAATAAAGACTCCGACTTCCGGAACTCGGAAGTACGGGCGATGTACATCTTCAGCGCTCTTCTAACGTCTAGCATGTGCCATAGGCGCTCCCTGGGATGCGACGGACGCGGGCAAAAATCAGGAAGCACGATGTCTTGCGTCCTGTGGAACCAAGTATTGACCTTTGGAATAAAGGTCGGGTCTAGTCTCAACACCACCCTGTCCGGATAGATGGTACATAGGTCCTGGCGGACAGACAGGGCTGCCAGCTCAGAAATACGACGAGCCGACGTTACGGTGACGAGGAAGGCCATCTTGATTGTGAGATGTCGTAGGGACGCAGTGCGAAGCGGCTCAAAAGGCGGGGAGGTGATAGCCTGAAGGACCACGGACAGCTGCCAGGTGGGGTAGCGATGGACCGTGGGAGGTCGGAGGTTACTGGCTCCTTTGAGAAAGGAACGTACCCTGGGAACCTTGCTAAGAGGCAAGACAGGGTCACCGGCCCAAACGGTGGAAAGGGCTGCCACCTGTCGCCAGAGAGTATTAGGAGCGAGGCCCTTGGCGAGACCCCCTTGCAGGAAGTCCAGAACGCGGGGCACAGGAGCCATGACCGGGTCAAATTGCAAGTCCTCGCACCATTTGGCAAAGGTGGCCCAAGAAGAATCGTAGATCCTCGTTGTCGAGGGTCGTCTAGCCGCCTGTATAGTGAAGACTACCTCATCTGATAAGCCTTCGCGCTTCAGCAGGTCCCCCTCAAGTGCCAGACGGCCAACTGGAGCCATTGGGGCTCCGGGTGGACAATGGCCCCCTGGCTGAGAGAGACCTGATAGAAATAGGCTGATCAGGTCGGCGAACCACGATCTGCGGGGCCAATGAGGGGCCACGAGGATCACCTCTGCTCCCTCCGCGATGATCTTGTTGAGGACTTGCGGAAGCAGGGGTAGAGGCGGGAAGGCGTGTAACAGGCCCCGGGGCCACGTGCAACGAAGGGCATCCGTCCCTTCCGCCCCCGGGGATTGGAAGCAGGAGAAATATCTGTGAAGCTGAGCGTTCTCCCTGGACGCAAAGAGGTCGACCGTCGGGATGCCGAATCTTCGGGATAGCTGGCGGAACAGGGCAGGAGCCAGCCTCCATTCCGCGGGGTCTATGGTGGTCCTGCTCAACCAGTCCGCATGGGTGTTGTTGACCCTAGAAATGTGGTCGGAGCGAAGAGACGCCAAGTGCCTCTCCGCCCAGCGCCCCAGGGATTCCGCTTCCCTCATCAACTTCTTGGATCTGGTGCCGCCCTGGCGGTTTATGTGCGCCTTTGTGGCCACATTGTCTGTCATTAAGAGGACGTGTTGCTGACGAATGTCCTGGTGGAAATGACGGAGCGCCAGACGGGCTGCACGGAGCTCCAGAAGATTGATGCTGTAGGACGTCTCGGTGGGTGATCACTTGCCTTGCACCACGGGATGATCTATGTGTGCCCCCCAGCCGGCAAGGCTGGCATCCGTGGTGACGACCAACCGATCGGGTTCTTTGAAAAGATGACCTTGGAGGAGCGCAGGGGACGTCCACCATCGGAGGGACCTCTTCACCGCCGGGGGGGACGCGCACCAGCCGGGTTGAGTTGCTCCTGGAAGCCCTCTGGTGGGGGAGGAGGAGCCATTGAAAGGCTCTGGAGTGAAGACGAGCCCAGGGGACGATCGAGATGCAGGAGATCATTTTCCCCAACAGCTGTGACAGGAGGACGATCGGAACCTGTCTCGCATGCATCACCCTGTGGGTCATGGACACCAAGCTGTCTAGCCTGTCCTGGGAGAGGAAAACCCTGCACAAGGAAGTGTCTATCGCCGCCCCCAAGTGGATGAGTCTGGTGGTGGGAACCAGGTGGCTTTTCTTTAGGTTCAGGGAAAAACCATGGTTCCTTAGAGTCCTCATTGTGATGCGGAGGTCCCGCAAGGCCTGCTGCCTGGACGACGACTGAATCAAGATGTCGTCCAGGTAGCACTGCAACCTTATGGGTCTGCGCCTGAGCTGGGCCGCTACCACTGCCAGGACCTTGGTGAAGGTCCTGGGTGCCGACGACAGGCCAAAGGGGAGGGCCCGGTATTGGAAATGCCTGCAGGCGTAGAAAAAGCGCAGGAACCTCCTGTGCTGGGGACGGATGGGGATGTGGAGATAGGCCTCCTTTAGGTCGATAGAGGTGAGGACGTCTCCCTGACGGATCCCCGTCAGGATGGACTGGAGGGACTGCATCTTGAACCTCCGATAGGCGATGTGCCTGTTGAGGTTCTTGAGATCTAAGATGGCCCTCCATCCCCCCGAGCTCTTGGGTACCAGGAAGAGTATGGAGTAGGACCCCCTCCCTTCCTGGTCGGGGGGCACCTGCTCTATCGCATCTATCTCCAGGAGATGAAGAATCTCCTGGTTCATGAGCTCCCTCTTCAGAGGGCAGGAGGGAGTGGGGCACAGGATGAAGTTCCGGGGCGGGGGGAGAGGAATTCTAGGGATAGGCCCTCCCTGACAATCTGGAGGACCCAGGCATCCTCTGTGTCTGGGCCCAATGGTGGGCGAATAGTTGAAGTCGCCCCCCTTTGGGTGACAGGCCCGGGCAGTCACTTTGATTTGCGGAATGGCCTGTTAGAGGCTCCGCCACGGTTGGATTTGCGGAAGCCGAATTGCTGTCTACCTCTGTCCCTGAAATTTGATCTGTCCTGGAACCTGTCCCCTGACTGACCGGCCGGTCTGTAGGGCGGGGTGAAGGTGGAAGAGGTAGAAGGTTCTGAGGCACGAAAAGACTGCCTCCTGGGGTAGGGGGCAGACTTACGGTCCTGCTTTTTTGAGAGAGATGGTAGGACCTTTCTCTTATCTTTTGATTCAATGAGGAGTGGGTCTAGCACCTCCCCGAATAATTTGGCTCCCTTGAAGGGGCCAGAGGCCAGCTTCCATTTGTTTTTCTGGTCCGCCTGCCAGTGGCGGAGCCAGACCAGACGGCGGCAGGTGACGTTGGCTGCCAGGGCCCTAGATGCGAATTTTGTGGCGTTAAGGGACACGTCCGCAGCATATTGGGAGGCCGCAATAATTTTTGAGATATCCTGGCGGAGGCACATGTCCCCCACCGGAAGTTTGGTCAGCAGCTCCCGTAGCCAGATGACCGAGGCCGTATTAAAAAAGGACGCGGAGGAGGAAGCCTTGATGGCCCAGGCAGCCGTAAGATGGGCTTTGTGACATACCTTCTCCGCCTTCTTATCCTCCACCTTAAGTCCCTCCAGCAGGTCGGCTGGGAGGGGGGAGTTGGAGGTAAGGGCGGTAATGGGCGGGTCCACGGTCGGGAGAACCAAGAGGTCTTCCAAGGTGGGATCCATTGTGTACAGCTTTTTGTCTGCCCCGCTAGGGAAAGATAAGGTGGCTGGTTGAGTCCACTGTCATTGTATCACGTCCAGGAATAAACCTGGAACCAGGACCAGTTCTTGCTGAGGAGCAGGAACGTCGAACATGGCCGCGTTGGGGTTTTCGGGAGCAGAATCAGCCGGAGGTTGGGCCGGCTTGGGTTTGATCCCTACCCTAGTGGCTAGCTTGGCCTTGTGGAGGATAGACTTAAAGAGGCTAGGTTTGAATAGCTCCGAAAAGGAGGGGGCATCGGGGGAGGGGCCCTCGTCCTCAGATAGTTCCTGTCCGTCCTGGTCAGGATCCTCGATGGCCGAGGTTTCACTGACTACAGATGACTCAAGGGACGGGTGACGGACACGTTTGGCTGGTGGGGGATCCACCGGGCCAGGGCGGGGGACCCCGGCCTCCGGAGGGGGAAGGGTCCGTTTCCGGAGGCCCTCAGCAATGCCTTTGGCGATTGCGCGATCAACCACGGCCTGCATGCAGGCCGAAAGCTCGGGTTCATGGTCAGTCGGAGTCTTGATCCCCGGGATCCTGAAGGTGGTAAGGGGAAACCCCGGATGGGTGGGCCCTGCTGGGGCCCTCCGGAACGGGGTCCTGCTCATATGACCAGGATGGAGCTGGCGAGACCAGTTCCATCAGCGACCTATCTGGGGACAGATCCTGAGACTCTACCTCCTCATTCATCAAGGTTAAGGGATTGCCCCGGGATGGAGGAACAGGGTTTTCCCCTGGAGGGGACCCTGTCCCTGCCTGGCGCCGGGCCTTTTCAAATTGTTTGTCAAGGGCCCGTTGGCGCCTTTCAGCATCCTTAACTTTGGCTGCAGACGGGGCTCTGATAGGGTGTTTGCCCGTGGCCCCTGAGTTGCCCTTGCCCGCACCCCCACCCCTGGTGGGAGGGGTTTCCTTGCTAGGGGCCCGAGAAGGGCCTGGTCTAGCCTCTAGGGAACTTGATGGGGGGGGCAGCTCCATGCCAATGACCGCACAAGGATGATGCAGAAGCACAGGCAGGTGGTTAGGATGCAGGAGAGTTCAACTGGCTACTCTGCAAGAACAAAAGAAAAAGAGATGTGATTAATTAAAAAGGTTTATGATACAAGTATGACAAAAAAACATTAATACCAGTAGCCAGCCATAAGGGAGAGCACCCAGGAGGAGAAGTAATGGAATGGGCCTGCAGCTCAGGCTGCAGGGACCCGACAGGAGAGGCAGGGAAGAAAGTAGGCCAGAGTCGCTAGTTGTTATGATAGGTCTGGCCTTCAGCTTAGGTGGTAATCGCTTCCCTGTGCCGGTGCGAAGGTCACGTGGTGGCCAAGGGACCAGCGCCGCTGAAAAACTATTAGATGGTGGTCGAGGGCCCGCTGGGCAGGCCCTGACAAGGCCCTGCGACCACCAAGCGGCATCCTGCCTAAGCGTGGCTGAGCGGCAATGGCCGATATTTAAGGCGCGAAAAATTCATGCCAAAAAATGGCCGCCGCAACAGCGAGGGACTAACGGAGGCAAAAGCGGTGGCCGTATGCGATCTGGGTCGCTCGCTCCTCCGCGGCGGCTGAGGGCGGAAAAAAATGCAGGGGAAGCGAAAAAACGAAAAAACTAGCCGGGAAAACAACAAACCGGGAGGGAACCGAGCGGAAAAAAGCTCCTCGCCGCTGCTGCCGCGCTCCAGAGAGCAAGCAGCGGGCCTCCAAGCCTGCACAATTGCGAGGCTGTGGAGAAAGGCCTCCCCCCACCACACGCTTACCTCCTGGCTTCCGGGGCAGCTCGAAGCAGCTGCGGATTGGAAAGAAGGCAAAATAGAGAAGGGAAGAGAATGGAGAAAAAACACAACTTAGAGGAGAAAATTTTAGATTAGGAAGGTAGGAGAGTCCAAGCCAAGGAATTAAGTCAGCCTGAGCTCTCAAAAATGCATCCGAACGGGCAGACTGAGGAATAAATTCTGGCAAGTAATCACACTAGGAGGTGTGGTCAAAGGAGAAAAAAAGTTCCTCAGTATCCAGGGCAACCAAACTGAATTAACCCATTGCTTGAACTCTCCAAGCGGTGCACAGGAAAATTAGATGTTTAAAAAATAAATAGTACCCCCCCTTGGAAAAGCAGCACTTGAAAAATCTCTCCCTTTTATGGGGGAGAGAGAAAGTTTGAAAACTACTTTCACTTCCCTTAAATAATGGGGGGAATTTTTTTTTTCTTGGCTACAATTGCGAGAGAAAGGATGGCTGAACTGATTCTTCTCTAAACTATCTATGGGAACTTTGACTTTGTTGTTTCCTGACCACCTGTACTGGCTGAGCCAATATGGCAACTTCCTCCCTCTTCTTTGTCTTTATGAATGAGATTCCTCCCTTGGAAAACTTTATGGCTTTCAACTAATTTCCACCCCAGAGACTTCCAGGAGCCTCTTCAAGTACCTTATTCCCCTGGATTTGGAATATTTTGACCCACCTATTTGCTCTAGTTCTCTACTAGAGGACTTATTCTCCTTTGGACTTGTTTGTTTGGTGATCCCTACCGGCTGTGCTCTCCCACAGACACCATCTCTTTGCACAGAATAACAACTATCTCATGATGGGTCCAAAGAAATTACCGCCTGGTAAGGCCTCATCGGCCCCAACATCTTCCACGTCCAGCCCCGCTCAACAGTCACAACTGGGATCTTTTCTACAACCTAAAGTCTCTGAAGAGAGTGCAAAGGACTTGTCTACTCAACAGATGCTTCAAATCATCTTAAAGGGACAGGACAAAATTAAAAAAAACAACTGCAGGACTTAAATGAACAGCTCAGAGAGACGAATCAGCAAACTACACGGAATGAACAGAGGATAGGTGTGCTGGAGGAGGGGGCGGTTGGGATGAGAGACGAGATGAAGACAATCCAAAGGGGGAATGCAGAATTTGGAAATCAGATGTTAAAAATGGAATTTGAAAGGATGTCTTTTTTTCTTAGGTTCCAAAACTTGCCAGAAGTTGAGAACGAAGATCTTAAGGAGCTTATGACCACAATACTAGCAGAATATATTAATAGAGATAAACAACAGCTTTGGTGGGACATTGATCTGATCTATAGGGTTAATTCAGCCTATGCAAGAACACACAATGTTCCAAGGGAAGTTCATGTCAAATTTCTTAGAAAGACTACAAGAGATGAGGTTCTAGGAGCTCAAAGGGCTCCATAAAAATATAAAGATAAAGAAATAACCATTCTTAAACAGATCCCAAAGAAAGTAAGAGATAACAGAAGGAAATATTCCTTCTTAGCAAAAAAATTATATAATAATGGGGTTTGGTTCAAGTGGCTGTTTCCAGAAGGCATGTTGATTTTTTGGGAGGGCAGCAGAATTAGAATCAACACAGTAGTGGAAGCAGAGGCTTTCACTAAAAAACACAGTGCTCTCTTAGGTGAAATGGGGGATGTTACACAAGAAACAAAGGAGGGAGGGGCTGAGGCTCAGCCAGTGGACGGGAGGGAGGACGCAACAACTAGAAGACTCAGATCACAAAAGTGATTTGGAACACTATTGCAATTGTTGCTACAATGTACTTTCATGGAAGTGATACAAAACAAATGATTGAAACATACTGATGATTTTGTGTTAAACTTAAAACTGCTAATACTTAAGTAAATGTTGATATTTTTCTATCTTCGTTTGTAAAAGTTGCAAGACCTGGGGGGACTTCTCCCACCCGCACGATGTATCTGTCAAAATGTTTTATAACCCTATAACCCCTTTTCCTTGTAAAATTTTTAAAACTAATAAAAAATGTGAACAATTAAAAATAAATAAATAAATAAATAAATAGTAACTGTCATATCACTTTTATAATCTTTATTATATTGTAGTTAGTTAAATTATAAAATGGGATTAATAAAAAAGTTAAAAAAGAACTACAAAATATTCTATAAATAAATTATTATTAGCTCTGAGATTTATTACTGTTAAAGGATCACCATATCATCCTCTTTCTGCCTCAACAAATAACCGGTACATTAGTTATAAATTAGTTATTTTATTACATTTTCAAAAAAAACCCAGCAGATATTCTTTCTACAGTCTATTTCTTTGTACACAGGTATTTACATATTCTGTAATACTTACGTTGCATCATCAACTGTACAAAATGATGAAATATCCCATTTTTCAAATTCAGTTCCTTCATATTCTAAATATATCTAATAAAGAAAAGAGAACATTGAAATACCCAGTAAAACATATAACTGGTTTTAAAATATAAAGATCTGGTTAATAATGCAGATTTATGCATTTCTATTTACACTCCTTTAAATCTAAAGGGACTCTTCCACATGTGATTTCTGCACAGAAAAAGTTGCAACTTCCAATTCTCCAGATTTTGGTTGGTATTCAAACATATAGCAAAATTTTCAGTTTTAAATGTATTTATTTGGTTGTTTATCAAATCTATATGCTTCTCATCTTGCAATATGAGGTTTATCAAATCTATATGCTGCTCATCTTACATCTTATAACATAGCATATGGAAGTAAAAATGATAAAATATTAAAACAGATTAAAATTATATGAGATTAAAATTTAAAAAATGGTTTTAGAGTGGAAAGGTGGGGCGACATCACTGCTACTACACTAGCCACCTGCTAACTGGCATAGTTAATTTTTAAGGCATTTCCTGAAAACCAGATGGGTGGGGACAGATCTTACCTCCTGTGGTAAGATATTCCAAAGGACAAGAGCCATGGCAGAAAAGGCTCTCCCCCTGAACCCCACCTGCTGCAATTCCTTGGCTGATGGGGTCCCAGTTGGCCTTTTCTGCTGGCATAATTGGGTGGACCAATCTCATTGGGCCAAGACAGCTCCTCAGATATCCTGGACCTATGCCATACAGGCTTTAAAGATAATGACCAATACCCTGAATTAGACCCAGAAGCAAATCAGGAGCCAGTGCCGCAGTGTCACATATGCCACTCAAGAGACCTCCAGAACTATCCGTGCTTTTGCACTCTGTACCACTGTAGTTTCAAATGCTTCAAGAGGAGCCCCATGTAGAATGTACTGCAGTATTCCAACTGAGAGTTAACCAGGGCTTGAGTCATTGTGTGCAGGACCCCATGGTTCAAGAACTCACACACAATACAAAGTTGCCCAAAGGCTCTCCTAGCCACAACTGCCACCTGCTTTTTAAACAGGAGTCACAAGTCTAGGAGAACCCCCAAGTTGTGCACTGGGTTTGTATGGGATAGTGCCACCCATCCAGAACTAAAAATGGTAAACCTTCAGATTCTGAGGCTTCGTGAATCTACAGCCCACTCCATATTACCAGGGTTTAGTTGAAGCCTGAGCTGTCCTCCATCTGGGCCCCTACAACATCTAGGCACTGTGACCAGGCACTCACAGCATCACTTGCATCACAAGGGATAGACATGTAAAGCTGAGTATCATCAGCATAGTGATGATATCTTATCCAATAGTATCAGATGATCTCACCTAGCAACTTCATTTGGATGTTAAAAAGAAGCAGATAGAGTACAAAGCCATATGGCACCTCACAAAGGAGTGGCTGTGGGCTGGGCCTCTCGCTCTCTATTAACCAAGTATGAAAGCAAATCAAACACTGTGCTACTGTCTCAAACCTTGCAGTCAGTCCAAAAGGATACCAAGGTTGATGGTATTGAAAGCTGCTGAGAGGTCAAGGAGGTCAGAATGGGTGCACTACCTCCATTCTTTTCTTCTTTACCAATGTGGCAAAGATATATGATTTCTGGTATTATCTGAAAGATCATTGCAGAAAAGTGATGGGTTGTGTTTATAACATTTTCTGCATATTTGAAGTTTCACGGAAATCAAAGGAAGGTAGTTGCTTAATTGCACATTAATAAAAAGTGGCTGATTTGTGGTTTTCTAAGATCCTATTGATTAGTGCACCAACAGTGGGTGCATTTCACATATTAAATATTATAAAATGGTATAAAAGATTAAACACAATATATTGGAAAATAACTAATTTATTCTATAGTATAATATCTGACATCATGAAAGCATTCACTATCCACAGTATTGTAATGATGTAACATTAAAACAGGTCACAAATTCTATTTATACTCTAGTCTCTAAATTAATTGTGAAATGCAAGTTTAGCCAAAAACTCTATTAAACTGACAACTTGATGGATATATTTCAGAAAAAATATTTATGTTATAAAATTATTAATATACTCTAATATATTAGTACAGTAATCTGCAAATGAATAAGTTTGGTATTCTGTAATTGATACTATAGCAGTTATCCCCCAAACAACGTTTGTACAAATGTAAAATTGGAGTCTTAATCTAAATTATGTATAATATGTTGTATTACTCTGTAAATAGAGGTTCAATGAAATTTATAAAACTTTAACTAAAGATGGCAAAATAGTTTAGAAAACTTTAAATACTACCTCAATACATAATGCAATAAAATTTATTTTGAACCCATCACACAAAAATATGTTTCAATGAGTCAATCCAGGTCGAAACCACTTATGATATATATTTTATATGGATTTTAACAATAAGCACTTACAGTAGTACTTGTGGAAAATATAAAATACGTTCCAGTGCTTGTTCTATATCTGGAAGTAAAATTAAAAAAAAGTTTTCCATTAACTGCTAATGCTTGCACTCCTCTGTCATTCATATAATGGTTAGTTATGAATTATTCTGATTATTCATCATTTTGCTGCCTAATTTTCTTAAATGAAAAAAGAGACAAATTTATCAGATTAATAATATTGAAGAAAGTGGTATTCCATTCTTTCTAAGCCAGTTCTTTGATCAAATTACTTTTGGATTCTGCTTTTTATACTTTTTATTACTGGAAAACAGAAATTTGTAGTAGTGGTCTTTTTCTGCTCCAGATCTATACAAGTGCCATGAAAAATCACCTCAAAAAGTAGCTGAGTGGTCCCAATCAGAGAGACACATCTTCAGTTCAATTTTCCCTTTCTCCAGTAGAAAATTTTAAATTTTGAAAGAAGTCAAAATATTTGTGAGCTTCCATAAAATGAATAATTGGGCCTCGGTATAGTATTATATCAAGGATAAAAAGCTGCATTCATCACTTCCCCTCTAATATTACTTACTTACTTACTTACTTATTTATTTATTTATTTTTGGTGCTATTAAAAATGGGAAGCCATCAGTCCACTTCAAGAAAATGTATCACATGCAGAAATAAAGCAGGGAGCCAAAAAGGTCATACAATGACAACTAAAATAACTGCAGTATCTCATGTCAATCAGGGAGAATAATGCCATTTTAAGGAAAAGGAGGAGGATACAAATATCAATAGAGAATATATGTAGATGAGGATTGAAATGAGGGGTCCTTGATACTCTGTGAGCTTGGCTTTTTTTCTTGCAGACATTTCATCATCCAAACTAGGTAACATTATTGGTGCTAGTACGGAATAAGGTTTGCTCTCGTTTTATATTCTAGTCTAGTGGCTACATTGTCAGTTGGAGGGAATGGTTTTGGTGGTTCTTTGTTTGGGCTGTTTACTGTTAGCTTGCTAAGCAGTTCCTTATTTGGGTATGATTAATTTCTTGATTTCTGGTCTAATCTTAATCTTTGTGTTAATCTCTACTCATCTGAGTGTTGATTGTAGGTGGGAAATACTTTAGGCAACACAGAAAGCCTTTATTAAGGGGCTGCCAAGTTTTTAAATAGGGCACAAAAACAAATTATACATGTGATGTCATAAAGCAACAAAAAATACAACCAAACCCCCTTACAACATGTTACATCTCCTCTTTTCCCACTGGGGGTTTGATTTTGTCCGACTGAAGTCCCTGAAAGGCTATTTTTTGCATATCAAAAGAAGTGGCTTTGGTTCAAAGGAAAACATGGTTTCCTAAACTTCAAAAGCAGCCATGGTTGCCATGTTTAAATACTACTATCATCTTTATTAAAATGCTAATAATAGTCTAAAATTTTACGTAGAAGTCACAGTGAGCATATTTTCTTGGAAAAATAAAACGAAGGACAAACTTTAAAGAAATTCAACACTGGGATAAAATAATTTTCTAGTTGCAGAAAAAGCAGTCTTTATTTTTTTAAAAAAAGGGGGGGAGGAGTTAATCCAAATCGAGTACGAGACTTTTATTGCACATTCAATTTTGACTAGAAAAATACTTTTTAATATTTTCTGTGGTGTTTTGTTTTTTTAAGAGGTCCCTAAGGGGGCGTGCATAAGTGCACCAGAGTGTCTACCGTCCCAGTCCTATTGTCCCCATTGATAACGTACTCATTTTGTGTTTATGGCCATGTTATACTTATTTATATCCATCTATTTGTACCAATCTCATGCGATAATGTCCATTGTCTATACTAATACCTGTTACCTTGTACATGTTGACAAGTAAATAAAATAGTGACGTTTCTTGGAACACAACGTCGGTTATGGAAGGTTGATGCTAGCCTTGCTTTCCCTTATGACAACCTTTTCGTTCACCTTCCCCTGAATCTCCCCCATGCCCCACCTCCACACTGCCCCGCAACCGCTCCACCACTGGCAATTCAGCAGCAACAGCAGGATGAAAAAGCCGGCCATCAGAGCTGCGCCAGGAACATCCCAGCCCGTTACCAACAACGGCCGCAGCGCGCTCTCCCCCTCGCGGCACAGACAGCGCCACAATTCAGCAACGTTCGGAAAAGAGACTAACAGCAACTGCGTCTCCCGAGATGCCCCGCGGCTGTAAACCGCGGCGTAATTCGCCGACCAGAATCCTGGGAAGTGTAGTCCCTTCTGTGGAGGGAGCTCGAAGCGGCACGTTGTTCGGGCTATGCAGATAAGGAGGCAAGTCATCACATCGGCTCACGCGGGGCTATCGAAGGATGACCAATAGGCGGCGGGCAGCGCAGAGATGAGATGCGGCAATGGAGTTAGCTCGGCGTGAAAAGGGCGGGGAAGAAGGCGCCTTTATCGGCCGGGATGGGGTCACCTTGACTCTTTCTGCGGCAAGTGCAGAAAGTGGGTGGAGGAATAATTAAAGCGCCTCCATGGGAGTGGTCTTTCGCGCCCATAATTTTCTATACTAAATTGGAATGCTTTGTGTACTTCATTAATCTGGTCTCGCCCGTACTGTACTTCTAAGCAGCAACCAGTTGATTTATGGGGCTTCTTCACTGAGGAATTCCAATGTGATCAACATCTCACTTGCTGGGAAGCGCTGCTGGCATTAAGAATGCTGCCTTCCTAGCTTATTCCTATTTTGCTTCTTACTTTTTGATGTGACCCGTGATTTTACAGCGGTGGGGACTGTGATAAAGTGATGTCACAGTAGTTAATTTTTCTAGCTTTCCTGCCCCTCACTGGACACATTGCTAGCCCCTGGGAAACATTTGCCAGTCGCTGTGGTGTAAAAGGCATGCAGTAGATGTCCAGGTGTTTTCCTGTACTCCTCCTTCTACTCTTCTCGTGGTCAGAGTTAAATAAAATAAAAATATACTGGAGTAAGGAAAGCAACTTGCTTCTTTCCTCTTTTTCTTTTAGATAAATAATTTCTAACTTCCAGATTCCTCCCTCTTCTAGCCAAAGGCAGGGCTGATCCCATCATTTCAGTTATGCTATTTCAGCCCGTAATGACATTTTGCTACTGCAATGTTCAATCGGTTGCATTATTTCAACTGCAGGCAAGCAGCTTTCTTGTATGTTTCACCTGCTCCTGTCCCCAGCTCTTTTATGGGACATCAGAAAAATGAGGCTGATTGGGCTAGAGAAGCCTGCATCCACCTGGAAAGGTCAGTAAAAGCCTGTTTCAACCTGGCAACCCATAAAATGTTGAACATGCTACAATTGTTGGACGTTGACATTTAAAAGGGGAACTCTAGTTTGGATGAGATGAAGACAGTGGCAGGCAGATTTTATCAGGGCATGTTTATACCATGGTTAGATGCAAATAGGGAAACACCTAGTTTCATCTCATGTGATCACTGTCTCTATAGCATGTCCTTCACGTAATTTCATGATGTTCTGCCACTGTGGTCTTTTAAACTACCATGCATGTAACATTTAATAGGTCCAGAAATGCTGATAAGCTGAGAACATATACTGAGAAATGAGCGTAGGCTCTGGGAACAAGGACAGGATAAGATAAAGTAACACTTTAGAAAGAAATTTGTGTTCCTAGAACACTGCCCTTTTGTTTTGTCTGAAGTACCATTGTCTTAGTAACACTTCCCTTTTACTTCATAATTCTACCCTAACTACTTCACTGACCTCACTAAACACAGGATCTGCTGCATTTATTCCAATGTTTCTTAAGCTCTTTAAAATGTGTGGATGCACACTAGCTGGGGAATTCTGGGAATTGAAGTCAACGCATCTTAAAGTTGACAGGATTGAGAAACACTGAAATTCTAATCAAAAGCCTTGCTCCAATCTCATATATGTATATAGTGGGAAGGTTTACTTCCACACTGGGTTTATCTTTTGCTTCTGTACTGAACTGAAACAAACCAATTTGTGCTTCAATGGAATTGTGCATTGGTCTCTAATCTAAATGAACTGTTTCTCTCTCTCTACAATTTAGTGTCATAAGTGTGATTATTGGGAAGGAGGCTGAGATTTTGCCTCTGTGGCACCCATCAGGCATTCTCCCATTGAAGTGCAATGCAAATTTGTAAACTCCAATCTCCTTTGTGTCTTGGGGATGAAGCCAGTCTGAGAATTTCTGGAATCATATAAATGCTGTAAGTGAAAGGTTTTTCAGTTTTTTAATGTAGGTTTCAAGATTTCCCCAATGCAGGCCTTTAACCTCCTTTCCCTCCCACTATACTGTATTAGTATAGTTCATTCTGGATAGGGCTAATGTTACCATCTCAATTACAATTAGCCAGCTAGATCAGGTAACCATACTCTTGACCTTTGGTTTACTTACAGTAATATTTTCTGGCTTTTAAAATATTAATGTGAGGCCCAACTGTTGCCAAGTTACTTGGTTAGTGGTTATCTTCAAGCAGAGTTCCCGCTGAGCTCAATGCAAGTTTTTAAGGAAGCTTGCTGTTGCTTACCGTGCCCTTGTCCTTTGGGATAGCTGCTTACATCCTGATAACCCTTGTCATTTTATAGCAGTGGTAAGTATTGCTGCTGAATAAAGGACATCTTTACAGTCTTGGAATGCCTTTTATTGAATTGAATACTTTATTGACCAAGTATGATTAGACACACAAGGAATTTGTCTCCAGTGCAGAAGTTCTCAGTATACATGTAAAGCAGCAGAGTAAGGATACTTATCATCATCATAATAGTTCAGCAGTTCAATTCTTACCGGCTCAAGGTTGTCTCAGCCTTCCATCTTTCCAAGATCAGTAAAATGAGGTCCCAGAATGTTGGGGGCAATATGCTGACTCTGTAAATCAATTACACAGGGCTGTAAAGCTCTGTGAAGCTGTACATAAATCTAAGGGTTATTGCTATCATAATAATAGTACCAATAAAAGGGGTAAGTAAATATGATAATAAGGCTAAATAAAATATTACACCCATACTACATGGGAAAATACATGTAGACATTAGATAGTAGTTGAAAATTAGGTGCTCAGCAGAGATGGCATGAGGGGGGGAAAACTATTCCTCTCTGTCTGGCTCCTGTTTTCAAATCAGGATTCTGAGCCCAAGTGGAATAATGTAGTACAAACTGGCTGAAATATGCAGTTCATCTAGAAAATAGCTTACTTTGGGAGAGAGGAATGCTGGATGGCATTCAGCTTCTCTGATTCAGATTTAATCTTCCATTTCCCGTTACAGTTTCTAGGTAGTTTAATTTTCAGTACTACAAATGACCTTTAGTTAAGTTGATTCTGGGTACAGTTTTATGCATTTTGCTGCATACGTTCGTTTTGTGTTCTACCCATTCTGGGCTACAACAACCAAAATTTAGAATAAGTAGACCTCATACCATTTTGCTTTGCCAGACTATTTTCTGGATAAGCCTTTGAAATGTACCACGAGCGCCACATAGTTTAGAAGAAAATAGCACTGTGTCTATAAGCACAGTGTGTAAAAATATTGCAAAAGTCCTGAAAGTGGAGGCAGGGGGATTCATATCCGGCTGGGGAATGCTGGGAGCTGACACCCACCTGTGTTAAAGTTGCAAAGGTTGGGAAACCCTGTTGTGGAGTCTGAAGGAGCAAGGGCTTGAGCATGGTTAAAGCTAAGGCAAATGGGAGAGACACCCTCACTTCAAACAATGAAGAACAAATGGCAGACCACAAACAACAGAAAACTTTTTTTAATGGGCTTCCAACTAGCCCTAATGACAGTGCACAAAGCGCACCCAATACTTATACACACAGGAATGAATGGTGGATGCAGCTGTGACCCGAGTCTGCATTCACTTTTTCAAACATTCTTTGTTACTGCAAAATAATTAGAAGTATTAAGTGTTGTGGCCCAGCAGGAGCCATTGGAGTTGCCACCAGACTCCGACAGCGAGGTGTCCTCTGAGTCGGCTCAAGAGGAGGTGGGGGACCCTGGACAGGGTTCCGACGCTGAGCAGGGCGCAGAGAGGCTGGTTGGCCACCAGGGGGCGCCTGAGGCATGGAGCAGTGGTGAAAGCCAAAGGAAGGGGGCTCCTGATGTCATGCCTTGGAGCAGTGGGGAGGAGTCACAGGACAGTGAGTCAGACACCAGCAGTGAGCTATTAGATGCTCGTTACCGACGTGCTACCTGGCGTAAGGAGCAATTGAGCAATTATAGGAGATAATGGCTCTCAGCTGCTGATCATTAGACTCCTCTCCAGACTATAAAGGGACTGCTTGTGGACACACCCTTTGCAGGAATCAACTGATCATTGGAGTTGGAGAAGCTCAGATCTGTGTCGTACTTTGGCAGGCTGGATTGCTGCTAAAGGTTTTACCTGGATTACTGTCAATCTGTTCCCTGGACCTTGGCTGCTAAAGTAATTATCTGGAGCTTGGTAGCTGGATTGCTGCCAAGGGGTGTCGCTGTAGCTGGATTGCTGCCCAGAGTGCTATCTTGACCTTGGCAGGCTGGATTGCTGCCAAGGTGGAACCTGTATGTCAATAAACATCTTTGAAGAGACTTTGTGTCGGAGTGTCTTGGTATACAAGAGGAGGGGGTCAGAACAATTAATTATATAAAATATATGCTATATTATATTAACTATAATATATTAATAAATAGGAAATAGGCTATACAAATGATAAATAAATACATATAGGAGGCATTGAATAGCTATCCCATTTAGCAGTTGATTTTGTTTATTGCGCATTCACATCCATCATATTTCGATAAAACTTTTGATTTTGCTGTATGTTTGCACAGAACTGCATTTCAGTTTGATTTTGGTGCTGACAATAGAGGTACTTCATTTACTGTCAGAGTTCAATCACTTCCATTTACTACAGTCTACCTCTTTGTCTAACACTTATTGGACCCTCTCTGGAATTTGAGAGATAGAACATAGCCATCCCATAGGGAAGTACATTCCTTTTGATTCTGCTACACATTTCATCAGCCTTTAATATCACCTACCATGATATTTCATTGGACTGCTTGGTATTGGAGGTTCTGTTCCGAAGAGGATGCATTCCTCCTCTTGTGGATGGTTGTGGTTGGTTGGTTGGAAAACAGAGGTTAGTTAGTATCTCTGTATTTGTGGATCAGAGTTGAAATGCTAACATCATATGTGCTAAAAAATGACAAAAAACCTCCAAAAATAAAACAACCCTGAAAAGAAATCACCATGACTATTGCAGTGTCCCCAGGTCATGAGATCACCTTTTGCAACCTTCTGACAGGTAAAGTCAATGAGAAAACAAGATTTGCTTGTCAATTGTGTTACTAACTTAACAACTGCAGTGATTTACCCAACTATGGCAAGAAAGATCATAAAATGGGGCAAAACTAGCTTAATTGTATTGCTTAGCAATGGAAATTTGGGGCTCAATGTAGTAGTAAGTTGAGGACTACTTGTAATAAAATGTATCAATTTATCTTTTCACCTCACCATTCATGATTTATAGAACTTTTAAAAAAGGAAACAACATTATGGGTGATAGGCATTCCTATGATAAGTAAGGCATTATTTGCAGACAGTATGCATACAGCATGTAAGCCACTCTATCTTACTAAATTACTTTTAAGTACTTTCAGAATTTCTAAAAGCAATCATGAGCAGGAAGTTTTAACAACAAAACAAACAAACAAACAGAATGCTTCCATATGTCATAAATACTTAAAAAGAGTGGCCATGCCATTTATAATCACTGGTGATTTTGTGTGTGCTTTCATGGGTTGACTCCTTTTGACTGCCTGGACTAGTCCCTTTATCAAGGGCTAAATAAGATACATATAAACAGATTATAAACTATTATAAGGGAAGATCAACTCTACAATAAACAGATACATATTTTATCCCTGACTATTAGGGCCAAGAACCTGTTTCAATTTCATAGAATTAATTGCCTCCATTATTTTTGAAAGAAAAATAAATGTAAGGCTAAAATATTTCCCTTGATCTGTGGTAACTCACATTCTGTGGAAGCATGAACCTCATTATCTGAATTCATTTTAGACTCCTTTAAAAAAAAGGCTTGAAGGCTTATGGCTCTGGAAATTGTTTTTCCATAGATATCCTAGTGATATATTGGCTGATTAGTTTAAGTTTAAAAGCTAACAGTTTACTCCCTTCTCAATACTATAGAATGATTTTATAAGCCTGTTTGGGAGCATCTAAGCTTGTTATCTGGAAAAGCAAGGATTCAAATTATTCAGGAAAGGGAGGGGTTACACAGAGAGTTGATAATTCTTTTTCTTATCTTTCTGTGAATTTAACCTTATATTTTAATCTCAAAATATATATATTTTGAATGATCCCACATTCAAAAGCACAGAGATGTAATGAAATCTTGTTGAAATGGAAAAACATAAGCAAAACATGCCACCTCCTTGTGGCATAATCTCTTTGCACTTATGAGCTGTTTCGTCCCCCCCTTCCCCACCCCTCAGGGCAGCTGCTGAGGAAGAGATAAGGCAGGCCTTTCATACACTGTCCCTATGGCTATTTTTTATCTCGCCTATTTTGGTTATAGGAGTCTGTGCTTAAGAAATAAAAGATAACTTTTCTTTCTCTGACTCTTGCTTGCCTGCCTCTTTTTAAAATGTCCCATAAATTTCTTCAAAGATAAGAAATATTTGTTAGCATTGAGATGAATATCTTCATTTGGCTCTGTTCTACATTCAAGAGCTACTGTATATTGTGAGCATTTTTCTTTTTAATGCAATTTCTTTTTAATTCTGTTCTGAGTTGGTCTTCTTTTAAGCAAACTCCTTATGCGTAGGAACCATATCCTCTCATGTGATCTCCTACTGAATGCAAATCTCCCACATCCCTGTTCTACATGCTTAAGAAATATTTAATCATTCAACATTCAAAGAGAAGTTGAAATATATATTTATAATATTATAATAAACCACTACAAACTTCATTGGAAAATGGCCTGAAATAGTAATGTTATCTATGAGCCATGTTAGCTCATGCTCGGGAATGATATATCAAGTAATACCTGGGCAAGAAAAACCTTATGTTCAGAAAAAAGAAATATTGTAATAGAAATGAAATATTTACTAAATTACATATACCGTACGCCTGGATTATGTTGATTCATAGATGGGTGAATTGTGTTAGCTCTCTGCCTGACTGCAGGCTAAAGCATTTGTCACTATGCATCCCTTCTTTTGTTATTCCCCTAAACTGAGATCAACACTATTAGTTGCTTTATTTTGCAATGTCTGCCTCTCCTCTGCCCAGATTATGTGTGTTCAGTCCACGCAAAAATAGAGGGTGTCACCAGATGCTTTACTGCAATAGCCTTCATATAATTGGTGGTTTAGGAGCAGGAATCTCCTTGGATCACTGGTTTCAGTTAGGACTTTATATACAGTATGGGTTCTCCAAAATGCCTGTCTGATAGAAAAGGCCCAGTATTAGGGCTGATTTGGATTTAGAGTATTAAGAAATCCAGCTTTTGATCAAACTACAGACAATGTCTTCAATAGGATAGAGTTATTCTCTAACCCAGCAGTGCTAAGAGGTAAGTAGTTCCATTTCCCATCCTCAAAGTTCAAAAAAGATGTTTTAAAATTTAGAAATTTCATTTTCCCAATAATCAACATGAAACCAGATTTCAAACTGATGGCATCATTGACTTTTTTGCATGCAGTTTTTTTATGTTTATTTTGAGCAGTTCACACATAAAGGAGAATAATTTTGAAAACAAATTCTAATCCTGCTTTTTTGATCCTGTTGTGCTATGCTCCCTTGCCTTTTTTTCAGCCAAATTCATGTGCTGTATCCTGTTTCTTATTTTTCATACATGAGATGCTGGAAGAGAAGAAATCTGTATTGCCAGAAACAGTTGTAAGAAGGAGCAGGGCTCATTATTAGATGAGCAAGCATTCACCCCCATTAATTTCAACAAAGCTGATTTACCCACTCATATGCAAGCAATGGAGAAATACATATTTTCCCCTTGGGGTTTTTCTCAGCATGTATTTTTCTGTTATGCACTATGTTTGTTTTCTCTTGATTTTCCTCTTCTTCCCTGCATGATTAAGAATACAGTACAAATACACAGGAGGAAGGAATTTTACTCCGTATTTAAGGGCATAATAATGCCTATTGATGCTCACTCACAGCAGTCCTTTATGTGATCACTTCCAACTGCCCTGTCAAAAGAACTTCAGAGAGTGAAGAAAGCTACAAAAAAGAATGTCAGTCCAACTTCTTTCTATCTTCAATCAAGGATTATTCCATGGAAAGGTTCCAGGAAACAGAGGAAAGCTAGCAAAGATAATCCCAGGAGTCCCCTTGTATTCCAGATGGACTACACTTTTCCCACACAAAATCACTCAGCAGGAGGAATTTCTATTGCTAAAAATACTGCCTTGTACAATTTTATTCATGAATTTTGCGAACTTGTCTTGATATATACATTGCAAATAAATGAAAAAACAACAGCACCAATATTTTGAACAATCAACATTATCTTCATATCACACACGCGCACACACAAAGATTGTGCTGCTTTTAAAAATACTTAAATATGTGTTCAAAATCAACATTTCAAATTTAACTAAACGTGTGAAATGTTTGTTCTATAGAATTGCATACGTAGAAGAGGATTCAGTGGAAAAAGTCTACGAATTCCCATTCTGTAGATTATCACCTTCATTTCACATTATTCAATTATATTTGGAACCTTGACCTCTTGAATGAAAGGTGGGATATCAAATCTAATAAACAAATTGATAAATAATAATTGAAAAGACAGATTTAAATAAACTAAGCTCTCTACTGAATTCATGTGGTACATGCCACAATGTAGTAGTTCTACTGTAGGACTGAGTGCTCTGAATTACATACTAATAATTTTTAAAATGTTTATTTGTTACCATTATATTGCCCTTTTCCTCCAGGATAACACTATTTGTTCCCCACAACTGCTTTGTGAAATATAGTGCACTGAGAGAGCAACTAGCTCAAGTGAGCTTCCATGTTTGAAAGTAACGTGAAGCTGGTCTCCTCAGCCCTAGTTCACTATGTAGATCACTATGGAGTTCTTTTTAGAAATTAGACTTCTCACATCAGTAATACTATTGAGTTATCACCCAGCCCTCTCCCAGAAAAAAATGAAATATCCTAGGAAATATTGAAAAGGCAGAATATTATATTTTCCTGGATGTGAAAAAGGGAGAAACACATTTTAAACACAAAGTAAATTCCTGCAGCTTCCGGCCCATCCCCACTTTGTCAATGGGCCATTAAGAAGGCCAAGTTAGTCCACTTTACATAATAAAGAGTTCTCCTCTTCAGCTCCAGAGTGATGGGATTAAGGCATGATAATATTGCCTTTTACTCAACTGACCACATGGCATCTGAGAATTCAACCAAACCTGGATTCAAAACTCAGCCTAGAGGGTTGCCCTTGCCCGGGCCCATGGGAGTCTGGCAACCAATCAGAATACATTTCTTACACAGGAACAGGAAACAGATAGGTGGGGCAGAACAGATTATAAAAAGCCCTGCAAGCCCTTCTTCACCCCTCTCCTCTTCTCTTCCCTTCTCTTCTTCTCCAACATTGAAGCATGTGATCACCTTTTCTGTTCAGGACTCAAGCCATGTGGTCCTGTCCACCATTAAAACCATCTTTCCAAGCAGCCTCCATGTCTCCAGTGTCTTTTTCCCCACTTGGAGCCGAACCCAGAAGGACATTTCTTTCAACACTATGTACCAATTAACCAGAAAGATGGAACAGTTCTTCTTCTAATTTTTATGTATGTATTTTTCTATCTTCAACATGGCTTTAAATTATTGATTAGATATTTTTTGGAGTGTTACAAAATTTTAAGTTTCAGTTTTATTTATAGATATAAATATGACATTGTATATGATGAGCTGTGTTTTTTCTCCTAGAATAATTACATTTAATGACATTCATGGCATAGATTTTCATAGAATTTTGTAAAGACCTAGTCTCGCATTTTGGCAATACAGATTTCCTATCTTGGTAATTGTTTTAACACATCATCCACTATTGTAGCGCCTGTAGGAATGCTCCCCCCCTTCCCCGATTAAAGTAGTGTTTATTCTTAATATTAAAAAGATGCAGGATAAAATATTTTCCCCAAAGAAGAAATGGAGAGAAATCTTAACAAAGGGAGAAAACAGCCTCAGTCTTCCTGCAATAGGCAAACAGCCTCAAGCTTGAAGAGGCTGGTCTTTTGGAATGGAGATTCTGTACCCATTCAGAAAGATTGGGCCAATCTATTCATAAGCAAAGAGATTCCAAATAAGCAATACAATTAGGTAAGGCAGAACTGACAAGATTAGCTCCGATAAAACACCTAGGATTTGCATTTCCCCTTTTGCCAGTAGAGCCAGCCATAATCCCTAAAGGATCCCATAGGAACAGCCATTAAAATATAAAAATATTAAAGGACACATTCTTAAACAGGAACGCACATCTCAAATCAAAAAGCCCCAAAGAATGTTTGTCAGCCATCCCAGAAACATGCTGCTGTCACTGAAATTTCTGACATCAAAAATAAACAGAGACCTTCTTTCCTGCACCCAGCCTCCATTTTATTTCCAGCATCTTTCTCCCGCTTGGAAACGGACTGGATTTTTCTTCCAACATGCCTAAATGTTAGACTCTAAAACAATGTACTACATGCAATTTTAAGCAAATACATTCCCAAACCTATGTATTGAAATAGTCAAACATGGAAAAATCATTTGTAAAGGAAAAATGCAAAATGGTGGGTGAAGAGTTTTTATACTTCCTCTTCACAAAAGACCCTACGACCAGGTTGTCCTCTTCTGCCCCACCAAACTTGTCCCCCCCCCAAAGTCAGTTCCATGTTAAGATGTCAATGTCCATGAGTTTATCATGTAGCCCACACCCACAGAGGCTTTCAATATTGTAATAACTAGATTAAAAAAACAGACATCATACAATGTTGCACCAGTAGATTTCTTTCTTTCTGAAACATGATTGGATTTTCTTTTTCAAGTTTGCATACACATTGTGCAATAAGCTCTGTAATTGCACATCACTTCAAATAGTATTTGCAAACTAAAAGCTGTACTTTCTACTACAGACAAATCTATTACCAGGATTATCTAGTTTCAGAAGTGTGAACAGCTACCACATTACAGTACTGTATTTAGTCAATTTCTATAGGCATCCATATCAATCCAATAGACTGAGCAAAGAACAATATCGCAATTAAAACCATAAAAAGTTACAAATTTTATACAGATAGATAGATAGAGCAAAAAAATTAACAGTGCAGGTAATGGAGCCTCTTGCACTTTCAGGATCCCAGGCAATATATAGCTCTCCATACGGTTTAATTTCAAGTCCCATTCTACCTCAATGATGATATGTCTGATAAGAAATCAAGTTCAACAAGATCTGAAAACCAAAGGACATTGGCACCTTTGCTTTAAGTAGTAAAAGTATGTGGAATTCACCAAAAAGGGAGAGTGATCATATGACTGTAAAAGGTAGCTGACAAGTATTACTTTTAAACAGTTTATTAAGCCAAAATGTGGCTTTACATGTCATGTGAATCAAGCTAGTGCTATTAGTAAACTGTGTCTTTTATGGTTTAGCTCTGTAAACCACTCAGAGTGTGCTGTAAAGCTCTGTGAAGTGGTATATAAGTCTAAGTGCTATTGCTATGTTCTTCATGTAGATTCAAAGCTGTAGAGTTCACCAAGAGGCCCTTATTGGATAGTCATCAATTAAGCGCTTCTTAGCTCCCAGCTTGCTCAACTAAACAGCAACAAGTTAGCTCAAAAAGGGAGCTATTAACACCTCCATATTGTTATTAACAAATTATGGTGCTCTTAAAGTCTTATTCCCCACCCCCACCGAAAGGGTCCATTTGAGAGAATGCAGTAGAATGCAGCCATATGCTTTTTCTCCAATGAGATACGCACTAGTATATACCAGCAGTGCCCTTTGAGATTCTCTCTAGGATAAATTTTGCACAAAAGAACTCATGAACAGAAATCTGGCATCAGTACTCAGAACAAGAACAAAGTAATTACATTTCAACTTCCTATGGCACTCTATTACAGAATTCAGAGAAAAAATAAGTCTTGAATAGAACTCACAACATATTCGTTAACCGATAAGGAATTTGTAATTTTTCTGATACCGAACCTTTATCCACACAAGCAACCCTGTCCTCCCTTCCCAACAGAATCACTCATCAGCCGAGTGTTGCATCTGATGAAAGGGATAACGAATTTGGAAAGATGCTACCAAACTACTCGTTTTTTTTGCTACCCTAGAGCAGGTTTCCTCAAATGGTGCAACCCCTTCTCAGTAGCCCCATCCAGCTCGCTCCTTTCCACGGTCGGGCGCTGCGAACAGCAACTACGCTTCCCAGGATGACCCGCGGCGGCGTTAGCCCAGGAGCACTCTGGGCAGCGTAGTCCCTTCTTCTATATATGGGCATGAAGCGGCATCCTTTTCAGGTTATGCAGATGAGGAGGCGGGTCTCTTGAGCCCGCGTATAAGAGGGCTATCGAGGAATGACCAATAGGCGGCGGGGAGCGCAGTTGTCGGATGCGGCAACGGTGTACCTTCTGTATGAGAAGGCGGGGAAGAAGGCGCCTTCACCGGCCGAGCCGTTTCCTCTTTTCCTCCTCGCATGTGTCTTGCAAACGAGGAGGGAACAGTCGCCTGCGGGAGCCATGTCTGAAAGCGGCTCCGCGTCCGCCGCCGCCGCCGCCATCCCTAATGGAGGGAGCGCCGCTCGGCATCCCGGCAACCTAGTCACTGTAGTTCTGGGAGCACAATGGGGCGACGAAGGGAAGGGGAAAGTGGTGGATCTTCTCGCGCAGGACGCGGACATCGTCTGCAGGTGCCAGGTGAGAACCCCGATGGGCGGAAGAGGTGGGTGGGTTGTCACCTTGAGCCTACTGGAGGCGAAGCCTTTGCCGGCACAAGACAAAGGCGGCAACGGCGGGGTCCAGAGGCACCTTTGGAACCTTTCCCGCCTTAAATTTTGAGCGAGGCTGCCGAGCGCTGGGTCGATTAATTGCGCCCCTTCATCTCTTGCCCGCCCCTCGGGCTTGCTTATCCTCCGCCAGCCCCGCTTTTCTCAACAACGGAGACTTCCCGGCTACGTTTACCCAGATCGCGCTAGTGCCGGGTCGCCGCAATCTTCCGCTACCCGGAGGTTTTCCCGTGCAGGAGATGCCGCGCGCGAGTTGCCGTTTTTCCCAGCCCCCCCGACGACGCTGCTTTATGACGGGACCGGGATCGCGGCAACCTCTTCCTCTTTCGGCTTCTTCCTCTCGGCGAGCCCCTTACGGCCATTTCTCGCCTGGGGAGGTTTAGGGGATGGCTTTGCCGCCCGCCGGAGTCCGTTGTCCCTTGTTCCTGCAGTGCAGTAGGCGCGCGATTTGGGCGAGGCAGAAAAGCCTTTGCGGGACCAAACGGAGGAAGGAGTTAAGGAGAGCGATGGTGACGGCGGAGGCCTTTGCTCGCCCGTTGCCGGGGATCTGCCCTCGTCTCGCTCCCATCCTAAACTCGCCAATGTACAAAGAATGAATATTTGGGTGCCGTTCTCGTTGTGCGTCGGTTATATAGAAAGCAGCAGGTTTCCCTCCCATCTGAACAGGCAACTAGGGATCCGACACTTCTTTTTTTTTTCAGGTGTGAAAATATACCGAGATCCCACACCTCCCTATTTGTGATCTTTCTGATGTTATTATTATCAGTTAGGTACACTGAGGTGCTGTGGAAGTGATATAAGAGCAGAGGTGCAATCCATCAAGATTAATCTTTAAAATGTAGTCTGTGGTTAGATATTTTGCAGGAATTGAGTTAGTCCATGCATATAGATCATCAAATGGAATTACAATTTTCAATAGAATTTGCTTCTAGACTAAACTATATTCAAAGCTAAATCCACCTCTGCCCAAGAAATTTGTAATTTTATCTTCTCCGGGTTCTCCAGTCTTCAAAAATGATAAAACAGTCTGTTATAAATACCTGAAAGTCTATGCAACTACTGGGAATGTTCTGTGTCTAAGCTGTCATCTGTTTATTTCAAACAGGCTGAGACTAGGAAAAGGTTGCTCAGTCATAAGTAATGCCATGAAATAGTAGTTTTGTGCTTTTTGTTTGTTTATGTGTGCACAGGTGTTTGCGTTTGTGCAGGCCTTTGAGTCAGAGTTGACTTCTGGTGATGCTTGGACTAGTCCCTGTAGTTTTTTTGGCAAGGTTTTCTGGAAATGGTTTGTCCTTGCTTCCTTCCTAGGGGCTGAGAGAGAGTGACTAACCCCAGCTGGCTTTGTGCCTAAGGCAGGACTAGAACTCCTGGTCTCCTGGTTTCTACCCTGATGCCTCATCCTCTTCCCTAAACTTATTTGTCTCATTCTTAGAAGTTGAAAACTAGACTCCCTACAATATCTAGATTAATTTTAAAAGCAGAGTAAACATCATTGTTTGCTTTGTATATCTTAGGACAAAACCTTGGCACCCTTTTTTGTTTGTTTTTAAAGAAGAAACAAAAGCAAGGCACACTGGCTTTTTTTAGGAACACCAAAGTTTGTTTTGTTGGAGTGATTTACTTTATGGATATTTGGCAGTATAACTGAAATAAAATTCTCCTGTAACTTTACAGAATTGTAGCACTGAAAACTATGGACATTTTGGTAATAGAAACAAAGATCAGAAACCCAAAGGATCAGTTTGAATTAGTCTTTTCTTGTTTACAGCATCAAGATCAAGCAGGTAATTACATTTAAACAATGGACTTAGCTATTGGTTCATGTAAGAGTTTTTTAGCACTTCTCTTGAAAGACATCTCAAAAGATAAGAGAAGCTTCCAGACCTGTTTTTTGAGTTTTTTGTGTTAATGCAGAAAAGGAAAGAAGGCAATTATAATAATGAATCTAGTTCAGGAATCTTGGCATGGGACAAATTTGTGAAATGCTTTAAGGATAAATGATATTGATTGGAATGTTGGTTTCAGTACATTGCATACAAACTACAAAGTGTCCAGTACTTTTTGTTTATAAGATTGAAATGTGAGATTTTCAGTTTTTGAAATCTAAGAATGTGTCTGGTCTACCATATGCTGTGTTGACTTCTGATCATTTTGACTTAATTGTATGCATTACAGATGTATGCATGATGGACTGATGAAGGCAGCATTGATCTGCCCATTCCTCTATATGCCCATCTGGGACCAGAGGTTGTTTTTTTTGCTATCCTGAGAATAAATTCCCACCCCCCTCTTCATTTTTTTGAGGAAATTACACTATTTGAAAAGGTAGTACTGTATTTGTGCAGCTATAGATGTTCTTGAGGAGCCTTGATATAGGTTCAGACATGGTTTGAGGTAGAATCAGCCAAGCCAAGTGGTGTACTTCCTGCAGGGCAGAGTCAGAGGGAGTGTTATGTTATTGATCTTGCTTGGTCTCTTAATAACCATCCCATCTGTTATGCTGTTCTCTGTAAATTACACAGACTGCACTAAAAATAATCTACTACTACTTGCAGGGATATCTCAGAGAGCAGTTATTTGGCAACTATCTGCATTCTGGCAACAATCTATAATGTGTTGTAAATCACTGGTTTGTCCCCACTATTATTTAACATCTATAATGAAGCTGCTAGAGATGGTTGTCAAGAGTTCAGGGGGTAAGTGTAATCAATATGGCAATGATACTCAGTTCCCTTCTTTCCTTCCTTATACAGGAGAGACTATATGTGTTCTGAAACAGGATAAGTGATGGGGTGGGATGTGAAGTAAACAGTTTGAATCTTGACAACATGGATAGCTCATGTGGGTGAATTTATGAATTCTAAATGGGGTTGCACTTCTTCAGAAAGTGATAAGTAGTTTGGTGCTTGTGTTTGAAGTCATTATCATTGGAAGCCTAGGTGGCCTGTGCAGCCAGAGATTGCCTGTCATCAGCTTTGGTTAGGGTAGTAATTGTTGTTATAGCAACTTGGGCAGAGGCAGCCTAGGCTAATGTTTATACATCAGTACCCTTGCATTTGGATTATTATGCTGAATGCAGAGTTTCCATTTGATCAAATTGTAGCTGTTTGGAATGCAGTTGTAGTTAAGTTGTTGGATGGGACACTTGTCTATATTGTAGTCATGTTACACATAATTTGAAGCAAATGCACTGACTTCTAATTAGCTATTGAACCAAGTTCAAGGTTTTTTAAAAATAATATATACATCACTAAATAACTTGGGATTGTTGCAGACTTGGTTAATCATTAAGATCATTTGGGAGATCCTGCTCTTTGTTAGATGTCTACCACAACATCTTTAAGATGCTTTTTAAATGCCTATCTCTTCACATTGGTCTTGTTGGGGCGGAAACACGATCAGATGAGCTAATTATATTTTATTATAGAGCTACACTGACTGAATTTTTGCAAATCTGAAATTACATCTCCCCCATCTTCTTTACCGTCTGAGAAATTAGGGAGGAGCTATTCTGGGTTCTTGCCCCACCCACTATCCAGTTGTGGGCTATGATGTTTCTTATTTGGTAGCTCCTTTTACTCTGTCTCCTAATTCCAATACAGGCTCTTTGTGAATATATATTCTATACGAAAACTGTAGTCTTGAATAGAAATTGTCCACAATAACTCAATAGTAAAAGATTGGCCTTCCCATAGCAAAATTACTTTCATCAATCAGCAATTGATTAAATAATTCCAAAAGAAGTATCGAATAGCACTAAGAAAATTGAAGGGCAAATATTGGAAAAAAAGTATTGTAACAGAGTAAATATTTCAACAACAGGATTTGATTGATCAACCCAGTAATACACTATGGATAAAAGATAGAATAGGAACAAATTATATTTTATAAATTTATAAAATGTATATATTACATACTAAATATATTTATATAGCCCTTTCTAGACAACTGCATTTCAAAGGGTTTTACAATAAAATCTTGTAATAAAAAACTGTGTGAGTACAAGTGTGTGTGTGTGTGTGAGGGAGAGAGGGAGAGAGGGAAAATGAGAATGAGAAGTACTTTGTTCTTGCTTTCTCATGTTTTTTTTTCAACTTCTCAATCTAGCCTATAACTGTCAGATTCACAGCCATTCTGCCATGCAAATATTAATCAAAATTAAGCCTGCTTAGCCTCTGATATCAGCCAGGGTCGCATGTTTTAAAATGATTTCTGAATCTACAGCTGATTTGAACATGGAACTTAAAGAACTTGGAAATTAGAGAAGATTACCGTATTTTTCGGAGTATAAGACGGACCTTTTTTCCTCTAAAAAGAGGCTGAAAATCTGGGTGTGTTTTATACACCGAATACAGCATTTTTTGTCTCCTGAAGCCCCGCCCCTTCACCAAAATGGCCGTGCATAGTCTTATGGAAGCTTTCAGAGATCTCCTGGGGGCTGGGGAAGGCAGAAATGATTGAAAAATGGGCCGTTTTTGCCCCCTCAGCCCCCAGCAGCACTTTATAAGCCTCCATAAGGCTATGCATGCAATGTTTTGACAAAAAAGGCCCGTTTTCACAAAAAATGGGCCATTTTTTGCTCATTTTTGGCCCCCCACCCCACGAGGAACACTCTACAAGCTGCCCCCAAGGCTATTCATGCCTTTTATTTTGAAAAAAACAGGCCCCTTTTTGTGAAAAATGGGCCATTTTGGGGAGGTTTGCAGAGTGCAAAAACTCCCCCCCCCATTTCGGAAAGCTGTTTAGTGTGGTTGATGAGAATTACATTGGTAAAGTGCTGTCCCAGCAGAAACAAAGTTTTAGGTGCTACAAGTTGTCAGATATTTCCTTCTCCAGCACATGGATAAATATACCTGGAAACATCTACCTACTTACCTACTCTCTCTCTCCCTCCCTACCTACTGTATTTTTCTCTCCCCCCCTCTATCTAGCTATATACCAACCTACCTACTCACTCTCCCCCTACCTATCTACTGTATTTCTCTCTATTTTTCTCTCTCTATCCCTCTACACAACCTACCTACTCTCTCTTTCTCTCCCTACCTATCTACTGTATTTCTCTTTCTCTCTCTCTCTTATCTCTGTCCTACCTACCTATCTACATACTCTCTCTCTCTCCCTACCTACCTACTGTATTTCTCTCTCCCTACCTATCTACTGTATTTCTCTATCTCTCTCTATTTCTCTCTCTCCCTATCCCTCTACCTACCTACTTACACTCTCTCTCTCCCTACCTACCTACTGTATTTCTCCCCCCCACCTATCTACTGTATTTCTTTCTCTCTTTATTTCTCTCTCTATCCCTTTATCTCCCTACCTACCTAACTACTTTCTCTCTCTCCCTACCTACCTACTGTATTTCTCTCTCTTTCTCTCCCTCTCTATCCCTCTATCTACCTACCTACTTTTTAAAAAAATGTGCCTCTTCAAAACCTGGGTGCGTCTTATACTCTGAAAAATATGGTATATTTCTTTTCCAAAAATAATGTGTTATTCAAAGCAACATTTTACAAGATTATTTGTCTTTTTCAATTCCAGCTACTTTGTGATAGTATGTCCTCTGAATGATGTAAATATGATTTGTTAAAGGTTAGGAAGCAAAATTGAAATGCCTATCCTCTTAGTCAAATTCTTTGCAACAAATTTGAGCAGGAAATAACATGCCATGGCTACAATCTTGTGGAGTTTATTTTGTATCAGGTGTGTGTGTATGTCTGTGTGTGTACTTATTTTTTAGAACAGCTCTCCCTAATCTACTCTCCTGTTATAAAATGGTGTTTCAAGCAATGTTACTCAAGGACTCTTTGAATCTTTGTTAGAAATTTACCATAGTTATCTTGGGCATCAATTTTTGCCTGTTGGATAATATATTAATACTGTACTGTACTTTTTTCCTTTCATAAAACTTGGTTTTGTAATTCCAAACACATTGTATAAGAAACTGCTATCACAAGTAAAATAATGATGACATTTTATCCTTTATTTGCCTTTAGTTATTCAAATAATTTTATGCCACTCTGCTGATAACTCCTCTTCTAATGATATTGGAAACTTTATTATATGCTTTCCCTGAAAAGCTTTTTATTATTTCTTACTTCATAAGAATTATATACTGCTAATTTAGGCTGGAATCCAGAATGTTATTTAGAAATGAGCCCTAATGAATACAGGGAAAATATGTATTTCTATGTAAACAGACAGGGACTTTGCACTTTACAATACAGCATGCCAATAATGAACTTATTTTCTGTTCTAAAGTGTTAACCTCTGAGATTACGAGATCATTTTCCTTTGAAGCATATTTATGAAACAGTTGTGCATGCTGATGAAACTGGATATTTTAGAACTATCAACGAGTGGTCATCTCCTTCAGGTCTAGCAATCTGAGCCAACAAGATTTTTTTTAAATGGTTCTGCCACTGCAGTCATAAAGCAAAGCTTTACCACAAGATTTTGTTCTTATTAAAATGGCATATTAAATTTAATGTGATAGCGGCATCTAGTCAAAGATTGCCTTTATTTAATTGCATTCCTAAGAACTGATTACGATTATGAGAGTTTTGTTCTAGATTCCAGAGATTTACTGTCTTGATATATTTGTAATTGGAGTATCTCTTGTGGCTTACAAATGTGTATGCAGTAGTTGCAATGAGAGAGTGGCTTGTTCTCATGGTTGTATTTCTTTAGATTTGATATATTTGACTGTTGATCATTTTAAAGTCTCCTGATTAGGTTAAACTGATTGCATATAAGTATATGAACTTGACAGGGAAAAGAATTTGGGGATGTTGTCTGAACATCTTTCTGATCCATGTGAATCAAGCTATTATTGCAGTGATATCATCATTTGTTCTCTTTTTTTGCTAATCCACAATAAAAACTTGGGGATTCTGTGCATGTTAGGATTTCTATCTGCAAGATCAGTATTAGTATCATATGTTAGACATACATTTTGTGATATGCCATTGAGGTCACATTTAGTGGAGAAATTGTAATTAAAAGTTTTCTAGTTTGATTTTTTTAAAGAATTAACAAGGTATAACTAAATTTATAGTGGAGTTTAATATTTTAAATTTCTAATTTATAGTTTTAAATACAGTTGCCCCCAACCTTCTGGGCACCAGGGACTGGTTTCATAGAGAAAGGTTTTTCTGTGGACCGGAGGGGTGATGGTTTTGCATGCTGCCTCTACTCTGCTGATGGGGCTTCGCTTGTTTGCGTGGGCCGATTGCTGGTGTGCTGTGAATCGGTGCCAGTCCATGGACTGGGGGTTGGGAGACCCTTGGTTTAATATATAAAATATTGACCCTTTTCAGGATGTCCAAATCAGGGGTACAGTTTATTCTTGTAGTGGTGTCAACTGACCTTTACATTACATTTGGTTAGTACATTCAGAAAATGGACAAGATTAGAACAAAAACAAACTTGATATATTTTAATTTTATAATTTAGAGTTATAGTTTATAAAGCAATGGATGGAAACTAATCAATGAGAGAAGCAACCTAGAACTAAGAAATTTTTGACAGAACAATTAACCAGTGGAACAACTTGCTTCCAGAAGTTGTGAATTCTTCAACATTGGAAGTTTTTAAGAAGAGATTGGGCAACCATTTGTCTGAAATGATGTAGGCAAGGGTTTCTTGCCTGAGCAGGACGTTGGACTAGAAGACCTCCAAGGTCCCTTTCAACTCTGTTATTCTATTCTAAATTAAACACATTTAATATGTGTAGAGTGCACTCTTTCCTCTTTGTATGTTATTAATGTGAAACTGATACTAAAAATTGAAATGTCCTTTCAGAAGTACAATATGGAATGTCAATGTAGTTTTAGCTAGCTTGCATTCTTCAGAGAGATGGCTAGATTAGACTGTTACTAAAAAGAAGTTTAATGTCATGTGTTTTGTTGCTTTCATTATACCAGTGGCTCCACTGAGACTTCAGACAAATTGCTTATTATTTATTTGCAGCTCTTAATAGTTAATTCCTTTGTCTTAAGGAATTAGCTAGAATAATAAACATGGAGATATTTTCATATGCATGTAATATTTTGGGGAGTTATAGTCAGTGAAAATGAATCAATAATAATAAACCAGATATTTAATTTAAATCAATTATATATGTATTCAAGATTTTAATGTTTCATGAAAATAAACGTAGTTGAAAGCATGGAGGTTTTCAGGATTTTGCTGAGTTTTGTCAAAATGATGAAAAGAGTGGCATGCTGTTGTGTCGTAAGCTCCATACCTTTTGGATGTGCCTGCCACTTCATGTTGTACATACAAACGCTGTGGGAGTTTGCCACAACTGTGCAAGTCTGCTTTTATCTTTTTGCTATCCTGTGGATATCTCTGGGTCATGAATATAATCAGTAAGAACTAATTACATTTTCTTTTACTTGCTATTAGCAAGATAAATACATCAACAAACCTGAATGTTAATTTATCTTTCTATAAAAAAAGAAAGAGAAGGTCACTAAATACTGAATTTGAGGTGATAAGAGTATTCTGGGCAAAGAGGAAGTAATCAGATTCAGGGGAAGTCTTTGTTAAATCAAAACTGAGTCTGAGTGAGTTTATTGTCATTACTGTATAATCTTGAGAGAAAAACAGCATGGAAATTGTTTGCTATTGCCACATTTTCAGAATTTTTATTTCTACTTTCCATCCTAGCCTACAAACAAATTACTTCCTGGTGAACCTCTATCCTAAAATTAACCAAATTTGATTCTGCTTAGTTCCCTTAATCAACCAAGATTAGTTAGTTGGTTGGGTAAGGAAGAGTTTGAATATAAATGCAAGGGCAAGGTAAAGCTATAGAATATGAAATTAAAAGTAAACAGGACACATCCCTGATGATTTTTGGGAGTCCCTTTTTGGGAGAGGGGCGGTCTAAAAATCTAAGAAATAAATAAATAAGATTTGAGGAATCTGTTTTTGATCATGCAATGTACTGGTAAGTATTTTCTATTACTCAAAACCTAAGCATGTTTTTTGACCATTTATTAGTGAAATTCCTGGATGTTGGTATCAGATAAGTACACAGCAAAGAAATTCATATTGTAACATGTTTACACATATAGAACTTTAAGCTAGTAAACATTTTGTCACTTTTAAGTAAGGTGACCAACTTTTTTACAATGAAAAGGAGGACAAATAGATTGGGAAAAAAATATCGTAAATAAAAGAAATATTTTATTCATTGCAACAATAATACACTAAAATATGATATATGCATAATAAAAACATTTGTAACATTTTATATTGTAATTATGCTTACATGCCTGTTAATTATTATTTAAATGAGTACTTTTCCATTGAATTAACATTTTTGTCAGTGTATCATCTTCTAACAATATATTGGAAATATCTGAACAAGAAATATCCTTCATATTGAATTTTATGGCAGGTGCTGCAGCTAGAGTATCAACATTCAATCTCGATTTCTCACTTGTCCAAAAATCATTGGCAATTGAAAAAACTCTTTCAACTGCTGCATTAGTTCCAGGGCAGCACAACGTAAATTGAACAAGTATAAATAAATTTTCACATGGAATGTGTTCATTTTTTAAATGGCTGAAAATATCCACCCATCTTTTATCAATTTCAACATGTTGATTTTCCCATTGTATTAATTTTTCAGAATTTAAATATACATTCAGTCTTCTAATTTTTTCAAAGAGACAATTGTCATCTATTTTAATATCTGGCATTTCTTTAGATAAAAACTCAACACAAGATTCAATATCTGTCCAATATACTTGCGATGAAGTCAAAAAACACAATTGAAAACTGTTATTTCCCGTGATATTTGTTTCAGACCATTCTTTGATATATTGAAAACATGTTTGGTAAAAATTCTGCACTTCTTTGATAAACTTTTCCATTATGCCCGGATTTGATTCCTCTAAGTCTGACAATTTTCTTTTTATAATTAAAGGAAGAAATTTATCTTCAAATCGACTAAATGTGTTCACCTTCAATCTTTTGAATCGTTTTGTGAAAAATAGATGCTTGATTATGTACAAAATACATTAATATGTCAGATATTTCATTATTGAAAAACGATTCCAGGATTTTAGGACACTTGTCTAAACTTAGAAAATATGGAGAGGCTCAAATAATTGTAGAACACGCTCTGCAGCAGGTGTTAGAGCAAGCCATCTAACTTTTGAATATCCTAAAAGTTTTTTGTATTCAACATTCGCTTCACAAAATTGTTTTAAAATAGCCACACGAATGACTAAAATACAAATAAATTGTAGTTATTATTACTTCTACATCAATTGGCATGGCACATGACGCTGTGTTCAAATTGTTTTCATTTATTACTCTATATAGATGGTTTGACAAAATTTCAGCAGTTTCACCCTCAATGGATTCTAAGTTCAAATTTTTTACTTGAATCCCCTTGGTAACATTAAAATATCTTACTAGTATTGGATACAATTTGATTTCATTATGATTTGATGCATCAGATAAAACCGTTACAAATGCTGCAATTTTCAAGTCTACTGTATTTTATCACAGTAATTTTAAAACACTGATTTAATAATAGCCTCGCATTTTGTCCTGGCGCATGAAAATTTAGCATTGTGAAACTTTTTCAATAATTTAGTTGTACAATCCATACTATGAAAACTTTGATGGTGAATTATGGTATGAAATGCAAATGTTCCCTCCATTGCAGCTAACTGTTTTTCATCTTCAGAATAATTTGAAGTTTTAAAAAAACTTCACGACTGTTACTTTACGACTGGAAGCTGATCCATCTAATGATTGCTTATGTTTGTTGGTAGACAAGTGTTTCGTTATAGCTGCTCTGCCCCCAACTGCAATACAAAATTCTTCTCTGCAAATATTGCAGAAAATAATGGCATCTTTCTTTGATATGAGGAATGGAAATTCCTTTTTCAATTGATCGTTGAAATGGCATTTCCTCTTTTTTGATTTTTCCATCCCTAAATGAAATTTAAAATTTAAAATAAAATATAAAGCTACACGAACAATGCAAGCACATTATGAATAAATAAAATTAATTATTACAACTGAAACTTTAATAACATAAGCGAATAAACTTCACTAAAATTTAAATTTAAATTATTTTACACTTCTGTTGACAATGGGGTTGTATAAATTTGTAAATAAAATTATACATATTTGGAAATTATTAAATAGATAATGAATTAATAAAACGTGAATTGTACTTACCTCTGTATAATTGAATATTCACTGAGAAAGAAATAATTACCGTGAGTTATTCAATTGCCGACATGCCGTGAGTCTACTGCGTGTGTATATGCCGTGTCGTGTTTCAGTAAGAAGTGAACAAAGCCACTTGCGCACGGCGCTCTTTCTCAAGGTCTGCCGTGCGGAGCACATGCGTCTCATAATCGCGTCTTATACCGCACTATACCGAGCCTTGACGAATTGTCATTTCAAATACAAATACGTCACATAACACGCAACAGATTAGTCTTCAAATATAGAAAAGGAGGAATGTAGGAGGACACTTTTCGAGGGAGGACAGAACTTACAAAAGGAGGACATTTGGTCACCTTGTTTTAAGGTCTGTTGGTTATAGATAATTACTTTTGGATATTACTCTCAGAATTCTCATGTTTGCTCTTGGAATCCTCATCCTTTACCAATAAAATGAAAAGTAGTGCTATTATGTTTCGATATCTAAAAAAAGCAATAATGGGAAAGGAGATGGACTATAGATGTTACCTCAGCAACCTAAGTTTCAGACTTAGTTGTGTTCAGCAGCAAATTCTGAAAAGCAAGGTAACTGTCACTTAGTTGAATAGACCATAAATAGAAAAATGATATTGTAAAGAAAGGCCTAATATAAAACAATATGGCACAAATCTATATGACTCAACCATATAGGCAGTAATAAATAGATTCTTTGCTCTGTAAATCATACTCTAATGTTGATTATCTGTGTTTGTACTTGTAACAAGGAAAGCTTTACACACAATGCTGTACTGTACATATGAGGGCATTCACAGGCGTTTAGACTCTTATAGAGAGAAGAGCTGCTTGTCACTGTTTACATTCTGAGTTCTTCACTGGTTTATGTTACCTGAACAGTATTTTATGTCTGTGCTAAAATAAACAACAGAGGAACAGATTTGACATTTCTTCAGAGTGGTAGCTGTGTTCGTCTTTTATATCAAACCCAATGAATGAAAACTTAAAGATTCTGCATCCAAACACAACACTAACCATCGGAATTTGATGGAGCATGAGCATGGGATGCGGGGGTAGAATTATCATTTGGATCAACCTATCACATACATTAAGCCTCAAATTAGTCCCAACGAGTGTCAAAAATTCTTATATTTGAATGAAAAATGAGTGTGGTATCAGTTTCATTTGTTAAATGAAAAAAGTGCATCCCTATATCTTTTTTTTTTCCAAAAAGTTTTATTGGTTTTTTAAAACATTTATAAGGAAAAGGGTAAGTGGAATGTTACAAATTTTGGCAGTTGCAAGTGTGGCAGACGCCCTCTCCCTCCAAACTCATAGGTTACATCTAAATATCAAACATTAATACATAATCATAAAAAATCAGCATATTAATTCTAGAAAAAATAATTTTCAATCAGTTTATATAGTTATGATATATAGTCTAGATATAATTTCATTATTACTTTCGGTCTGTTTATAACATTGTGGTTTTCTTATTCATTTTTGTGATCTGAGCTTTCTTGGTGTTGCCCCTTCACCCCCCCGCTGGCAGAGCTCCGGCCCCTCCCGTGTCCTGTGTGACCATTGTGGTATCTTCTGTTTTTTCTAGGTTCGCTTTATTTTTTTCCATAAAGGCCTGTGCCTCTATGGGTGTGTTGATTCTGATTCTTGTCTCTTCCCAGAATATCAGCATACCTTCAGGCATCAACCATCTAAACCACACCCCCTTCTGGTATAGTTTATTCGCCAATTGCGAATAGTTTTTCCTTTTCTCCCTAATTTTTTTGGGAATCTGCTTCAGAATGGTTATCTCCCTGTCATGGTATGTCAGTGTTTGCCCCCTTTGTACACCCAGAATTTCATCTCTTGTGCTTTTCCTAAGGAATTTAATATGAACCTCCCTGGGTACATTGTGTGTTCTGGCATATGCTGAATTCACTCTATAGACCAGATCTATCTCCCATTCCATCTGCTGTTTATCTTTGTGTATGTATTCAGCTAGAATATTAGTCATAATGTCCCTTATGTTTTCCCCATCTGCTTCTATTACATTTTGAAATCTAAGATAAAAGGACATTCTCTCAAACTCTGTTTTCATTTGTTGGATATCAAGTTCTTTGTTTCCCTTCTGTAAAGCCTCTACCCCCCCTCTCGCCTCCGCCACCCCACCCTCCACAAGGTCCAGTCTCTGTGAGTTCTTATAAATTTGAACTTGATTCTCTTTAATTTCATCTTTCATTTCCCTTAGCTGTTTCTTGATTTCCTCCTGGCCCTGTAAAATTTGTTGAAGCATTTGTTGAAGGTCCATCTCTGTAGTCTTAGGTTGCATCAGTTCTGTTATCTTTGACTGTGTGGCTGGACTGGATGTTGCAGATGTTGGAGCAGAAGTGGCAAAGCCAGGTTTTCCAGGAGGTGGTCTTTTTGGAGACATGGTTTATAAAACAAAGAGATCAGTCAGTGTAGAAACTGGGCAGCTGGAGAAGTAGAGCAGGCAGGCGAGTCCAGAAGGCAGAGGATCCAAACAGGTGGGAGTTTCTTTAGTCACTCTAGCAATAGATGAAAGTTTTTTCTCCAAAGAGTTCAGGAAATAACAATCCACAAGAGATTCCTCTGGGTGACTCGGAGACAAAGACCGGAAGCCTGAATTTTAAAGGTGGAGTCAGGTTTCACAGTTCATGAAGACAACGGAAGTGTGCCATCTTGCCCTGCCAGCTTTGGGCTCAGAGGCATAGAAAAAATTTTAAAAGTTCAAAAAGTTCTCAGGTCATCAATAAGTTCTGGATCTAAGTCCCATGAAAAGCACTTTTACTGCGGTGAGGCATCGTTAGTTGGCTCTCCCCTCTCCTCCTTCCCCTGGGGGCGAGAGCAGAATTTTAACAAGCCGCTTGTCCAAGGGGGGGGGAATCCCCCTCCCCTCTAGCCGCTCCTCAAAGAGTAAATCCGAAAGGTTAACTTTTAAAATTACTGAAAAGTCTATCAATTCAAAAGTAAGGGGATGAAGAGAGGAAGCATCTCACCGCACCGCCGCTGCTTCCTTCAGTTTTGCATTCTCCGATCGGCATGGGGCGAGACGCAGGCGCGTCCTCCAAAACTGCTCCCCGGTGCCTGGAGCAAAGCGGAAAAGCCCCCACCAGCCGCCGCCGGTGCCAGAGCCTTCCGCGAGCCGCTCCTTCGGCAGGGCGCCTCTTCGGGGCGTCCTGTGCCCCCCCGAAGACGGGGGAAGCCCACCGAAGAGCGGGAGCGGGCAAAGTCCTTGCCCGTCGCCGTAGCCGCCGGAACCGGAAGTCCGCATCCCTATATCTTGACACATCCATCTGTGAAATCTTAGCTCATATCTGTAGTTACAAACAACAGATATGATAGGTGCTAACAAGATTTGTGTGAAAGTGAAAATACCTTGATTTGAAGGTATTAATTGAGAGGCCATGGACAGAAAATAATAAGGATAACAAGAGTCTCCCGCCCCTCCCACAAATGCTCAAAATTTTAGCTGTGTAACACTTTGATTCTGTTTCCTGAGACTGTAAGTGGTCAAATGGAAAATTGCTCAAATAGTATGCAATTAAAAGAATATGGAGCAACTTTGTTTGGTTTTCTTCTGATTCATGAGAGATTCTGAGGCAATTAAAAGTTACAGGAAATGTATTATTTATTTACCGTATGGCATATCTTACATGGGCTAGAAATATACAGTATATTAACATTTCACCTAGATTCATCTAGGTGAAATGTAAAGGTGTGTTCCTGGTAGATCAGATGAAATCACAATTCTCATCTTTCAACGTAATTTTTAATTTCTCATTTTTCAGTTTGTCACACCCCAAGAGGTTTCACAAAGCACGTAGCTCTAATGGAGGATTATCTCCATCTTTAGATAATAGTGGACAACTGTTTTGTGTGTGTATAGAGGGGTATTTACACTCTGGGTTTTTTTTGTTTTTTGTTTTGGATAGCACAACATGTCCAGTGGGGAATACTCAGAGGAATACTTCTGAGTTCCATGTTGGAATTAAATACTTTATTTTGGATGAATGGAAGAGAAAATATAAAATGAATTAATGAGATTCTCAGATAAAGTATAGACAGAGGACAAGAAAGAGACTTTCTGAATTACGTGTGGTATTAAAGCATGTCAGAGATAATGTGGTCTATTTTTATAAATATCCCAATAAACAATACTGCATTGAAAAGTTGACTTTAGACATTTTTAGTACACTGTCAAATATTCAATGCTACCATAGTTATAAGCCTTCTTTCTTGGCTTTCTTGGAGAATTTCAATGGCCATTCTGAAGTTATTACTTACAAATACTCCTTGAATTAGGATCATAATTGAGCCTTGAATTTTGATTGTAAGTTGTTGTAACAATTAAACGAGGCACCCACATGGCCACCTAGCTCAATGACGACAGTCCCAGGTCTCTCACTTGCGATTGTTAAGCAATTATGCAGGTTAGGCAAAATTGCTGCCTACGAAGGTTCAGGCAGCTTTCTTCTATGGGCAGAAGGAAATGGCAACTTTGAGCTAGAAAACAGAAGCTTGGATCTTTGTGATCTGAACTTTTTTTCTCCAGTCCAGTACGGGAGTTTTCTTCCTCTCTGTGCACAGAATGGCTGTGTGAGGATCAATGAGGGGCAAAATCAATCTGACAGGCAGTCCTTCCATTTTGAAAGACAACTAGCAGGAAAAGTCCATGCCAAGTGGGATTTTGGCACTGGGGATTTGTTGCAAGAAGCATTTGTTGCCAGCCTGGCTCCAAATGTCCCTTGCTGCAAGCACTTCATGCAACACTCTTTGACAGTAACATGGCTGCTGGCCAGAGGGACTCCATCTCATGTGGGGTGAAACCAATCTGGAGGCAGACAATCTTCCACTCCCAGACAAGCTGCTGAAAACTGTTTGTCCCAAAATGGATGCTGATGGACCTTTTTTCAGTTAGCCTCCTTCCCTCCCAGAGCCAGAAGGGGTCCTGACAGCAAATGGCTTGTGCCCTTCCCTCATTGACTTTCTTATGGAAGCTGCTGGCAGGGAAGATTTTAAATGTGATCCTATGATCACAGGGTGCTTTGAAACTCATTTTAAGTGTGAAAGTTTGCCAAGAGCCCAGATCTCTCTCGCCTAACTGCAGAGACGCTGCAATGACTGTAAACTTTAAGCATGGGTCATAAGTCCCTTTTTTCAACATCATAATTTCAAACCGTTGTTGATTGAATGGTCGTTAAGCAAGAATTACAACAATTCAACAATACATGTATCCCATCAAGACCATGGAACCTTTCTTAGTAAACCCTAGCACCTCATTGATTTGGAAGGGAACTTTTCACATTTCTGCCCTCGGTTAGGAACCCAAAACGGTTAGGGAGTAGGCTGTTTAGTAGCCCTCATAGCCTGGAAATGACCGTTGGCTTACCTGAATGGTCTTTCTCTAGGCGCTGCGGGAGTGTCCAAGCACGGGGGTTAACATCAGCTTGCTGTCCAAGGACTGAGTTCGAATTCTTGTAGCTCCGCCTCTTGCTCCCCTCAGAGGCTCAGTTTTAAAAACGAAGGAGTGGTCCAAAGGAACTGTCAATACGATAGTCCAAGTCCAAAGGAGAAACCTACCCGCGACCCCTGATAGGGTGGGGTTGGACACTCCCGCAGCGCCTAGAGAAAGACCATTCAGGTAAGCCAACGGTCATTCTCCTAGGCGCTGCTTGGAGTGTCCAAGCACGGGACATGCCAAAGCTATGATCCCCCAGGGAGGGAAGAACTGTTCACGGGCACGGGGCTAGCCACAACCCTCTGCAGAACTCTTCTCCCAAAGGCTGCCTCAGCCGAGGCAAAGGTGTCCAGTCTATAATGCTTGACAAACGGCGACGGGCCTGACCACGTAGCAGCCCGGCAGATGTCCTCAATGAATGCTTGGGTGGCCCAAGCAGCCGATGTAGCAGCACTTCTTGTCGAGTGTGCAGTGATACGAGGAGGCGCCGGCCTGCCCTGATGTTCGTAGGCCAACTGGATACACGCCCTTATCCAGCACGCTACTGTAGCGGAGGTGACCTTCTTGCCCATGGTGGCAGGTTGAAAGGACACAAAGAGGGCCTCCGACTTGCGGAAAGGAGCTGTCCTCTTCATGTAGATCCGCAGGGCACGGCGGACGTCCAGCTTATGCCACTCACGTTCCCTGGAGTGTTTGGGATGCGGACAAAAGTCAGGGAGGATCACCTCCTGCGAGCAGTGGAAAACGCTGTTGATTTTTGGTACGAATGCCGGGTCCAGTCGTAATATCACTCTGTCGGAGTGGATGACACAAAGGTCCTCTCTGACTGACAAGGCTGCCAACTCAGAGATCCGGCGCGCCGAAGTGATGGCAATGAGGAATGTCGTCTTGAGGGTCAGGTGGCGTAGTCCAACTGTCCGAAGAGGTTCAAATGGTGGCCCGGACAGAGAACGCAGCACCACGGACAAGTCCCAGGTGGGATACCTGTGGATGGTAGGAGGAGACAGATTGGTGGCTCCTTTGAGGAAGTTACGCACCTGCGGGTGTTTGCTGAGGGGCAGGTGCGACCCTGTAGACAGGATGGAGGCCAAGGCGGCAGTCTGGCGTTTGAGAGTATTGGGTGCCAGACCCCTGTCAAGACCGTCCTGCAAGAAGTCCAGAACTTAGGGAACGGTGGCAGAAGTGGCAAGGATCTGGTGTTGAAGGCACCAGCGAGAGAAGGCCGACCAGGTGGCTTCATAAATTCTGACCGTTGATGGACGTCTGGATGCCTGGATGGTGCGGATCACCTTATCCGAATATGCGCTGAGCCTCAGGATCTCCCCTTCAAGTGCCACACGGCAAGTTTCAGCCACTGGGGTTCCGGGTGTTGGATGGCCCCTTGGCTGAGGGATATGCGGTCCTGAGGAATGCGCCAGGGACGAGACACTGAGAGACTGATCAGGTCGGCAAACCAGGATCTCCTCAGCCAGTGAGGAGCCACCAGCAGTATCTCCGCTCCCTCTGCCAGAATCTTCCCGATGACCTGTGGAATTAGCGGCAGAGGCGGGAAGGCGTACAGCAGGCCCAGGGGCCAGCGAGAGCGAAGAGCGTCCCTGCCTTCCGCCCCTGGACACTGGAACCTCGTGAAGTACCTGGGTAGCTGGGCGTTGGCCGGAGACGCGAAGAGGTTGACGACTGGAAGGCCGAATCGCAGACAGCTGACGGAACAGTTCTGGGTGAAGGCGCCACTCTGTGTTCTGGATGGTGGATCTGCTGAGCCAGTCTGCAGTCGCGTTGTCCTCCCCTGAGATGTGGTCCGCCCGCAGGGACCTGAGGTGCCGTTCCACCCACCGACCCAGGGACTCCGCCTCCATCATCAGAGCAAGGGATCGTGTGCCGCCCTGATGATTGATGTACGCTTTCGTGGCGATGTTGTCGGTCAGGACCAGCACATCTTTGTCCCTGACCAGCCGGAGGAAATGTCGCAGGGCCAGTCTGGCAGCCCGGAGCTCCAGCCAGTTTATATTGTGGGTGAGCTCCGCTGGCGACCATCTGCCCTGGATCACCTGGTTCTGAAGGTGCGCCCCCCACCCGAAGAGGCTGGCATCCGTCGTGATGACCAGGCGCTCCGGCTCCTTGAAGTAGGAGCCCTTCAGGAGAGCATCCGACTGCCACCACCGGAGGGAACGAATTACCTTGGGAGGGAGACGTATCACCCTCTTGGAGTTGCTGGCCATGCGTCTCTGGAGCGGCAGCAGGAACCACTGGAGGTCCCTCGCGTGGAGGTGTGCCCACGGGACCACCGAAATGCAGGACACCAGCTTCCCTAACAGTTGGGAGAGGGAAACTACCGTTGCTGACCTGGTGGGCCGGATCTTCCGCACGAGGGATCTGATGCTGTCCACTCTCTCTTGTGTGAGGAAGACCTTGCAGGACTCCGAGTCGATGATAGTGCTGAGATGCTGGATCCTGTGGGTCGGGTTGAGATGGCTCTTGGCCAGGTTGACCGAGAAGCCGTGCTGTTGCAAGACCTGAATGGTGGTGTTGAGGTCCTGCTGTGCCTGCTCCCTGGATGACGAGTGGATAAGGATGTCGTCCAGGTAACACTCCAGCCTCACTGGAATTGAGCGCAGGTGAGCTGCGATGGCGGCCAGCAGTTTGGTGAAGGTGCGTGGGGCCGACGAGAGTCCGAAGGGAAGGGCTCTGTACTGGAAATGCTGGTTGGCAAACTGAAACCTCAGGAACCTGCGATGCGCCGGGTGAATTGGTACGTGCAGGTACGCCTCCTTCAGGTCTATCGAAGTCAAGAGGTCTCTCTGTCTGATGCAACCCAGGATGGTCTGCAGGGACTGCATCTTGAAGCGTTTGTACTCTAGATGCTTGTTGAGTCGCTTGAGATCCAGTATTGCCCGCACCCCTCCCGATGGCTTGGGGACTAGGAACAGGATGGAATAGAAGCCTGTGCCTTCCTGACCCTCGGGTACCTTTTCTATGGCCGCTATCTCTAAAAGGTGGTCTATCTCCGCCCTCATTAGTTGGAGCTTGTGAGGTGACCTAGGAGTGGGGCAGCGAACCCGGGATCTCGGAGGGGGGGAAAGGAAGTCCAGGGTCAGGCCGTGACGGACCGTGTTGAGGATCCACGCGTCCATCGTGGTCTCCTCCCACTGGGCGGCATAGAGTTGGAGACGGCCGCCTATGGGAGGGTCCCTGTGACGGTCACTTGGATTTCCGGAAGGGGCGGTTGGAGAACCCCCCTCGGAAAGGTTTACGGTAGCCCTGTTGCCTATTTCTATCCCTGTAGGATGGTCTGTCCTGGGAACGTTCCTGTGACTGGGAAAAGGGACGGCCGGGACCACCTGAGGAGGTGGAAGGTTCGGAACCCCGAAAGGAACCCCTACGAAAGGGCTGGCCCTTGCGTTCAGCTTTCTTGGTCATGCCCGGGAGTACCTTACGTTTATCCTTGGATTCAATCAGAAAGGAATCCAAAGCCTCCCCAAATAGTTTCCCACCCTTAAAGGGGGCGGAAGCCAGCTTCCACTTTGCCTTGACATCTGCCTGCCAGTGGCGGAGCCACAGCAGGCGACGTGAGGTCACATTGGCGGCTAATGCCCTGGAGGAAAACTTGGTGGCACTAAGTGAAGCATCAGCAGAGTATTCAATGGCTGCTATGATCTTATTCACGTTCTGTCTCATTTTAGTGTCCCCAGCCGGTAGGCCGGACAACAGTTTGCGGAGCCAGAAGAGAGCTGCCCTTCCGAAGTAGGAAGAGGCGGAAGATGCTCTCATGGCCCAAGCAGTGGCCATGTGCGTCTTGAGGGAAGACGACTCAGCCCTTTTGTCCTCTGCCTTGAGCTCCTCCAGTAATTCAGCAGGGAGGGCCGAATTAGAGGTAAGGGACATAATGGGGTCATCAACCTGGGGGAGCTTTAGGAGCTCCTCCAGAGGTCCCTCCATGGTATATAACTTCTTGTCGTTCCCACTGGGGTTTGCCAAGGAACCAGGCTGGGCCCATTGGCGTTGGATAATATCGAGGAACAGCTGAGGGGCTGGAACCAAGTCTAGGGGAGGAGAAACCTCGTTGAAAAGCCCTGCCCCTGGGTCCTGGGGACCGATGGTCTCCATGGATGCCTGATCCGAGGCAGGTTTGGGCGTAGGAGCTGGAAGGCCCATTTGGGGTCCTGCAGCCCGGGCCTTGGTCAGGATAGCCCGAAACATGGAAGAGTTAAAAAGACCCAGAGAGGGAGGGGGGTTTCTGGTGTAGGACTTTCATCCTCAGAGAGGTCTGGAGCATCACGCTCCAGCTCCTCTGAATCAGAAACCTCACTGATGCCCAAGGGGGCAGGTGAGGCCTCCCTAGCTGGAGGCCCCTGTGCCCTAGCTGGTTTTCCCTTACTGGGATTAGCAGAGGCAAAGGGGAGCTTAGATGCCAACTGCATCATCCCATCAGTGATACCCCGAGAAATGGCCTCTGCCACCACCTCCTGCATGCTTTTGGGCAAAGGGAGATCGTGGGCCTGAGGAGTATCTGGCCCAGCTACTGAATAGATGAAGGAACCCTCCTCTACCAGGGAGTCTGCCTCATCAAGGGAATCTGCTGCCAGGGAATGGTCTGGGGAACCCATAGAGGCCCTGGAAGGATTAGGGGAAAAATCAATTTCCTCCCTTTCCCCTGGAAGGGAGGGAAGTATCCCTTGCTGGGAGGTGGATGGAACAGGAATCCCTTCCTCCCCAGGAGTAGGGGCTGGGGGAAGGGCCTGCTGGGCAGATTGGGCCTTCTGGAACTGCTTTTCAAGGGCCCTCTGCCTCCTAGCAGCTAGTCTCTCCTCAGCCTTAGAAGGCTGCTTGGCTTTAGGAGCCTTCCCCTTAGCTGGGCATCCCACCCCTTCACCTTTAGCAGCAGGGTTGGTCCTGCTGCGTTTAGCTTCTGGTGGGCCAGCCTGCTGATCCACTTGCTTCTCCATAGCGTTGGGAATCCTTCCCGATGGCTGAGATGCTGGAGAATCTGAGGCTTGCATCGCTGGGAACCTCGTGCTGTAGGCAAGTGGTGGCTGGAAAATGGCTCCGGCTGAGATGAGGCTTGAAGCCAGCAGATCCGCGCTGAAGAAGGCAAGGGTGAATGGTCTGGATGACCAAAAGAACCCCTGCGGCCGCTTTGTAGGTCTGGAGGGAAGAGACCCAGTCAGGAGACCCTGCGCTAGTCCTCTTCAATTCCTACTGCGGCGATCTGCAGAGAGCGCAGGCTACGCGATGAGGCTAAAAGCCCCGGCAAAAAAAGCGCGCCAAAATTTTGAATAAAAAATGGCCGCCGTTCGCGTTTTCGCGCCTGGAGCGGCACCGGGGGAAAAGGCTACAGCCTAATGCTGTGCTCTGGGGTCCTAGACTCCTACCTGCTCCCCAGCTGTTCGTCAGCAGCCGCCAAACGAACCCCCTCACGGTGCGATCGCTCTCGTCGCTGCGAGAAGCGAGTCGCGCTCCAGGCAGCCTGGCTCGCGCGCGAAATTCAAACACCAAAACTCGAAAAAAATACAGGAAAAAAACTACAAACAACAAACTTCTATCTAGGAGCTAACTAAACTTGGAATTTTACTTAAATGGAGCAAACTACACTAACCAGAGGGTCCAGTCTGCTGCTCAAGGACTGAATCTCCCCAAATTGCGTCCTGTAGGGCGACTGAGTTTTTAAAACAGCCTCTGAGGGGAGCAAGAGGCGGAGCTACAAGAATTCGAACTCAGTCCTTGGGCAGCAAGCTGATGTTAACCCCCGTGCTTGGACACTCCAAGCAGCGCCTAGGAGAATTATTTCTTATTTTGAGTTTGGATTTTCCTCTATATCGCTTTCCCATTGGTTCTTTCTGCCCTTGGATGTTATCTAGAATAAATACACAGACTTTTTGTTGGGAGAGCCATTCAAGTATTGAAAGACTGCTATCTTGTCTCCCCTTAATTATTTCTTTTGTAGTCTAAATGTACCCCTTATTTTTATCAGATGGTAGAGGACTTACATGAAGAACTTGGGGAGGGGGGTAAGAATGCAGTTTTGCTATATTTTCTGTATTTCTTGGTAGGTCTTTTTTATTATTATTAACTGTAATATCCTTTTGGAAAGCTTATTGAAATAGGATGGGGGGGGCCAATGTTTTTACAGTTGTGCGTATCACATCCAGAAAACAGTGGGGACTGTTTTTTGATACCTGATGTCTTGGCACATAAGGACCCCTGTGAAGATGCAACTATTTTATTGAGCTTTTAACTCTTATGATTTTAGTATTTGTTTATCTTTAATTTTAATTTGTATTGGTAACTTTCATTCTGTTTTCCTTAATTTTTTTAGTTTGTCTTGAGTGCTTACCCGAGCATTAAGGCAAGCTATAAATCAAGTAAGGTAGCTATAAAAGTAACTATTGTACTCCTCCATGCTTTTCTTTTCTTTTTTGATTGTTGCTGTTATTATTATATGTGTGTATTTATCTTAGCAGAAATATTATATTTGATGGCCAACTTGCACAAGTGGTTTACTGCACAGTCACTACTGTAGTTTTTCCATGTTTGCGAAAAGTTACTCTATTTTAATGCTGCATTCATTTGTTTATTTAGATGCTGCCCAGACAATAGATAACTAACTTCAGATTGACTCTTGGTAGCTCACAGTAAAAGATAATGTAAAAACAACAATATACATAAAAGAGTAAACAGCTGTGAATGACAATTGTTAATGAGCAACATGCTAATTCATAATGTTAAATAACATCTGGTTGACATCTGCCACAGGAATACCTAAATCAAATAGCAAATACGTGCTCCACTTTGCTAAGCATTATATTCAATTCTGATTTGCATAGACCACAAACTATAGACAAAGCCTTTCACTTTTCTTTTAGATGTTTCTGATTTCTGGAGGAACCCATCAGAAATTCTTGATCCAAATGCATATATTTGAAAACTATTAAATTAATGGAAGTGTCAATGCTTTAAAGGATGAGATCTTTCTTTCATTAAAATAACCCACGACAGTCCTAAATTTATTTCAATTTATTGTCTCCGGTAATAATTTTACTTCCTTATTACTACACATATAAATGAAAAGACAGGTTGGAAGAAGCAGTCAAGTGAATATCACTGCACTCAACAATATTCATATTTGTTTTTTGTTACTAAGATATCTGTCTTCTAGCTGTAAAAGAGGACATTGAAAGAATCAAAGTGTCTTTAGAGAGAATATAATTTTTTAATATTTGTTTTTAAATAAAGCTAACATTTTTATTTTTATCAGGGAGGCAATAATGCTGGACATACGGTTGTTGTAGATTCTGTGGAATATGATTTTCATCTGTTACCCAGTGGTATCATCAATCCAAAAGTCACAGCATTTATTGGTAAGTGATTTTTTTTACTACTGTACAAACATACCATTCTTGAAGTTTCCTCAATGTTTATGAAAAATTTGAAATACATTGTTCAGTAACTACAGTGAGGAAATATATGAGGACATATCTCACTTTCTGCAATATTTATGCAAATAAAGAAGGAAATACACTCTTCTAGGCACCGCCCATGTTAGTGGTATCTATGGAAATGATTTGTTTATTTTTGTTTCCTCACAGGACTGCACTATTTGTAGTTCTACTTCTGATGTGTAGCTGTATTTATGACTAGTTGCGAAAAGTTAATACATCATTGAAACAATGCTAGGAAACCTCTCAAGTTAAGAGAGGAAAGAACAAAAAGTATCTTTATTGTATTTGGATATTGCTGTTGTTTTTAATTCCCTGGGTGAGTCTAATGCTAGTTTTGGGAGGAGGCTTTGTTAGACAAAACAATTTTATTATGCAGTAAATTGCTGAAGTTAAGATCCCCCCCCCCAATGCTCTTATAGGAAGAGCAAGCAAAAGCTAATAAAAGGAATTGCAGATCTCTTGCTGTGTGCCACAGTGTGATCCATTTTGACATCAGAATTCAGGGTTGAATGAGTTACCATCTGTCTTCCCTAGCAAATGTAACTGAAATGCATAATGGAGAACAGGAGTGTATTTTTTCCTCTTCTGAGTCATTCCTATTTCCCTACATGAATATATTTTTATATCTGCTTTATACATGAAAAATCAAGTTTTTATCGGTTAAAATGCACAAATAACAGGTCTCCTATGTCTAAGTAAGTTCCCTATGTCTGTTGGAACATTTACAAGTAAAAATCACAATACCCACTCATGCAAGTCTGGCAGTAGGGCAGGCAGAGGCCAAATACGTTCTTCAAATAGTAGATGTATTCAGCAGCACTATGTTATAGAGGAGCCCACCCTAACTTTACATTCCTTTAGCTGTCTTGGACTACAGCTCACCTTATCCTCAACCATCACAATAGGAGTTGCAGTATGAAGAATCTGCAGGGTACAACTTTCAGGAATACCTGCAAACATAGCTCCTCTTTTTCACATTTTTTGAAACATAACAGCAGTTACACCACAGAGATTTAAGAAAATATGTCTTGCTTAAAATTCCCATAATGGCATCTATAAGAACCAATGCACCCATCTACCGCTCTCCTACACAATGAGAAGCTGGCACAGTATAAAGCAAAGAGTTACACTATTCGTTTTATTTGGAGGAAATGTATTTTGACTTTACAGAGATACTTTAGACATTCTTAGAAATTTAAAATGCCAGTGGAAGGTTCCTGCTTGTCTAATAGGAAGACAGTTAAGTTAGTGCTTATAATTGTGGAGATGATAAAAACAGGTGGGAATTTTTGCCTTTTACACAGTGGTTGCTACTGATCATATGAACCATGTAATAAATGATATGCCCCTATGTGGCAGCCATTTTGTGAGAGCAGTCACAAAATTGGGGAGGGGGCAAAATCAAACACAAAGCATTGTGGGACACTATGGAATACCTGAAAGTAATATAATATTATTTATCCCCAACATATGGGAAGGCTATCTTAGATTCATTTCTATTTATCTGTTGTTGTTTTGGGGAAGAAAGAAGTTTTAAATGCAGGGGGTTTTTTTCTTTCAAAATTACCATTAATGTGATAGTTTAAAATGTTGATGGCAATAACCTGCAAAAAATGTATACATACCATTGAAGTAATTCCAGGTTAAATTGTAAGCTCTGATACAAGTAATAAGTAGAGGTTAGTTCATATTAACCAGCTATAGCGTAAAAGTAAGTAATCTTCAAACTCTTCGGTTTGTATACAGTGGCTGGTTTATGCTGTTTGAGACTGCTTACTCTTAGGTAAATTGGATCTCCACATTTGTGTTAATCTCTCTATTGAATGAATAACCACCCTACCATATCTGTATTATCCCAGAGGGTGTTTTAACTTTCTGGAGCTTCAGTGGAGGAGCAATTGGGAGAGAGGGTGAGAAAGTAAAATGACAGTGCTTTGTCTTGTGTGAGAATAAGTACTTCCTTGCAAACCAAAATCACCAATATGTGATAAAAATATGATATGTGTAATAGTATTTGCATTATTTTATCATACTACAAACTGTGATCTTTGGAAGAGAGCTCACATTTTTCTGAACTTTTTAAAAATATTTTTCTCCAGGGAATGGTGTAGTAATTCATCTGCCAGGATTGTTTGAAGAAGCAGAGAAAAACATTAAAAAAGGAAAAGGTGAGAATATCTTGGTAAGCTACTATTTGAAGTAGTTCTCATGATCTTCTCACAACAGTATACTAGAACGGAGTGTTTGATAAGGCGCTGTTCTCATTCAGTTGCCTTATATTCAATTAGCAATTTGATAAACAATTCCCTGTGGCTTTTTAAAAAGAAAATATTTGTTTTATGCAGCTAATATCTAACAGTACAGTGCTCCAAAATGGAAATGATGTTAGTATGATACTAAATTAGATAATCCTTAGCTCCGTGTAACAAAGTGAGCTCCTGTTACATGTCCCAGCTTCTGCCAACCTAGCAGTTCGAAAGCATGTAAAAATGCAGGTAGAAAAATAGGAACCTCCTTTGGTGGGAAGGTAACAGCATTCCGTGCACCTTCGGCGTTTAGTCATGCTGGCCACATCACCACGGAGGCATCTTCAGACAGCGTTGGCTCTTCGGCTTTGAAATGGAGATGAGCACCGCCCCCTAGAGTCGGGAACAACTAGCACATATGTGTGAGGGGAACTTTTACCATTACTTTTAAATTAGATAATATCCAATAGCATATTGTGAAAAAAAAATAGAAATATAGGAAATATAAAACACATATGTGGAAGAACAGACTTATCTGAACCAATCTTCAAAAGCATCCCACAGTTCTGTTCTCTAACTTTATCAGCTAGGAAGGTTTTTCAGAGCAGTTTTGAAAGACATAGGATTTGCAGGAGAAGAAAAGGACGTCTTACTGCGTGAATACAAGTTCATTGATGTGATGTTAGAAAGCCCACCCAGGTTTTTGGTAAAGTTCAAGGTTTAGAAGTTTTATTGCGCCACTATGAAAATGGCACTTTTTAGAATGGATTTTAAAAAAATTAAACACCTCAACTGCAATGGCAATATATAATTTGGCAGCAATATGGAAATGGTTTGCTGCTGACTTTCTCTGGGATTTTTCCTTTTTCCTTTCTGCTATAGCTTAAAGGCCTGGAATTCCCAAATGATCTCCCAACCAAGCACTAACCTGGACTGATACTTCATAGTTTTTTTGAGATAAGTTCAGATGGTTAGATGGAATGCTATGCATACTTGAGTGTAACAACAATTTGACTGGGGAATATGCATGGAATTGTATTATTAAACACTGACAAATAAAATTAATGAGTATTACCTAATATTTCTTCAAAAGGTTTAGAAGGCTGGGAAAAAAGGCTAATTATATCGGACAGAGCCCATATTGGTAAGTAATTATATTAATTGCACTCACATCAATATATGTATAATTCTTTACTAAGTCTTCAGAAGTTATGATTACTGGATGAACTACTTATCAATTCTTAAAGTAATTGTTGCAATTCCAAATGCCATATTTTTGGATCTGCAGTATCCTAGAACATTCAGGAGAAAATATTAAATTAATGCCATTTTTTCTGATTATACTTCATCTCACTGAAATTTTGATTCTAAAATTAGCTTAGTGTTGTAGAATCAAATGCTGGCTTTTGTCACTTTAAAATAGTTTTTTCAACAGGGTCATTCTTCCCTCCAGTTAGTTTGGCAACTAAATTGCTTAGCCAGGGAATACTGCCTATTCCAGGCTTATTTCTGCATTCAGATTCATATAACAAGTGCTGACTTTGATTACATCGCTTAACCAAATCTTGACTCAAACAGATATCTTTTCATCAGAAAAAAATTGAAAGTAATTCTTTAGCACCTTTCACTCATGCAATCAGTTGCAATGAGATTTTTTTCAGGAAAAATAAAAATTTAGTCAAGAAAAAAATGGTATTCTGGGAAATGTAGGCTTCCAAAAGTGTCATTTGCTTATTGTGTACTGTGAGTACTATAATTAGATTATCTGGATTAACAGAGTTGGAAGAGACCTTGTAGGTCATCCAGTCCAACCCCCCACCCAAGCAGGAGACCCTACACCATCCCTGACAAATCTCCCCTTGAAAGCCTCCAGTGATGAAGCTCCCACAACTTCTGAGGGCGAGCTGTTCCATTGGTTGATTGTTTTCAGTCAGAAAAATTCTCTTTATTTCTAGGTTGAATCTCTCCTTGGTCAGTTTCCATCCATTATTCCTTATCTGGCCTTCAGGTGCCTTAGAAAATAGCTTGACCCCCTCCTCTCTGTGACAGCCCCTCAAATATTGGAAGACTGCTATGATGTCTCCCCTGGTCCTTCTCTTCACTAGACTAGCCATGCCCAGTTCCTGTAACTGTTCTTCATATGTTTTAGTCTCCAGTCCCCTAATCATCCTGATTGCTCTTCTATGCTATATATAATGCTACTATGCTGTATATAATGCTATATATAATGCTACTACTCTGCTACTATAATTAATGAGAAAAAATTGCCTGCTGGTACTGTAAACAGTTTGAGTCCCAAGATCATAGTTACCCATTCATTACTGATTATGATTATGTGCCATTAAGTTGTTTCAACCCTACAGTTCACATAAGATAGATTTTCTCCAGGGCAGTTATCATTTCTGAGAAGCCTCATTAAATATTTATTGTTTAACCATGGGTAAGGAATCAACAGTCTGCCATCTGGAAAGCTTCTTGTTCTGATTCGTGACATCTCACTCACACCACTTCATTAAATAGGTTTTTAAAAGTTTTCCACTGGCTAGAAGTTTTTTTTACCAAGTAAATGGCTATGCAAGAATGATTTGGGTGTGGATTGTTAACTAAAGAGAAAAGTTGGAACTAAGCAATCATTACAGCCCATGAAAAGGTTTTTTATAAGTTTAATTTCAGAGGGTTCTTTGTTTTACCCTATGTTTGTATATGAAATTGCAGAGGAAAGCCTCACCAATTTAACTGAGACTGTTCACAATTGTCACATTATTAGATTCTGCTTGAGAAGGAGTTTTAAAAAATATTTAAAAATATATTTTTATTTGCAGCACAGTACAATATAGTTTACAATTGCCGCATTTCCAGTTTTGCCAAATTAGAGTGTATAGTTTATAAACAATTTTTCTTCTGGTGTTTTCTGTTGGATCTTCTGAATAGTTAGTTGTTAAGGAAAATAAGGAACTCCAAAATGTAAATTTGTATAGAAGTCCATTCATTTTGTACTCTTGAAATTCCTTAGTATTTGACTTCCACCAAGCTGCTGATGGCATTCAAGAACAACAAAGACAAGAGCAAGCAGGGAAAAAGTATGTTGTGCTTTGTCAAATATCTTACACTTTTTAATGTCATGAAAGGTCTTTTTTAGTCAATTCTACCTGAATATTTAAGGACATTTTATAATAAGACAATTCAGAAACTTTTTATAGGGTGTCTAAAACATCTATAAATTTCTACTTATTTTTGTATATTGATGAGGCAGGCAATTTAAAGGTTTAAAAAGTAAGATTTTTCGGCAACCCAAATTGTACAACCAAAATACACACAGTATATGTTTTGTTCAGTAAACTTGGCTTTAAATTTTAAGCCTCAACCTCGAAGCTTACAAATAACTCAAGGAATATATTAGAAAAACTCTCTGTTTTCTAATGTTGAATGTGATTGTAAAGATCAGTTACCTGTTAAGTATATAATAAATCTTGTTCTTGATCAATGATAGAAAATATGTCCGAAACTTCAGGATCAGAATGCAACATGTTGTTGTAAACAGTGCATTCTAGAGATTAAGAACTCTGAACTAAACTTAATACATACAATCATGAAATCTTGTTCAGAATCGGGAATAAATAGCTGTTATACGAAAGTGTTGAAATGGCAGCATTAATCATTAATGATGTATACCAGGAGGAAAGGGACAGCACTGTTTGTTTGCTTGTTATTTTATTTGTGTATGTTTCTATCTGTCATGCCAAAAACAAATGATCAAATTTGTAGTTATTTTTTCTTGATCTCTTCCTTCCCATACAGTAGCAAAATATACAAAAAATGTGATTTTAGTTTCATCCATGCAGTGCCAAACAATTTTTCAAATATTTAATAAGTCCATTTAAAAAACACCATTGCCACCCTGGTGGATTCCCTTTAAATATGCAAAATGAAAATATGGAAAACTGCTTTTTATCATAATATAGGAAGAGGCGATATCAAATTATTGATGATTTGATATTTTTTGTATGGGTGTTAAATTGTTGCATACAAAAATCCTATAACAACAACTCTGGATAGTTTTTGTTTTTAATATTTGCTATGTTTTAAAATGAAATTTATTTGAATAGAAAGCTTTTTGCTATTGATACCAAATAATGACAAAATAAAATCCAGTTGCACCTACAAATTGGCAAATATAGTTTTACCATTTGATTCATATTAGGCTGTCAACATATTAGTATACTATATTAATATTTATTAATTGCTAAGATTTCTTTGTTGGAATAAGGGTTCCCTGTGATGTCACACTTACAATGACAGAAGCACAGATAAAAGATTGGTTTGGGGGGTTGGGGTTTTTATCTCTTCAATATCTGAGTGAAGACTCAGTGGTATAAATTAAAATGTAGTAATTGTAAACCCCGTATATTAGAATCTTTTATTCTTAATTTACATTGGCTTAGAGCGTTAGCCTTTTATTGAATATTGGTACAGATCAGCTGAGTAATATTATAGCAATTTGGTGCAAAGTATAGTGAACTCTTTCTGCTTTTTATAGCAGCTGAGATAATACATTACATTAATTCAGTATGTGCTTTGTCTGATTTAGGCTTAGAATGATGTGTGAATTCAGACATTGTGGTTTAAGATCCAACATTTATATTTAAATGTTAGTTTATTCAAATTATTGTTAAAAACCTTAGTTTAGTACAATATATAAACTGCTTCCTTTATTTGCAGTTAGAGGCCAAAAGCTGAATAATTTGAGGGTCGGGTGTGGATATAGATGACATAGATGTATGTCCTGTATACTGTAGGACTTAGGACAATAAAACTTTACTTCCAAATGTGAAAGAACCACTTTAACCACTTTGAATGATAATATCTATATAATTTGAATTTGAATAACCTTAAAATTTAACAATGTTGCAAATTGTTTTCACACCGCTTTGTGTTAAAGCAATCTGTAACATGCTAATAATCACACTACTAAAATTCAGTGAAATCTATGTAAAATTTGTGTAAATTTTCAAGTAATGTAAAATGTGTATTTTTATGTTTATTATATTTAACAAAAAGAAGTTAGTATTAAACTCTGTGTGCAAACCGGTACACATCTGCAAACACATACATACATTTAAATTATTTATATCAGTATTTGCAAAAGTCTGCCACTGACAATGGTTGTCTGCCTTTTATCGTACTTGCTTGCATTCTGCCCTTTTTCAATCCTCCCCTTGGATGCTCACATGAGAGCAAGTTTAACTCCTATGAGTGGAGTTTAATTCCTATGACTGGCGAGTAGAAGCCAGCAAAATGCATTTTATTTTAAAAAATATTAACAAGAAATCAGTTATCACCTTTGAGAGTCAATCAGATTGTGTAGTATGTGTGTGTGTTTTTTTTTATTTTTTTGTGTTTTAAAGCTTGGGAACCACAAAAAAGGGAATTGGTCCAGTGTATTCTTCTAAAGCAGCTCGAAGTGGGCTCAGAATGTGTGATCTAGTTTCTGACTTCAATGAATTTTCAGAAAGGTAACGATCTCTCTAGTGTAATGTTACATTCTGTGTATATTTATTACTAGGGCAATCAGTTTTCTTATTTGTAGATTCTGATTTTCATACTCCTTGCTGGATTTCTCACTTATATGTTTCTCACTTTTCACTTTCTAAAAGCAAAGTCTTTATCAAAGATTTGTGTGAATGTTTTACACATATAATAGAATACAAACTTTTTTTTACTTTTTAGATTCAAAGTGCTGGCTAATCAATACAAGTCTGTTTACCCTACATTAGAGATTGACATTGAAGGAGAACTGAAGAGATTAAAGGTAAAAACACAGAAATGGCCTGTTAGCTGATGGATTTTTCTATGTATGTTTCCTTTACTGAAAGGGCTTTAAAGAAAACAGAAAGAGACAACAATAATAAATATCTGTATAAAGTTTTCTGAGATGTTACAAAAAGATTGTCTTTGCATAGTGCTGTGAAAAGGTATTTAGTGATTAAATTGTTTTATAGTACTGTTTCAGACAAGTTCGTTTGAGAAAGACATCTCTTGGAAAAGAGATAACTTACGGATGGATAGGAATTTGTTTTGTAGCATCAGAATACTATACAATCCTTTATAATATTAAAACACAGAATCACCTAGTGAAGTTGACTGGTAGAAAATTTGGTACAACAAAGTCTGTTTGAGTCTGTCATTTGTACTTCTATAACTGTCTGGTTTAATACAGCAACCAAACAGGACAGGTACAGACTCCAAGAGATAATTAAGATTGCAGAAAGAACAATTGCAACCAACCTGCCTTCCATAGAAGACCTATATATTGTGCGGGTCAGAAGGAAGGCTGAGAAGATACCTGGAGAACCCTGGATATAAACTGTTTCAACTCCTTCCCTCAGGATGGGGCTAGAGAGTATTGTATGCCAAAACAATTAGACCCAAGGACAGGTTTTTGCCTCATGCCATCGCTCTGTCGAACACCCTAATTCTCACAGTGCTGTCTAATGTCAGTATATTAAATCATGTAATGTGGTTGTAGTATTATTTATCCTTCTTATTTTGTTCTTTCCTTCCCCCTTTTATTGGTATTATTATTCTGTTACATTGCATGTACAGTGAGTGCTTCTGTTCCGGAGACAAATTCCTTGTGTATCTAATCACATGGCCAAATAAAGTATTTAATTCAATTCAAGTTTGATAATCCTAAGTGGCCAGGAGGAGAAATTACCAGAATTGGAAGCATAGCTGTGACTAATAACTACCCAACAGTAAACTTCAGCTCTGAGCCAGGAACTTCATCAAACTAGAACCCCGTGAATGGAGCTTGAAAAGACAACCACTACTAAAGAGAGATTGCACCTACCTTAGAATAAGATCATTATAATTCACTCCACTTATGGAGGCAATGCATATTATAGAAGATAACTGGGAAGTGACAAAGCACTAAGTTCATACAGAAGAGTAATAAGGCATTCCGCTGTTCTTTAAGAAAGTAATGAATAAAAAGCAAGTCCTTAGAGAATGTAATGTTGCAGGATGTGGTGGTGACCATTGACTTTAAAGATTACAGGTGATATTTATTTAAAAAATCAAAAATATCTATATGATGACACTGAAATCTATGAGTCAGAGGGGAAGGAATAACTAATTGCCTTCCTGTTGTTTGCAGTTTTGCTGAGAGTATTTGATTGGCAAATATTATTAGTTTGATCATATAGACTTTTTATTTGATCCCATGGGGATGTTCTTAATTTTTAATACAAGAAAGACTCCACACTCATACCATATCTATTTCTTTCATACAACGAGTAGCTCAGTGGCATCCATAACTTAAACCAGCTTTCACCAAACTGGCACAATCTAGTCCTCTGAATTTCAAAAGGATATCTTGTTGGGAAGACATACGACTATTATTATTATATTTAGTGCAATGTCTACATTGCATTTTACTAATAATTGCATATCACAATATACTAATTTAATTCTAATCTGTGCAACACTCTAATTTGTCTAGAGCTATTGTGAAATAATCAAACCAATGGTGAAGGATGGGGTATACTTTATGCATGAAGCTTTGCATGGCTCTCCAAAGAAAATTTTAGTGGAAGGTGCAAATGCAACATTATTGGACATTGATTTTGGTAAGTATGAATAACAAAATGTGTTCACTTCTGAAAAATGACTATTATGCAAATAACACCTCAAATGACTTTTCATGTCCTTTGGAGATGAGTGCTTTTATTACACAAAGGATAATTTATTCCATTAAAGCTTATATTACAGCTTAGTCTTTAATGTGCCATAGAACTCTTTGTTTTGGTAGTATTATAAATTCTTGGTAATGTAAATACTTTTGAAAAACTTATTTTTAACTAGAACATATTGAAAGTGATTGCCAATTCTGTGATCCCCCCCCCCCCAATTCTAATGATGATAGAGATGAAAATGTGCTTTAATAAAATTGTCCAGAATTTGGAATGTAAAATGTTGAGGTAAGTTTCTTCAAATGGAACGAGTTTTCTCCTTCAAATTTTATATCCAGAAGTATACTTTAAAAATCCTGCATTCCAAAAGCTGAGAAACAGATATACCTTTCTGATAGATACTGTGATGATATGATGGAACATAATTAAATATGTGCATATCTGTTAGATAGCACATATAATACACATTAAGACTAACTTAAAGTTTTTACTAGAAAGCATTTCTGAATTTAACAGAAGTGTAAAAATATTCTTGCAGTTAGCTGTAAATTTTGTATGGAATATGTAGGTGCTAAATAAAGCATGAATTAGAGTTACAGATGTATATCTCAGTGGAATGTTTCTTGGTATAAAAGCACTGTGAGCAAGACACAATTTATATAAAGTTTTGTATACTTTTGTATACAATTTATATACTTTTGTTGTAACAATACAGATCTTACAATTTAGGAATCCTTTATTAACTTGTGTTAATAGGCACTTATCCTTTTGTGACTTCGTCAAATTGCACTGTGGGAGGTGTCTGCACTGGCTTAGGTATGCCACCTCAGAATGTGGGTGAAGTATATGGAGTTGCAAAAGCATATACAACTAGAGTTGGGATCGGTGCCTTTCCTACAGAACAAAACAATGTAAGTATAATGTTAAACTAAATATACATGGCCTCAAGTGTCATGCATGTAATTTCCCATACAATTAAGTAAAAACTTTAATAGCTATTTTCCCAATAGTATAGATGTCTGTGGAGATTCTCAGTCATGCAAGTCATGGTTGTCCAAAGACAGCCTGATGGAGGTTTTATTTTTACCCTTAGGGCAGGGGTGTCCAAACTTGGCTGGCTGGGGAATTCTGGGAGTTGAAGTCCACAAGTCTTAAAGTTGCCAAGTTTGGACACCCCTGCCTTAGGGTTATCTGAATCAGAATGCAAATGGGACTGCTTCTTGAGACTGCTGAAAAGACTGTGTTGTAGACAGGGGATAGGTGGTGTTGTACCCCGCCCCTCTTCTGTTGAGGGAGGTCTGTTCAAACTTAATAAAGCTAATTCAAACCAGTGGTCCCCTCTGTCCAGAATGTGGACTTTGCCATCTTCAAAAGAGTGACCTTTCTCTTTCAGAATCTTGTCCCAATTAAAATGTCCCATCAGAACAAGATTTAGTACTCCATTTAAATTTGAAAGACAAAGGCCACTTGTAGCATATAGACATTAAATGCCATTAATAGGTTTGTGAGAAAATTGCTTATTCTGCTAGTATTTTTAAATTACCTGACATTAATAAAGGTAGCTTTAATATTTTTATCTTGTTTCCTATACGTTTACTTGGGTAGAATGTAAAATACACTTTATTTTGTTACAAATACATTTGGTTTATAAGTTGATAAAATTGTTTCAAGATAGTATCAATACCATGTTGGGTTTTTAAAGGAAATTGGGGAATTGCTACAGACACGAGGAAAAGAGTTTGGTGTGACCACAGGGCGAAAGAGAAGATGCGGCTGGCTTGATCTCGTATTGCTTAGATATGCTCACATGATCAATGGATTCACTGCGTGAGTAATGTTTACTGGTTTCATATGGCCTCCTTATTGACTGGTATATATTACATGTTTTGTAAATTATTCCAAAATAACAGATGAAAACAATCATTACTCCAAATAACAAAATTCTACTTTTTTTGAATGTCATTGTAGAAAGTAATGATTTAATAATGGATATTATTGTAAGACTTTTGTGTCTATACTAATTTTAGATATTTCATGATGGAAATGTAGTATAGGTAGTCCTTGGCTTACAACCACAATTGAGCCAAAATTTCTGTTGCTGACTGAGACAGTTGTTAAGTGAATTTTGCCCCATTTTACAACCTTTGTTGCCACAATTGTTAAGTAAATCACTGCAGTTGTTACTTTAGTAACACGGTTGTTAAGTGACTCTGGCTTCCCCATTAACGTTAGTTGTCAGAAGGTCGCAAAAGGTGATCACATAGCCCTGGGACACTGCAACCGTCATAAATATGAATCAGTTGCCAAGCATCTGAATGTTGATCACATGACCACAGGATGCTGCTATGGTTGTATGTGTGAAAAACGGTATAAGTCAGGTTTTTTCAGTGCCATTGTAACTTTGAAAGGTCAGTGAATGAACTGTTGTAAGTTGTATATTAACAGTGGGCTGTCTGTTTTGAATTTAAATAGGGAATTGTTAGGGTGACAGGGCTTGGGCAGTTTGGTTAATGATATTAACAGCAACTGGTTTTTTCCCCTTGAGTAGTAAATTATATCTAGCTCAATTTTCTATCACTGCATTTCTTTTCTGCGTTTAAGTTTACCTCTAAGAAAATGTGATTCACATGAGTTGATAGAATTCAATATAGATGAGAATATGTCTTGCATTAATTAAAGTTTTAGGCATGTTTTTTATTTATTTTTCAATGCACTTAAGTTTTCTTATAATATTGTTCCTAGAAATGTGTTCTAGAAGAAGAATAGTAGATTTATTTTCTGAAAATGGAGGGTACAGCACCAGAGTTAAGCAAGGGGACATATTGGTTGCCTTATGGGGTAGACTAGACTGAAAACACGACTGTATGAGCCAGTTTTTTACTGTAAGGTATTAACAGAATCTTACAAATCTGAAATCTCTCATCACCCAGCATCTCCTTCACAGCTCAGAAAAGGGGGAAAATCTCTTCTGAGCCTCAGATCCTGCCCACATTTCTGCTGCAGGCTAAGCTACCTCTTATCTGTCTGTTCCTTTGGTTTTGTCTGGTTTCCCTTTGTTCCAAATCATTCCCACATACCATTGACTTATCTATTCAAATAGGTCTTGTTTGGTTAATAATATAATTATAGAAATTTTCAAAGGTGATGCTCACCAGTACTGGCTTCCTGCTCTGAAATCTCTTTCCTAGATAGATCATAATTTCCTAGGTAAAACAAATATATTTTAATACTTCTAAGTCTTTTAATATAGTAATATTTTAACAAGTATCTCATGCTACATGAAGATTTTAATCAAAATTTGTTACTACAGATTCCATTTTTGCTGTTCAGAAATAATTATTGTGTTTTTAGCTTTTGTTTTTATTTTTATTTTAGATTTTGTATATTAAAATTGTTGGTATACTGTCCTAGCCAAAAAAAAAAGCTTTTAAACATATTGTATATTTTTGAAGAAAAATACCATATTTTTGGGAGTATAACACGCACCTTCCCCCCCCAAAAAGAGGGTAAAAATCTGGGTGCATCTTATACACTGAATACAGCATTTTTGGCCTGCAGAAACCCCTCCCCCTTCACAAAAATAGATGTGCATAGCCTTTATGAAGCTTGTAGCGTGCTCCTGGAAGTTGGGGAGGGCAAAAACAAGCAAAAAATTGACCTTTTTTGCTCATCCCCCCCCCCCCCCCAGCCCGCAGGAACACTCTACAAGCCTCCTAAAGGCTATGCATGCCCTTTTTTTTGGCAAAAAACACCCGGCCTGTTTTCAAGAAAAACAGGCTTGTTTTGCCCGTTATTGCCCCCAGCCCCTAGGAGCACTTTGCAGGCCTCTCAAACGCTCTGCAGGCCCCGTTTTTCACAAAAAATGAGGCGTGCAGAGGATTTGGGAGGTCTGCAGAGTGCAAACACTTTTTAAAAAAAAATTACCTCTTCAAAATCTTGGTGCATCTTATACTCCAAAAAATACGGTAATAGCAGTAGCTGTGTGCAGATTCTAAAGAAGAAAACTGCCATTTCTCAGTGGTACAATTGGCATCATAGTATATTGAACTACAATTACATCTGCAGGCAGCTAACTGGTACTTCAGCTCTAGTGATTAACACTGCGATTTATTTGATGTAATTTAATATTCAGTCAAATGCTGAGTAGATAATATTTTCAGAAAGTAAATTTCAGTTTAAAATCCAAGAGTTTATGTTTGTCTACAAATAACTAAAATTCGAGCATTTCTTTTAAACAGGCTGGCTCTTACCAAATTGGATATTTTGGATGTATTTCCTGAAATTAAAATTGGCATTGCCTATAGATTAGATAATAAAATCATACCTCATTTCCCAGGTAAGAAAATTTAAATGTACCAAACATGTTCATTCTACAATGTTACTGCCATTAAAAAGATATGGTTACTATTAGGTGTGCTCCATTGCTTCAGTAGGTTATGTTGATACAATTCCATATATTTCATCTATAAAGAAAGTACAGTTCCCTGCATTAATACTTGGGTAGGGAACTTTCCCCTCTTTGATAGATATAAGACTTCAGTTGTTTATTTTCATTGGATAGCTAACCTTATTTTTATGTGATCAAAACAGTTGTTCTGGACCCTCAATAACTAATTATTTGGTTACTTCGGCTATAGAAATTCCTGAGCACAATAATTGATTAGTCTTATGTTGTGGTAACATAAATATAATTCTATGAGTCTGGTTCTTTTTTCTTCTCAGCAAACCAAGAAGTCTTAAATAAAGTAGAGGTGCAGTACGAGACCTTCCCAGGATGGAAGAAAGATATATCAAATGCAAGGACATTTGATGAATTGCCTGTAAATGCACAAAACTTTGTTCGATTTATAGAAATGGAGCTCGGCGTTCCTGGTAAGTGCATCACAACTGCATGTTTGAAGGGATACTGGGGGAATCATACTTTTGTACAACAATTCATATTTTTGTTGTTAGCTACTTCTCACAATCAAATTATCTTCTGTAAATCTTAAATTTATGAATAAGAAACATTAAGAAATAAAAAATAGAACGTATAATGTACTTATTTTTTTTAAAAAGGAAATTGTAATGTTTAATTACAGTTTAATAATTTATTTTTTAAAAAATCATTTTAATAATTTAAACTGATTGAATAAAAAGTTTCTTTTAAATTTTGAGCAATTAAAAATGATTGTCCTAATATTAAAAGAATGGAATTGTATTCCCAAATGTGTTTAAGCTTTAACAAGCACAATTTATTATTTCATTAGTTGATAAAGTTGAAAATTTCATACTCCACACTTACATTAGATGACATAAAATTTTTAAATGTACATCTAAAGAAGAAATTGTTGATGGAAAATACTGAGCTTTTATATTTTGCACCCCCTTCCCACTATGGCAAAATTACTAGTTTTTCTAATTATTTTTCCCCCTGCAGAATTGCTTGAAAAAAAATGATCCTAATCATTAACACAAGGATTAAGGAACAGGGCATCACACAATTCACTAATCACACCATTGACCAACTAGTTCAATGAAAGTACTAATATAAATTATCTCTGAATAATAAATTGGCATGACCAAATTACCAAAGGACTATTAAATATTGATTGTATTTTTTTTAAAGTGTGCTAATCTGCAAAAAGCTGTTATGCCAGTAGTAAATTTTGTATCCTATGTAGTTTGAGCCATCTGATTTTCTTGAGAATTAGTCACAAGAAAATTTTTCTACTAACTTTCATGTGCTTCATGTAACTGTAATTGAAAATTTAAGCAATACTGCTTTCTTTTATTGATTTGCATATACTTTAGTTTGTAAAAAAGACTTTCTTCCAGAATATGTTGCAAAAATGTGTTTGTTTTTGCAGTTAAATGGATCGGAGTAGGAAAATCCAGGGAGTCGATGATCCAGCTCTTCTAAAGATATTGGATAATTTGAAGAAAGGAAAGCACACTCCACAAAGACTGCTTGTTCACATACACACTCATACAGACACACGTGTCTTAACCCAATAAGCAATTATTTGGATGAGGAAATTGGAAACATCTTGTGAAACAACAATGTAAAACAACGAGAGTTAGTCTGGGGGGGGGGGGGGACAGTTGTTGCTATAAAACATTGACAGATCAGTATCATTTATCTTACTTTGTCAAAAGTTCTAGTGGCAAGTACTGCCACCATTTGCCACTGATACTTTTTCTCCAGATGTATCGCCAGGCCTTTTTTTCTGTTTATGTTTCTGAGTCTATTGTACGTCTGCTTTTGGTGGTATTACTTCCTGAAATTTTGGATGCTTAAGATAATGCAGTTTTGCACAGTTTTACATCTTCATTTGTACTCCTAAAGCTGTTACACCTTGTATGGTTGCTGATGTAGTGTGTGATTAAAGAGAGGGGTGATTTTATAATGACAAAATTAATTTTTTGTTACAGTTTTTATTAAAAGAATAATGAACCATAGTTTAGATGGGGTGCTTAATATGTATACAGTACAACTTAATTTATAAATGATAATATTGGAAGTGTTTATACCTCGTATGGAGTTCATTCTTTTCCCCCCTTATTAATACTTTTACATTTCAGAGTTTCATCATTCAGTTCAATTCATCATTTCATTGGCCTATTGCCCAATCTATTCAGTAACATCCATTCAGAGGATGATTGGAAAAAAAATGACCTAAATATCATCTAATTAGCTTCTTAACACAGAGAATCCTCATGGGTTAAGGTGACTTGGCTACCCTATGTAAATAGGCATCGGAAACAATATTTATGTAAATTAACTTTTTAAAGAACTGAATTCATCCTTGGCAAATATTCAAGACAATATATTCTGTAGTTTCTAGTGCTTTGCTAAAGACTTTTCTTTTGAGTGTATTGTATGTCTATATTGATTTAGCTTGTAGAAATCAAAGTAATTTCAAGCCAATTATATTCTTTAACCTTAACACCATTCATGACCTTTTCTTACTCTGTGGGCATTATTTTGTAAGATATTTCACTCTGTTTCTATGTAATTCTTTTGTACCTTTGTTCCTGCAGTATTTTAGGAGGGGTGAGCCACGGCTTCACGTAGGATGCAATAATTGAATGTACATGTATATTTTTAACTGACATTTTATTAATAGGTTATATCTAATAGCTGTCTTTCAGCATAGTATCTAAAAACAAGATGCTAACATCAGGGAATTTAACTTAAGTTTTCCAGTCCTGTTCATATTTGCAATGTATGCAATCATGTCATTTGAAGTATATTTTCCAGAATGTACATTTTCATGAACGTTGTCGTGACTTCTGAAAAATGTATCTTGGAGTGTGAACTCTTAAAATAATGTATTAATTCCTTTCGATAAAATGTGAGGATGGAGGGGAAACAGCAGCTTTTAAAAAATTTCTATGAAAATACCACCTCACTTTCTGGGAAAGTTAGCAGTAAGCTTTAGATTGATATAGATGTTGCATGAAGAAACATGATAAAGTTCTAACATACATAGAAAATCCTCACTGTAAAATAATCATGATTCAACACTGTAGTAGCTGTTATTTCTTTTTACTTTGAAGAGGAGTGAGGTTTATTTTGCACATGGAATTTTATTTTGAAATAAAAGCAAATTTACCGTCAACAAAAAGGGGCACACCGATTATCAGAATAATCTTAACACTGTTAGATTAAGCTGTCTATGTCAGAAAAATCATACAGTGACAAGAAGTTTTGAAGATGTTCCAGACAAGATAAATGGAAACCATGGTGCCACAATGCCTTTTTAGAAGATTGCTTGTTTTTAAACATGGCCTTGCAAAAATTGTAAGTCATCTGTTACTGACAAGATAAAGTATTTTAGAAAACCAAAGTTTTCCAAGTTTTCTTTGTATTCAGAAACACGTATGTTATTCCTAGTATTTCTGACCCAAACAAGTGCCAGCCTTGATGCTCTTGCATGTAAATATTACCACAGTACTTTTTCTGCTGTCACATCCGTCTTTTTCCTCAATGTTACCCTGAGCTGATTTGTGTCAAAGATTCATTTTCCTGCTTGCTGAAACTTAAAAAGTAAATAGGTAAACCCTCAGCCCTGCATTTAGATTTCTTTTCATAGAGCAGAATTGTGTTTTGATCCTAAGCAAAGCTTCTTGTATATCTCGTTTTCTTACTAGACTAACACTTAACATATTCTGGTTCTGTCTTTAAGATTTGATGCCTATCATTGATAGAAATACACTCAGCAAATTACTACTTTTACTCTTTGTATTTTGTGTTTTCTGTGTTCATTGACTATTTGAACATTACTTGTTTTATTTAAGCTCATATTTGGCGTTGAATGACCAATGCTACTGTATATTGGTTACTGGAGTATTTATATATTTTATAAAGTTTAAGATTTTACTTTTGCACATATAAAGGAAAAAAAAACCCTCAGATTTTAGTTTACTGTGACTACATACATTTAGGTTCTGTATCTAGATTTATCAAGTTTCTTAGAGCTCTGTCAAATAATGCATGTGCTTGAAGAGCTAGTATTTTTAAGAAGCACCAGTACTCCTACTGCTTGTTGTTTGGGGGCGTGTATGACATCTCAGATGGTACAAATCCCTTAGAACATCTATAATAATTACCGATTACACATTTGTATTTGTCCCAAGTTTTAGGCTCTAACCAATTATGTTTGGGTAAAAAATAAAATTAAAAAAATAATTTACTTTGTAAAGAAACTGAACTGAAGAAGCTTCTTGGATGAGACGTGAAATGTTTTCAAGGAATGCAACCCAGAAAGTCCACTTGCCTTTTGGAAAAGCCCCTTTGGGACAACCATGACCTGGATTATTGAGAATCTCCATAGACATTTCCTCTTAGAGCTTACAGTGGGGCAAAAAAGTATTTAGTCAGCCGCCAATTGTGCAAGTTCTCCCACTTAAAAAGATGAGAGAGGCCTGTAATTGGCATCATAGGTAGACCTCAACTATGAGAGACAAAATGTAAAAAAAAAACCCAAACAATCATATTGGCTGATTTGGAAAGAATTTATTTGCAAATTATGGTGGAAAATAAGTATTTGGTCACCTACAAACAAGCAAGATTTCTGGCTCTCATAGACCTGCACCTTCTTCTTTAAGAGGCTCCTCTGTCCTGCACTCATTACCTGTATCAATGGCACCTGTTTGAAATTGTTATCAGTATAAAAGACACCTGTCCACAACCTCAAACAGTCACACTCCAAACTCCACTATGGTGAAGACCAAAGAGCTGTCGAAGGACACCAGAAACAAAATTGTAGACCTGCACCAGGCTGGGAAGACTGAATCTGCAATAGGCAAGCAGCTTGGTGTGAACAAATCAACTGTGGGAGCAGTAATTAGAAAATGGAACACATAAAAGACCACTGATAATCTCCCTTGATCTGGGGCTCCACGCAAGAACTCACCCCATGGGGTCAAAATGATCACAAGAACGGTGAGCAAAAATCCCAGGACCACACGGGGGGACCTAGTGAATGACCTGCAGAGAGCTGGGACCAACATAACAAAGGCTAGCATCAGTAACACACTACGCCACCAGGGACTCAGATCCTGCAGTGCCAGACGTGTCCCCCTGCTTAAGCCAGTACATGTCCGGGCCCATCTGAAATTTGCTAGAGAGCATTTGGATGATCCAGAAGAGGATTGGGAGAATGTCATATGGTCAGATGAAACCAAAATACAACTGTTTGGTAGAAACACAACTTGTCATGTTTGGAGGAGAGAGAATGCTGAGTTGTATCCAAAGAACACCATACCTACTGTGAAGCATGGGGGTGGCAACATCATGCTTTGGGGCTGTTTCTCTGCAAAGGGACCAGGACGACTGATCCATACAGGACAGAATGAATGGGGCCATGTATTGTGAGATTTTGGGTGCAAACCTCCTTCCATCAGCAAGGGCATTGAAGATGAAACGTGGCTGGGTCTTTCAACATGACAATGGTCCCAAACATACCATCCGGGCAATGAAGGAGTGGCTTCGTAAGAAGCATTTCAAGGTCCTGGAGTGGCCTAGCCAGTCTCCAGATCTCAACCCCTTTGGAGGGAGTTGAAAGTCCGTGTTGCCCAGTGACAGCCCCAAAACATCACTGCTCTAAAGGAGATCTGCATGGAAGAATAGGCCAACATACCAGCAACAGTGTGTGCCAACCTCTTGAAGACTTACAGGAAACGTTTGACCTCCGTCATTGCCAACAAAGGATATATTACACAGTATTGAGATGAACTTTTGATATTGACCAAATACTTATTTTCCACCATAATTTGCAAATAAATTCTTTTCAAATCAGCCAATGTGATTGTTTTTTTGTTTTTTTTTACATTTTGTCTCTCATAGTTGACGTCTACCTACGATGCCAATTACAGGCCTCTCTCATTTTTTTAAGTGGGAGAACTTGCACAATTGGTGGCTGACTAAATACTTTTTTGCCCCACTGTATATATTTGTTTTCGTAGATTTTCACGGGTGTAGGTATGCTGGTTTTGTTGTATTCGGGTTTTTCCCCGTGTAAGAGTGTAAGAATCTTACACGGGAAAAGACCTGAATACAACAAAACCAGCGTATGTATGTATGTATGTATGTATGTATGTATGTATGTATGTATGTATGTATGTGTGTTACAACCCCTGGTATGCCCAAATATGTCTCCCTTTATGAGCACAAATACAACACACACACACACATGTATTTGTGTTACAACCCCTGGTATGCCTAAATATGGGAGGAAGGTCACTACTCCCTCTTTCTGTCCTTCGGCTCATCACAAAAGACCATGCAGGCAGAAAACCATATTTTTATTTTTAATGTTGTCTTTTTATATTTGTGTTGTATTTGTACTGAAAAATAAATAAAGGGAGACTAGTATAGATCTATTTCGAGCTAATTAGCTCTCATCAGCTAGCCATACCCTTACTGGGATTTGAACCTGGGCTGTATTATATCTTAGGCAGGAGTCTTAGCCACTAAGCCACAGGCTTGCCTCCTTATCAGTTGAGCCAGGGAAATAGTATTTGTTTTACAACCCCTGGTATGCCTAAATATGGGAGGAAGGTCACTAGTCCCTCAGTAGTGACCTTCCTCCCATATTTAGGCATACCAGGGGTTGTAACACAAATACATACCTATTTCCCTGGCTCAACTGATAAGGAGGCGAGCCTGTGGCTTAGTGGCTAAGACTCCTGCCTAAGATATAATACAGCCCAGGTTCAAATCCCAGTAAGGGTATGGCTAGCTGATGAGAGCTAATTAGCTCGAAATAGATCTATACTAGTCTCCCTTTATTTATTTTTCAGTACAAATACAACACACACACACACCACATACATACATACATACATACATACATACATACATACATACATACATACATACATATATATATATATCCATCCTTAAATCACAGTGGTAATACAAAGAGAATGCATACAATGCACATAATTACAAATCTACAAAGCTGCCAATCTTTGTTGTTCATATGTATTGTATGCTGGAACACTTCTGTGATTAGAAAAAAAAAGGGCTGAACCAGGCATCCAAAATGGTAACAGTTGGGTATTACTTTTTGATTATTTTGCAAAATTATTCCGTATTCTTAAATGATTTTTCAGTGCACTAGAAAGTTTCTGGAAAAATAGAAATAAAAATAAATGGTGACAATAACATTTTTAAATGTTCAAAATGTGTGATGACTCCATCAAACTATTAAATTATCCAAATAGATAGTTAAAAAACATTGTAGTAATAATCATGTAGTGACTATGAAATAGTGAGGAAAAAATGTTTCTTATGAAGTTGAAAATTACTTTTTAATTTTGTGTCTATTTGAGACAAAATAGAACATTTTTTCATAAAAAGCTTCCTATAACAATGACTGCTATTTACTACAACGAGAGGCTGCAATGCTGCTTCTTAATCCATCATTTTGCTGAACTTCCATTTCTTAGACTGAAATATTTTTTATCTTTTCGCTATTTACAATGGAATTTTAGAAGGGTTCTATAGTCAAATCTAACCATATTGTACAGCTTTTGCATAGGGTTAGCAGTCACCTTTAGTACATTTGGATTAGAAGATGTCTAATAGGATTCTTTCATATTGCTGCTTTAAAAAAGAGAAGAACTTCAGAAATTAGCAGTTATCCAAAACCCATGAAAGAAGGTTTAATTCTCTCTTTCTTCATAGCAGATGTACTCTTCCAAAGTGACAGTATTTCAGCAGCTGATCTGTGGCGATAGCTATCTGCACTACCTATAATTTTAAAAGAAAAAAATGTTTTTGCTCCTAAATTTAGAAAACACAAAATTCAAATTTGATAGCAATGTGTAACATTTCCATTATCTACATACCGATACTAATATATAAGCAGACTTCAAATTCTCTAGACACATATTTCCCTTAAATGTCTTGCCCCTGTACTCTTCAGTGAATTGTCTTCTTTTTTTAATTCATTATTTGCCATGACTGATATATTTGCATTTTCTCATTGTCTGAGTGTGGAATTGAGGGTTGGGAGGTGGGATAGATTCACACCAAGGTCATACTCTGGCCTGGTTTTCATTTTTATGGCATCATTCCTTGCCATGGATAGATTGCTCCCTTTGAGCTCTGGAGTATTCTGCCTCCTACTGCAGGTAGGAAGGACCTATTTAATCAGTATATCCCAAACAACTGATAAACCCAGTGGAGTTTTAAAGGGAATGTGGGATTATTCCTGAAACTTGCATGTTCTGGCTGAGATATAGTTACTATTTGGAATGTGCAGGTGACAACAGGCTTTAGATCAGATCACACTTATGTGGATTCTGTGACCTAGGATACTATGGAATTTCCTGATTTCCCAAGGAGTTCTAGCAGAGCGAACCGGTAGTGGTATTTTGGCCTTGGTCACAGAATCGGTAGCAACACAGGCTGGCCACGCCCCCGAACCGGTTCCCAGGTTGCCGCTGCCATTGCCAGCATGTTTTTTAGTAATTTTTTCATGTTCTGTGCATGCACAGAAAAATGTACAGTCAACTGTGCATGCGTTCGTGCAGTGATCTGGTAGCAACTCCGGCAGCAACCCACCCCTGAGTTCTAGGATATGAAGTATCTTCAGGCAAGTATCTTAAGAGAATGATTCTGCCTGTTCTGCAATGGCCGGTGGTCTGTTCCCTCTCCCCAAAACTTTCTTGGACCTAACAACACTACAACTTTCATCCAGTTTCCAATTTTCCTTTTTAAGGGAAGGTTGTTGAGAATTTCAGTACTTCCAAAATTCACTGCTATCTTATTGGTGCCCTATCACTATTACATGAGCTGTATTGGCTTTGGTTATTTGTTTCTTCAATAGGTTTTATGTTTTAAATTTTAATTCAGCTATATGTAATGATGCTTAGCTGGTCTAGTGATTTTGTACATCTTGTCTAATTGAAAATACATGTCACTTTTTCAATTTCAGGATATGTCAAATACTGATGTAAAAATATGTCAGTATAGTAAATCCAGAAGTCTAATACACATGCCTTATTGCAAACATAATATTTCTCTTCAGCTGCATTTTGTGTAATCTTGAAAGGGTCTGTTGAGCATAGATAATTCTATTCCAGTGTCCTGGCAGAATATATGTTTGTATATGAAATGTGCTAGCATGAATTTACCCACCTGATTTAAAACATGGTAATGTAAATGCTTCTTTGTATGTAGTTTTTGTGTACCAGTCAACGACCTTCACCTTTGCATTTTGATAATGAATATACTGGTGCAGTATTAAATAATCAAACTCATGTGGATATATAATTTCTTCTTTTGGAGGAGCTGGTGGTAGCTTTGTAAAAGGTCTAAATGAAAAGCATAAATAGTTCAGTGTTTGTCAAAATAGTCTAATTTGCTAAACTGTAGACGACCCATAAGAATAGTTCCATGTCCAAACCTTTATCTAAGAATCTTAATGACGACTATGTTGCCAGTGCAGTAAGCAGTGTTATGACTTACAAATGAATACAGATAATTCCCACCTATGACCATATTTGGAACCAGAATTTCTGTTACCAAATAAGATGGTTGTTAAGTAAATCACAGCTCATTTTATGACTTCTTTGTTTAGCTATGGCTGTTAAGCAAATCACTGCATTTGTTAAGTGAATCATAGCAAATCTGGCTTTTCCCATTGACCTTGCTTGTCAGAAGCTGGCTGGGAAGATCTGAAATGGCAGTTGCATGACTCCCAGATGCTGCAACCATAATAAATACTTGCTAATTACCAGGGTAGATTTGATTTAAATCAAGTCAATTTAAATCACTAGTAAAAAGGCTTGATTTAAATTGACTTGATTTAAATCATATTTTTTAAAGACCAACTGTCATCTGTGTCCTGCAGTGGCTCCTCCTCTGACCCGCTGTTGACTCACCAACAATCCCATTCACTTTAATGAGATGACTGGTGATGCAGCAGTGACACAACAAGGTGAGGGACTTGGCGGGCAGGAGGTGAGTGAAGGCCCGCTTACAGGCACCGCCGTGATGGATCTGACAGGTGCTCTTTAAATGTGAGGACTCATTTTTGCTGGTAGTTTAATTATTATTATTTGCAAACAAAATGGAAGGTTTTCTATTTAGCTTTCAGAGCTTGGATTCATTGAATGAGTTTACCAAAAATATAAATATTGCAGAATATACAGCCCCATGCTACAGAACAAAGCTCCATTTCATGCTGAATAAACTCAATTTTTAATGTATCTTAAATAGAAAACTATCCTTGAAGAGATTTTTACTCCAAAAACATTTTATTAAAATAAATTTGATGGAAATCAAAATCTAATTTAAATAAAAATTTGGTTTAAATTTTTAAAAATCTGATTGTTTTTATTTAAAAAAAAATTCACTTTTATCCATCCTGCTAATTACCAAGTGCCCAAATATTAATCACATGACTATAGGGATGCTGCAACAATAATAAATGAATTACTAGGTTGTAAGTCAACTGCCAACCTAGCAGTTTGAAAGCACGTAAAAAATGCAAGTAGAAAAATAGGGACCAGCTTTGGTGGGAAGGCGTTCTGTGCACCTTTGGCGTTTAGTCATGCCACATGACCACGGAGATGTCTTCAGACAGCACTGGCTCTTTGGCTTTGAAACGGAGATGAGCACCGCCCCCTAGAGTCAGGAACAACTAGCACATATGTGCGAGGGGAATCTTTACCTTTAAGTCATTTTTGTAGTGCCATTGTGACTTCGAACAGTCATTGAACAAATGGTTGTAACTCAAAGATTCCTTGTTAGGAATGTAGGACAGATGCAGGGGGGGGGGGGGAGGACAAATTTCCTACTTTCAGATTCATTTTCTGAATTAGGACTGAAAAGGAAATTTGTAGAATGTTTTAGGTATGTCTTTAAAATTGGTAATGAAGAATAAGGATATTTCGTTTACCTTAACAATCCTTGAGGAGGATATGCAATATAAAGTCGTGCCAGCTGTCCAGGAAAGTAACCAATAACATCCTTTCCCTGATGAAAAAGAGTTCTGATAGAACAAACGAATGAATGAGCATTTATATTTGAAATAGATTTTTCTAATTTGCATTGCCTACTAAATTAATGGCTAAACATCCAGCTATTAAATAAAATCTATCATAAAACTCAAAATTGGCACTATTTTTTTCTATAACTAACACAGAATGAAAATGCCTAAAGAAGCCATTGTGGAACTGGTGAGGTTCCTACATAGACAAGTTATAGAAATGTCTGTGATACATTCTGCAGTTATCCAGATTTTTACTAGTTACTTCTACCGTGAAATAAGAAAAAAAATATTTTCTCCTTAGCCAAAGTGATTTGGGCAGAAACATCCTTTTGATTGGCTCTATTTGCAAATTTAAAAGTTCCAAAGTCCAGAGAATTTCATAATCAGTTGAAAGGCAGAATAAAAAGTCAATCTAAATAAATAAAATTATCCTGCTTACCTGTTTTATCAAATTAATAAGATAAATTAAAATGTTATTAATCAACATTTTAAAATACCTAATAACTGGTAATTATGAAATTGTAATCTATGCTTCCTTTGTTTCTAGAACATGTAGACAAAACTTTTATAACAAATCATTGCAACGATAATGAATATTTAATCATTATTAACCAAAATAGGACTATACAGATAATCTTTAATTTATGCCCATAATTGAATCCAAAATTTCTGTTGCTAAGTAGGACTTTTGTTAAATGAGTTTTGTCCATTTACTACCTTTCTTGCCACCGTTGTTAAGTGAATCACTTCAGTTATCAAATTAGTAATGGGTTGCAGCTTGAAATGCTTGTAATCATATTTAGCTAATTTATCTAACAATACATTCTGAACCTAAATGGTTAGACAGTAGTTAGAATGTGGTTTTGTAGGCTAACTGCCCACTGCCAGGAGATCGGTAAAATGAGGACCCAGATTGTTAGGGGCAATATGCTGACTGTACACTGCTTACTGTTGTAAAGCACTATGAAGCAATATTTGTTGTAAGTGCTGTTGCTATTGCTAGATAGATCCTTCTTTTCTGTCAGCAAGATAATTCCTGGCCTGGTAACAATCCAGAAAAGGGAGAGGGAGGAAGTCATGAGAGTCTTCTCCTTAGAACTGTATAGGACAATTATAGGAGAATGCAAGTTCAAAACTGCTGATATGTTAAGCATAAGTTTAATATATACCGTATTTTTCAGAGTATAAGACACACCGGTGTATAAGATGCACCAAGGTTTTGATTAAAGAAAAAAGTTTTTACACTCTGCAAACCACCCAAAAATGGCTGTTTTTCATTGTTTTTTTAAAGGCATGAATATCCTTTAGGAGGCTTGTAGAGTGTTCCTGGGTGGTGCCTCCCCCCAAATGAGCAAAAACATTGCCAATTTTTCATGAAAATGGGTCCATTTTTTGTCAAAAAAATTGCATGCATAGCCTTTAGGAGACATAGAGTGCTCCGGGAGGGGGGGGCAAAAGTGAGCAAAAATGGCCTATTTTTTCCTCATTTCTGCCCTCCCCAGCCCCCAGGAGCACTCTGCACAGCTCCTAAAAGCTTTGCATGGCCATTTTGGTGAAGGGGCAGGGTTTCAGGAGGCAAAAAATGCTGTATTCAGTGTATAAGACGCACCCAGATTTTCAGCCTCTTTTTTTTGAGGGAAAAAGGTGCATCTTATACTCTGAAAAATACGGTAGGTAGTCCTCGACTTATGCCACAATTGAGCCCAAAATTTATGCTGCTAAGTGAAACATTTGTTAAGTAAATTTTGCCCCATTTTACAACCTTTCTTGCCACAGTTGTTAAGTGAACCACTGCCATTGCTAAGTTACCATGTTTCCACAAAAATAAGACAACTGACCCCCGATAATAAGTGCTTGGCCTTATTTTCAGGGAGGTCTTATTATTTTTGAGGTGCAGGAGGTGGCAAGCATGGTCACCTCATGGCTGCTGCTGTATTGCAATATTTTTGAGCTTATTTTCTGGGGAGGGCTTATTTTAACGCATGCGCTCAAAAGCCCAATTGGGATTATTATCTGGGTAGGTCTTATTTTCCGGGAAACAGGGTAGTAAGATGGTTTTTAAATGAATCTGGCTTCTCCGTTTGCTTGTCAGAAGGTTGCTAAAGGTGTTGACATGACCCTGGGACAGTGCAACTCATAAATATGAGTCACTTGCCAAGTGTTTGAATTTTGATCATATGACCACGGTTATAAGTGTGAAAAAGTCATTTTTTTCACTGCTGTTGTAACTTTGAATGGTCACCAAATGAATTGATGTATGTTGAGGACTACCTGTATAAAATTTATATAGGCTTCCATACGAAATCCTGCAAATCCTATTCTTAACCAATACAAAATATTAAACATTTGACCACCTACTCAGGGAAAAAAGTAAAACAAGAAAACAGGCACCAGTGAAGCAATTTTTACCTTATCTTCTGGTGAAGCCTCCCCGCGGCAGGTTTTTTTAAATTTCAAATGTGCCCACCAGTCTAAAACAATTGTTTCAACTGATTATTAGGGCATTTTGATGTGAGTCACAATACAAATATGATAATGTTTGTAAAATATTTTCAGCACATTAAAAATATTCTGAAGTAGATTTTTAATCGTACTGTATCCCTTCCTTTCTATGATGCATGAAAAAGTCATTTGAGATTTGTAATTAGATTGCTTCATTGTAATTAGTTTAATGTTATGTTTTGTAAGGTAACAAATAACCTCAAAATAATCATTCTGAGAGGATCAACCTTGAGGGATTGTTTGTTTTTTATACTTTACCCTGGAATAGTCTCTGGTGCTGGATCTATAAACTGTCGTAATTTTATTGCTGCAACTTGTCCGGCCATGAGAATTCCTAGAGAAAAAAAAAATGCACTGTAATACCTACTGCTACTAATTCAATATTTGCTCAATATATAAAATCATCGTCTCATAATATTATGTATACTCATGTAGAAGCCCAACCACAGATAAACCAACTCTCATACTTTTACTCAAAATAACAATAGCACTTAGACTTAAATACTGCTTCATAGTGGTTTTACAGCCCTTTCTAAGCAGTTTACAGAGTCAGAATATTGCCCCCAACAATCTGGGTCCTCATTTTACCCGACTCGGAAGGACGGAAGACTGAGTCAACCTTGAGCCTGATGAGATTTGAACTGCCAAACTGCTGACAGCCAGTGATCAGCAGAAGAAGCCTGCAGTTCTGCACTCTAACCAATGCACCACCACGGCTCTTTGAAATACTATGAAAAAATACCACTCAGAGATAAGCCAAACTACAATTTCCATTGGATTTTGGTTAAAAATTCCAGAGAAGGCTTATCTGTGCATGGACTTATAAACAAATGCCATACGCAAAAAGATAGAAATTCAAATTACATGGCAATCTGTTACTAGGTTTACTCTCTAGAATAACTAATCTTATTGGGGAATAATATTTCAGCAAAAATCAACATGGCAAAGCTTGCTAACAGATGGAAGCAGAGGAAAATTCCAAGGTGTTTCTTAGTATAAATATCCATAACAAATTATAACCTCTTTTTGAAATGATGTGTCCTTGATGCTCTCTGAGCTTGGTTGTTTTCTTGCAGATGTTGCATTACCTAAACTTGATAAACCTCATGAGTGCTAGATGACGTTACCTAGCACTGATGGTATTACCTAGTTTAGGTAATGACATGTCCTCAAGAAAAAAAACAAGCTCAGAGAACAACAAGGACCCTTATTTTGGAGTACTATCTGCACAAGCCCTTTGCAACAAGTATTAAAGACCTGGCTGTGTCCTAATGTTATTTGCACTACATTATTGGCACTGGAGAATGTGATGAAGTATATCTTGGAAACTCCAACAGATCACTGCAGCAATTGGATGACTTGGCATTTGAGTACAATGCAACAAATCAGAGTTCATTAAACATAATATTACATATTATGGTCACACCACTTATGCATAAGGCCTAACCAAGTGAAACAAGCACATTCAAATAGTTGGCATGCCTCAAGTCCACAAAAACTCACAGCTAGGATATTTTTAGACTTGTTAATTATTATAGGCTCCTACCAAATTTGACCACCCGCTATATCTTTTGAATACTTTACTACAAATGAGGAGGGGTTTGGCAGTGAGAAAAAAAACCTTGCAAATAAGCTTCCATAGAAGCAAATTATAATACTAGGCATTGTGCTCAAACATTATACCCATAATATTACACCCATAATGATCATCCAGCTATAAATCCAGCACATGAATGTCTGGGTGGAAAAATTATACTGAATCAAAACTCTTGCATATTATAGCACAGTACACATCACAATGAATCAAATGCCAACAATACAATATTGGGCTGCACTGTAAATTCTAATTGGATTTTCTCAAACCTAATTTGAGAAGTGTACAAGACAAAATAAAATGAGCTAAAATAAAATGAGAAATCTATAGTGAAACACAATTTTCCATTGGACAAACTGAATTAAACGAAACTACAGAGGGGCGTATAAGTGGACAACAAGAAGCTTCAAACAACAGTAGCAGCAATAGGACCTCTATTACATTGTAGGGATTGTTCCTGATAACATTCAGAAGAACACATTGAAGAAAATAAAGATACTGAAAGAAGCAGTGACTGATATTGATGGAGACTCAATTATATGTCCTGAACTACCACCCGAGGCACTTACCTCCAAAGTACTCACATTCTTGTTTGTGGTAATAAAGTAATAAAGATTATCCCATTATCGTACAAAGCTTGTACTCTTCCCAGATTTATAAATACAATAGTATCTGTATCTTGATGGGGGTGTTGATCATGTCAAGTTGTGGAACATTCTTAGACCGAGAACATTTCATTGGCTTTACTCAAAAGCTATAATCAGTCAGAAGCCACAGAATATGAACAGCAGAGGTGGGTTGCTCCCAGTTCGGCCTGGATTGGGCGAACTGGTAGTAGTGATGGTGGGATGCTCCGCCCACCTGCCCAGATGCTTCTGTGCATGTGCAGAAGTTTTGCACGTGCGCACGAGCAAACTGGTAGCAAAAAAAATGGAAACCCAACACTGATGAACAGAACATGATAAAACAGACTAGTTTCAGGTTGCGAATACTCTCCCTTATTTATTCAACCTATATGTTGAATATTGAGGGAAGCTGGATTAAAAGATGAAGATGGTTTTAAAATTGGAGGAAGAAACATCAATAACCTAAACTATGCAAATGACATAGCTCTAATAGCGGAATATGCAAAGGATCTGCTAGCTTTAGTAACGGAAGTCAGGTAGCACAGTGAAAAAATGGGATCAAGATTAATAAAACGAAGACCGAGTTAATGACAAAAGATACAGCAAATAGTCCTAGAATGAATGATAAAAATACTTTTAGGATAAGCTACCAGCAGTAAAGGAACCAGTATTCTAGAAATGCATTGCAATTATCATTTTTTATTATTATTACTTATCAAATTTGTGTAGCTACTCATCTTGCCAAAAGTGACTTTGGGCACTGTACAAAGATGGATAAAACAACAAATATTAAAATATAGAAACATAGAAAACTATGGCAGAAAAAGACCTACTGGTCCATCAAATCTGTTTTTTTTTCTTTTATTATTTTTTAATTTTTAACTACAGCTTCAGACATTTCTGAAAAGTAGGCAAATAAGATTTATTATTTTTTATTTATTTTAAAAGTTGTATAGCTACCGGTCTCACACAAAGTGACTCTGGTCAGTGTAAAGATACAAACAACAAATATAAAAATATAGAAACCTGCTGGAAGAAAAAGTCCTGGTGGTCCCTCAAGTCTGGGCTTTGCTGTTTTTATTTTTTTTTATTGTAATTTTTGTTAGATGATGAACATGTGTTTATTCCAAGCATGTTTAGACTCAGTTACTGATGATTGAGCCACTACCATCACTGGAAGCTGATTCCAAGCTTCCACTACTTTTTCTGCTAAGTAATACTTTTTAACATTGCATTTGAATGTTCCCTCTTGTCAATTTGAGGTAATTTCCCTGTGTTTCTTGATTTTTTGCTTAATATTGAAAATACTGCTTTCTAGAACCTTATTCACACATTAATATAGTTAAAAGTTTCAGTCATGTCACTCCTTTCCCTTCTATCATCCAGGCTGTTACATATTCAGTTCCTCCAAACTCTTCTGGTGTGTTTTGTCTCTCAGACCTTGCATTATTTTTGGACTCATCAATCTTATCTTTACCTTTAAAAAAAAAAAAAGCTCTCCACAGAACTGGACACAGTATTCAAAATGGGCTCTGATTAAAGTTCTATATAGAGGGATTAAAACCTCCTTTTGAGGTCATCTAATTATAACAATTTAGAAGCTACATTAAAAAGTAAATATAAAAATAGATACACAAACCTTAGGTAAAGAGAGGATCTTGAATATTAATGAAAGATTTGGAAAAGATTCAGCTAGGTACTATAACATATCCATACTTACAAAGATCAGAATTGTGCAGGCAATTATTTCCTCTGTGACACCAGTAAAAGTAAAAGTTGAAGGAATGAGTATAAAAAGAGTACATATATTTTTGAACTTTGGATGTTCACAGATTCCTGAACATCCTGAGAATACTGTGGACAGTTAAGACATCAGGCTAAAAAAATGGGAGGCTGAGTTCTTGTTCACGTCAGATATGAAAGCTGGCTGGGTGACGGGTCAGTCAGTCTCTCTGATTCTCCCTCATTTCATAGGGTTGTGGTTGTGGAGGTTGTGGTGGTTGAGGAGAAAGGAGTGTTTTGTATATGTTTGCCACCTTCAGTTATTTATGTAAAAAAAGGTAAGTCCTTATTTGAGACCCAAATGACCACTCTCAAATTATCATACTTTGTGCACATTAAGTGAAGGCCTAGTTCTCTTGAAAAGACAAGAATACTAGCAAAGGTGTAAGGAAAGAGAAGAAGAGAACAGGGGGAGAAAGATAGATGGACTCAATTGCAACAGTTCAGGAAGGTCTAAAGGACCAGGTTGAGGACTTATCATCACAGCGAAAATTTATCTGCGTGGTTATTCAGAATCAACCCCAACCTTACAGCACATAATCAAAAAAGTTTGATAAGGAGTAGTATTTTGTACTGGCCTCTTGTATGTAAACATATCTGTGATCTTATCTCAGTTATCTTGGCATGTCTGTATATGTTACAAAGTCTCATTGGAGTTTGTGCTGTTATAAATTTCAGTGAAGCAAGAACCAAAGCCCCATACTCCTTATTGTGCTTTTTATTTGATCAGCAGGAATGACACAGCAAACAAGCATTTGGAAAACATTATAAATTATCTGTCAGCAACATGGATAAGTTGTGTTTTGGTTATTCCATAACAAGAGCCACATGGGCATCATATAAATCTAATAGCTGAGTGAGTCGGAGGCTGAACAATAGAAAATTCCATGTTTCTGCCCTAAGTAAATAAAGTCACTTCCTTTTTTGTCTTTCAATAAAAATCTACTTGACTTTTGCTTTGACACACTTTTGGTGTTTATACACCATTCAATTACCATACTTCTCTGGACATTTTACAGTAAAAATATTTCTGGAAGCTATCGCTCTAAAAACACTTGAAAACACCGAGGGCTAGTTATAATTAATTTATCAAGTTATATACTTTGCCATCTTAACAGTTGAATGATTATAATAAAGCTTACATGATATTATTGAATGGAATGCAACTATTGTTTACAAAATATTTCAAGCCTTGTTAGTCAACCTGATGTTTCTGATACAACACACGCAAACCCTGAACTGTTCAGACCTGCTGCATTTATCAACACTTTCATATTCATTTTCAGTGACGTGCGGTGAGGTTTACGCCTGGTGAGGCTGGTGGCGTCATCAGGAAAGCGGGGAATGGGACCACGTGTGCTGGAGGCTGAGGCTGCCTCAGTCTCCAGCACACGTGATCCCATTCCCCGCCTTCCTGAGCGTGCTCCGCCGTCTCGCGCTCCCCAACAGCAGCTGCTTTTTAGTGCTTTTCTGTGTGTCTGGCGTTTAGGACATCCGGCTATCTACCTAAACGCCAGATGCACAGAAAAGCAGCTGCTGTTGGGGATCGCGGAGCGCGAGCCGTCGGAGCGCGCTCAGGAAGGCGGAGAATGGATCAGCACACGTGATCCCATTCCCCGCCTTCCTGAGCGCGCTCCACCGGCTCGCGCTCCCCAACAGCAGCTGCTTATTAGTGCTTTTCTGTGCATCTGGAGTTTAGGACATCCGGCTATCTACCTAAATGCCAGACGCACAGAAAAGCAGCTGCTGTTGGGGATCGCGGAGCGCGAGCTGTCGGAGCGCGCTCAGGAAGGCGGGGAATGGATCAGCACACAGGATCCCATTCCCTGCCTTCCTGAGCGCGCTCCGAAGGCTCGCGCTCCCCAGCAGCAGCTGCTTTTTAGTGCTTTTCTGTGCGTCTGGCGTTTAGGACATCCGACTATCTACCTAAACGCCAGATGCACAGAAAAGCACTGAAAAGCACTTCGCCTCCAAGCCACTTCGTCTTGATGACATCGCTGACGTCGCTGCTGGGCGCGGCCGGACGGAGGTAACCAGAGTGGCACTGAGGGGTCCGGGCGGATGAAAGAGCGAGCGAGCGAGCGATGGAGGATCAGGCAGCCTGATCCTCGGTCGCTCGTCTGCCGGACTGCCTTGGCGCCACTCTGGCTACCTCCGTCCATCCGCGCATGGCAGCTGCGGCGACGTCATCAAGCCCCTGCCACTTCTGGACGTCGATTGCAGTCGCGAGGAGCGCACAAAGTACAGGGAAGGCAGGAAGGTTATTGGCGCTTCCGAGAACCCTCCTGCCTCCGCCGGTTGCCCAGCTGGCACCACCCCGCACGCGCTCCTCCTCCTCCCTTCTCTTCCTCTTATATATATGAAACTCCCTCGTGGATATTATTATTTTATATATTATTATTTCATGATGAGAGGTGAGGCTCTGCCTCCCCTGCCTCCAATGACCGCATGTCCCTGTTCATTTTTTCATATACTTGCCAGCCAGCTACCATGTCTTCATAATTTTCATTAATGAGCTTTCAGTTCTGCATCACATCAAATATCAACATTTCTGAACTTAACTCCTACCCTTTTCCTGTAAAACTGTAGATTTGTTGATTGGTCTTCATAGTCCACTTTGATATTTTATGTATTGTACATTCCAGTGGTGGGTTCCTACCAGTTTGGTCCGGTTCAGCCAAACCGGTAGTGTTTGGCGGCCTGGGTCACTGGAACTGGCAGCAACCCAGGCCTACCATACCCCTGAACCGGTTCTCCAGGCGCCACCGTAGGCACCGCCATCTTGCTTTTTGCTTCTGCGCATGTGCAGAGCAATTTTTATTGCACTGCGCATGCGCGCACATCAAATGCGTGCAGAGCACGTGTGCGCGGGGCACAGCCATGAGCAAACTGACAGTAGCAACTGCCAGAACCCATCCCTGGTACATTCATATTCTGGCCATGCATGTAAATATCTTTCAGTACAAATTAAATTTCCCAGACAAATAGGGGTATTTGAGCTTGAAGCTGGTGTTTATGAAGCTACACCCACATTTCTACAGTGCTACATCAAATTTTGAGATTTATGTCAATAGTTTTATGAGGGTAGAAGGTGGTATCCATTTAACTCATTCTAGAATTGTCAAAAAAGCTTCTACAATGGTATTTGGAAATGATTGTGGGACAGGACAAAGACCAGCAGCCTGGGCAACCATCTGATAAGAGGCAGCAGCTCAGTCTGCAGGTGGGGGGAAAGGCATGGGAACCATTTCAGAAGGGATCCTTTTTAGTTCTCCGGAGACTAAAAAGAGAGACGAGGAGAAATATTTTCAATCCTAGAAAATTCTTTTAGTGTAACTTTAGAATAAAGTAGGATTAGTTCATCTGGGTGTTTTTCTTGTCCAGACTACCTTGCAAGGCTGACATCAAGGTTGCAAGACCGAAGATGACAGAGTGGCAGTCCTGACCCAGAGCCCAGACATACTCAAGGTCTAGATGGGAATGAACATCGGCTAAATCTGTGAAGAAATATGGGTCTGACTCAAAGAAGGAAGCGAGGAATGCTGAGCTATTACAAAAAGGATATCGGAATCCTGGGAACATAGAAACCAAGAAAAAGAAACTTTAACAAAACAACTCTGTCTTCATTGTAAGTTGACATAGAGAAAGACTTTGACAGGCATTCAAGATTCTATTATAATATGCTAACCACATTGAAGTATATTTCTAGTTTCTTAGTGATGTCTGTTTATGTATCTTGTTTATCTTGAAGGGCTGACTGAGCTTTAAAAAAAGACAAGATGCCTATAGACTCAAAGCTCTTCTGGATCTAAAGATGATGGCTGTAGATGGGGTTGTACTCCTACATGGGAGCTAGTTTGGAATCTGGGATTTCTCCCAGAATTGGAGGTCCTGCTGAAAACAAAGTGGTGGTCATGACCCGGAAAACCTCTGTACAGACCCTTGTGGGTCATTTGCATTCCTTCCTGGATCAGGAGTTGTTATGCATAATCACTTGTGACCCTGTTACTTCAGGGTTCAACTGTCATAACTCAATCCATATGGGGATGTTGTTCAAAGCTATCCAGAAACTTGTATTAATGTTTTAATGATTCACTTATTTCTTTGCTTCTCAAAGCCATTTTTGAATGGAACAGCATAAAATCTACAAAACACAATTTAACTGACCAAAAACCTGATGTGGTAGTTGGAGAGGAGGAGCCAATGTCACGACGAGACGACATGCGATCTCAATGCTCTGAGATCGCTGTTGATACTTTTGCCGCTGAGTGGTCCAAACGGACCTAACCCATCCCGCAGAGACAGTGAACAGGAAGAATATGTCTTGCTGATCTTAGGGATATCTTCAAGCCGGCGACAAAAAATCCAGCCATTAGGCTGATGAAGTCGGGGTGGCTCCAAAATGGAAGGATACGGAAAGAGAAAGTGTTTCAGCTGGTGAAGAATTTTTACCGTTTTAAAAGAGACTGCCTATAAAAAACTTAAAACTAATTTAAATTGGAGAACAGAAGAAATAAGCGGTGGAATTAAGCTTTGAATGGTTTTGGACAGTGAGTTATCTTACTTTTTAAATGCTATCTTCATGGATGGAATTTATGCAAGCCTTTTAAAATGAATAGATTAAGCTTTCTTCTATTTTTTTTTCCTTTTATTATTCTTTGTAACCTATGGACTAAAATTCTCCTCTTTCATTACTGTGGGTGTTCTTCTAACTCATTCAAGAATTGGACATTTAAAAAAAAACTTGAAATACAACAAAGATACAAAAAGAAACAAAGAAGATTGCAACAATAACACTGCTACTCGGAGGCTGGTAGTTTCTGTATGGGAAACGAAACACTTTTCTCACTGATTATCCTGGCTTGCCACTCCAAGGTCTCACTGCTTGTTTATAGAGAGTGATAAGAAGAAAAGCATACATATGTCCCTTTGAAGTATATCTTTAACCAGAGAAAGGTGAAAATAAAACATTATTGTGAATCTATGCTTAATCTTGTTAAAACCTTCCAGGCTAGAGCAGCAGTGTTTGTTAGCTGGAGATAATGGCACAATTTCAACAGCAGAAAGAAATTTTAAGTCTGCAAATGATATTCTCAGAAATACAGAATTATCAAACACATATGAGAGGATAGAGAAGAAGTTGGAAGACTTAGAATATCTAACAGTAAAATATGATGAAGAAATTGGAGATGTTTATCAAATGGAAAAAGTGGTGGTTAAAATCCTAAAAATCAAAGAGGACAATGCATATAAAGAAATTAAATTTCTGATATTTATAATGATTGGTTTGTCTCTGAAAATGGAAAGAGTGGAATACTGAAAGAGGAATTAAATGGAGGGGAAATCTACCCCAGATGGTAGGATACAGAAGAAGAAAAAAACAAAAGAATTTATGGATTTAAAGAGAGAAATTTTATTAGCAATATCATTGATAACACTACCGACAATCAAAGATAAGCTGATTAAGGAAATAGAAGAAGGGCATCGAAATTACATGAGAGATTTTATAAGCAAGGAGTTGCTAAGAGGAGTCCATACAAAGTTGATTAAGGAGATGATTAGAGAACTAACACCACAAATGGCAGAAGATATGAGACTGTTTTGCTACTGGAAAGATACAGGTTGATAGATGGAAGAGTATAATTTAAAACTAGTTAAACTTAGTGAAATTTAGTGACAATAGATATAGTTAAATAAATAATTGATAATGATAATAATGTATACAATGTGTGTTATGATAAGTAATAATTGGATATGAATATTGAATGGTACCCATGAAAGGAAGATTAGAAATCCTTTTGGATTATATATAAAGGTTAATTAAAAAAAACTAAGTTAGATACAGTTAAGTCTTGATTATTAGGGGGAAAATGTTATGATGCAAGATATAGTTAAATAAAGGAGGAGTAATGTTAAAAACGTATATATATATATATGTATGGGTACAACATAAAACTGGATCTAAATTGTAAACAGTGATTTGGAAAAGAGGATTAGAAAACTTTGTTATTAAATATTATGGATGTTTAGCTAGAATAGGATATAAGGATCCAGTGTTATTGGAGGATTTTAGAAATAGTAAATGAAATGCCAGTATGTGGTTATGTATTAAATCTTGGTATATTTTATGATGAAGGACGTTTAAACAATTATAGTCAAATGAAAATGGAGGTATGATGATGGTAACATGTATAAATATCTGAGTTAAAATACTTGAGTTAATATGAATTATGTTTGTTGACTGTGGAAGAGATGCACGAAAGCCTTTTTGTAACCAACTGATACACTTTCTACAGTATGTAAAGAAGGATGTGTTGTGTTTGTTTTGAAAATAAAAAATATTTTTTTTAAAAAAAGAAACGTGTATTAATGTTTTAATGTTTCACTTTTTTCTTTGCTTCTCAAAGCCATTTTTGAATGGAACAGCATAAAATCTACAAAACACAATTTAACTGATCAAAAACCTGATGTGGTAGTTGTGACTTGAAATATAAGAGAAGTAATGGTAAGCAGCATAAATTAACAGTGTTTGCGAAAATAAGAAAAGAGGAAGAACATCATACTGTACAACTGAATGTCCGTTGTTTGATCTTCTGTAGAGGAGTTGAAGAATACATGAAAGAAAGGTAGTATGTATTGTATTGCAAATGAGAGTTAACAGGGATAGCACAAAACAGGACTTGTTACCATTATGGTTGTTGTGAATATATGTGAATCCATTAGTTGGTGATAGCTGCTTGTTATATTCCAGTGAATGGGGATAATGGAGAAACCAGAGATGAGTTTTGGGAAACATTATACAGCAATCCCAATGAACGGACTGCAAAGGAAAAAATGTACTCTATAGTGTGGCTGAAAAGAATACAATGAGAATAGTGGTTATTTGGACCCCAAATAAATGAGAATGGTGATTGGTGAATATCTACTTCGAGAAAATCTGTTTGTTTCAGATACCAGATAAGCCCATTCATATGGAACAAAGGCTTGAATACAAATCAAAAAGTATGTTCTTCTTACAGGTGGCAGTACCAGCTATTTTGAGAAGACAGTGAGAAACCATTTCATTACTGCCAAGAAAATGTCATGGACCTGTCCACATAGTCACTAGGAACTAAAATTGACTTGAGGGAGTATTTAACTTTAAATTTCAGAGGTCCCATTCTTCCCTTGGGAAATCAAAGATCAAGAACTTGTACCAGAGTCTTTTTGATGTAGTTAAGGCTTTGCATCTGTTCTGTATATACTATAGTTAAAATACTACATTTATTCAAGCTTTAGTTAAAATGCTAGATTTTCCTAAGTAAAGTGGCAAAAATGTTTTAGAAAGTATATTGAAGATGCCAGCTATGGACTCTAGGGACATTTTATAGTTTGAAACCAAGGGATTGTCATTTACTTAAATCCAAAGATAACATTTGATAGTTTAATGCTGCAGTTTTTATACACAGATTCTTAATTCTGCATTCCACCATCCAACTGTGATGATGACAAATATTCTAGTAGGAGCCAATTGTATATTCAGGTGACACAATGGTTAGATAAGAGGAAGTTTAGAAGTTTATCCAGCTGGATGGTGGCAGGTTATAATTATAATCTCTAATTATTTAAATCTGGTCATAACTTCACTTGCCCATTTAATTCATTTTCTAATACTAATTCATGATATTGCTACGACTATCAAATCTTTCACTGGTTATATCATGAAAAGAGGGTGTTACTAAATATTGGTTTAGGGAAACATCTCCTATTGCATGTAATAAGATATTATTTTGTTAAAGAGTTGCCACAGTTTGAATGCTATAATGAATTGCTTGAGAGAAAGCTCTCGGTTATGTGAGGCATAGTTCTGAATAAACATATAAAAGACTGCATAAGTGGTGCATTTCAGCTGCTTCTATCCGGTTTGGGCGAACCGGTAGCAGTGGCAGCGGGAGGCTCTGCCCATTCGTCTGGATGTCATCACATCCTGTTTTTGACGCTGTCCGCATGCATAGAGGTGGCGCGCGTGCTCACATTTGTGAACCAGTAGTGAAGCTTAAGTTGATTTCACCCCTGAACTCCATAGTGATATTGATTTCCATCTTTATAATTGCAATGTCCCAAAATCTCAAGTTATGGTTTTTCCTTCTCCTTTCATTGCAGTTCGTACCATTTAAATGGGACTAACAAGAGTTAACTTGTTTATGTTTAGTTTCAGTATTGAAAGTCAGTGAGGAAGGAGAACTCTTTGCACATGTTTGCCCCAGAGGTTTAGTCCTTGATAGAATTAAGCAAAGCTTAATTTGGGGAGAGAGAAGCTTGTTCAAAGGATGTTGGAAACAAAACTACACATGTCAGCTTGCTGAGGACAAGCTCATTGTCCTAAAATAATCCCCTCTCTGCTGATTCACTTCTATTATATAACTGGTAATACTACTGCCAATAAAAATGATTAAAGAAAGATGCTGACAAATGAAACATCTTTTCCAGTTTAATTTGTAAGAGAGGATTTCTCACATTGTTCTTAAAAGAGTTATATATATATATATATATATATATATATATATATATATATATATATATATATATATATATATATATATATATTGTCAGACCTACAAAGACTTAGACATTATATCACCTTCCAACATCAAGGGGAAATTCTAGGATATGGAAGATAGAACTGTCCATAGAAAGAATTGGATACATGTCCTTTAATACTAAAGGTGAAAGCAAAGGATATGGAGTGGCTTTCCCAACCTGGAAATACTTTTATTGGAGGCATCAACTTAGACAAGGCTCTTAGACAAACTTCAGTTTGGATATCTATTGGTTTCTTAGTAATTAACTACCGGTACTAAGTTCCTACAACTTAGCTAAGAATATATCTAGTCAGACCAATACCTATAATTTTCCAAAAGAATTATTTCTGGATTCTAAACTAGACTGGCTATAAATAAGAACTTACCTACTCTGTTTTAGCTTTATATAGCTAATTATGTAGCTATCTAACTTTATTATGGGTTGCTTGAAGGAACACTCTAGGAATGGAAACAATGGAAACCCTAATGGACAAATCCCATGTCAACTGCTTACCTTTATGGATGTAGAGAAAATAGTAACTTTCTCTACACCCATAAAAGCAAGCTGCACATTGCATTGTGATGCGGGTGGAATTGTGATGCGATGTGTTTTAGAAATCCATCTAGAAATTATCAGGTATTGCTGGGAAGAAATTCAGAGGGCTCCTACAGTTACAGTTTAATCAAGCAGAACTGTGATACTGACAGAATGTTTTGGCTCTGAAGAAGAAGGTAGTAATTGACACCCTGTCTTAAGGAGGCTATCTTATTCCAGTTGCAGCTTTTACAGGGAAAGCTCTGTTGCCTGATTTTTTCTCTGTCTCCCATCACAACTTAAAAATTTTCTGTTAGGGGTTTATTTATTTCAAAGATTTATATGGGCACCCATTTTAAGCAAGTCTGGGAGGCTCACAACAACAAGTAAATCATGAAATAAAATAACCATAAAACAGTAAAAAAGGTAAAAACTGTAAAACAAAACCTCCATGTCTTTTTTTTTAATTAGTTAGCTTATGTTAGCTTATGGTTGTTAAATGTTTATACCCTGTATTTTGCTCTGGGAAGTGGGGGGAGGGAGGGTGGGAAGAGGGAAGGGTAAAGGGGGGTGA